>NC_072773.1:25212826-25904190 GCF_022539595.1 Amphiprion ocellaris
TTTTGTGTGAAAACTCAGAGATTTCAGGTATCAGAAGGTGGTTTTCAACTTTCTTTGTTAACTTTCTGCTTCAACTTTAAATTTCCTTGACTAACCCAGCCCTCTGGACTTCCAGGAAGCTGTGTTCCTATTGGCTGTCCAGGTGGCTGCTTGGTATTATCAGGAACACCTGAGCAGCTCAGTGTCTTCCTGCTTTATTTAGCTGCATTCAAACATTTCCTCTGCTTCTCCACCACTGAATCGGGTTTGGTTCCGGTGCTTTAGTTTGCTCTTTAGGTGTTGGCTTGCAGCTTCCAGCAGTAAAATCGTCTTTAATGTGTTTCTTGGTGTGCTTTAGGGCTTTGTACTGGATAGTTGTCTTGGTAAATGTGGTTCTTTAGCCACAGTTAGCACATGGTGCTCATGTTTGCAGTGATTAGTGGATTTGGTACAGCTGAGCTGTGTCTTTATCTTGGCTGTAGTGAGTCTTTAGAAATTTTTGGTCAGACACATTCTGTATTCTTGTTTGTGAAGCAACGTTGGTTGTCCAGAAGGTAAGAGTTCCTGTCCTGATTCTCTGTTCTCAGAGGTTCTCTGGTAGGCTGCAGGAGACATTAGCGTTTGGGTTGTGCTAGTTTGGTTTTTGTATGGTTTCATTTGGATGACTATCTTGAGGCCCCTCCATGTGGTTTAGTGAGGTTTTCTGCAACAGTTCTACAAAGCAACCTGCAGCAGAAGAGACTTTGAGAGTTTTTAGGAAGTTCTGGAGACCAGACTTTAGAGCAGCAGAAACATTTGTCAGCAGTTTGAGCAGGAGAAGGTGAGCTTCAGAGTAGAAATGAGACGGAAACCTTCTTGACCCGTGTGGTGAGGTCCTGTACCAAGAGTTTGAGCAGGTTGTGAAGAGTCTGTAGTTCTTTGGTCTGAAAGCACAAGAAGAGTCGACATTAAAGGAGAAAACAGGAGATATTGTTGCTTCTTCTGTCGCTCTGCAGTTTCCTTAGACTGAATATCAAGTTTATATTTTAAATGATTTCCCATGTAAGCCCAAGAAGACTTCAATAAACTCCCTCCATCCCCTGGACACCACATATTTTATTACCATGTTAAATCTTTTTTTTTTTAATGTTTTTGAGTTTTAATCATAGTTTTAGCATAGTTTTTTCTCTTTACTTGTTTAGTTTTGTAATCTGTGTGAAAGGTGCTAAACAAATAAAGTTGAATTGATGAACTGAATAATTGACTAACTCATGATTGTGACAACAGAAGTATTTTCGTTGTGATTTAAGGGTTTATTTCATTTGTAAGGTTGGGGTTAAAATCTTGACAGAAAAAGAAAATTAAAGAAATAAACTACATAACAAAAAGCAATTAAATCAAAGGAAAAGGGTGTTTAATACAATAAAACTTTTAAAAATTTTTATTATTAAAAAGTATTTTTTAAATGTTTAATATTCTTCTTGTTTAATTGTATTTTTTAAATCTGTAATTATCGAAAATATTTTATCTGTAATTTTTAATATTTGTATTTTAAAAAGTTTGTTTAATTTCATACTTACATGTATTGTATCTTGTTTAATTATTTAATTCAATATTTTGTCTGTTTAATATAGTTAAACATTAAATACAATTAAATGATATTAAACAGACAAAATATTGAATTAAATAATTAAACAAGATACAATACATGTAAGTATGAAATTAAACAAAATTTTTAAAATAAAATATTAAGAATTACAGATAAAATATTTTCGATAATTACACATTTAAAAATTTACAATCAAACAAGAAGAATATTAAACATTTAAAAAATACAATTAAACAAGAAGAATATTAAACATTTAAAAAAAAATACAAAACATTTAATTTGATCATTAACCTTTAAAAAGACAAAGCATTTAATTAAAAATTAAATGTTTAATTAGAAAAATACATCTTAAAGACAATAAAACATCAAATAGGAATTAAACAGAAAATACAATGAAGCATTTATAAGAAAATTAAAATTTAAAAGGTGGTAAAACATTTAAAAAGAAAAACCGTAAAGATTTAATCGAAAAATTAAATATTGGGAAGGAAAAAAAAATTCAAACAAGCTGATAAAACATTTGAAAAAACAATTAAACATTAAAAAGACAAAATATTTGGAAATAGAATCAGACATTAGAAAAGGATAAAAGGTGAGAAAAGAGCAAAACTAAACATTTAAGAAGAATCGAACCAAAGACAAAACATTTGAAAAGACACCAGTTAGACTTTAGAAGATCAAATTAAACAGAAGAGACAATAAAACGATCAAAAAGAGCAAAAACAGATAAAGTTCTTAAAGCGTTTTCTAGTCTGAAATGAAAACATCAAGTTGTTTCTTCAAACATTTCCTCTTTCTATGTTCTTGGTTTGATTGTACAGATTTACTAAGTGCTCATTTCAGAAAACTGCTTTCCAAATAAAGTCTACTAGTAGTTGAAGGCATCGATCAAACTAATGTTACCTTCTGATCTCCACAAACTTTACTGTTCAGTGAAGAGAATCAAAGTTTGTTGAGGATTTCTAAAAAAGCCACAGATGAAGGTCTGAGAAGAACCCAGATGGATGATCTAAATGTGAAATCAAGACTCATGGTCACAAGTTTTAAGGCTTCTGTTAACCAGAAAGTTCAAACTAACAGAGAAGTACTGAGAAACTTTTAAAATTTCAGTCCTCAGACTGTCTGAAGGTTCAAACTAACAGAGAACTACTCAAGAAATTTTAAGATTTCAGTCCTCAGACTGTGGAAAGGTTCAAACTAACAGAGAACTACTGTGGGACTTAGAAAATTTCAGCCCTCAGACTGTGTGAAAGCTCAGGTCCTGAGGACTCGGGAGGCCTGGAGGCTTGGAAAGTCTTGGAACTGAGGGTTCCACCCTCCAGCACAAAGGCTGAAGTCCAACCTCCTGAGAAAAACGGTCGTCGAGACCCAAGTTAAAAAAAAAAACTCGAAAACGACAAAAAATAGATGATAAATGCGCAAAAAAAAGAAGAATTAGTATCTGAGCGTATAGCTCAGGGGATAAGAAGACAGACTACCAACTGGAAGGTAGCCGGTTCAAGACCCGCCACCGGCCTTTTTCTTTCTTTGTCTTTGTCAGAATTTTGAGAAAATCTAAGAAGGGTCTGGTCTTGAACCAGCGACCTGCAGCTCCATAGGCAAATCCTTAACTCACTGAGCTACAGATCAGATAAAAAGAAATAATTTCGTCGTCCCTTTGGCATCGTAGTTTCTGAAGTCACCACATGGGTGGAGCCAAGGCGGAGTCTGGGTGGAGTCAGGGCGGAGAGTAGGTGGGGAGGTGGGTAGCGGCCTCCCCCCTCTACTCCCCCACCTCCCCTCACCACCCACCACACCTTCCCCCGCCTGACGAGTTCCTCGAGTCTCCACGAGTTCTTCGACTCTCGACAGGTTTTCCCGAGTTTCTGGAGTTTCCACCAGGTCAGAGGCAGAACAAGTTGTCATGAAGAGGTGTTGAAGTCAGTCAGGATGGACTGACTAGAAGGAAGACGACTAGAAGAGCAGGTCTTTAACCACCATCCATAAAATCCATGGAGTCGACTCCAGAGAAATGAAGGGAGGTCAACTTTTATCAACCTCCATCCAGATGTTCAACTTCATATCTTTACTTTGACATTTTTAGCACCACAAACCTTTAGTATCACACTTTATTGTCATTTATTAGGACTTTAATGGAATCCACCAGCAGATTTAGTTTTTGTTGAGAAACTTTATTCTTGTCGTCGTGGGACTGCAGTATTTAAAACTGTTCCTTCTATTTGACCTCATGTTTATTAGTTTTAGTGGAGAAAGTTATTTTGTCGATTAGTCTCTTAAAAACCAAATAATAAATTGGATTAGTCAAGAAGTTTAAATTTCTTACTTTGTCATATTTTAAATATGACAAAAAAATATAAAAAATAAAGCGTCTTGAGACAATTTGAACTGTAATTGGCGTTATATAAATAAAATTGAATTAAAATAGTGTGTATCTTGTAATGTTGGAGTAATTCAGTCATATATGTTGGAAAACACATTTTCTTTGTCCATTAATCTGTTGATTTGTTTTCTCCACTAATTCATTTCTTGTTTTGGTTCATAAAATGTCAAACCCAAATACATTCAGTTTACTGTCATAAACACCAAAAAGATTTACATTCATGATGCAGGAATCAGGCAGTTTTTCACTTTTTATCTTAGTTTAGTCAGAAAGATAGTTGATAATGTGTGAGCCGTAAAAGGTTTTAATCTTTGGGGCCGAGTGTCAGAAAACATTTAGAAACAAACATCAACAAAACACTCAACAAAGATTTGAACATCATTAAAGGGAAATCCAACTTTTGCATGACAATGTTTAGTTAAAGGACATTTATTTCCAACGTAAATGTGTGATATTCATCCTCTGGAGCTTTCTCTTCACATCGTCTTCCACCTGGACTGGTTTGGTCAGGAGCATGTGCAACAAACATTTGAAAAACTGCACTTTACCATCAATGAATGACACTGAAGTTTAATCGCTACATAAATGAGACTGAGTCTGGATGTGCTGCTCTGTCATTAACTCCTAAGTTTAGGGAAAGTTCAAACAAAAGAGGACAGTTTAGGTAAGACTTGAGAATGAGCTTATTCTGAACAAACATCTCAGACTTTCTGAGCTTCAGCACCTCTAGCAAGATAATTTAACAACAAGCAACTCAAGAGATCCAGAAGTTGGAGAGAGTTAGCTTTAGCTGAGCCAAAGAACATGTGGGACGCTAACCTAGCAAACATTTCAGACTTTTCTCTGTGAATTCAGAGAAATAATTTACTATTTAATGACAGAGCTGCACATCTTAACTCAGTCTCATTAAAACAGACTCTAATTCAGTGTCATCCATCCATATTAAAGTGCAGTTACCCAAAATGTTTGTTGCATGAGCTCCAACAAAACCTGTCCAGGTAGAAGGCCACTTTGACAAACAGGAAGTGGAAGATTCCAAGCAGATTTATAGAAGGGGGAACCAGACTGTACTAAGTGTGGTCGAGTATAAAGGGGTGTTTTGTGGGTTTTTAAGGCTGATAATGATTATTAGTGAGACATTTGGAGTAGATAGTCATTTGCAGTAAATGAAAGTATTTAAAATCTTGGAGTTAAACTTACAAGAACACAAAGTCTAACAGAAAACTTTGTTGATAAGTTTTTGTTTTGTTTATAGATGTTAAGTTAAAGGAGTTTTATTCGTGACGTATAACCAATCAAATCACTCCAGAAGACAGAGCGACCACAGGTAGATTAAGGTTCAGAGCCAAAGTAGCACCATTTTTAAATTTATTTATTACCGTAAATTGGTTAAAAATAAAACACTGATAATCAGTAAATCAGTCAGCTCACAATTACTACAATTCTACAATGTATGTCTCTTTCCTTTGACTTGTTATTTGTACAATATACGATAGATATGATGGCGTTTTTTCATATCAAAGGCTATACTATGATGTTTTCTAAGAGACATACCATGCAACTCTGTTCTGGCCCTGGGCCACTGCACTCCTCCTCTGTTGTTTTCTGGATTGTACTCAGCTGCATGCCTTCGTCCACCCGGCCTCCGTTGACTCGTCCCGCCTGCCGTCTCTGGAGCTGAAGCTGGATTGGAACAGACCAAAGTACAGTCCAATCACGATGCCAGCTGCCTCTCAAAAGGCTCCTTCATCTGGCAGGTGGTGGAACTTCTTCTGAGGGGAAGCTGAGCTGGCCTGGCAGAACTTTGGAGATGTGTTCTAGTGGTTGGTGGATGTGTGGGGAGATAGAGGGACCTTTGAACTGTTAAGAAAGGAAAACAGGGAACTCATTGGTAGTTTTAGTTTAGGATGCTACTGCGGTGTGTTTTTGGGTTTTAAGAGGTGAACAGGAAGAGTTTTTTTTCCCGTATTGATTATCTTTTACTTTGTTCCTGGTTGGAATGCCCATCAATGTCAACATGAAGTTCACTTTTAGTTCTGTTTATTTACTTTTATTTTACTAACACCCATTTACTTTTAACCCCCTCACATGTTGTGTTGTTGTAAACTTCCTCTTTCAAATAAATACTCGTCTAACCCTATGGAAACGAGCGTTTGGACTGTTTTTGTGTTGCTCCTCATCTACTTCAGACAGCCAGGACAAAACAACGTTTTGTGGACCAAAGGCTATACTATGACGTTTTTAGAGCGACATGTTATACTATGACGTTTTTAGAGCGACATGCTATACTATAGCCTTTTTTAGTTGACATATTACTATGACTTTTTTTGTTTTAGTTATTTTGTTGTTTTTTAGCAACATATTATGAGAATTTGAACAGTTTTAAAAATTACTATACTTTTACTTGTGCAATGAAATATTATTCTATGGCATTTTTAGACGACATATTATACTCTGATGTTTTCTTGAATAACATACTATTTTGACAATATACTGCACAATGACATTTTTTGAACCACATATCATACATGACAATTTTAGGCAACATCCATCATTTTGTGCTTTATGAACCACATAATAATCTGTGGGGTTTTTTTTGCCGACATACTATACTATGAACTACAAGCCATACTATGTTATTTTTGAAAAGTATACTATACTTTGACATATTCTGAACTACATCCTATACTATGGCGTTATACACAGAGTGCTTTGGTTACATGTTGATTTATAATCTAGATTTTTTTCTGTTTTGTTTTTTGACGGGATTACCACAAACCTGACCGTGAATACCATTGACACCCACCTGAGGGAGACGCTGCCTAAGATCTCAAGGCTGCTTGGTCGTGGTCTTTCTGGTCCTGCTCCAGAACGCCTTCATCGACTACATCTTCTTTTGAAGAGGCCCTCAGATGCTGCAATCTCTGACCTTAAGGAGGAATTGCTACTTTCACTCTGTAACGAGACGGCGGTTATTTTAAAGACCCAGCTCCTGGCAGCTTTGAGTGAAAATTTAACATCCATCAAAATGGAACTACAGACAGTTGAATCTGAGCTGTCGGTCAGTATTTCAAACATCAAGTCTGACCCGGGTGCCTTAAAGCACGCTGTGGGTGAAACGGAAACTTCACTCTCCACATCACCGACGACATCGTCACACTCCAAAGCAGAGCACCTGTCTGCTGAACTTTTAAAAGTGGACTATAAATGTGAAGAATGTGAGCAGCGGAACAGATGTGATCAGAAAGAAGTCATTTTCTTTTTTCTTTTCTTTCTGGTTGACTTGATGCTGTCAGATGCAGATGTTGGAGCTGATTCTGATCTTTCAGGATAAAAAGCTGATTTTCCTTCACAGACTTTTCAGGAAATTATACTCGGGTTTTCTCTGCTATTTATATTTTTATGATCTGTGATTATTTCATTATTGTAAAATAAAGTTTGAGGCATAAAGACTCATTTAGTTATTTTATTCCGGAAATCTTTGATGTAGCAGAACTAAACTTCCATTTTCCTTCTTGGACTTCTGATGCTAGAACTAAACGTATCTTCAACATGGATCCTCTGGTTTTAATGAATCAGCAGCAACATCACAACAACAAATGGCACAATTTTCAACAAATTAAAGAAACTGATGTCATTTAAAACTATCAGTCTGTTTTAGTGTCAAATTAAAGCTGATTACTGACAGCTAGAACATTAACGTTACTGTTTTAATGACATTTAAGTTTCCTGAACGTTACATTAACATCAACCAGCCACAGTTTTATGAACTTAATGAACCACATTACAGGAACACAACACACTATAGCGGCTGACAGGAAACAACACAAACATCGTTAGCTTGATGCTACGTTAGCTTTAATCAGGCTCCAACTGAGCAGCTAGCTCGGTTAGCATCGCTAACATTAAAACTAATATTTACCAGATGCTAACTCTCTTCTCTGGTCAAACAGACAGAAATAAACTCCACCAACATCTGGAGTGCATGGCACACATTATATCTGACACTAAAGCTGCATATAAAGCGCAGTAAAAGCGGCACCGATACGAAAATAAACATTAACTTACCAAACTATCAGAGTCCTTTCAGTGTCTACTGGTACAATCAGCCGAAGGCAGAAAACTGGTTAACACAAGCTAACCGTCAGGAAAACTGTCTGTGGAAAATGTTCTGCTGCTGCACCGATAAATGAACCAACAGTTAATATATCACAATTAATCCAAACGAGGAGAGCAGAGTCTCGGCTGTCTCCTCCATAGAACCTTTCGATCGTGCCAGACCACACTGTCAATCAAGTAACCCCGCCCCCTGGTTTAGCAAAACTTTAACGCTCTATAAAAAAAAATTTAAAAAATCAATATTGATTTATTTTAAGATTGGCCACCTGATCTCTCATTTTGACCATGAAAACTAACGGGGGAAAAAATTATATACAGTTTATGCACCGTACTCTGTTTGGCTCCACACTTGCTGATGACCACTTCCGGTCTCAGAAAATGAAAAAATGGCTTTTTCTGTCTCTTACTGATTTTAGTTTTTTGTTATTCTAAATATAAAATGAAAATCAAAGCATTTTTAAAATTTGGTCTATCCCTTTTTGATCATGAAAAGGAAAAATGCCTTGTATTTCGATTTTAATTTTTGCATTTTAAAACGAAAATCAAATACCCACTTGTTTTTTGTTTTTCAATACCCGTTTCAGAACAGAAAATCCAATTGCCAAAATATACACGGACCCACAACGTAGTACAAAAATCAAATAAAACAGGAAAGTCCTGCTTTTACATTATTGCATGAGTTAAAACTAGAAAAAACACTGAGAGTGCAGTACTCCACCAAGGCTGCTCAATTCACTAAAACGTCATAGTTTAGACATACTAAACTATGACGTTTTAGTGATAGTTTGGACGACATACTAAACTATGACGTTTTTTACACATTTTGGATGACATACTAAACTATGACATTTTTTCTAAGTTGTTTTTGGGGCCCTTTTGTTGGTTTTATTCAATAGGTAAGTAGAGAGGAAGACAGGAAAGCAGGGAAGACCTGCAGTACACGGCCATGAGCTGGAATCGAACCTGCATCTCTGTTGCAGTCCTGTTTGCGTCACCCTCTCAACCAGTTGAGGTACCTGGGCACTTTTTTTCCACTTGTTGGACGACATACTAAACTATGACGTTTTTGTGAGATGTATAGTTACGGGCTTTTATTTTGTCACCATTCCAGCGGCACAGGAAGTCTTTATCTAAGAAGCGGTTTCTTGACATAATGAAGACGCTGTCGAAAAGTCTGAAAATTCACGTAAAGATGAAAGAAAACGGTTCCACGCTGTTTAGCAAAGGATGTGTATAAACTTAGAAGGACCTAGCTGGAATGGAGACAAGCTCTGACGGTGTTTCGTGAAGAAAGGAGTGAAGAACAGAATTTGTGTTCAAAATAGTAAGGCTGATGGCTTAACGTAAATAAAGGCTTTGTGAAACATCAGGAGCTTCACCATTGTCTGGCTGGGGTTTGCTACATTGCCTGACCTAAATATGTAGCAGGCCGCTGGAATTAATGGGACTCAGAAACACCTCACAGTTTAATCATTTATTCCTTGTATGATTTCCAACTAATCACAGTCAATTTGTAGTAGGATCGCAATCATGTGATCGTTAGCGGGTAACTGACACAGTGTTCACTTGTTGTCATGGTTACAGCGACGCCATGCCGGCTGCTATATCTGGCAATGGGAAATTCTTTACAAAGCCGTGGATGCCGACTATAATCCGCATCATTGCGAAAATTTAATGAGGTGGTCCTTGTGTCATTTCTGACTTTCCCTGAAAATTTCATCCAAATCCGTTTTTGAGTAATGTTTCACAATGACAGACAGACAGACAGACGGATTCACAGACAAACGTACGCCGATCGTCACATACCTCCGCCGCGTTCTTAGTGGAATAATAATAATAATAATAATAATAATAATAATAATAATAATAATGATAATAAAACTTTTTGTGAAAGCTTTTAACACATTTCCAACATTTTTTTTTTAAAAAAAGGACTATTTCATTTGAGTCTGGCTGTACCTGCAAGTTGCAGACATGACAGCGGTATTAATCTTCTCATGTAACTCTTGGCAAGAATGCAAATAAGCACATTTCCAGAAGTGTTGAACTAATATGCAACAAGTTTCTTTTAGTAATGTCTTACGTTATTTACATCTTATTTCTGAGAAAATGGTGACCTGCAAAAGAGCTGTAAACCCCCCACATGCATAAACCCACACGGGGTCAAAATGCAGCATGGGGCAATCCTGGTAATTATGTGACTGTTACTTGAATTAATCCGTTCTGACTCACCTGTCAGAATGTCAGATAAGTAAACCTGTAAACCCTGCAGTCTGACTGGTGGGAGGGCAGGAGCAGGTTTCTCTTTATCCTCAGTTTTCTTGTAGTTGGAGGAGAGAGATTTGTGCGTTCATGTGCTGTTGTGTGAGCGGTGTGTAACAGCAGGCCTATTTCGGTCTGTGTGTACATTGATGTGCTCTGACAGGTCAATCAATGAGGAGGAGATGCAGTCAGATGTCGGTTCATTGACCTGCTGTGCTAAAGAAGAACAAGTAAGGGTCATCTCATCCCATTCCTCATGCTGCCACGGCTGCCTGCACTGATTGCTAACTGATTTCCTTTTATATTTACTGGTTACTTCTGTTTATATAGTGGCCATTGCTGAATTAAGATACAAGGTGGAAATGTCAATAAAGAAGTTTTACTGCTGCGAAGCCATGTGTGATAATTCACTTCAAGGTGCAGTGCTAGTAACATGCTGTTAAGAGACCATCCTAATGGTTTGAAGCCATAAACTATAAATCACACATTGCTACATTTAACAATTTGTTGTCTTTATATGCTTCATTTTATTTTGTTGGAGACATTACAACATCATTATATGGCATTGAAACTGTTTTGAGAACCATATGTTCAATTCAATTCAGTTCAATTCAATTCAATTCAGTTTTATTTATATAGCACCAATTACAGTCAAATTGTCTCGAGACGCCTTACAGAACCCATATGCCTGACCCCCAGAGCAAGCCAAAAGGCGACAGTGGCAAGGAAAACACCCTTTTAACAGGAAAAAAAAAACCTCAAGCAGAACCCGGCTCTAATGTGGGGGGACCCATCTGCCTGCTGGCCGGGCGGGTTGAGAGGGACAGAAGAGGTAGAGAGGTAGAGGGATAGAGGGATAGAGGTAGAGGGTTACAGGTAGAGGGTTACAGTTGGTGGGAGAACACCCACACATCTGAAGCATCCAGCTCTGGGACCAGGGACACTCGGAGAAAGGACACAGGGAGAAACAGAGTGAGTGTAATGCAATAATGGTATATATAGTAAATACAAAGGAAGTCAGAGAAGGGCTCCGTGCATCAAGAGAGGTTCCCCAGCAGTCTAGGCCTATAGCAGCATAACTAGGGGCAGACTAAAGGGACGTCAAGAGGGGAAGTCAGTTGTGCAAATGAAAACACCAGCTCACCCCGTCAGGGTCCCCCAGTCAGCCCTAACTATAAGCTTTGTCAAAAAGGAAGGTTTTAAGCCTGGTCTTAAAAATAGAGAGGGTGTCCGCCTCCCGAACCCAAACTGGGAGCTGGTTCCACAGGAGAGGCGCCTGATAACTGAAGGCTCTGCCTCCCATTCTACTTTTAGAGATTCTAGGAACAACAAGTAAGCCTGCAGTCTGAGAGCAAAGAGTTCTGCTAGGATAATATGGATAATATGGTACTATCAGGTCTTTAAGATATGATGGAGATTGGTTGTTAAGAGCTTTATATGTCAGAAGAAGGATTTTGAATTCTATTCTAGATTTAACAGGAAGCCAATGAAGAGAAACCAATATAGGAGAAATATGATCTCTCTTGCTAACTCCCGTCAGTACTCTGGCCGCAGCATTTTGGATCAGCTGTAGATGTTTCAGAGAGCTTTAGGGACAACCTGATAATAAAGAATTACAGCAGTCAAGCCTAGAAGTAACAAATGCATGGACTAGTTTTTCTGCATCACTCTGAGACAGGATGTTCCTGATTTTCACAATATTTCTCAGGTGGAAAAAGGAAGTCCTACAGATTTGTTTTATGTGCGAGTTAAAGGACATGTCCTGGTCAAAGATAACGCGAGGTTCCTCACAGTAGTACTGGAGGCCAATGTAATGCCATCCAGAGTAACTATATGCTTTGAAAGCAATTCTCTAAGATGTTTGGGGCCAAATACAATGACTTCAGTCTTGTCTGAATTTAGTAGTAAGAAATTATAGGTCATCCAGGTCTTTATGTCCTCAAGACAATCTTGCAGTCTGCCTAGCTGATTAGTTTCATCTGGCTTCATAGATAAATACAATTGAGTGTTGTCAGCATAACAATGGAAATTAATACAGTGCTTCCTAATAATATTGCCTAAGGGAAGCATGTATAATGTGAACCGTATTGGTCCTAAGACAGAACCCTGAGGAACTCCATGATTAACCCTAGTATGCTCAGAAGAGTCATTGTTGACATGCACAAACTGGAACCTGTCTGATAAGTAGGATTTAAACCAGTCCAGTGCTGTCCCTTTAATGCCAATACAATGTTCTAGTTGCTGTAATAAAAGTTTGTGGTCGATTGTATCGAATGCTGCACTAAGGTCCACCAAAATAAGTATAGAGACCAGTCCATTATCTGACGCTATGAGAAGGTCATTATTAACTTTCACCAGAGCTGTTTCTGTGCTATGATGCACTCTGAAGCCTGACTGAAACTCTTCAAACAAGCTATTCCTTTGCAAATGTTCACATAATTGATTTGCAACTGTTCTTTCCAGAATTTTAGAGAGAAATGGGAGGTTGGAAATTGGTCTATAGTTGGCTAAAACATCTGGATCGAGAGTGGGCTTTTTAAGTAAAGGTTTGATTACAGCAACCTTAAAAGCCTGTGGTACATGTGGTACACAAAGCCTGTTACTAGAGAGAGATTAATCAGATCTAACATTGAGGAATTAATTAAAGGTAAAGCCTCCTTGAACAGTCTAGTTGGGATAGGATCTAAAAGACATGTCGATGGTTTGGATGTAGAAACTATTGAAATTAGTTCAGAGAGATGTATGGGAGTGAAAAATTCTAAATATCCATCTGGTCTTACGGCCAATTCTAAAGCATCTGTACTCGATGATACATCTGTGACATCTGTAGGAAGGGCCAGATTAATTTTTTCTGTAATCGTAATAATTTTATTTGTAAAGAAGCTCATGAAGTCGTTACTGCTCAAAGCTAAAGGAATAAAAGGTTCAACAGAGCTCTGACTCTTTGTTAGCCTGGCTACAGTGCTGAAGAGAAACCTGGGGTCAACGTTCTCTCTAATTTTTCATGATTCTGAGCAAACACACAAACTCCCTGAGCGTCCCTTGGACCACTGTGAGCAACATCAGACGTGTGCACTGTGGTCACACCAGCATCACATCCATTCAAGTTACATGGTTCATTAAAAGAATCAAATTACAGCATTTACATTTCTGTTAAAACACTTTGTCAACAGGAGCCAGTTGAAGGCTGCAGTGATTGTAGTGACACTACAATGTATAAGAGTGAAGTTATTGAATATTTGTCTCTCTTTACTGTTGCAGCGGTTTTGCAAATTGCAGACGGACCCTGTTCACTCCATAGACACCAAAGTTATTCCTGTAGCTTGAAAGACAACTACTTTTGATAAAACTGGGCTTGTAGCACATTGCCTGCCTTGCAACAATGGGAAAGAGGCACCGTTTATGTTTTGACAACCTATATCTAATGACTTATTGATGCTGGAAGTCTGAATCTGTGAATATCTTTCCAACTTTACTGAACTTGGGGCCACTACCACCTAAGGAGTGATATATTTAATTTTGAAAAAAGCATTTAGCCATACTTAAAGCTTTAAGTGCCTTAATAACACGGAACTAAAAATTTTGTATTGTTTTATTATCACAGGTTCTGTCTGAAAAGAGGTGGCATCATTTTAAACAGTGAAATCAAACTAACAAAATGTAATGACCAACCAGTGAGCAATACTGGATTCTGCAAAAACATAAACAACTTTTTTTAAAATCTAAATCTTATCTTAACACAGTTAATTATTAACTTATTTTTGTGTGTATGCATGTATTTATTGATTTATTTAGTACTGTTAACATATCAGAGTTCTGAGTGAATTTTTCTTAAGATAGGCAAAGGCCACTTATTGATTACATATAGGCCATTAAATGTTAATTAAAAACTAAAAAGCATTTTTAAAAAAACAACTTAGGCATTTATTGAGTCACTAAAACACTGTAGAGTACAGACCACATCAGCATGATTATAAGCATCCTCTGGTAAATTAACAACCAGATACTGATGTCTCTCACCATATGGACTTCAGGAGATGATTAGATGATGATAAACTGTGACCTACTGGTTGGGTTCTCTCTGTTCTCATGTTTCTTACATGTTTGTCCCCTGACAGCCGGGTCGTAATGTTTTTTGAGCAACACACCATACTATGACGTTTTTACAATGATGGTTCTACTATGGAACCAGTTTGACATGTTCAGGTGTTCTTTGTGTGAAAACTCAGAGATTTCAGGTATCAGAAGGTGGTCTTCAACTTTCTTTGTTAACTTTCTGCTTCAACTTTAAACTAAATTTCCTTCACTAACCCAGCCCTCTGGACTTCCAGTAAGCTGTGTTCCTATTGGCTGTCCAGGTGGCTGCTTGGTATTATCAGGAACACCTGAGCAGCTCAGTGTCTTCCTGCTTTATTTAGCTGCATTCAAACATTTCCTCTGCTTCTCCACCACTGAACTGGGTTTGGTTCCGGTGCTTTAGTTTGCTCTTTCGGTGTTGGCTTGCAGCTTCAAGCAGTAAAATCGTCTTTAATGTGTTTCTTGGTGTGTTTTAGGGCTTTGTACTGGATAGTTGTCTTGGTAAATGTGGTTCTTTAGCCACAGTTTGCATATGGTGCTAATGTGTGCAGTGATTAGTGGATTTGGTGCAGCTGAGTTGTGTCTTTATCTTGGCTGTAGTGAGTCTTTAGAGGTTTTTGGTCAGACACATTCTGTATTCTTGTTTGTGAAGCAACGTTGGTTGTCCAGAAGGTAAGAGTTCCTGTCCTTATTCTCTGTTCTCAGAGGTTCTCTGGTAGGCTGCAGGAGACTTTAGCGTTTGGGTTCTACTAGTTTGGTTTTTGTATGGTTTCATTTGGATGACTATCTTGAGGCCCCTCCATGTGGTTTAGTGAGGTTTTCTGCAACAGTTCTACAAAGCAACCTGCAGCAGAAGAGACTTTGAGAGTTTTTAGGAAGTTCTGGAGACCAGACTTTAGAGCAGCAGGAACATTTGTCAGCAGTTTGAGCAGGAGAAGGTGAGCTTCAGAGTAGAAATGAGACGGAAACCTTCTTGACCCGTGTGGTGAGATCCTGTACCAAGCGTTTGAGCAGGTTGTAAAGAGTCTGTAGTTCTTTGGTCTGAAAGCACAAGAAGAGTCGACTCATTAAAGGAGAAAACAGGAGATATTGTTGGTTTTCTGTCACTCTGCAGTTTCCAGTTTCCTTAGACTGAATATCAATTTTATATTTTAAATGATTTCCCATGTGAGCCCAAGAAGACTTCAATAAACTCCCTCCATCCCCTGGACACAACAGATTTTATTACCATGTTAAATCTTTTTTTTTTTGTTTGTTTTTGAGTTTTAATCATAGTTTTTTCTCTTTGCTTGTTTAGTTTTGTAATCTGTGTAAAAGGTGCTAAACAAATAAAGTTGAATTGATAAACTGAATAATTGACTAACTCATGATTGTGACAACAGAAGTATTTTCATTGTGATTTAAGGGTTTATTTCATTTTTAAGGTTGGGGTTAAAATCTTGACAAAAACAAAAGATTAAAGAAATAAACTACAGTAAAATAGCAATTAAATCAAGGGAAAAAACATTCAATAAAACTTTTAAAAAGGAAATTAAACATTAAATACAATTAAATTATATTAGACAAAATATTTAATTAGATAATTAAACGGAAGCATGTAATTATGAAATTAAACAAAAAATTTTAAACAAAACTATTAAATATTAAAGATGAAATATTTTAGATAAATAAACATTTAAAAAATGCAATTAAACAAGAATATTACACATTTAGATTATTAAACCTTTAAAAGTCAAAACATTTAATTAAAAAATTAAATCTTTAATTAGAAAATTAAATCTTAAAGACAATAAAACTTTAAATAGGAATTAAACAGAAAATACAATGAAGCATTAAAAAAGAAAATTAAACATTAAATGGTGGTAAAACATTTAAAAAGAAAAACCTTAACAAAGATTTAATCGAAAAAGTAAACATTGGGAAAGAAAAGGAAGTTTTTGAAACAAGCCAATAAAACATTTGAAAAACAACAATTAAACATTAAAAAGACAAAACATTTGGAAATCAAATCAGACATTAGAAAAGAATAAAAGGTGAGAAAAGAGCAAAACTAAACATTTAAGAAGAATCAAACTAAAGACATAACGTCTGAAAAGACACCAGTTAGACTTTAGAAGATAAAATTAAACAGAAGAGACAATAAAACGATCAAAAAGAGCAAAAACAGATAAAGGTCTTAAGGTGTTTTCTAGTCTGAAATGAAAACATCAAGTTGTTTCTTCAAACATTTCCTTTTTCTATATTCTTGGTTTGATTGTGGACAAATTTAATAAGAACTCATTTCAGAAAACTGATTTCCAGATAAAGTACTAGTAGTTGAAGGCATCGATCAAACTAATGTTACCTTCTGATCTCCACAAACTTTACTGTTCAGTGAAGAGAATCAAAGTTTGTTCAGGATTTCTAAAAATCCCACAGGTGAAGGTCTGAGAAGAACTCGGATGGTCTAAATGTGAAATCAAGACCTATGGTCACAAGTTTTAAGGCTTCTGTTAACCAGAAATTTCAAACTAACAGAGAAGTACTGAGAAACGTTTAAGATTTCAGTCCTCAGACTGTCTAAAGGTTCAAACTAACAGAGAACTACTCAGGAATTTTAAAGATTTCAGTCCTCAGACTGTCTGAAGGTTCAAACTAACAGAGAAGTACTGAGAAACTTTTAAGATTTCAGTCCTCAGACTGTCTGAAGGTTCAAACTAACAGAGAAGTACTGAGAAACTTTTAAAACTTCAGCCCTGAGACTGTCTGAAGGTTCAAACTAACAGAGAGCTACTCAGGAACTTAGAGGATTTCAGTCCTTGGACTGTCTGAAGGTTCAAACTAACAGAGCACTACTGTGGGACCCGAAAATTTCAGCCCTCAGACTGTCTGAAGGTTCAAACTAATGGAGAACTACTCAGGAACTTAGAAGATTTCAGTCCTTGGACTGTCTGAAAGCTCAGGTCCTGAGGACTCGGGAGGTGTGGAGGCTTTGGAAAGTCTTGGAACTGAGGGTTCCACCCTCCAGCACAAAGGCTGAAGTCCAACCTCCTGAGAATAACGGTCGTTGAGACTCAAGTTAAAAAAAAAAAAAACTCGAAAACGACAAAAAATAGATGATAAATGCGCAAAAAAAAGAAGAATTAGTATCTGAGTGTATAGCTCAGGGGATAAGAAGACAGACTACCAACTGGAAGGTAGCCGGTTCAAGACCCGCCACCGGCCTTTTTCTTTCTTTGTCTTTGTCAGAATTTTGAGAAAATCTAAGAAGTGTCTGGTCTTGAACCAGCGACCTGCAGCTCCATAGGCAAATCCTTAACTCACTGAGCTACAGATCAGATAAAAAGAAATAAATTCGTCGTCCCTTTGGCATCGTAGTTTCTGAAGTCATCACATGGGTGGAGCCAAGGCGGAGTCTGGGTGGAGTCAGGGCGGAGAGTAGGTGGGGAGGTGGGTGGCGGCCTCCCCCCTCTACTCCCCCACCTCCCACCACACTTTCCCCCGCCCGACGAGTTCTTCGAGTCTCCACGAAAGCTTCGAGTCTCAACAGGTTTTCCCGAGTTTCTGGAGTTTCCACCAGGTCAGAGGCAGAACAAGTTGTCATGAAGAGGTGTTGAAGTCGGCCAGGATGGACTGACTTTTTACAGCAACTAGAAGGAAGACGACCAGAAGATCAGGTCTTTGACCACCATCCATAAAATCCATGGAGTCGGCTCCAGAGAAATGAAAGACGGTCAACTTTTATCAACCTCCATCCAGATGTTCAACTCAATATCTTTACTTTGAGAATTTTCACACCACAAACCTTTAGTATCACACTTTATTATCCTTTATTAGGACTTTCATGTAATCCACCAGCAGATTTAGTTTTTGTTGAGAAACTTTATTCTTGTCGTCATGGGACTGCAGTATTTAAAACTGTTCCTTCTATTTGACCTCATGTTTATTAGTTTTAATGGAGAAAGTCTGAATTGTCAATTAGTCTCTTAAAAACTAAATAATAAATTGGATTAGTCAAGAGGTTTAAATTTCTTACTTTGTCATATTTTAAACATGACAAAAAAATATAAAAGCATCTTGAGACAATTTGACCTTTAATAGGCATTATGTAAATAAAATTCAATTAAAATTGTATGTATCTTGTAATGTTGGAGTAATTCAGCCATATATGTTAGAAAACACATTTTCTTTGTCCATTAATCTGTCGTTTTCTCCAGTAATTCATTTCTTGTTTTGGTTTATAAAATGTCAAGCCCAAATATATTCAGTTTACTGTCATAAAAACCAAAAAGATTTACATTCATGATGCAGGAATCAGGCAGTTTTTCACTTTTTATCTTAGTTTAGTCAGAAAGATAGTTGATAATGTGTGAATTGTTGCAGATTGTGAGCCATAGAAGGTTTTAATCTTTGGGGCAGAGTGTCAGAAAACATTTAGAAACAAACATCAACAAAACACTCAACAAAGGTTTGAACATCATTAAAGGGAAATCCAACTTTTGCATGACAATGTCTAATTAAAGGACATTTATTTCCAATGTAAATGTGTGATATTCATCCTCTGGAGCTTTCTCTTCACATCATCTTCCACCTGGACTGGTTTGGTCGGGAGCATGTGCAACAAACATTTGAAAAACTGCACTTTAACATCAATGAATGACACTGAAGTTTAATCTCTACATAAATGAGACTGAGTCTGGATGTGCTGCTCTGTCATTAACTCCTAAGTTTAGGGAAAGTTCAAACAAAAGAGGACAGTTCAGATCAGACTTGAGAATGAGCTTATTTTGAACAAACATCTCAGACTTTCTGAGCTTCAGCACCTCTAGCAAGATAATTTAACAACAAGCAACTCAAGAGATCCAGAAGTTGGAGAGAGTTAGCTTTAGCTGAGCCAAAGAACATGTGGGATGCTAACCTAGCAAACGTTTCAGACTTTTCTCTGTGAATTCTGAGAAATAATTTCCTATTTAATGACAGAGCTACACATCTTATCTCAGTCTCATTAATACAGACTCTAATTCAGTGTCATCCATCCATCTTAAAGTGCACTTACCCAAAATATTTGTTGCATGTGCTCCAACAAAACCTGTCCAGGTAGAAGGCCACTTTGACAAACAGGAAGTGGACGATTCCAAGCAGATTTATAGAAGGGGGAACCGGACTGTACTAAGTGTGGTCCAGTATAGAGGGGTATTTTGTGGGTTTTTAAGGCTGATAATGATTATTAGTGAGACATTTGGAGTAGATATTCATTTGCAGTAAATGAAAGTATTTAAAATCTTGGAGTTAAACTTAGAAGAACACAAAGTCTAACAGAAAACTTTGTTGATACGTTTTTGTTTTGTTTATAGATGTTAAGTTAAAGGAGTTTTATTCGTTACGTATAACCAATCAAATCACTCCAGAAGACAGAGCGACCACAGGTAGATAAAGGTTCAGAGCCAAAGTAGCACCATTTTTAAATTTATTTATTACCGTAAATCAGTAAAAAATAAAATACTGATAATCAGTAAATCAGTCAGCAAACAATTACTACAATTCTACAGTGGATGTCTCTTTCCTTTGACTTGTTATTTCTACAAAATACGATGTATATGATGTCATTTTTTCATACCAAAGGCTACACTATGATGTTTTCTAAGAGACATACGATGCTACTCTGTTTGTTCTGGCCCTGGGCTGCTGCACTCCTCCTCTGTTGTTTTCTGGATTGTACTCAGCTGCATGCCTTCATCCACCCGGCCTCCGTTGACTCGTCCCACCTGCCGTCTCTGGAGCTGAAGCTGGACTGGAACAGACCAAAGTACAGTCCAATCACGATGCCAGCTGCCTCTCAAAAGGCTCCTTCATCTGGCAGGTGGCAGCACTTCTTCTGAGGGGAAGCTGAGCTGGCCTGGCAGAACTTTGGAGATGTGTTCTAGTGGTTGATGTGTGGGGAGATAGAGAGGGACCTTTGAACTGTTCAGAAAGGAAAACAGGGAACCCATTGGTAGTTTTAATTTAGGGTGCTACTGCGGTGTGTTTTTGGGTTTTAAGAGGTGAACGGGAAGAGTTTTTTTCGTATTGATTATCTTTTACTTTGTTCCTGGTTGGAATGCCCATCAATGTCAACATGAAGTTCACTTTTAGTTCTGTTTATTTGTATTTTACTAACACCCATTTGTTTTAAACTCCCTCACATGTTGTGTTGTTGTAAACTTCCTCTTTCAAATAAATACTCGTCTAACCCTCTGGAAACCAGTGTTTGAACTGTTTTTGTGTTGCTCCTCACCTACTGACAGCTGTGGACTAAAGGCTATACTGTGACGTTTTTAGAGCGACATGCTATACTATGATGTTTGTTGGGCGACACGCTATACTATAGGCTTTTTTAATTGACATATTACTGTGACGTTTTTTTTTTTTTTTTTTTTTTTAGCAACATATAAGAATTCGAACAGTTTTAAAAGTTACTATACTTTTACTTGTGCAATGAAATTATTATTCTATGGCATTTTTTAGATGACATATTATACTCTGATGTTTTCTTGAATTACATACTATTTTGACAATATACTGCACTATGACATTTTTTGAACCACATATCATACATGACAATTTTAGGCAACATCCTATCATTTTGCGCTTTTTGAACCACATAATAATCTATGTTTTGTTTTTTTTTCTTGCCAACATGCTGTACTATGAACTACAGGCCATACTATGTTATTCTTGAGTAAAGTATACAATACTTTGACATTTTCTGAACTACATCCTATACTTTGGCGTTATACACAGAGTGCTTTGGTTACATGTTGATTTATAATCTAGATTTTTTTTCTGTTTTGTTTTTTGACAGGATTACCACAGACCTGACTGTGAACACCGTCGACACCCACCTGAGGGAGACGCTGTCTAAGATCTCAAGGCTGCTTGGTCGTGGTCTTTCTGGCACGTACTCTTCCAAGATGAGCCGAGAAGTTTAACACTGATGGAATGACACCAGGTCTAAGCCGACAAATTTCCAATTCCTCCTCAACCCATAGTCTCTGGGAAACCTACATGGAGTAAGAAAAGTAGACAGAGAAGTAATTAAGTCTGTACACAACATATTAAAAAGAAATCATGCTAATAAATTAAGTACAAAGAACCGAATTCGCCAATATACTGGAGACCAGAGCTATTTAATTTGATAAGTATAACCTTGTTCAGTAACATTTCAATTATTTGAGAGCAGTCCTAAAGAACTGCCTGTAATCCCAATCATCACCTATGAAAAGTCATTCCAAGTCTCCTTGTCTCAATCGTACGACACAGTGTGTAACTGTATGCAGCACAGTGAGACGGCATACTTGTTTCCGTTTTCACGCTGTCTACATCAACGGAATGCACTGAAACTTTGCCCCCACTAGCTTAGCCTCGCCGTAGCACGCAGCTCAAAGGGGCGTGTCCTATCTACTCATTCATATCTATGAGAACAACAGTGGCTGCACATAAGGACGCCTGACGTTGATTAGCTGCGTAAATACCATTATATACAGTCTATGGTAAATACGTATGTGAATCGCATCATTGGCTGCAACAGCCAGTCACTGGTCACTCACTGACTCACACTGAAAAATATCACAGAATGAATTGTTACGTGTTTATTTTATTTACAATTTAGGTTGGATTTTTTTTTTTTTTGTGCGCAGTGCAGATTTTCTGTGCGCGGAGACCGTGTCAGCAGTGCGCAATTGCGCACGTACGCAGCTTAGAGGGAACAATGCCTGGGGTTGTTCTCGTTTTCCTCTATTAAAGATGAATAATATGTTGTCCTGGCATTACGAAGAGCTTTTTTTTATAAATTACTAGACTATTTTTCCAAGCTACATAAACTTCCTCTAAATTAGTGGAATACCATTTCCTTTCCAGCTTTCGGGACGCCTGCTTTAAAGTCCACAGCTGGGAATTATACCAAGGAGCAGGTCCTCTCTGAGATAGAACTTTCTTTTTTACAGGTGCAACACTATCAAGTGTTGTACGCAGTGAGGCTGCAGCATTATTAACAATATAATCCACTTCTGTGGGGTAAAATTATAATATTTCCCTTCCATTATATCAGTAAGTGGTGCTGGACTAAATAGAGAGGGTATTATTTCCTTAAATTTAGTCATCGAATTGTCAGACAGACATCTACTGTAATTATATTTATTTTTAACTCCTATACAATCTATTGTTGTAAATTGAAATGTTACCATAAAATGGTCAGAAAGAAGAGGGTTCCAGGGAAACACTGTTAACTGTTTGATTTCTATGCCATAAGTCAGAACGAGGTCAAGGGTATGATTAAAACTATGAATTGGTTTATTTACATGTTGAGAAAACCCAATTGAGTCTAATATTGAATTAAAAGCAGTCGTAAGGCTGTCACTGTCCACGTCAACATGAATGTTGAAGTCACCCACAATAATCACTTTATCTGAGCTGAGCACTAAATCAGATAAAAAGTCTGAGAATTGAGCTAAAAACTCAGAGTAAGGAGCAGGAGGACGATATACAACAACAAATAAAACTGGTTTCTGAGCTTTTAAATCTGGATGAGAGAGACTGAGAGTAAGATTTTCAAATGAACTGTAACTAGGTTTAGGTCTCTGGTTCATTTTTAAGCTAGAGAGGTAAATTGCTGCCACTCCTCCTCCTCGGCCTGTGATTGGAGGAACATGACAGTTAGTATGACTAGTAGGAGTTGATTCATTTAGACTAACATATTCTTCCTGCTGCAACCAGGTTTCAGTCAAACAGAACAAATCAATCTGGTTATCAGTTATCAAATCATTTACTAACAGAGATTTAGATGAGAGAGATCTAATATTTAACAGACCACATTTAATTGTCCTGTTTCTTCGCTCAGTTAAAATAGTGGTATTAATTTTAATTAGATTTTTGTGGTTACTATGTCTTTTGTTTATATTTGAATTGTTTAATTTATTGAATTTTGGTGGTCGGGGGACACACACAGTCTCAATAAAGCTAACTGAATTACTGGAGGGTGACAGCTGAGAGGAAACTGCAGAGAGTTGTGGAAGACTACAACTCTGCATCCTGGTCTGAACTCTGGGTTGTCATGCATTAGGAGTTCTAATAAAATCAGCCATATTCCTAGAAATGAGAGCTGCACCAGCCAAAATGGGATGGATGCCATCTCTCCTAATCAGACCAGGTTTTCCCCAGAAAGAGCTCCAATTGTCTATAAAGCCAATGTCGTTTGCAGTACACCACGTAGACACCCAGCGGCGAAACATATCATGGCTGGTCAGATCAGGCAGGGGTCCAGAGAAAACTACGGAGTCCAACATGGTTTTGGCAAAGTTACACACCGATGCCACACTAACTTTGGTGACCTCCGATTGGCATAACCGGGTGTCATTACCGCCGACATGAATAACAATCTTACTGTATTTACGATTATCTTTAGCCAGCAGTTTCAAATTTGCTTCTATGTCGCCCGCTCTGGCCCCTGGGAGGCATTTTACTATGGTCGCTGGTGTCGCTAGCTTCACGTTTTTGACTACGGAGCTGCCAGTGATCAGAGTTGGTTTCTCAGCGGGTGTGTCGTTGAGTGGGGAAAAACGATTAGAAACGTTAAGTGGTTTGTGGTGTGCCGGGACAGCGGGCTTGAGTTTAGGACTACGTTTCCTACGAACTGTCACCCATCTACCCTGACTTCCCGGCTGCTCGGGAACTGCTAGGGCAGTGGTTCTCAACTGGTCTGGGCCTGGGACCCACCATAAAACTGAAATGACAAGTCGTGACCCAAACAATATTTCTCCAAAAATCAACAATTTATTGATTGAGCGTTCGAAGACAAAACTTTTAAACCTGAACTCAAGTACTTCACAACAACTCAAAATCAAGCAGCAATACTAATTCAAGTACTGAGGACTTTGAAACAAGTAGAACAATAGCCTCAAGTAGTTCTCAGGATATATAAAAGTGCATTTTTTTTTCTACAAAAAAAGTGCAATTCAACAAAACCAGTAGCTTCTCATAATACTGCACAAGTCTGCAACATTGCTGTTGTAGCTGGAGAAACTATGTATAGAAATATGTGCAAAAGAGTCCAAAACATGAAAACTGATGAAGTGCATTCAACAAATTATTAAAGTGAAGAAATGCTTAATTTTCTGATCAATCTCAAAATGTAAACACAATAAAACATTTTTCAAAGGGCTTAACTATATTTGAAAGCCAATATTTGGGGAAAAAAATAGTGTGCAATATTGAAAGAAAAGTGTGTTTTTAAGCACTTACAAATAAACAAAAGTCACAAGTCACAATAAAAGTACTGCAGAACTACATGAAGTTCTAATGGCTTAGCTGAGGATGCTTTTTGGCCTTTACAAGTATGTATGCTGTATGCATGATAAAGCAACTCTGAGGTCATGCTCAATGTTCAGTTTATTTCGGTATTTTGTTTTCAGCTGAACAAGAGCTGAGAAGCCACATTCACAGAGGTATGTGGTGCTGAATGGTAGGAGGATTTTTACAGCTCGACTAGCAATGGAGGGATACTCTCTCATCACATCGTTGCACCAGAACTGGGAAAGGCTTACCTCTGTGAATTTCTTTCTGAGAGTGCGGTCACATGATAGCTCCACCAGCTGACATTAATCGCTGCTAGGCAACGTGATGCTTTCCATGTTTATTCCAAACGGGTCGCGCACCCAGTCGTCCTCGGGTTGTTTATCGGGAAAGTAGTCGCTAAACCGCTCGAAAAGTTTATTCAGATGCGTGCTTTTGGACTCCTTTGTCTTCGATGTAGGAAAATCCATATTTAATGTACTCGCTGTCGTACTTGCGTTTAGCCATGCTGCTGTTGCTATGAAAACATGCAGTTTCTTCTACAGTAATACGAGTGTCCTCACCGGTCGCTGCTGACACGACGACCCCCTGCGGGTGCGGAGGGGAACTACAATGACTCGCCACTAAATTGGATTATCTTTATTTTTCTCTCTTTTTAGAAAAAGGCTCGCGACCCACCAAAAACGGCCCCGCGACCCACTTTTGGGTCGCGACCCACCAGTTGAGAAACACTGTGCTAGGGGACGGCTAGCAGAAGCTACACTAGCAGCTATACTATTGCGGTCCGCACCAGCTAACAGCTAGCGGGGTGTTTTCCATGGTGCGGAGCCTCGCCTCCAAAGCTACAAAGAGACTGCATTTATTACAGGTATCGTTATCACTAAAGGAGGCAGAGGAGTAACTAAACATGTGACACACTGAGCAGGAAAGAGAAGGAGAGGAAGAGGGAGAAGCCATGCTAAGTGCTAGGCTAGCGGACAGAGATAACAGATTAACTTAGAATTAAGTACTGAGAAGGTGCTTGAAGAAAGCGAGTGTATGTTACGATTCAAATATTACCGCTACACACAGATTTAATGAATATCAAATTAGATGGAGTGTATAAGCTACAACAGGAAGTGACGCAATACGCTTACCGTGACGTCAGACGTCAGCAGTCGTATCCAGCCATATGTTGCTGCATTCAGGAATGCTAGAATGCTTTAGCTTTTTGTCAGGGGGCTATTGCCTTTCTTAGTATTTAAAAGAATAATTGACTATTTCAACTAGTACTTACAAAAGCAGAGGTTGTAACAATATGTGCATATATGAAGAAAAAAAACTCTACTCTTTATCTGTGGTATTTATTGTCCATTACACATTTTTTGACATCAACTTTAGAACTCAGGCCAAATTCATTACCTATTGCAGTTTCTTAGCAACACAAATTTAAAAATGGTTATTAAATTACATTTTTTTGACCAGGTTTTTCTTGTGCACAATGGGATTCAGGGAAAGTTGACAAAACAAGAACAGAACAACTGAAATTGCAAAAGAGGAAAAGCACAAAATTACTTTATAGCTTTAGATGGTGTTTTTAGATTTCCTTGGTGGGAAAATTTGCAAAACAAAAGTGAAATTTAAATAAGGACAAAAAAAAAGCATCTGCTTCAGCTGGGAAAGAATTCTTATTATTTCACCTTGGAAGACAGCCCTGTCAGGCACAGCTGACAAATGAACTGCCTTAATTGTGTTGATCATTTTAGCTTATGTTTACTCATGGCTGGCACTAAAACTAATTTGGAATACAAAACTCAATCATCAACATATTAAAGCAGTGCAAACAGAAGTGCACCATAATTTCTAATTCTCTGTGATTTTGATTCTACCATGCTGCGTGTGTATTTTTTTTTTCAGAACTAGAAAAAGCATGATTGACATACTAAATTTTTAAATTGGTCTGCTAACTGACATGCTTCTGCCAAATTTGTGCACAAAATGTGCAAGGTTCTATTTGCATGTGCATATGCATACATCTGCCTTACTCATTTATAGACAGTGTTCTTAATCACAGTCACTGCAAATTCATACACCTTTTCTATCCGTTTCTCCTGGAAAGACGCAGTCCAGTGCAGAATGAAAGGGAAAAAAAACTAAATTGGCATTAAATGTGACAAATGCTTTTCAGTTTAAAATTTAAGGTCAAAATAAAGGGCTTCTTATGTGTCATTACTGCATTAAAAAAATAATACAAGTGTGAAGAAAAAGGCACTGCTTGCAGGAATCTGCAGGTGACAGAAAAGACAGAAGCCAGTGTTCTTACAAGGAGGGGAAATTTTATTTATAACACATGGTGCTGACAGGGAATCTCCAGCTCAGCGTCTATATTACAAGGTTGATCTGCAAGGCTGCGCATGTACTGTACGGTATTTGGAAACCAAGATTGCAGTGGCACTATAAACACACGCTTGAAACAACAGACTTCGTCCCTTTTTTTCTTTTTTTTCTTATTTTTTTTTTTACAAAATGGTACAAACAACAATACAAAATATTTGTGCTGTTGACAATTTACAAAAAAAGTCTTTGACTCAATAACTGTGCAATAATTTTTTCATTTTTTTTTCTCCTCCATTTGAAGCTATGCGAGTATGGTACACCAGAATCCCTTCTGGACTGCAGCCTCCGTCATGCGGGCTGCGACACTTTTTGAAATGTTGTATGATTACTGTAACAGAACTCATCTGTCCATTATAAAAAGACACATGCATAAAGCTCCAATTGTACAGTTACAGTTTGTCTAACTTTGTTTAGCTTCGAGCAAATACTACACTATGTACACTTGGACTTGAATAATATTCGGAGAACTCATATGAAACACTGCTGTCTGTTTTTGAGATTCCGGCCATAGCAGGACAAAAGTTTGGCTTCTATTGGAGGCTCCCGTCATGTACGTGTCCATGGTCAGGCAGTGTCCAGAGTGAGACCAAATATCCTTTAACTAACACCAGACTGGTAGAAGAGCCAGGCAGAAGTCAGGCTTGGACTACAGCAGTGCAATAGTTCTTCCTTCATTCTCATTTGCTAATTCTTCCCTCATTTTAGAAAGGGAAAGTCAATAAGACAAGTGGACGAAACAAGTAATGATAAATCTTCCCTCATTTCTCTTTACAAATTGCATTTAAATGGACTGTCAAATCTGGCCAATTCCACTGATGATTAGCTGCTGTGTAGTTGTGAGTCATTGATAACATTCAGTATCATAATGGCATTGCATTATGTATGTACGCATGACACAGTTATAAAGGTCAGTTACCTTGTGTAAAGTGTGTGCGGGGCCTCCGGTTCTGTTCGGCCCTGAATATGGCCTGAATGTCTCGTTCCATGAAGCATGTCTTAATGCTGTGAACACCGGATGGCCGTCAGTAATGTCGCAACTCCGCAGCTGAATTAGAACAACGCTGAACGAGCTCATATAATATAGAACACTCACATATATACAGTAAGGCCTAGAGGAGTGAGTGTGTGGTGGACTGTACAAGTTGGTCTGATGTGGAACGTTTTCACCAAGATGAAGCAAAACTTGAACAGCGACATGAATATGGCTGTAAGCTCATACAGAATCCCATCGATTCTCTTAAATGCACATGGCTTTTTGTGAAATAGAATTTACCAAGTATTTGTTTGAAACAAAATGATAGCAGGAAAAAAAGACCACACAGAAACAGATAAATCAAGTCACCAAATGTATAAAAAAGCTTCTGTATATACAACATTTATGTCAGAAATAATCACAAATAGCAGAAAGTAACAGCTGTGTTTATTTTGTGAGGATATTCTGTAGGCTGAGAAGGAGTCGCATAGATAAGAGCTTATCCAGCAGTAAGCTGTGGTAAGAAACTCCTTCTCTTTGTGTCTGAGCTGACAGCTGTCCTGAATATCGCCACTTTCAGGTTCTACAATGCAAGGGGCAATTTACAGCCATCTAGCCATGAATCTAAATCTACAGATTGCTACCCTGTTAACCTTATTAATTACACTTTGATGTTCTTTTAATTGTTTCTAGTTCAAACACCCTCTCATCTTTACTTCTTTTCATTTGTACTTAACAGCTAAAATTTCCCATTTATCTCATCACAAGTCAGTTCCTTTCTATCCCCTCTGAAAGTAAACTTACTTTTTCACATTGGAATTATTTTTACCATTTGCATTGCCGTTTATTAAAATTGAAGATCATTTTTATCCCCGAACAGTCAGGAACAGTTGAGAAGCAGCAGGAGAGAGAAGAGTACAAGTGGTGGATCCTTTTCATCACATCTTCTGAAGAACATCGTTATGGAGATTCCCTCCAAGCATTCATCACAATGGAGCAAATTAATTAATTCATAATTAATAAAAGATCTAGTCTATCCGCATCAACTTTAAGCTAGCCACCACTGACGAGTGTTTCAATGGGCATTCAGGAGATAAGGAATGATTAAATCTTTCTGTCATTCACCAGAATCTCCCTGGTCCCTCTGTGAAATGTTTTGCATATTTAAATAATTTAATAGACAGACGAAAGCCCCCCCCAGTTCTCTGTACGCAGTTCCGGGGGCCTGAAATGTGATCACAAAAGCCCACGGGTAGTGCTGCTTTTTCATTAAGTCACAACAAAACTGTCTTTCAAAATGTCTGTCTTGGAGAAAGCATTATTACTGAAGCTTTTAGTTTTGCTTTTCTGCTTTGATAAAGTGCAGAACTTCATACAGACTTCTTTGCTCCAACTTCTTTTCAAAACCTCTTGAACTAGAAGCCAAAAAATTTCAGGAGAAAATTTCCGATGAATGAAATGCTGCCTGAAGAGAGACAGATTGCGAAGGCGCTAAGTCCCTGGCTGAGGCTCAATTCCCCCCAGTTTCTGTGACAGGGACCAGCACTGAAGTTTGTATCTTAAAAGTTGGTCGAGAAACAACAGGGAATCAACAAAAGAAAACAAAGAGAGAAAGGGACTCGTGTGAGCTCACAATTCTGTATATGACATTATCAGAGCTATTTCAAGTCTTTTAGTGCCTTCTTCTCCTTCATATTTGAACAGTTTATATAGTTTTGGTGACACTTTTAACACACAATAACTGGTGTCATGTTAATTAACCTTTGGGTGTTGGAATACACATGCAGACCTTAATACTCTTAAAGGCAAAGTCTCCTTAAATAACCCTCATTGCACTTCATACACGATAAAATTATAGAGATACTGTAACACATAGGACTTAAAATTAGAACCTATTAAGTTTTAGGTTCGAACACAGAGAGCTCAAAACAAACACAGCTGCTATTGAAGCCACAATAAACAAGGAGACACAATGCATTTCTTCTCTAAGACAGTCCCATTATGTGTTTTTGTGATTTCGGTAACCACATTCAAGTTGGCTGTTATTTAGGAGCACAGATATGCCTGACTTGAAAAGTTAATGATTTGTCCATAACTTACAGACACACTGTAGGCCTATATACAGTCCGTCTACATAAAGCGCCCTCGTAAACCAGTCACTGCTCCTCTGAAACCAGCACTGACATCTCCCGCAGCTACCACAGCCCAGCAGGACGGGAGAAATGACAAGGGAGGTCTGGATTAAAGGGTCAGGGGTCCTATGGGGGCCTGTGAGCCCAGAAAATGGCAACCAATCCTGAGTTAGCGGGAGTCTGCTAAAATACGCACCACTGAAGGCACTTTTTAAACAACAGTGCTTCTGTTCTAAGTAATTCAAGTTCAAGAAAGAATAAACCAGGGTTCTCCGCGCAGGTAGAACTTTCATATCTATGTTCTTGTTCTTATTTTCCTTTTTGTTTGCCTCAGACAAAACAAGCAGCTCAACCTAAAGCTTCTTCGGAGAGGCAGGCAGGGGCTGACAGCGAGGGAAAAGAGAATACCCTCAGGAATAGGGAACAGCTTGAATCAAAGGGGAGTGAGGACAGGGGGGAAAAAAGCTACACAAAATTAAGCATAAACAAAAATCTGACAAAAGTAACTGAAACCTACAGCTAGTGGTGAAACTTAAAATGAAACAAAAGCACAAGAGATTGAGAATGCACACTACGAGAAGCCTGCGAATCAGAGCTTCCATTTCAGTCTTAGACAGGCTTAGAGCAGGAGACGGTTGAGAAGAGCACCCGAAACCGACTCATGGCACTGGTCCTCTGTGGTGGGTAACTTGATTGGTTGGTTGGACAGTCAGTTGGTCAGTGTGAACATGTCAGAGTTAACGTGTGTTCAGTTAGGGTGGTAGTAGCCCCGTGGAACAGAGCATGGCAGGCCAGCTGACGGGACGAGGGTGCGTGTGCATGTGTGACCGGACAAATTTAATCATCATCCCCTCCTCCGTACATGTCGGCCAGCTTCTTGAAGCGGGGGCCCCAGTCGTTGAGGTAGTCATAGTCCTGGTCCCCCGTGCTGGAGGAGTTGAGGGAGCTGACGGAGCCGGCGGTGGAGCCGCTGCCCTCGTAGTCAAACACCAGCAGGGAGTCGTACGGAGGAGCTGTGGGGTCGTTGTCTGCCGCTCGCAGACCCTGAAGCGGACAGGAAGGAGGCAGTGGTCATTTATTACATGTAAATAAGGCAGGTTGATGAGTGATAAAGAAGCAACAAATTACTGAAGATTTAGTCATTGCATGCATCTATTATTGATGAGAAGTAATCTCCATAACTATTAAACTGTCCTTTGCTTGTAAATTGGAATTTATTGCACAGAATGTTCCCATTTATAGTGTTTTTGTGTGTACAGTACTGCACAATTAAATTATTATCAGGCATTTAATCATGTAGCCGGAGTTAATTTTGCCTACTGTACATACGGGTGGGAACTTTATTCTATAAAAGTGCATAATATTTTGCAAAATTATAAATGGTAAATGGTCTGCACATATATAGTGCCTCTCTACTATAGTGGTACCCAAAGCGCTTTACAATGTTCTGCTCATTCACACACCAATGGCACTAGGGCTTCCATGCAAAGTGTCTACACCTTGGGAGCAACTTCAGGTTCAGTGTCTTGCCCAAGGACACTTCAACATGTGGAGGGGATTGAACCACCAACCTTGCAATTAGTTGACAACCCGCTCTACCACCTGAGCCACATGAAGTGATCACGCTTACCCTTGAAGAACAAAACCTGGTCTCTAAATTCCCCTGATGACAGTGTAATTGGGCATCCACAAAACACACTGAGACAACTGTGATCCACAAATAATCCAACACATGACTCACAGGACCAAAAGATCTGCTGATAATGTCCCAGTGCTAGACAACACAGGACTCCCTGCCCATGTCATGAAACGTTAGACCAGTTTTGGCAGGTAGTTTAATTGTTGTGACTCACTGGTGTCACAGGCATAGATCAGTTTTGTTTTTTTTTAGCATTATAATTAGTACTATTGTCTACTTTCCAAATTTGTACGGTACTATGCAAGGAAAACTACTGAAAATACATCATCTTAAAACTTGGGGTCTTGACAATGCAGAGCAGCAAATAATTAGATAGTAACTCAATACTACTCCAGAGTTTTGACACTGAATATTTACAAAATTCTTTGAAAAATTTTGCACAAAAAGTACATAGTTTACGTAAAATCTTAAAGATGTTTGGGTTCAGATGTGCAACACAAATAGCTGCATTAAACCACCATTACAAGCTTCATAAGGGTCGACTCTTTCTGTAAAGCTCAGTTGGTTGAAATTCTGGACTACATGTAGAAGAGGATGTGCAAGTGCATGTGTTTTTGGATCAAAGCTTCCCTTTTACATGCCGTCACTCTAACTGCATAAATTAATGTTTGATGTATATAGATACATACATTAGGATCTTTTTCTTTCGAAGTGTGATCAAAACCACAAGTCCATGAATAAGATGTGAGTTATTTTTTTATGTTTTCCACTAAAGCTCAATCTTTCACTCTTTTCTAAGAATGACAAATTAGGACCATTGACCTGAAGGTGAGGCAGGTGAAGAGAATGGATTTCATCCACTTCAGTGAAATAACAAAGAGATGCTATGGATAGAAACCTAAAAACCCTCAACCCCTGTGGGTACAGAGTGTGGCAAAAACACCATGTGTTTGCTGTGTTTGCGTTTTACCAGCCTGCTGGAGCGAGATCAGGTAAGTGCATGTGTAAAAGAGAGGGATAGAGAGAGAGAGAGATGAAAAGGGAGAGAGAGAGGAAGGAGAAAGAGAGTCAAGGCTGGATGGATCAAAGCTGAACAGCTGCCAACACCTCTCGAGTGTGAATGTGTTGTCACGAGTCTGTCAATCAGCATTTTCTCGCATCGGTGTGTCGGTGTTAGAGTTGTGTGCGTGACAGTGCATGTTTGGGTGTGTGTGTGTGTGTGTGTGTGTGTGTGTGTGTGTGTGTGAATAAACCTGGTACAGTGAGAGTAGCTGTAAAGTAAAACAAAACTTGTTGTTCCCATCACCATACTAGAGTTTTACATATTGAACAGCATCCAGAAATGAGTAATCACATTAAATGTCAGATCGATGGAAAGTGAAAGTGAGAAGCCGGCTCACTGCAGGAGAAACAATCTAATGACTGCTGAGCCCTTGTGCATGCAGGATGTAATGCCTTTTTGTGGCTGCTGTGTGTGTGTGTGTAGGTGTGTGTCTGTGTGTATAAATTCACCTCATGGATGAAGTCCCCAATGTCTCCAGGGTGGGGCACGACAGGTCTGATGGGGTACTGGGACTCGGGGATGATGGGACGTTCATCCACCCTGCGGACACCAGGCGGCTTGCTGATGATGTGCTCTAGGGAGTCGGGCTGCTGCAGCTGGCTCAGGTCATAGTCCTACACAGCCACAAGGGTTATAGAGATGTGAGCAGGGCAGAGGTCAACACTGAAAGTATGTACTGTATATATGTGTGTGTCTCTCAGGATCTCACTTGGTCCTCTTCTCCTCCTCCCTCCTCGTCATATTTGAGGATGTTGTCTCTGACATCGTCCTCGGGGTCAATAAGCAGCTGCTTCGTCTGCCGCTCCTTTTCTCTGCGCTTGATCCACACCACGAACAACAGCACCATGCCTGCAGTGATACACACAACAATGTTATGAACCTTTAGCATATGCTACAACAACCTGTATTAAAACTAACATAAAAAAAATAACAACTGACAATGAGGCACTACTTTACACTTTGCTCATTAATGAAAGAGTTACAGCCTCACTGGCAGCTTTGTCTTTAGGCACAGCAGAGCTTTGAGCTGAAAGCTGCAGTTGGCATGCTAAAATGTCAATGTATAATTACCATGTTCACCATCTTAGTTAAGCATGCTAGCACTGTAACATGCTAATTAGCGTTAAAATATCTGATGCTGACGGCAATGTCATTAGTACTGCAGATGTTTGTCTGTAAACCAAAGGACTGAACAAACAATTTCTGACCTGAGGATAGTGATCGAGACAGTCTTCCTTGAGGCGGACATGAATGTGTGAACCAAAAAGACCCAACACCTTGCGCTCATGTTTTTCTGACATTAACCGCTGGGTTAAAAAGTGTGTGATTTTGATACCGAGAGACAACCACCATAACCTTTTCCTATCAGATCACACAATAGCAGTGCCAGACGAGAGGCCAGTACTATGAATCATGACACGCAACCCTTTTTTGGTCTCTAGTTTGAAGGCCTTGTTAGTCTTGTGATGGAAATTTCTAAATCAAATGCTTCAGAATGCTTAGTCATTGCACGTATAAATGTAATGCTCATGTAACATCTGTACTATGACTAATCTCGTGATCCTGCCACAGGCTTGACCTGCGCAGGACCCTCAGTTTACTGCTGCAACACTTAAATGTGTCTCTGTCAACTTTGTTCTACCTCCAAGCAAGGGCAAGAGAATGATATGTAAAGAGGACCCAGAGGTTATATCATCTTCAAGGATGCTGTTTTGGCTATCAGCTAAGGACAATGACTAACTTGTGTCCTAATAACCTTGACTGTATAAAACCCCTTTTTTACTTGTCTCTCTTATTAAACTCAGCTCATTCTGAACTGCTTGTGTCCATTTGTGCAAATGCTGAATTAAACCTGCAGGCATACAAACTTTTTGACTTCAAGCTTTATTCAACAGAAATTGCCAGGATAGTCTCTCTGTTTCTCAGATTTTTTTTTCAGGAATATTTCATTTATTGATATAGCTTGAGTTTTTTTTTCATAGTTTTGTGTGGGTTTTTTATGTAACTTATTTGTGTGGTGTTTTTGTGTCATATCTGAGCAGACATATTAAAAGTTGATGTGCTGTACTTTATCAAATAAGCTATGAAACTGTCTCACTGCGAATCTTGAATTGGGAGTTACGGCCCTTATGAAATAATGGATGACTCATATGCAATATAATATCTCAAGGTATGTTTGTAAACATCTTACAGCTTCAGGTGAATTTATCTATAGGACTTGCCTATGTGGACACAGGAAAAAAGTAAGGCAGTCACATGAATCACTGGCAACACAGATACCAGCAGATATTTACCCTGCCAGGAAAAGGAGACAAAACTCTCCTTGTCCAAAGATGCTGGAGAGGATTCCAGCAGTCGAGGCAGTCATCAATTATACAAACTATTGCTCATGTTGTTGTATTACAGCCTGGTGAATGTTTAATGGCTGTGCCCTGAACGGTACTGTTGTGAAAGAAGGACAAACCTAAGCCAGTCACAGGCAACTTGAACTTTTTCCATTGTAAATGTGTGTGTTTGGGACATGTTTGAGAGCAGCGACCTGTCAGGGACTGAATGCAGTACGAAGAGCTCAAACTCACTGAGCAGTATGATGATGCAGATGAGGATGGAGATGATGGCTCCGGTTCCCAGGCCAGCGGCTGCCACGGCCCCGAGAGTGGTGCAGTCTCCGTTTTCATCGCAGGGACACACCTTCACTTTGATGACTGACCTGTTGGACAAAGGAGGGTTCCCCGAGTCTGACACAATTACAGGGACCTCGTACACTCCAGGCTCCAAATATACCTGGTACCGCAGACCCAGACGGGCGTAATCACCTGTGTAGAGTGAAGAGGAAAGAAAAAAGTTAAGAGATATCACTATGAGTCACATTTATTATTCCAAAAGTAATTTTCTATCTAAATGATGACAGATTTTGAGCAAAATCTTAATTAAAATGCTTGTTTTAAACATATCAATATACTGGATAGCTTGGCGTAAGAATGTCCTGATCCAGTCTCAAGGACTGCAATCATGACTGATCAAAGCATTTTGTAATTGATCAATATATATGCCTGAACCCACAGAGCAAGCCATAAGGTGACAGTGGTAAGAAAAAACTCCCTTTTAAAGGGAAGAAACCTTGAGCAGAACCCAGCTCTTTATGTGGGGGGACTCATCTGCCTGCTGGCCACAAAGGCAGCTGAGGTACATATGTCACTGGGACAAAGGAAAACTCTTCTATTTGATCGCTGTATGTCTTAAACTGGTGAGATCTGGCCAGAGACCATTAAGCAACACAGAAGTCTTTGTCATGGTGGCCCATTGCTAAAGCTGAAGCCCAACAGTGCTCTCTGCTAGCCCACACTGAACTGTCCTTAGTCCGAGTGGCCACCACCTCAGAAGGCTCACCTGGTGAAACAACCAGGTACTATAGCCAATATACAATACGTTTTCTGATGTGCATATACAGAATCCATTTTTTTACTTGTCTTTTGGAGCTTGTGGAGTTATGATACACCCTATACATTCCATACTACAGTTTAAAAATTGCGCTACTGGAGCTTTACAACAAGGTAAGTGACCGCCTACAGCATTAAGGAACAGCTGATGCAGAAAACCAAATTTTCCTTCTTCAGTTGTCAAGCTTATACATTGGATTGAGTTTATTAACATCAATGTGTTTGAAATGTGTATTGTCAGGAAAATGGTGCTGGATTGGCACTCAGTATCAGCAGATACTAAATATTAAATGACTCATCAGATAGGGGGCAAAATAATTTGATAGGGACATTTCTGCCTTGGAGTGTTTATATTCTTATCCCTCATATGATTTATTTACTTTTTAAAGAAGGTTTTCACTCGTCCAAATAAAAAAAGTAATTTATTTATCTTTTTAATTTGAACTAAAAAATTGTAAATTTGGACAACAGATGTATGATTACAAGAAATATACTAAATATTGGCCATGTAAAAAGTCAGCCACTGTATTTTAAATCAGCCCATTCATAGTCATAATTTAATAGCACAAACCCTCACAATTCAAATAGTGTCACACAGAAGAACAGCACATTTTTACCTTTTCCTCTAGGGAATCATGCAAGTTAAATAACTATGTACTTGACACTATTTTTAGTTGAGTCCAATAGGCAAAATACTTGTAAGCTTTTGGTCTTTTTTTAGTTAAAATGAGTTAGATGTTAAGGGATTAAATAGTGGTGGCTGACGATGTGGACTAGAGCTTTACTAAGTTTTGTTACATATCGAAAACATCAGATTTTTCCTTTTTCATTTCACTTCTACAGTGACACTTCCTCACCGCTGAGCCGAGAAATCGTCCAGTTGCGTCGGATGCTGGTGGGAAAGTTGGGCAGCTCGAAGACGAAAGGTCCAGCGTTGGGGTCCGTGTCAGCATCAGCGGCAGTGATGTTGACACCGTTGACGTTCTTGTTGATCCTCTCACAGATCTGAGACTCCTTTGGTATGAGGGCTGGGGGGTTGTCATTAATATCTATCAGATAGATCTGCAGTGTGCCGGTGCCGCTGGCAGCAGGGGAGCCTGGGAGCAGGAGGAGGGAAGAAAAAATAATATCATGACAGGAGGAAAAGATGACAAGAGAAGATGTGTGCAGTGAAAGGGACGATTGAGAGGGAAGAGAGAGGAGCTGAAGGCTGACAGAGGAGAGGGAAATAATGAAAAGGGATAAAAAGAGAAATACAAAAAAGGAAAGAGGGGAGGTGAAAGGAGCATTGTTCATTCACAATGATGATGTTAGAGGTAGGGATACTTTAGAGCTGGAGGAGAATTTCCACCGTTGACAGAAATACTTTTGACAGTTGTGCTTTCCAATTCCTCTTTTAGCCTTACAGCCAAATCAAACCCATCACAGTCGATCCAGATGCAGGCACAGCACATCCAATCGCCTGGAGAGGGCCTAGGTACAATAATGATGACTGTAACACAATCAAACAAGTCCTTGTCTGTGTGCATTCACACAATACTACGCGAGTCATCTATGAGTTTGGACATAAAGGCACGTCTGCTTGCAATATTAACAATGTATTTCTGAAAGGTAGCAGGATCGTCTCACTGCATACAGTCCTCCACTATGACATACACAGTCGCTTAAGTCCCTGTTAAAACACACATTGTCTGCATATGTGCTTATATGTTAAGAGGAAATCTCCATTGCACGCATACTGGACACAAATTACCTCCTTGTTCACAGATAATCGAGCGCTCTTGAAAATGATTTACTCTGCTTTCATGACCATTAAGAAGATCTCCAGAGCCCCTGATTCCTATATTGTTACCTGAACTTCTGGCGGTCGTAGCAGTGCATGCGATAACAGCCTGTCACATAATTTATGTCATTTATTCAACAGAGGCAATATACAAAATTTGAAGTGTGTTAGATTTAGCAAGAAGATAATTTTTGTTACCTGTTCAATACTGAGTTTATTTGCTTTCAGAGTCTGCTGAACAAACAGCTATTACAGCTGTACTGGTTTAATATATCTGTACACAGCTTTAGTAGCAATAACATTTTACACAGATGTGCAGATGTGGCTCATCAGACAACTATTAAAGAGGTGAAATTAATAGCTCGAGGCCTTACACCTGAGTCCATAAGTCTGTGGAAACTGTTAAAGCAATTGTAGAAATCTGGAGTGATGCTACTGTGGGCATCCCATTGCAGGTGCTGGTTAAACCACAATACTGTCAACCCTGGACTGCAATAACATGCACTGGTGCACACAGAGACACTCACACATGCATCTGCAGACGCAATCCCGAACTCTTTGCATTGATTGAACACAGCAACAGACCATCAACAACAATATTTATAGAGAATTGGGAATAGAAAATAGACACTTCAAACAATCAGGGAGCGAGATATCTGAGCAGAGAGAAGAATGCATGAATACGTAAGTGAAGTATGAAAATGTGGCACAGAAAAATCGGAAAAAAAGGGAAGCTTAGCCAGTATAAAGCTCAGAGCTGTTTATTGAGTGTGTGTCAGGGGGTGACGACCCTTAGCTGCCTCCAATTACGAGTCATTTCCTTGTCATGCCCCACCGGCTGAGCCATCGCATGGAATCAAACGACCCCAGGGCCCATCTCTGGGATGAGATAAGGACGATGTAATTTACAGAGATTTATGCAAAGCTTACAGATCTGCCAATTAAATGTGGCAACAGAGCAAGACATTCACCACCAGAAGAGTAAAACACAGTTGAAAACAGGGGCCCCCGGAAGTGAGTCTGCTCACAGTTGAAAAAAATTTGGAGGCTTAAAACGGTTGCACAACTGCACAGTGAGACCAAAAGAGCAGGTAACATGATAGAAATGTTGCCGAACAAAATGTAAAAAAGCTGTTAATGCAATAAGTTGTTAAAAGAAAATATAACATCAGATTAACAGTGTAAAATTTTTAAATGACACCCTCATTATCGCATAAGGGTGGGAAAACTACTTTTAGTTCGAGGTCTTGATAGTATGAACTCAAAACTCTGCGTTTTGTCACTGTGACAACACATCATTTTCTTTAGGTAAACTACAAAGACATCATCATTTATATTATCATTACATAAGTTATAAATCACACCCTTTTGTAAGCCATACACACCAGGTTCCATAAAAAATCTTGAATAACAACAACAACAGCCAAAAGTTATAATAAAAATAAAACAAAACAGTTTCTGAAAGCTTTAAACACACATTTCCAAGTTTTTTTTTTTTAAAAGGCCAATCTCATGTGATTGTCACTAATTAAACATTATCCAACAGTTTTACGCTGGTGGCTTTTTATATATATATATATATATATATATATATATATATATATATATATATATATATATATATATATATATATATATATATATATATATATATATATATATATATATATATATATATATATATATATTTTTTTTTTTTTTTTGCACATGCTATACAGACACAGCTTAACGTACAATATGGAATTCCAATTTAACACATGTACATGCTGCACCGTAAAAACACGTGGTTCATAAACACACAGGTTCAAACACACTTGCACACACACACAGAGGATTTCCCATTCTGCCGGTTTGTTAATCCCAGCCATGTATGGGAGACATGTGGAAGCAGCTTGCCACAGCTGATAGGAGAATTATGTGGGTTTTAACCAGCTAAATAAATAATTATGTTTGTGTAAATTCCTCAAAAGGATTTGTATTAACTCCCTTTTTTTGATGGTGGATGAGAGATGCAAGGCATGGTGAAAAGACTTGTGGCAAGCTTACCATATGCTCTTTGAAGAGCACATAAACATAAACAATACCATAGGTGTTTTAAAAGGAAAATGTGTCAGAGGGGTCTGAGGCAGTCAGAATTTCTCGAGGGGAGGGGGGGGTGGCATAAAAAGTAGACTTCTCACCATGCTGTCACCACCTCTCCATGTCCCATCCTACTATCCTTACTGTCTCACAGTACTTCTTACCATAATCCCTCTCATGTTGTGACATCTGGCACTCCAGCAACACCCGCAGTCACACTGATGCACACAAATAAGCAGACGCACACATAACCTGAGCTGCTAGCAGACCAACCTAGTAGGTAGTAACATGCCTGTCTAAACTGTGCACTTTACAAAGTTCAGGCCAAGAAAAAATGATAGGTTATTCAAGGAAATTGGTAAAATATAGTAATTATAAAGAAGGCCAGGAAATTACAGGGAGCGAAAAGGCCCAAACAACAGGAGCATGTTAACCTCTAATCCTGCAGCTTCTTCCTCACCATCCACACAGCGTCTCGGTGCCCGACACTGCCAGTCACCACAAATAACTGCACAGAAACGCACACACACACACACACACAAACATGCTCCCACAAATGTGCTGCAAATGAGTGCATTCACACATGCTAACACCTATAAATACACCAATGTTTCAAAGCCAGCTCAAATTCAGGTAAACACACCAGTGCACTGCACGTTACAGATAAGGCAATTTGGGAGGGGGAATAGCATTCGCTTTTGTTTTTTTTGTTTTTGTTTTTTTACTTGAGAAAATACAGTCACTTGTACTTGGGGGAAAAAAGGGAACTTATTTGTTTGCTGTGATTGAGTGTGTGCTTGGTTAAGCTCGAGTTTCAACTTTGATGCAGAACAAATAATATAAGGAAAAAGGAAATGATGAGGAAGGGAAGGAGAAGGCAGGCTTGGACAGAAGATAGCAGAGGAGAGGATCAACCAGTTTTCTCTAACTCAGCTGGATCGCTCTTTAATGGTGTGTGAATCCTATAAATCCACACAAATGTCCCCATTTTTGTTAATGGTAGATGTATATTATATACTCAATTTAAAAGAAAAGAGTTTTAGGATGTAGTCAGAATCTTAGCTCATAAGTTTAGACAATATTATCTTAATGTCATTTTAAAATTAGAAGCTTTCCAGGGTTCTTAACTTCCATTTAGATGGACATTACATTGTAGAAATAGTCACTTTTCTGATAAAAAATCATAGAGTATGAAAAGTTGTAGCTTGATAGTACATTTACATGAGTAAAATTATAATAATAGTGAAAGAATTTATAATATTGATATTGCTGTTATGTCAACTGTGCTAAAGCATGAAGTAGTGAGCACAGAAACAGAAAGGATCAAAAATAGGACACAGGAAGCAGAAACCTTGATCTCTGATCTTAAATGAAAGTAAATGTCCAGTGCAACATGTACAGTAAAAAAGGCTCTTACCATTGTCTGTTGCCAGAAATGTGGCTTCGTATATATTGTTTTTAACGTAGACGGACTCCCGGTCAAGCATCGCCGTGGTTACTATCTGACCGTTGGTTCTGTTGATGGACAACCAGTCCGCTGGGTCGTTCAGCTTTGAATACCTAAAGACACACAAGGACAGATCGATGGAGAAGTTAGCGTTGGCGTTTCCATGTTTACAAGCAATTATAAATTTTCTCCTGTGCCTGTGCATACATAGATTGCCTGCAAATACACACACACACAAAATCACAACAGCTTGACCTTCACACAGTTTAATTCTTCATTGACTTCTTCTCCAGAGCCTGCAGTCTACAGTCAATTTCACCTCATTTTTCATTCCTGTGTACCAGGCATTGAAGTCAATTACCTCCCTAGTTAAGCACTGCTGCAACTGCCTCTGTGTGTGTGTGTGTGTGTGTGTGTGTGTGTGTGTGTGTGTGTGTGTGTGTGTGTGTGTGTGTGTGTGTTGTGCATCCACATTTTCGAGGAAGTGTTTGCTTAAGCAGGGGGAAGGCTGAACTGCATGAATGGGTTATATACATGTGCATGTTTTAGCGGTTGCCTGTTTGCACATGTGCCCGTGTGGAAGGTATGTATAAGCTATGGGGAAGCTGTGTATCATGTAGAGACTGGATGATAGGATCTCGCTACTGATCATCAAACAGGAATGTGGATGTGGGAGCAGGTGGCAACACTCCCCTGGGATAAAGGGCAGCGAAGGAACAGGGGATCATCTCCAGGATTGAATCCCAATCTGAGTCTGATCAAACTGTTCTTGTTTCTCTGGCTTTTCGTCGCTTTCGGCTTGTTCCGCACTTTGGGTTCTATCTGATCCGTCTCAACTTGCACCTTCTCACCTCATCTTGCCGTGCTTTTGTATTCATACATTTCCTTATCCCAGCCTCCATCTTCTCATCCATGCCTCATTCGCTGCTGGATGCAGGGTTCATCAACTGTCACCTCTCTTGGCGGCAATCTCACTTTCATGCGATGCCTTGGCCTTACACAACAAGGTTTCCACATCAATTCGATTTCATTTACTGAATGTCAGTTAGGGCAAAAAGGCCATGTTGTTATGTGACATACACTTCCAGCTTTAAAAGCCATCCAAATTGAAATGGATTTGACCTTAACCTTCCTTTTATGTTTACTGAATAGTAATTTACTTACTGTTTGTCTACGGCCTGCTTGTTTATTTGTGTTCCACTAAATACCACATGTACGTTTCTACTTAACCAAGATGAGAATGAAAGCCTGGAGGGATGGGTGGCAGTAAGGAAGTGGGAAGAGGGGGGGATGGACGGAGAGTATAATCTCTTCCCTGCAGTGACGGAGGTGGGATTTTCCCAGCAGGCAGTGGGCATGATCCCAGGCATAGCGCGGTGCAGGCAAGGGGATCATAGAGATGACATTCCCACACTCTAGACAGTTTCACACAGGCTAGCCAAGCCCACAGCCGCTAACTGGTGGACTGTGAAATCACCAGAAAGACTACAGTGAGTCCATCGCGGTGGGAGGGTGGGATAAAAGAGGGAGGGAAATGATCAGGAATGGGTGTGAGGTGGGGAAAAAGAGGCAAGGAGAGGTGACACTGGAAAAGTAGCAGCCCGGTTGTATGATCTGATTTTAATGTCCTCATTAAGACTGACACGATACCTACTGCTATTCTCCGTCCAACTGCATTTTCTGCAGGCGTCGCCGTGCCAACCTGACAAATGTTCTCTGTCTTTCCAGAAGACGGCAGACAAATTGGTGTTGTTTTACTGAGCGGAGAGAACTTAAAGGGTCAGTTCTCCCAAACGCTATGGATACTGTTCTTGGGGAAAAAACCCATACCTCGTGTTTTTTGGAAAGACATTTATTCACTCTCTTGCCAAGAGTTGATCAATACCGCTCTAATGTATGTTAATATAAAGTTAAGACCAGCAAGGGGATGGCGGGGAACTAGACCGACTCTGTACACAGTTGAAATAGTCTGCCCAACAGCATTGCTAAAGGTCACTAATTAAGAAGGCACGTGTTGTGCTTTTTTGACCAAAGATTTATAGTTTCAAGTGCTGGAGTTTCTGTTAATTACCTGGCAACCTCACAGTAATGACTCGACTCCTAGAAGTCACTACCGACAACTAAGAAATAGTCCAGAACATAAAACACGGACAACAATTTACTGTTTTTACCTTCCAGTTGGTATACTGATGAAAGAACTGACATGTTATTTAGCTAGCCTTAAAAAAACATCCACAGTAGACACACCGACACAACAGTGGTAACAATCCTCTCATCTATCTTTCAGCGGGAAAGAAAATAAACACACTTCTCGAAACGCCGCAACGGAAACTCTACCAGCCTCCACTCTGTGCTGGTGTGGAAGCAGAAATCTCAAAAGTGGATTTGTCAGAATCCTGCCATTAGAACTTAATCTTATGCTGGACACACATGAGGACACAAGTGGAATATGTGTCCTTTGATGCACAAAGGTTCGTTCACTCCTGCTCATCTTCACACTTTAATTAAGCCTCTTCAACAGCCCTCACTGCAGATGCAATAAACCATATATGAGGCAAATGAAGTCCTGTATGAACGGTCTTTAGCTCGAGTTCATTTCCAACACGTGAATGGACAGTCTGCTGCATCATTAGTCTTGTTCTTAAGGAAAACTCCACAAAGGTTGAGGGAAGAATGTTGCTGGTTTCAGAAAGTCATTGTTACTTGCCTCAGTTTTTCTGATAACACTAAGTAAATGATAGGGCTCTGGTCATTAGAGCAATGCCTGCAAAGGCACTGAGTTTTTGTTTACAAGGCCCAACAGTAAACAACATTACTGTGGGAAACTGGCAGGCCCCAATACTAACTTTTTAATGAAGTGCCATGCCGATTTCTCTGTCTCCTTGGAAAGGTAAACAGTTCTTGTTGTCTCTAGGGTGATTTTGGCATACAGAATTTAGTTTAAATGATACACTGGGTGTGAAACTTTTGCTATTCCTTCCAGTGCCTTATTTCCAATACTTTCCCGAGCTCTCCTCCACCAGAAGGTTTCTCTCATTTGGGAGTTGGTAGGTGTGTGAGTACAGCTGGATGTATGATTAGGCTTGGCAGGTTAGCGATCTTAGCAAGCAGCAGGGAGAGGTATGACATTTATTTTTCAAACCCCCGACCCTGAGGATGAAAAATGCATGTCTGAAGCTTAGCCAAGGCGGTTTGGGTAATCATTTATGCCAGTGTCTCTAGTCCCGTGTCTCGACCTTACCGGTTGGGTGTCTGACAAGTGATGCATGATGCCTCACTCTCCCTCCCTCCCCACTCCTCCCGGCCCCGCTCGTGTACACACTGCCTTCTCCCCAACCTCAACAGGACACTGTCAGTCTGTCCCGCCTTTGATAAGCACCTGTCAAGTTCAAACCTTGACCTGCAGTCAGCGCACCATCCTTCCCTCCCACCCTCTGCGGTCCCTTAGCTCTTTATTCACCTTACTTTTGACTTTTAAAGCTCCCTCTAAATCCTCTCTGTGTCTGCCTTTTCTTTATGTATCTCCACCATCCATTTATGAAGACATACAGCCTTTTGTCATATGCAAAGACATGCAACATAAATTACATGCAGCATAAACCGAGGTGTCACATCTAAATGTCTACCCAATGTGAAGAGACATGTAAGTTGACTATGTGATTGATGAGGTTTGGAGGTCTCTGCACCGAGATCAGTTCTTTGTGACAAAATTTTAAAAAACAAAAAAAACATGCATAAGTTGATGAAACTGATGCAAACTCTGTACAATGTTTTCGCTCCTGATTCGAGGATGAGGATTATTGTCTAGAGAAGATACCTTTTATAGAAATCACAGTGGGATTAGCAGTGATTCTGTCCAGATGGATCCAAATAAATGAAGTGGCGGATTTGCCATCTCTATCGTCCTCACAGGAAGGAGGGAGATGTGGTTTGTGTATATATAAAGGAGGCTGCGCCAGACCTCAGCATGCTTCTAATAGGCTAACTCAATTCCAAGATGTACAACACTGCATTCTGGGGCAGGTCATGGAGAAAAAAAAACACAGGGAGGAAACCAGTGATTTCCAAGTTAATTCAACAGAAAGACAGATAGAGAGAAAGAGAGAGAGAGAGAGAGAGAGAGAGAGTGTGTGTGTGTGTGTGTGTGTGTGTGTGTGTGAGAGAGGCCAGCTGGTGACTTTGGTGTCTTCCTAAATTATAATGTACACCCAATTTACTCTCATTTGCTGTGAAATTAGCAGGGAAATTTGTTTAGATCTTCTCCCTCGAGAAAATGGGAAGGAAGGAGCTGTTGGAGTGTGAGGTGGTTGGAAGGAGGTGGTATTAATGTCGTGCGGTTATCAACTCAATTGTACTTTCTCTTCTGTGCCAGCTATAAATCACGCCGCCGCCACTCACTATAATCTACACAGACATTCTTCATGTACGCACAAATGGAAACACGTGGGGTCTGCGGTCTCATGTGATGATAATCTAAAGCCGTCCCTTTTTGCCGCATCAATACGGAGCAAAGTGTTCTTAATAGATTGCCTCGAAGTTTGAAAGGCCAGAGTGCAGCCACTGCTACTGTCAGACTGACAGCAAGACTGAAGAAAGGCCTGCTGGTCATTTAAAGGTTGGTTTACATTTAAAATCCAGAGAGGCTTACCGCAAAGAAAGAACACTGCAGGTGGACATAATGCTGTGTCAGGTGTTTGGGCACGAGCCAGCTGTTCGTTTTAGCACCCCAACCTCCCTCTATCCTCTTCTGTTCGGTATGTGTGTGTGCACCTGCATGTATGTGCTCATGCAACCTACAGAATGCACACACACACACTTCTCATTACCCCAGAAGCTATTGCTCCCTATTAACCTTCTTGCCCTCCTTACTCAGAGTTCTCTGCTGGCTCATAAACTTCACACAGTAAGACTTTGAGAGATGGGTAATGCCAAAATACACTCCCCTTGTTGAACTTTGACATCTAACTACCGATGTGGAACCAATCCAAGAGGCTTTTTAGCCTGGTGCATATGGACAGATTTCTGCCAGGCTTTTACTTACAAAGCAGCTAGCCTAGTACTTCCAAGCCTTATTCAGACAATACTGGCCATATGTAGCGTACTAAGGAGCAGAACATTCCAGAGCAACACACAAAGATTCAAAGACCCTCTCCCAAAGCTATAAATTTGGTAAGACACCATTGTCATTAGTTTATTTATTTGCATTTATTCATTCATTTATTCACTGTCTGTTGTTGTCATGTCATTGTTGTTTATTGTTTGTTTGTAGAATTAGTTAATAAATGTTTGTATATAATTATCATCGGTTCTACCATGTGTTTCTTTGTTTTGGGAACTGGAGGTCAATAAAATCAGAGTTTATGACTTTCAGAATGAGACTGTTCAACTTCATTTTAATCAAAGTCTCTTTGAGACTTAGCTTAAATTGATAATTTCCTCAGGCCAGCTGAGGATGCTGCCCCTGAATGAACAAGTGCAATTTTAATCATAAAGTGTAGTTTCTACTATTTCTACACATTCAGCTACACCGTATGTAACAGAACTTATCTAAACCAGATCTAAATTGTTCCACACAAGAAGAAAATTAAGGTGACGGAATGCAATTAAAATGTCAGTCAAACTAGGATTCCCATTTTGTCGTTTCATCTATCATTCGCTCATTACCTGATTAACTGCTGCATCTGAAGTCGATCAGGATCTGAGGCTGAGAACGTTGTCAGACTGGTGCCAGCAGGGACGCCCTCCTCGAAGCGGATGTGTTTGGGGTTTGTGGGGAAGTAGGGAGGTTCGTTGACGTCCTGGACAGATATGGTGACCCCCGCTGTGGACTGGAGTGATGACTGGATGCCACTAGCTAGATGGGCCTGGTTGGACACCACCACTGTCAGCATGAAGGCACGGTTCATCTCAAAGTCTACTGGCTGGAGAGAGGAAGAAAGAGTCAGCAACTGTTAAACTGAACTGCAATAGCTTAACATTTATAAAGCTGTTGCTTTTAAGTTATTCTCCTGCATCTCCTCTTCTCTCTTTCTTGTGTGCATGTTGTCTTTCTTTCTTTGTTCACCTGTGTGTTTGCTATCCGTCTTGTTTTTGTGTGAACAGTATGCTTGAGTTTTGTCTCTTGTGTGATTGTGTATTCTGTCCTCTTTCCAGGTCTTCAGGGTAGACAGGAGGCCATTTATCTGTCTGTTTACAGGCATCTGGAAGTTGCTCAATGTCCTCTAGTTTTGATGTATGTTTGCAGTCATCTACCATTTTTTTATCCTTATTTTCCACACAGTAACTTTACTATGTAGCTGTATCCTGTACACACAACATTGCATGTCTGTTAGAGAAGGGGCCTTTGCTGTGTTGCTCTTCTGCAGGGTTCTTCCATTTTTTTCCCAATTTAATGGGCTATCGAGGAGCTTTTGCTCCTCCCCATCAAGGGCCATCATTCTTTACTGATTTTAAAGCCCTCTCAAGCAAATATCTGATTTGTGATATTGTGCAACATACATAAATTTCTTCTTGATTTGATTCACATAAAACACCCGAGGATGATACTGTATCTAGTCTTCATAATCAGATTTTAAACAACACAAAATGTGTGTTTCTGTGTCTCAGTTAGGATTTTATTTGGTCAGTTTCAATTCATACTTCATATGTAAACATAAGTATGAACAAACAAGGCTATACTGTGCAATAAATATTCAGTGGATAGTTACAATAACAAGAACTTGTGTAATGCAAAACAAATAAATACCACAGAGGTCATCTCCGTGACATAGTCTGAGCCAAAGCAAACACTGCAAGCCATATTTATATAGCATTGTATTACAGTGTGTTTATTATTAAAGTGGAAATAATTCTGTGGAACATAATAAAAAATGTAAAGCTTTGTTTTACCAGAATGAACACAACTCCTGGTTTAAAGAAAAGAATGAAAATAAAGCAATTGCTTATCTTATGGTAATTATTGCTGTCATTAATAGCATTCCTTATTATTTTTATATGCAAGTTGTGTCATGTATTATCAGTGTAATATTTATTAATGGCCTAATGTGTTTACTATAAACACTGCACTGATTATAGTGCAAAACCTCCGTGTCAACATTTCTTTTTTCATCTGTGTCTGGGGACTTTGCATTGAACCTTGATGATAAAGGACATGATAAATGAACAGATGCCAAGTCAAGTGGTCCCTGGATGAAGGAACACACAGCTACACAGAAGAGGGCTGAGAGTATTCACAGGGTGTTGTCATGATTCTGCCTGTTGAGTGAATGTGTTTACTGTATATGTGTAGTCTACAGGGGGCTTTTGCCAGCTGAGCTTAAACCAGAGTGACAGTTGCACGCTCTCCTAATGAACACTACACGATCAGGTTCAAATGACAACAACAAGCAAGGAAGCAACAAAAGAACAAATATGCTGCTTGTAGGTGCTCCTGGCACATTTCTAAACAGACGGATGATGATTACCACTGCAAAGCCTGTGTCTGTGGTGTTTGATTGTGATGTTAATGGCTTTGAGCACATCTGTATGTTGCATTGCTTCAGTGCTATGAGCGGACAGTCTGAGAGCTCAGCTCTGATAAAAAAAAAAAAAAAAAAAAAAAAAAGCATCATTAATCAGGGAGATTGGTTGACAAGGGCACTGGAGGGGAGGTGTTTTTGTGCCTGTTAGCGGGTGCTACAGTTTGCCTGTGTGTGTACATGCACGTATGAATAAGTAAATGTAAGCATGCGAGTGTGTATTCGCGCGTGACCCCATGGCGCATTGGGAACCCATTTACAGGCGAACCACGCTCAAGGCTCTTTGATCTACAGCCAGTGGTATTCAGAGCACAGGGAGGTCTAGAGCATAGCTGTAGGCTAACTAAAACACACATACACACCTAGATACACACACCCTGAGGGAAGCCAGAGGGGTGAGAGGTCAATAACACGGCTTCCATCTTTTGCCCACGAGCCGTCACATCTTACATCTCCTCTGTATCACTTCACACACTCCTCTCTTTCCCTTTTACCTAATTTGTTCCGCTGGACTCCAACTTCCCACCCCCTCATCTTCTCACCTCTGCCCTAGCCAAGCTCTCTGATTTATGCTCTCTGCGGGCTGCATCTCTCAATCCTCGGAAATCTGTCTCCGCTGCACTTCTCTCCTCCTCTCTGCTCCCCCTGTCATCTTCCATGTTTATCATAAGCTGTGATTTACATATCTTAATGACTCATTCGAACCAAGCGGCTCTATTTGTGTGTTTTTATGTGCGCTTGTTTGTCTACCGGCTCGATTACCGTGCGGCAAAATGAGGAGACGTCTCATAAACTCTCCGGAGAACAGCGTAAATGTGTGACATGTTCTGGTTAAGACCTCACCCCTTGTTTACAGAGGAGTCCAAGTCCCCTGTGGAAGACTGACGTGTACCTGGGTGTCAGTGTGATTCGATGTGTCGGTACTAGCAGCCGCAGACACCTCGGTAAAAATAGGAACAACAAGGTAGCGCCTTCTTATGGCTTCTTCACTGTACCGATCACAAGTTGTCTGATGCGAATGTTCCGGCTCCCTTTTTTTTCCCTGAGCGAGCCGAAGCCCCTCTGTTTACTTGTTGAGACACTCTATTGCTCGTTTCTTCCCAGGGGGTGTCCTGTCTCTTATTTTATGATTTCCTGATAACCTGCCATGCGTCTTTATGCAAGCTTACGGCTACCCGGCTGCCTACTGAATTTTACATCAGGGAGTGAGAGGAATGGATTATAAAAGGCAGTCATCTAGAGATAATGAAGAGAAGCAAAATGCCAATGCTCATTGCTCAGGGTGCTGTGGGAATTACAAGGCGATGTTATTCCCTTTTTTTTTTTTACTATTATTGTATGATGCGAGTTGTGATATGCAGGAGTCGGATACATGTTGAGAATACCCTGGAGTCCCGGGGGTCATAAAAGTTATTTCTACAAAGCCCATGGAACATAATAAACATATTCACAGTAAGCCACTCATGAATGAACACGCATATACAAAACAAAAGGTCATTCACTAGGATGCACACCTCTAGTGCATATGTAGTCTGAAAACAAACTCGGTTGGAAGCTCATAGGTTATCATTTATTTATATGTTAATCAGCCAATCCAGAATTTGTATGCTTGTTTATTTTTAGAGAAATAAGATGCTTATGAATTCTTCCCTTTTAAACAAACGAAAGAAAAAAAGTTTTTCATTTGCTGTTTTGCTATAAATTACCTATCAGTCTTGTACTTTAAGAAATAGATCCTAAAATTATATCCTTTTTCCTACTGTAAAAGATAAATTGACCAAAATTAACCTGTTAGATTTTTGTGTTTTATTTTGTAAAGGTCATAAGAATCATAGTGTCTATCCATGACAGTACACACAGTTTTTTCCTGCTGTTCAGTCTTGTATTGAGATTGTATTTGAGAGGTCGAACACTAACATAGCAGGTTGTTACAAGACACGGCTTTGTTGTTGATGCCATTTAGCACAGCAGCTAGAGCATTATGAGTGTATAAAAACCGTTGCCTTTGTAATTGAGAAATCAATACCTAATTTGCTACAGTGGTCTCACCAGCTATTGTGTTTAAGTCTGTGTGTGAGTGTATGAGCTCTTTCCAAAGGGCAACACAGCCTCCAATCCCTCATGTGGACATAAAGGGGCATATGAAAGGCAAAGACCCCCGCCCGTCCCCATTTAACTCTGTAGACTATTATTACTGCTTGCGCTTAATTCCCAAGGGGATCTGACATTCAGTGAAGAAATAGAGATGACACTGTTTCTTCTGCACTGACCTCTATAAGCCCAGGAGCTGAGCATGACATGATAGTTTGGAATCTTACCTTCACCACGGTGACCATGCCGTCATTGGAGACAGGGTCAGTGCGGATGGTGAAATGCCCAGATGGGTCACCGCTGATGATCCTGTAGATGGCGTTCCAGTTGGGCGAGTGCGGTTGATCGGCATCTATAACTGTCAGATTGGCCACTACGACATCCACTCGGTTCTCTGGGACCTCACCCGAAAACTGCAGAAAGTACAGTCAAGTGTTAACATCTCTTTAAAGTATCATTTATTTTACTGTGCCCTTGGTCTTTTAGGTACCTACTGAGCTGTTTGAGTGTGGCAATTTCTACAAAAAGCCACTGAGAGCCCATCCCCCTTTTACATTTCTCCTAACAGATATGATCCTTATGTCAGGTTTTCACTTAGAGAAATTTTAATGATCTCGCTTTTACCACCGCTGAGTAGTAAACAAGCAGTAAACACAGTGGCACACCAGCAAGCAGACGCACAGAGGCGTTGTTCCAGTTTCACTGCATCTTCTGTATTTCTACTATCCATCCTTGATGAGCAATAATATTTTTCATTCCTTTGAAAGCCAGAGTGACAAAGGAGGAAAAGAATGGATGAACAGAAAGAAGCGAGCAGAAGGGAGGGTTAAAACAGCTGTTTGAGTGTATGTAAGTGGTTTTTAGTTGTCCCCATGCTGTACAAACACATGTGCGTTGTCCTGATAAGCCTGATGAGGAGTGAGCCGCTGTCTGTCATGTGTCTGTCATGGTGGGGATTGATCAAAGCTGCACAGGCTCAGGGGATGAAGCCCACAAAAGACCAACTAACTACAGCAACAACTCCACCAGAGCCCTGTAAAACACAAGCTGACCGCAGCCCCACCTACACAAGCAAGCCATCAACTCTTAACCAATCACACGAGGTTGGAGCACGTTGGCACGTCTTCACTTCGTCTGGAGGCAACAGGCATGCAGCGCCATACAGCCACCGTGTCACCATGGGTAACAGGCGTGGAAGAGCCGCTTATGTGAGTGTAGGATATCAAAGAGCAAAGCCCCAGACCAAACACTCCAACGGACCATAATACCATGCCTGGCAACCCGCGCATCACCCAGCAAACAGCCGACAGCAGCGGGCAGATTAGGGGGCTGCGTCAGGAGAGCTGTTCAGAGACTCAATGACATTCTTAAGACAACAGACAAGTCCGGGTGGTCCTGATGCACTGCCTGCATTGGATAAGTAGGCAGGCTGTCGTACGTTACTGTCAGTGTGAGTCTGTGTGTGCTTGTGTGGTTTATTACTGTGGTTTGGTTCAGGGACTCCCCAATGCCAATTCAATAAAATAAAACTTCAGCGATGGCTCTTACGCTCCTAAGGGCCCTTGAGCATCTTCCTTCTCAGCACACAGTAACAACTAAGGGCAAGTGTTAACCAGATATGAGGGACGACTTTGAAGGCTCCACCACTGCTCTGATTATCAATACTGCAGTTAGAGATTTCTGGTCTCATTAACTCTTTATAGAGAGGAGGAATGGGAGGCGCTGCACCTGGCATCCAAGGTCTTAAAAAGCCTTGTTTCTTTTTTCCACATTGGCATTTTCCATGACATGGCAGTTTTTGAATTCCCCACACATAAAATTATATTGGCAGTACAACAAAACAGTTCATCACAAAAGACTGTGAAATGTACAAGAGTGTGTAAATGTCAACTTAAATCAGTAAACAAAATCAACACCGAGTGCCAAAGAACATTGCAGCAATCAACTTACAATCACTGTGCTTTTGTCATTTGTAGTTTTAGCTTGCAATTGTGTTTTGAAGTTCAGAATTGCTCTGATGTAAATAATGCAGTATTAAGTGCCTTAACTGCCAAAAAACACATCTAGGAATGTAGCCAACCATGACATTTTCAAGAAGACAATGATGGTGGCTGAGCAGCATTCAGCTTATATTTAAGAATAAACTTTCAAATGAGAATTTAACATCATTAATTTTTCTACAGAATGAGAAGTTTCTCTCAGTTTTCCTCTACATTCAGTTACACTGAGACCTCCTTTGATGAAAATCAGGTTTTTAATCTTACGAGCATTTTGTATGGTGTTTTATATCTGATAGAAAACACAATATAATGACTGTGTCCCAAAGACAGTTTCAGAGAGTTTTAAACAAAATTAAAGAACCGGTCTTGTAAACTTTCTGTATCATCGCTGTTCTTCAGAATCGATTTCTAGTCAGAACATGCATGGCTAAAGAACTCAAGTCGCATGTGAGCTGGTGTAGGAGTGGAGGGTGGAAAAAGAGATTACTAGATCAGCACACACTAAAGGAAAAGGTGTAAAGTTACTTGCTTGAATTGATTATTTTCATGGTCAAAAGCTTCTCAATATGTAACTTTAATGAACAAAGATGAGTTTTTAGAAGCCAGACCTATGCCAGGTGAGGGAGTTTAACGATTGTTCTGTCTCTTCAAGACCTCCATTTTTATGACAGCGATCTTTGATATTTGCTGGGGTTATTGTCAATAATGGATGCAACTGAGAGCATTTCAGTCTATCTTGGTAAAAAAACTTTGACGTTGTTCTTTTTCTTTCACTCGCTTAATGATTTATTAGGTGAATACTGCTTTGGCTCCTAATGGTGCTAGCACTATACAGTGTAGTGCAGCTAGTTCTAGTTTAACAACTGAGCTGTTGTATGCCCATCTTTATGTAGAGGCTTGGATTTTTTTTCTCTATGATACCGTATCTTGTCCCCAACTACTGCACTACAGGGAAACATGTTGCAGCTCTTTGATTGTGATTGGCTCAGAGTGCAGTTGACTTTCTCACAGCACTTGATAAGACACCTCTTGCCAACATGCTCACCTCTCTGTCAGTATTTTGGCTGAAATTGGCCGTGAGAGGGAGCAGAGAAGTGACAGGTAGCTTCATCATTTGAACATTGTTAAGAAAGATAAAAGAACGAGGCCCGGGAAGCAATGCAGCACCTTCTGCACATACAGTACATATCATGATTGTGTGATCATAAGTTTCTACACATAACTACAAGATACCCTATTCCATATAAGATACAGTCATTGTTACAGAAGTATATGCATAAACAAACAAAAGAGATGAATAACTTATTTCATTTTGTCTCATCTATCTCTATCACAGACATAATGCATGCGTGTACACAGTCCTGAATAAGCACCCACAGCCTTCACATCTGTATACACACGACACCCTTTGCCGCCGTGAAAAATAGGCCAGCCTCTGATAAGCGTGATGAAATATTAATCATCAACATTAAAGACAAATTCCCCAAACTTTATATTTCTGGGACACGTTGAAAGATCTATGGGGTTTATTGCAAACACTAAATATTTGCATAATAGCCTGCATTCTCAACAAAATGGCTTTTATGTTATCCCCCCACTAAAATGGATGATTTATGAAGGGAGAGGGTAAAAGTGCTCCGCTCATCGTGGCTCCAAAACCTCCACTAAAGTTTATCATCAATATCTATGATAGTATTAACTTCCCCCATGACGCTGATGGAAATGCACTTAAACACGGTGGAATACAGTTAGAGAATATCAATCTATTATTGCCCACTATCATCAATATACTGCTATCAGGGGAGAATTTTAATGCAGAGTAGGGGGTGCCGAGTCAGGAAAGGCCTCTGATTTACAGCGGGGCCATGTCTATGCTTTATCACTGCTGCAGCAGAAAATAGCTCTACTGACTAAACAATCCTTCATTCTTTCTTCTTTCCCCATCATTCTCTCATCACTTTTTCTTCATTCAATTTTTCGTCCCAGAGTCTACACGGTGGTCCACCCGTCAGCTCCCTTTGTTCTCTTTTTGCTTACCATCTCCTCCCCTGCCCTCTCTCTGTACATTTCCAGCTGTGTGCGATGTAGCAGCTCTCTGATGAGCTCTGTGGCTGACACATGCTTACCGCTGATGCTAACTCATCATCATAAGGTCCTAATAGGCCCCAGGGCAAATGCTAATACTAGCTCCTCTGCTACCTCCTCAAAGAGCTGAGCGCACTGCATCGCAGATACTGCCTCAGCCGCTGCTCCTGCAGTTGCGGAGCTAAGCACCTTATCTACCCAACAGGCCCATGCTCTCATCAGTAGTGACGGGAAAGCACACATCCTGAATAATCCTGACACCTGAAGCCGCACTGACACCTGGGGAGATTTTTCATCAAAACGTGACACCGAAGCGCAGGTAAACCGATTCCACTTCTGACCATCTCTGCTTACCAAATGCACGTAAACTCTGTCACATCAAATAAAACTTATTTCCAACCATGCAAGTAAGAAATCTTTTTCTGCTTTTCAGCTATGACCGAGAAACACGACTGCCACCTCAGCTTTTCCACTTACACATCTGAACATTTAGCAGAGCTGAGAAAATACACTTATATCGGGGCTGAGTCAAAAGAGAAATCTCTCGCTTCACTAATTCATTTAGGGATGATGTTGCTGAAATGTACCACCAGTGATATAATACAGTGCATTGCTTTAGACTTTTAATTTTTACCTCACTCTCAATAATGACCTTCTGTAATGTAATCATCATTTTAAATATCACTATCATGACAACAGTCATTAACCATTTGCTGGCTCTAGTTTTCTTGCTGATTAAAGTCAATGATATGGATTAGTTATCTTGTGTGTGTGTGTGTGTGTGTGTGTGTGTATCCTCTATCAGGAAATGAGTGAGTATCCTTTTCACTTCATAGGCCTGACTCACTGTCCTTGTGTAAATCTCCCTTTGCAACAACATGACACAGTGTTGTAGTCATTTCCTTTTTCCCTTTCTCTCTTATTCTAATATATTTCTGTCTTATTTTGTTTTTCTCCAGCATTCTAATCATTTCTACCCTCCTCTCTGAACCCAACCTCCCTCCTTCTCTAAATTGTCACCCCTTCCCTCCTCTCCTCTTATTCGTAATAACTCACAGTTCTGGAGGTCAGCATGGGAGGGTTGTCGTTGATGTCCGTGACAGTGATGATGGCAGTGGCTGTGTTGGAGAGGCCAAAGTTCAGGTTGCCCTCCATGTCCGTGGCCTGCACGATGATGGTATACTGGGACACTTTCTGTAAAAAGGCAGAAACAGGAAGAAAAAAATACATCAGTGTGTCGTTATTCATCTGCAAAAATCTTTCTCTTTCCCCGAGTCTACAGCAGCAGCAGCAGCCACAGACTGTGACTCCCGGGGGAACAAAAGCTGCGCCTGTGTTCTTATAGTCGCTGTCCATGGTTTTATTTGAAACATAGAATCACAAGGGTGAAGTCTTTCATTTGACTGAGCTGAAACCTCCTCAGTGGAACGTATCCAGACATCACACCATCTGAAGGCTGCACAGCGAAGCCTCCCCCTGTGGGTACAGCATGCCATCAAAGTTATCAAAGGCATCTCTTATTCGGTGCCACTGATGGACAGATGTGAAGACAATGATCCAACTGACAGAGATTAATAGACTATCTATGGAGCAATAAAATGAGGGAATGATAAATGCCATTTCATCTTCTCAGATGACACAGTGTCACTTCACTGAAAGCTGAAATATGGTTCTCTTATTTGTATTTTTGCACACAGGCGCATTTCTGTTCCTCCTAGCCATGCAGCTCCCTTCCCACCTCCTTCTTCCTCCCTCTCTTGGTCTCGTCTTCTGTCCCAGGGTGCAGTTAATGGGCTGCAGGAAGGATGGAGCCCAGGAGCTGACTGTCTGGATAATGTGTCTCGTCACTGAGATTCCCAATTACATTCCCAGTGTCTCTCTCACCTGCTAATTACCGAGTAAATATTCCAATTAGGGCAGGACGCCACGTCAGGAGGATTAGACAGCTCCTCTCACTTCCTCTCATCTTGATGCTAGATGAGATGCTGAACTCCAACCTTGTACACACACTCTCATTAACACCCATGCACATGCACACAAGCGTCCACAAACACCAACAAGAACACATACACACACCTCTCTTTCTCCATATCTTGTGCTTGCCTGACTGTCCCATCAGCCTGTGTACAGCGTGTACACAACACTCTCACTAATTAGACAAGGGAGTAATTATGTAGAGCTCCTCTGAACCTCTCAGCATTGCAACAACACCGCAGCATACCCAGTTTTCTCTGGAGGACTGAGGTCTGTTACTGTCAACAAGCTCTTAAAAGACCACTGCAGACCAGTGGAAATCTTTAGAAGAGACTCAGTGTGGGAGCTAACAAAGAAGAGGAAGAAGACATTTCAAAAGTAAAGAACAGAGGGGAGGATAAGAGGCAGCAGGGGGACGCTACTGAGTTGCAAGGGAGGGGGGAATACCAAAAATAGATGCTGTGGTTTTTTTTTTTCCTTCTTCTTGCTTTTTTTGTAACACCCAACACCTCCAACACCTCACTCTGTGAAGGGAAATGGAGATGCAGAAACTTTCAAAGTTTCAAAGGGCCAAAGTGCTGACTAAAAGTGGACTAGGGAAGCACTGCGGTGTGCTGTGTATGAAGTTTATGTACAGTACAGAGCCTCTGTGCTGTGTATGAAGTTTATGTACAGTACAGAGGCTCTTTTTTTCTTCTTTGCAAGGTTTGAAGTGTCTCATCTGCTGTCTAGGACTATTTATTTGTATGCTGCAGAAACTGTGTATTCAAAAAATAATAGTACAAATATATGAGAGCACATCATGCAGAGAGACAGATTTACACTTATGCTGGTGTTCATGTCTGTGCACAGACAGCATGTATGTGTGCCAATTTCAGCTTTACATCTGGAGTAAGCCCATTCTGGCTGGTCCTTACTTCTTCCAGTAGTCATTTGAGAGGAAATTGTTAGTTTAAAGTTAAAGTTAGGGTCAGGTTTAGACTAAGAATATCTCCAGAGCTGGACTTGTGATACTTACTACCATTCCCTGGGATCCCAAGGCATTATTTACACCTGGTACGAATGTGCAGTGAATAGTCTTGGCGATTTTATCTCCTCATGGGTCTTAGGACTGGTATCAAAAAGCATTAACATTATCTCTATCCAAGCCTCACTGTGATCATATCTCCAAATATGAATTATGTAGGTGGGGCTCGTGTATTTGTCCGCAAACATTGCAACTCCTAGGCCAAGTGAATGTCTGCTGCTATACAGGCTTGACTTGTTCCACAGCTGAGGTAGGTATTTTGCAGCTTTTTACCGAAGTTTCATGTAGGAAGAAACAGAGTTAAGTGGGATTTCCTCCACTTGGGCTAATGTTTTTCTTCAGGATATGGCCAGTCTCTGCAAATTTCATTTACACCTGGCTGTTCTCTGATCACAATGTAAGCACAGATGTGATCTGAAAAGCTCCTGAAAAAGAGAACACTGATCCCAGTGATGCTAACCCAGATAAACGTAATTAAAAAGAAAAGCATTAAATAATGATGTCAATATGAGTCCTTTGAAGTACAAACATATTTCTGTGTGTGTGTTTAGGTGTGGCAGGAGTTTAATCCTATGTTTTGGGGTGACTGCCTGGATTAGCAATGTACAGATAAAACAGAGTAAAAATAAGCAGTGGAGGTTCGGCTCAGACATTTTTAGCCCATGTTTCTCTCGTAGCACTCTCTCCCTCTGGCACCCTCATGTCTCATTCTGCTTCTCTGTCTCCATCACCCTATCTTCTTTGCCAAATTCACACACACTTCCACCCGCCTCATTGTAATATCCCCGTCTACCCTGCTCTGTTTTTATTCCATGGCTCCCTTCAGTTCCCTTTTTTTCCCTCCATTCCCTGTGTTTTATCGAGTGTAGATGTGATTATATGGGCTTTTGTGTTTGTCTGACAGGTGTCAAGGGCATTCTATCTTAGATATTTCCACTCTATCTTTACCACACAAATGCTCACACACACACACACACACACACACACACATGCCCACACAAAACACAACGTGAGCAGCCCACTGCAGCATGATGTGTTGTTAATAGGTCTGTCACTGGTGACAGTTTGGGAGGATGATCTGTCTCGGAGATTTCTTTGCAGAGTTGTCACTGGCACATCCATGTTGCCAGAATAAACACATTTGGATCTTGTCACAACTTTTAGAGCTCCATAAACAAGGTGACCGCAGACAATTTACTGTAAAAAAAAAAAAAAGGGGGGGGGGGGGATGAGTTGATGGCAGTGTGTGTGTGTGTGTGTGTGTGTGTGCGTGTGCGTGTGCGTGTGCGTGTGTGTGGTGACAAATGGCGGCAGAACATTTGAAAGTCGCATCTCAGAATGTCATCAGAGTAAACAATGCTGTTAGGGAGGGTGTTCCATAAATAAAGATAAAGGAGGATCATCTGACCAGCTATAGTTTATTCAGACAGCCTGCACACCATGCAACAGTTCAAAGATTTCAATGATTAACAGCATTTTACATCCTTATTTGCGGGGCTTAATTGGCCAAATTTGTTAATACGTTACCTGCATAACAAACAAAATTTTTTAGGAGGACACCAACCTCTCGATCAAGACCAGGCGCCACTGTCACAATATCCCCAGTCTCGCTGTTGATGGTGAACATGTTAGGGATTGGGCTGTGTGGTGTCTGGGACAGGATTCGATAGCGCACCATTCCGTTAGCCGTGGTGTTGTCGTCGGCATCGAATGCTGACAGGTGCATCACGTACGTTCCTGATAAAAAAAAAAGACAATTTCTCAGTGTTTAGCCATATACTTAACCGTGTTGTAATAAAAAAGACAAGATTATGGACAAGAACTCAAGAGATGGAGGATAGCTATATGCACCAGATCCTGCATTCCTTGCACGGCTCTTAATGCAATCAGAGTAGAAAGAGTTTTTTTTTTTTTTTAGAATTTTTAGCTTGTAAAGTCAAAAGAACCTAGCTATTAAATCTCAGATATATAGGCCTCCTCCTCTACAAAACTCTGAGTTGATAATGTTAGGTAATTATAATTCAAATTGGTGAAGCCTTGGTTGATTTCAATCTCTCATAATCATTATGGACCCTGCCAGGCCAGATTTTAGATCATCATTAATTGACTTGATTTTAACTAACTGAACAGATAAACTCAGTGCTTCAGGAGTGTTTCAGTTTGGTTTTAGTGGTCATTATTAGCTCGCATTAGATGTGCCAAAATAAAAAATTTATGTCAGCGTACGGTGATTAAATGCATTTTTAAGCATTTTAATGAGCAAACCTTCAGAAAATTACTTTTTAAAATGTGATTTTTATGATGCCCAAAATAGTTTTGAATCATTTTTTCCCTTTTCTCAACATAGTAGTGGACAAGGACGCACCTTCTAGGAAATACAGAAAACAGCACAGATGAAGTCTCTGCTTCTCATCAGAAAGTTCATCACTACTTAAAGCAAGAAACAAAGCCTGGGCTATGGCCAGACAAGCGAGATCCAAGTCACTGGCTTGCTTTTAGGCAACTTATAAACAAAATGTATCTCTGCAATAAGAAAAGTCCCACAATCTTATCCAAACCCAGCAAAATTCTAGAAGGCAGTGAATTCAATCAACCGTAAGCCCTCTCTCTCCTTTCCTCCTGTGGCCAAAGCTGGTGGGTGTTCAATATCAGATCCTAAAGAAATTTGTGTAGCTTTATTTATTAAATGGCTTAAAGAATAATTTTACAGCTGCTGTCTTTATCAGTGGTAGAGTATAAGAGTTCACTGCAGAAAGTCTCAAACCCTTCTTTTTAAAGCTGGCCACTCCAGTTGTAGTTAACTACATAACTATTACTGCTACTTTTCCAGATGCCTGGAAGGCCGCGTATGCAACCCCATTACATGAAGAAAGTGAAGCATCCAACCTCCACAATTACAGGCTTATCTCTATATTATCATGCCTCACAAAAATCCCTGAATCTCTTGTGAATAAACAACTTAAATGATTTTGAAAATCATTTCACTGCAGCAAATTCAATTTTAAGCACCACTGCTCAATTTCTTTCTCACTTCTGTTTTAAATTCTATTATTACAGCTTTGAACAAAAGGAAACAGTGTGCAGCTCTTTTTTATTGATCATTCAAATGTATCTGATGAAGTTCATCATTCCTTCCTTTTAAAAAACTTCAGCAAACCTTATACACAGACAGTGCTGCGTTGCTTTTAGGAGTGTTAAATTAGAATTTGTGGTAATTACAAAAGGCGTCCCACCAAATGGAATCCTGAAGCCCGAGCTGTTAACTCTTTACATAGATGATATTGTCTCCTCTGTATCTGGTTGTAATGTGCGTCCTTATGCTGATGGTACAACTTTGTAATGTCGTGTGGATGCTGTACATTCTGCTATGAAATATTTTCAAGTTATAAGTCACACTCAATAAGGACATATTAGTTCTTAATGCAGATGAATCTGATCATCTCTATCATAAGTGGGACTAATCTTGAAAGAATAACAAGCATCTTGGGATTTGGGCCGATAAAAAGCAGTCATCACTGTGAGTTGTACATTGAGGATGGGTGGCCCTTCCTCTCTATAAGACATAACAGACAGTGCTATTTATTTATTTATTGATAAGGCCCTTATTGTTTTTCTTGTTAGGTTTTTTTTTGGGTTATTTTTTACCCTCATGATACTTCGTTGCTGTCTTTTAATGTCTGTCCTCAAACGACTGCCCTGGATTGCCAGAGCTGGCTGTCTGTGTGCCTGCAACCTGTAATAACCTGCAGAACAATCTAAAGCTTGATTCATTTTTGTCCTTAGTGCAATTCAGATGTCTATTTGATCTTATTTTACTTTACTTATTTGTTTCAGTTGGTTCATTTGTGATTCATTTGTTGTAATGTTTTCATTAGTTTACCAACTTTGTCTTTGAATAGCTTTTACTGTCATTGTTATCCATATTTCTTATTTGTGTGCCTATGTCTTTTCCTCTTTTACTTTGCCACATTGTACGTGAGGCTTCTTCACGGAAACTGATATTAAAGAAATGTTTGAATAGTACATATTTTTAATGGACACTGAAAGTGTTCTGATGCTACAGATTCAAATTGTCTGGTGTGACCACGTACCTAATGTGAACTATCCCCCGATATTATGTAACTGACGTTACTACATCAGTTTGCTGTAGGGGTGGACAAATGTGCTTTTTTTTCAGGGCCAATATCAATACCGTTTATTAGTAATCTATGAGACCATTTACTGATATTTGGAACCGATATACATTTTCAACAAAAAATAAAAAATCTTATTGACAAAATATTGAGATCTTTACAACATATATCCATCAGTGTTCATAGGTTCATATTGGTAGTTTGTAGCCAATCAGATTGAGATCACAGAATGGAGATTACACATGGAATGAGGTGGCTTCTTCAGATGCAAAGTCGTGTATTGTTTGTTAAATTTATATATTTTATTGGGAATCTATTAAAATCATAATGATGTTGATTACTGCAAAACTACTGAAAAGAATGCAAACAAGCAAATGACTTACACAACTGAAACTTTAGCATTATTTTGTTCTTTTTTTTTGGCCTAAGATGCTGCAGTATAGCAAAAGTTATATGTACTTTTGCTTTAACTTCATTTTCTATTTGTTTTCTACAAATAAATTACCCTGTCTTTATATAAATTTCATTTATGAAGAGGCTACCTGCACATTGCACTGCTTGACTTAACCATCCTGCAAACAGATTGTAAAGACTGATATTGGTGATAATGACACAGATTTTGCTTAAGGTATACATTAACATACCTAATAAACCAACTGGATGTCCCATGACACTTTCCATATTGTTTATTGATATCTACAATTTGATATCTATAAATGTTGGACAGCTGTTGCGTAAATAATAATGACTTCAACAATTACAACTACAAGCAAAGCACGGACATGTACTACTTCCATATATAATTCTGATAATTTTTTATAGCTCAATAACCCTTGTTACATTTTGTATTTACAGGATAATTTCAAACGTGTTCTAACAATAATCAGTCTGACTACAAGCACTAGCATGAAGTGTGCAGACACAGCTCAGTCGCAGAGAGTGAGCTACTATCCTTCCATGAGTGCACCACTTGTTTGCTTTCCTGCCTCCACACATTCATATAACTCTGTGGGATCGCTGCCTGTCACCCAATCTCTCCATCTCTTTCTCCCCCTTGTTCTCCCTGTCTCGCAGCCGATTCTAATTGCCAGAGATAGGGATATCATGCCAGTGACAGCCCCTGTCCGAGGATAATTGTAACCGCAGCTCCCATTTCAAACTTCATTACATTTCAAAGCAACATTTGTCAATGACTCGGCCAGAGGGAGCACTCTAAAGGCCTCTCAGTGAGACGAGGGGGAAAAAAAGCTGTTAGGAACAGAGGGAGGGAAAGGAAAAGAGAGAACTAGAGGACAGAGTCCATATTTGGTTTGATTCCAAGTGGAGTGACTATCAGTCCTCCACTGATCACTATTTTTTCTAGAGATGGAGGGATAGAGAGAAGGAGATGAAGAATCACAATGTGTCACACATCGCCGGAGTAATTTCATTAAGCTGCACTCTTAGGGGGTTTAATGTGGACCCTTTGTACGGGCGTCCTAAGCTGTGCCTGACAGGATTAGGTCCCCATAATGACTCTTTAATTTGCAAACTAATTCAAGTCTGTAATTGGCCTTCCATTGAAACCACTGGAGCTCTAAATTCTAAAACTCTCTCTTTTTATGATTATTGTTCAGCTGAATGTCATGCATGCCGCAGAGACCGGTGTGCTGTGTGGGGCAAAGCTGAGGGAGAAGGGATGGCAGCACAGAGGAAAGAAAAAACAGAGAAAGAAGAAAGCAATGAAATAAAGAAATAAAGAAAGTTGGAAAGAAAGACAGCAAAGAAAGAAAAGGAAATGAGCACCTGGACGCCTCTTGAGATCACCTCTGGTGCAATAAACTGTGGCTCATCACACTCACACACAGTTGCACACAGAGAGCTCATCATAAAATGACCCAGTGGTGCTACAGCGTGGTACATTTAATCCTCAATCTCCTCTCCAGCCTGAGCACCCTCTTTGGTTTATGACCGCTGCTGCACCAGGCTAAATGAAAAGCCACTGTAGGAGACAGATTCTCCGTCTGTCTGCTAAATCAAGGGGAATAGAAAATTCTCTGTTGCATTAAATATTTACTGGCATATCATACGACAGCAATCTCTCCTGATATACTAGCTGCTCTTCTTCTGTCCACCTGTATATGTCACCCTTCCAAACATTTCTTAATTTTTCATAATGCAAATGCCTGTTCTGTAATTGGCATCTTTTTGTGAATTTAACCACCCATTCGTGCACCATTACCTGGTTTAGAGCCTTCATCCACAGAGCCATTGTACACCTGGTTTTTGAACTCAGGTCTGTTGTCATTCATATCGATGACGAAGATGTACAGATCGATGGGGTTCTCGACCTGGTTCCCATTCATGTCCACAGCATGGGCTCGCAGCTGGAAGACACAGGAACAGAAGAAATAGGTTCAGATTACAGCCCATAATTGCTATTACAGGAGCAGAAAGTCTTGAAATGATAAATAATTCAATGTGGGTCTTTGATGAGTGCTTGTATTGGGCTTATGGAGAAAATTACTGAGGCAAACATTTGATGTTTGATGAGAAAAACATAAAATGAACAAGCGTCTATGCAGCTAGCACTTATCTATCTACACCAAGGTTACTTTTCTACTTGGGATGGACGGTGCATACACAATCACATTTCAAACCCCCCATTTTTTGACCCCACCACTTCTGCAGTTTCAGTTTGATTTACTTACTAACATCTGTTTAAATAGCCCCATCTAACTGCCCAGTAGCCAAAACCCAGGTGGCAGAAAATAGAAGCTGATGAAAATGTTTACACATTCAATTGACTCATCTTAAGATTTTGCCATTAGTTCACAGATTTGGGAGCAGTGAAAAGGATGTTTGCAGCCCCTAGTTTTGCCTGTCAGGCTGTAGCTGCCCTAAACTTATGATTGGTGAAGGTTATACAAGCATCCTGACAGCAAACTCTGCAGAGCACTAATCAGAAATGAAAAATCGATACTTCCATCCTCTCTGAATGTTTTTTGGTAAAATTAAATGCAAATGTTGCTTTATATCTGGATTTCCAGGTAGGAGATGTATCATTTTAATAAAAATTAAATCTTTATGAGCATCAACCATTAAATCTAAGGAAAAAAGACAGTGTTCCTTAGACAAATACTGATGTCTGGTGTCAAAAATTTTATATCAGACCATTTTGGACTAGTCTAGTTCTGTTTTATTTCCTTTGCATGTTGTATATATTTTATGATTTATTTTTATGTATCTTACATGAGACCTCTATCAATTATTCTTATCTATTACTTAGTTCCACAGTTACTGAATTAATAAATATTTGCACACTGCAATGTATTATTTCCTACATTAATAAACTGTACTCTTCCAAAGTTTGAAACACTAAAAATAAAATTAGCACATTTTCCAAATTAATATTGTATATATTTTTGCTTTTAAATTTTCAGTTATCTTCATACAAAATGCTGCAAAAACAAACAAATAAAAAAAATCTACATTGAATAAACATTTAGGCCTTGTCCACACGTAGCAGGATTTTTGTAAAACCGAATATTCCGAATATTAAACCTTCCCCCTCCGTCTAGAAAAAAACTTACGAACACACCACCTCGTTTTTAGAAAAAAACTTCATCCACACGTAACCGCATAAGTGCGTTTTTCAGCACATTCATAAGCATGCCGGACCTTTAGGTGGCAGTAGTTCCCCAAATCCTAGCAAGGTGGTGGAGAATAACCGTCCTTAACGTCGTCCTTCGCCTGTGTTGTTGAATGTGGAGCAGTATCTGGGCTTGTACAAACAAGCAAGTAAAAAGCGCCTGTACAAGAAACGGCGCCCAAAACCTTGTGAGAGCATCCATACTGTTACCGAATGTAAACACAGGTCTCATATGTGATGTAAGAACATATTTTGTCGCAGGCGGTGACGTTTCGAAACGCAAAACCCCGGTTACTGATGTCCACATGCAGACGCATAAAACGGAGAATTCGCAAATCTTCACTTTGGTCGGAGTTTTTAAAAAGAATCGTTTTTGATGACGTAAATCTGCGTTTTTGTGTGGATGATAGGCCGAATCGTAGAAAAATATCTTCGTTTTGTGAGATACCTGGCTACGTGTGGACAAGGCCTTAGTGTGATCCAAGGAACAATCTGCAGTTAAAAAATAAGCCCAAAACTGCAGTTCTTTGAAAGACCATTTGAGGCTCTTCTGAATTAATCAATCCCTATACAATCTCATGTTAAAATGTCCGACTATACAGCACAAATAAACATATTTACAGCGTGGTACAAAAAATATTTTTGTCTCTATAGCTTATTTTGCTTTTGAAGACAATTGTATGAGGGTGGAAATTTTTTTTACAGACAGACTATCGTGTGACCACCCTTTGTCTTTGAAACAGCACAGTTTCTTTTCGAGGTACATCAGTGCAGACATTCTCAAGGTAGGCTGTTCCTAAGGACTTGCAGAACTTTCCATAGTACTTCAGTGGATTTGAATGTTTTTGTCTGATTTGCTTCTGCAATCCCAGACTAACCTGAGGATGCTGATGAGAGCTTTGAGGAGGCCTATATTATGCAGGACCCCTTGATGCAAAAGACAATTCGTTAGGACTTTGGCTCTATGTTAGGGGCTATTGTTTTGCCACTGAATAAATTTGGAGCTCATCAGATATCTCCCTGACGGTATTGTTTGATAGATAACAATCTGAACATCTAAAGCACCTATAAATACTATTCATATTCTGTCAGGTTGAAGAACACCGGAATGCCTCCCTGGACCAAACAAAGGGAGAAACAACATAAATAAAACACTAACCAAGTGAAAGCAATTGTTTTTTATGTGCAACCCTAAAGCCAAACCCCCCCCCCAAAAAAAACAAACACCTTTGCACTGTCTGCACAGGTTGATTAAATCAACATTATTGAATTACACAGCATAAAAACTTCACAAAAAAAGCTCCCAAACCAAAAACAACATTAAGTATGGTCAGAAGTAAAAATAAGGATATTCTTCTTACAGAAAAATTGCCTTTGCGATCATGTTCGTTCTCCTAACTTCTTATCTTTTTTACCCCTAGTCCCCAGAAGTTTTTATCTCAGCAGAAACCAAAACAAGAAACATCTTATTTCATTGGAAGTTGCCTCTGTTGTAAAAGCAAGGTGTCTGTTTGAGAATCACTGTGTTGGATCCCTGGCCAACATTCTGTCTGGTTTTGTTTGAAAGGGAGTCCTGAAATCTCTTCACTTTCCTCTGACTCCCCAAACACAGTCAGCCCATCTCAAATTCAACTCAGCTGTGCTCAGATCAATGGAATCACCAACTAGGATTTCTCACAAAGTTTGGACATGAAGTTATTACTGGAATCAATACAGGCTGTAAAGTAAGTCCTTACTGCTTTCACTCTTGTGAAGTCTAGAGAAAAAAAAACCTGAACGAATGAAAATGAGAGCAGAGAAAATAGCAGAATTATCAGGGAAATGTTGAGTTTCCGTAAATGCCTGTGGTTTGTTTTTTCGCTCCATACATGAAGGTCAAACAAACTCCTCAGCTCTCTCCATCTAAAGCAGTTTTGATTCCCTTCACCTTACCTGGGAATGTTTATATCCCTGAACATGACTTATTCAGTGATATTACTGTCAGCTGGAAGCACTGGCGATGTTTAGTTTATATCGTAGATACTATCTACATCCTGCTCCTAACAACACAGGCTGCTAAATATTTATTCTGTAGAAACATCAGCAATCAATTTCAGGTGAAGGACCTCCACCTTACTTGATGGAGGGGATATGCATCAAAAGCAAAGCTAAAGGAAGAGGAAACGAGACAAAATTGGAAGGGACTGGCAGAAAAATGAAAACATGCTAAGAACAGATGGTAGGAAATCCGAAATATAACACAGCTTTTACAGATCATATATGGAGAACTAAGGGAATGGTGCTGTTTCCATCTGAGCACGCCTGATAGGAAAACGCTACCTGGCCACTGCAGGAGCATGAGAGCCAGATAAATAAAATAGCCTCCAGGCTCGCTGTGGCAGGAAATAGAATAAGTAGCATTCTCCATCGACATCGTCTCTCAGAGAGGTGAAGATCCTCTCCACTGCTGCTCATCACCTCCTCTCAGCCGTCTGCTTCCACTCTGCACCTCCACCAAAATTGCGTCTTCAGGTCCCCCTAAGGTTAATTTGACTTTACTTTTTCCACCGCATTGTCTGATCTGTCCTGCACCCAATATCCGTGTGCTGCCATAGCATATCACATCTTGTGTGCTGTAACAGGCTAGGAGCCAGGCCCCTTATCTTTACCCACCCTCATCCCTCCATCCCGCATGAACCCACACCCTAATTCAATAACAGCAGGAGTCAGAGATTACCGCCATGTTTAAGGAAGGCAAAATGTAATTCTGGGCCCACATTAAAGTTATTATCTTGAAAGGAAGGGGGAGAAAACACACCGTACTAGGCAACGCTCCGCATTTGGCAAGGGGCAGAATCCTGATAGAGATAACAGCAGACCCAGAAGCTTTAAGGTTTTTCCCCCCTCATAAGAATGCATCTTGTTGCATGGTCGGTTTTGAATTTCAGACTGCTTATTCTTTTTGAAATAAAAAGAACCAGACCGTTTGTTCTGTCCTTGCATGAAATATGAAGTAAACAAAAGAAAGACCACAAAGTCAAATACTAACTTTGTGTGTGTTGTAGCTTCCTGGATAACAATGCTTATAAATAAAACCTTCCCTGACTCTAAGGCTCTTGGATGGAGAATGTCCATGTTTCATGCTGCTTTCATGTTGCCCGACAACTGAAGGCACTAATTGCACTGCAACACCTTTCTATACATCTCATCTGGATTCCCACCGCACTTTGTGTTCCATACCGACTAACACTTCCTCTACAACAAACATGCAGTTAACTTAGGCAGCCTTTTGCAAACACCCAGCTTTCTTAACAAATCATCTCATTGATTGGAGCTTCTCTTGGGTATAAATCTGCTCACCTCCCGCTGAAAGGTTAGACTTGCCAGCTCACCAGGATCGTAACTCAGCCTAGGTCTCCATATAAATACAAAGATAGTGGCAGGTACAGAGGCAGAGAAAAACCAGAGATGCAAACTGAAATTGATGAACCCTGCGTTGTTGCTCACTACAGCACAGTGTCTTCTTGCAGCAGAGGGATGAGTGGAAAGACTAGCTTAAGCAGCAATACAACAAGTTAGCACTTTCTTCAAATTTAAATGCAGTTTTCCCAAGTGTTTTGTATCTCTGTACCTAGAACAGCATGCACAGCACAAATGTGACAGCAGAGGCACAGAGAGACGGAAGTTTCATTCAAATGAGGCAGTGCAGGTGTTGCTATTTTGTCAAAAAAAACACAGCATGCACAGAAAAATAATAGATGGCAGTATATGCTGCATCGGGCCAAAAACATTCTTATAATACTGTTTATGCACAGGTTAAACTAACAATATGCTTTAGAGGAATTTGTGGGTGCTTTTGAAATTTGCACAGAGGAAGTCTAATTATGCAGCCTTTATTATATTCTAGCATTAACATCAGAGGCTGAACTACAGATTTCTACTGGCTGAATAGCCGTTTGAAGGTCAGCTCCCTTCATGGAGAGTACATTCACAGTGGCAGTTAAGGGATATTCTAAAAGACATATTGCAAATTATACTTATTTGCTTTCACACTGAGAATGAGATTAAACAAGATTGATGCCACTCTCATGAATGTATGCTAAATGTAAAGCTAGGCTACAGCCAGGAGGTGATTAACTTATATTAACATAAAGACTGGTAGGCACAGGGAAACTAGTTAGGCTCTGTCCAAAGGCGAAAAAAATCTGCATACCTGCCCCTCTAATTTTTCCTCATGCATAGACTTGTCAGTGCGGTCTTTGTTAGTTGCTTGGCAACCTCATCATGCCATCAAGACCCCAGGAAGTCACTGCGCCCAGACTGTGGCCTTGACAGCACATAACTTCCTATTATATCCCGCCTTTATTCTAACATTTCCATGAGCAAGAGTGAGCAAGTGAAATGGTCATTAGTAAGAGCTTAAGTTGTGATGAAGCAAAATTTGGGAACAGAGCCAGGATCACTGTCGGCCTTCTTTGAGGGTCTATGCTAAGCTATGCTAACTGGCTGCTGGTTATAGGGCTCAAAAATCAGCGGTCTATCTTTTCATGCATCTCTCAGTTGGGAAACAAATAAGACAATCACAAACGTCAATCTAATTGTGCACTCAGGGATGAGAGCTCAGAAATTAAGCAATATTGTGGATCATTGAATGTTTTGTTATTTTTCTCACTTTTCTGTGAGTCATTCTGTCATGTGGTACTGCAGTGGTTTTCCAGCTATGAGAAAGGCAGTGTGACTGGAGGGGAGCTGAATGATTAATTACTACATTCTCTGACTTATACTTCACCTCGTCCAGATGTTTTCGCGCAGTGCTGCAAAACCTGCAAATGAAAAGGTGGAAACTGGAAATTCCATGATTCATTCCACCATCTGCGAGGCGGAGAGACTCACATGATAAGAAGAGCGATGTTCTCGATCAAGAGGTTTGGTGACAAACATCTTCCCAAGCACAGGGTCGATATTGAACACCTCGTTGGGTGGTTGATCTGCTCCAACTCCAGTGATGCTGTATCGGATTGAGATGTCCTGGTCCTGGTCTGAACGAATCTGCATCACAACAGAAAAACAATCAGTCAAGAGTTGAGGTCTCACGCTGCATTTCAGTGAGCCTGCAACCTTTTCTCTTACTGGTTTTATGTCCCTGTTTCTCTCTTGCACACGTTGTTTCCATTCTCAGATGACTCCTTATGGTGCAATTTAGTCTGTGAAGTGTTTGTTATTCAAGGACCAGGTTGTGACATGCAGCAATGGAGTTTCATAATTTTGTCCTCAGAATATTATTCACAGGCATATAAACAGATTCAACTTTCCATCAATTCACAGGACATTACATTGTTTTACATAAATTTCTTAGAGGCTGGGCCTCACCTTAAGGTCAGGCAAATAGTGGGTATGAGTGCCATACCCATTATTTGCCTGACCTTAAGAGTTACACACCCTTAACTTTAAAATATAAGGATTTACATTATAGAAACTTGCTTTGTGTCCCCAAAAGGAAATTGGGTCCTCACAATGGGATTGTGTAAACAGAGTTAGGTCTCAACAACAGGGGGAATGCAAGCAAACACACACACAGACACACACACACTTATCACAGTTTGGCATTTCCTTCCTCTATGTATTCAAGGATTCCATTAGTGTTGCTATGCATTCTGTTTGGCAGAAGTGGACTGCTGCAAAAAGAAAAATAAATTGAATTCAATATTCTGGGGAGGGAGAAATGAAATCAACATATATTTGCTGTTTATGTTGACAGTCAGGTAGAGATTTATAAAGACTTGCTGGAGCCACAACAAGACCACAGACAAGTTTTGAACAAAAATGACAATTAGATAGGAAAGTGAAAATATGAGACGGTAATTGCTGTGTAATTAGGGAACAGAAAACACAACAATAAACAAATTTTGCAGAGGCAAAATGGGTGAAGAAGAAAATAAGTCTCAAATCTAGACGGTGCACACAAGAAGAAAATTATTTAATAACTGTGGGACACGGGAAGCAGAATATATTCTGAAAAATAGTCCTGCTTTTTGGTTCAGCTTTCCTTGCCAGATAGGCAACTAATAGGTGCATTAAGTGCACTGCTAGGCCTGTGATTTGGACTGAAGTGCTGTGTAATTGGGACTCATTTGGAAGAGTTATTCAATTTAGGGCCCAAATAGAGACCAAACCTCCAAGCATCCCATTTCTGTCCATTAACTACATGACAACCCGTGAAATCAGCTGGTGTATCAAAATGACTCAATCATACACTTACTCTAGTATGCAGGCACATACTGTACAGACACACAAACACACACACGTTTGAATGGCCAACCTTTTTCTTCTAATCAATGACTATTTCAGTCGCGAGCCTGAGTGCACCCGAAGAGTAAGACTGTCCAAAGTTGTCTCCATCTTTCACCACTCGAGGAACCAATTTAGCCACACTTTTGACACGCCAGGAATTCTGGCCTGCTGAGAAAATAGCTGGAGCAACTAACAAGGACAAGGGAAGGACATATAGTATTAGGCAGGTGTCATCCTGACTTTTCAGTCTTGTGGAATAAAAACCTGTCACCATTACAGAAACTGCTATTATGCCTACTTTCCTTCACTTCCTCTTCATCGGTATTAACTTTATCATCAGGTCTCTGTTAGATGAATCCGGCGTTACAATCAAACAAGTGGGATCATTTATAGACACTTTCCCTCTATGAATGCAAGACGAGCTGTCATAACAGCCCACTAATTCTATTTGTGCATGTATATATGTGTGTTTTCTTTGGGGAATAGAAGGAGGAGAACGTCAGAATGCTTTGCACATATCTCAGTGAATTACTGCTGACAGCTACGATAATTAACGAGCTGCAGGCATCGACTGCTATTACTTCAAAGAAACTCCAGCCGTTAAACACCAACAAACTAACAAATATCCAGCAAGCAGCTTAGTTGAACTCCCAGTGTACTGTCATTACCCTCCTGTATATGCAAAGTGAAAAGACGCTGCAGCACGGCGACTCCTATACCTCTCCCATCACATTAGAAAGTACAACCAATTATTACACATTCGACTGACAAAGTGTAGCCCCTCATTTATCCCTCTCTTCTCCTCCCCTCTCCTTGTCTCTCTTTTCCTCTGCCCTCCCTTCTCTTTTCCAACTCCCTCTCTCTCTCATCTCTTCTCCTCCCCTTTCTTCTCATCTCTCCCCTCTGCTGTACTCTCATCACTCTCTCTCCCTCTCTTTGCTTCAGGTCTCTGTGGGGACAGAAGCCATGCATGATAAATGAAATTACTTCAATCCGTTGGCCTTGGCAGTGGCGTATAAATCCTCACCAGTTAGGAAGTGATAGCTCTCTATAATTCCATTTGGGTTTTCCCCGCCCCCCTGATTTCCCACCCGTTTCCAAGTTGTCCTGCTTTGGGTGAGGGGTGGGGGGTATTCAGCTGCATGTTTTCCGCAGTCATTCCAGCCAATTAGCTCTCCCTCCCACAACGTTCACGTAGATGCTCATAAGACTGTTGAGGGACGGCGCCAGAATCTTTATCCTCATCTGTTTCCACCAAATATTTGTGCATGATTGCACGGGCATACATGTGTATTCAGGCACGCACAATTATGTTGTCTCCAGCGCACAAAGACTTTGTTTATGCCAACTAATGATCTCAAGGAAGGTTTAGGTTTGAACATTGTTTTGCCTCCAATTCTCGCACAAAAACCTGTTTGGATAGTTCAGAACTGACAAATGATGGCAAAGGAATGATGTCTGGGGAATGATTAATAACGAAAGCAATAAAACTCATGTATATAGACATGGTCAGATCCAGTGATGGATGTCATGAAAATGAATCCGCTAACTGTTGTTGTTGCACGTTATCAGTCCCTTACTTTTATTACAGAATACTGTGACAGGCGGGATGTCATTTCTATAGTGAGCAGCTCACACTGTCATTCTGCCATTTTGACTTTAGAAATGGAGGGAATGTGTTGAAAAAAGGCCCAGCATGAGACGAACACTAAGAGCTCCTCATAACCGCATAAGCACTTTTTATTTTACTTTAATGAAACGAAGGAAACTCTTGCTCCTGCTCGTCTTGCTACAATACTATCTCGTACCTCACGCAGAGACACACAAAAACACACACAAAATGTCTCTATTGGATATTAAATAACAAAAGAGTTCATTTTCAGGAGTGCCAGTAATAATCAAAATCTGTTTTGCTTTTCTTCTTTCTTTTTCCTCTGTTGCGTTAACAGTTTGTGTGTATATGAGTGTGTAGGGGAGAGAGAAAGTGGACGAGGAGCTCAGCTACAGAGATTTATAGTGAGACTGAGAGACAGAGAGAGAAGCAGACAGAGAGAGTCATGACTGTATCATCCAGCATCAGAAACCAGACACTGTCTAAATGACCTATTTGTCGACGGATCAAAGCAATTCCCTTCATTACTGACAACTTGTCTGGTTCTTAAGGAGATCTTATCAGTGAGCTTAGCTCCCTTCTGCCAGGCAAAACTGAATCAAATGAGAAATTATCACGCCATCGGGTCTATGGGGAAAACAGAGGAGAGGAGATGAAGAGAGCGGAATGAATAAAAGAAGCGCCATTCAACCACCACAGCCACTGGGAGGCAGAGGAATTAATTCTCGCTTAAAAATTTATGCTAACTAACACTTTTAAAAGTATCCAACCACAAATGTGTGACTGCACAGACATACATCAGAACTAGCTGCTGATGTTGTGTAGGTCCCCTTTGTGAGGCTAACACAGCTCTGACTGAGATATGGACTCCACAAGATCTCACAGTTGTCCTCTGGTATTATGAATCAACATGTTAGCAGCAGATTCTGGTGGGGTCTCATTTTTCCAGAACATCCTACAGATGCTCAACAGAATGGAGATCTGGGGAATTTAGAGTCCAAGTAAACATCTTAAGCTCTTTGTCACGTTCCTCAAATCATTACTGAACCATTTTGGCAGTGTGGCAGGTAGCACTATCCTGCTGAAAGAGGGCACTGAGAGCAAGGAATAGTTACCATGAAGGCGTGTAAATGTATAGGTAGGTAGTTTGTGTCAAAGTAACGCTCACATGAACGCCAGGACCCATCGTTTCCGAGCAGACCACTAACCAGAGCAGCACACTGCCTCTGCCTGCTCATCTTCTTCTCACATGGCATCCTGCAGCCATCTCATCTCCAAGTAAACAGCATATATGCACCAAGTTGACCACATTTTGTCAATGAAAACATGATTCATCACATCAGTACCAGGCCACCATCTTCCATTGCTCCATGGTCCAGTTGTGATGCTCTGGTGCCCGTCGTAGAAGTTCTCGGGGGTGGACAAATGTCGAGACGGACTCTCTGATTGGCCTCCATGTGTAGCCAGCTGTCACAGACCTTTCTATCACAGCCAGCATTAAAGTTCTCAGCAATTTGTGCTACAGTAGTTTTTCCGTGGGATCAGATCACTCAAGCCAGCATTTGTTTACGCGTCAATGAGCCTTGGGCACCCATCTTAAATCTTCACACTTGCCCATTTTTCCTGCTTCCAACACGTCAATTTCAGGAACTGAGTGTTCGCTCACTGCTTAATTTATCCCACTTGTCAAGTGTTTTGTAACGAGATGCGCAATGTTATTCACATCACCCATGAGTGGTTTAAATGTTGTGGTGGGTAAGTTTACAGTACTACACATTTTAAAATTGATTATATATAGTATATTCCAATGAAAGGGATCCAAATTGTACAGATCGGATGATCTCTTACATGTGAAATATAGACTATCCAGTGAAACAAACAACAGCTTCAAAAACCAATCAATATCCTAACAAGAGCCAAGAGAAAAGTGAGACAATAATAATATTATAATTATTATTTATAGAACAACAGTGAAGCGAAAATAAGACTGAACGTTGGATTGATATTCATCTGATATTACTACTTCAAATTGCAGCTAATGTTGATTTGGATCAACTAGATGTATGAATAATCAGCCGTTTCATAACAAGTTAGTCATAGCAACTTAACTAAATGTCATAAAATGTCAATGTTGTGTTATAGCATGTTTATGTTTGGCCACAATAATAAAAAAAACACTCTGTTAATATCGGTTTGATATGATCAGTTTCACAAAGGTCAAAGGTATTGATAAGTTATTGTACTGAATTACATAACTTTGCACATAGACTTTTATTTCTATTTCGATAATTTGGCCATTAAGTAAAGTTGGTTATTGAGCTCCAATAGCCCATTAAATTGACCTATTTAGCTCTTAAAATATGGTAGTATCTTTACGTTTTGTCCTGTTTCGGTTAAATTACTACAACTAACACTACAGAAGTGAGAGTATTGCATGGTGTACTGTACTTTAAAAACGAATGGCTTCAGCTTGCTGTTTAGTACTTTGCACGCTTCTGTTTTGCCGTTCTCTTTCAGTGCCTACTTCAGTGAACATCCACTTTGTTGTGTATTTTTTCTCTCTTTGAGGTAAGTAAAAACCCACATTTTGAAAAAAATCTGAAAGCATCATGCCCACCAGCTCAGCTCGTAACACAGCCTGAGGAAGCTCTGCTTGAGTTTCTGTAGTTGCTAGTCTTGGCTGGCTTTGTTTTTTTAGGTGTTTAAAGTTCAAACTCAGGCAATGGTGGGCTTCACTGGTTTGTGTGATACCAGAGTGTTCCTGAGCATATTACCACTGCATTTGTTTGCCTCAGCATTCAAGCTTTTTCTTAGCCCACGCAACTCTCACCATGGCAGATTAAGAGAGAAGGCGCTATAAGTAAACAAAGGGGAGGAACATGGAGAGGCTTAGGGCTCCAGTATTCACAATTCTGAATAAAATTTGCCGTGTTCACAGACGCTGGTGGTGCCAGTATACTCAATAAGTTAGCGGGTCTGTCCTCTTCGCCAGAAGATAGTGGCTGGGAAAACGAGGATACCGGAAAGCCAAGATCAAAAGATGAAGATTTAAATCATCCCTGACACAGTTTTTAAAGCAACACAAAAGGAGGGATGTTAGCTAAAGCCTCCAAAAAAGAGAGAAAGAGAAACAGAATGGAAAAATTATGGTTTTGTGTTGTCAGATGTGTTGTTTTCCATTCTGTGGCTGACTTTCTGTCCCTTGACTGTTGGTGCTCATTCCAGATATGTTTTGGATTTGGATTTTGGTCCTCCAGGAGATTCAGCAGCTCCTCTTGTGTCTCTCTTCCTTGTGTGCACGCTGTTCTTCTCTTTCTCGACCTGTATTTGTTTCCCTTCTCTTTTTTGTATGGATTGTGTTTTAACTCTGCATTGTCTGTACTTGTGTAGTCTGTCCTCTCTCATGTGGCTCAGGCCTCATATGTTTGGAACAGAGATGGGTTCCAATATCCGGTTAAATTTTGCTTCGGCTTCCAAGCAGTTAAAATATCCAGATTTTATAAACCTCAACAGCCAGTGAAGTCCATATCAATTTTTTAAGTCACATTTCCTCTTCCTGTAGTCTCCTCTGCCTGTCTTTCTGACACTGGGGACATATAGATACGTGTGATAATGCAGCAATGCTGTTGTTAACAAACACGGTGTAAAAGGTTCAACGAGTCGACGAAACAACAGTGAAATGCAAAATTCATGAGATTTGGGAATGACAAGTCCTTTGTTTAAATATTTATCTACCATCCAGCATTTTAAAGTGAGAACTAGTGGGATTTTTATTTTATTTATTTATCTGATAAATTGCTATTTTTACTCAGCCTAACACACTGTATTCTGTGACCTGTAGCACTGCAACGAGTTCGCCTTCAGGTAATGTTAAGGCCACTTGTCCATTCAAAATATCAGCAATTTATTTATGCCATAGTCACTGAATGGCAAAGTAGGATGAACCTAATTTTCACTTGTTTTTATTGCACTCAGCAGGTGCTTTCTGATCCCGTTCTTTAGCATCGTGCATGTATAGATATAACTGATACATAAGTAAGTGATCTTTCCAATATTTGAGAATACAGGTGAGGTTGAACATAATGTGCATGTTAGCATGTACAAAGAAATCTAACTATCATATGCATTGTTATAAAGTTCTTGGGGCTTTGTGAATTAAAGTGAAACAATTACCATAGAAATTACACAAGAGTATCAGTAATGTAGGTATTTGTGTATTCAGCAAGACGGTTCAGAATATGAGTCATTTTATGGATTTGAAGTCATGGCCTCAGCTAGACTTTCCCTTATCTGAGCAATTTCAGTCAAAGCAGATTCAGACAAAGAGCATAATAGTCTTGTTCAGTAAAAGAAAAGCAAAGGCCACAAGCAATGAATTTCTTTTTCACATTCCACACTGTAAAAAAAAGAAAAGAAAAAGGTAATGCAGCAGGAGAGAAAATACAAGAGAAAATAACTATTCCATAAATAAATTACAAATTCTAGCCTTAATTTTACATAACATGTATGTTTTTTTGGATTGGTAATATTAAATAAAGCACATTTGTATGTTCGAAAAAAAAAATCGCCTATAAATGTGGTTGAAAAATGTTAAATACAAACAATAAAGCTTCATACGGCAGGAAAGTGTCATTATTTCATTATTTGTAGGGCTCATGATACTATTTGATGAAAAAAAAACGAAATACTGTTGTAAAAATAGTAAAATTAGTTTTAAATTGCAAGAATCTGCAGTTAATTGTAGATAATGTAGAGTTTTTGCATGTAATTTGAAACAAAAATCTATTATGCTTGACATATCTTTATTGTTAGATAAGTATGTTCACTTATAACATGAAATTATGATTTACCTTTGAAAAAACTTGACACTCATGATAATACACAGGTAATTTTAGATCATATAAAGCATAACCATGTCTTTACATGTAACTTTACATAAAAGTCTTGTATATTTCATAGATCTCTATGTTATTTTACATTTCATATTTTAGTCATTTTATTTTCTTATTGTAAAAAATGCAGAATAAAATCTGTAAAATCACAGTACAAATACAATCTATCTGCGTTGGAAACCATGCACCGGTTAGTTACCAGAAAACAGCCTTGATGTTCATGACAAGTTTGTTATTACTCATTCAATTTTACTGTTGCACATGACACATAACGGCATGTCTGTGGATGGTGCAAGCATTAACTGAGGTAAAACTTGTCTGTACAACAATGGGAGAAAGACATTTCTTGAAATCACCTCGCAGTCTGTTGAATAAAACCTTCAACTTCAAACACATTAAAAGAAAGGTGTCCTTTCAACATGAATCATGTTGCAGTTCTGTGCATTATATTGTCCAGACAGCTTCAAACGACTGAAAGGCTGCCTCTGAAACTCTCTTTAAAAATATAAGACACCTCACATTTTTAGATGAATGGAAAGTCATTTTTAATGTGACGTTTTAAAAGCAGAAAAAATAAAATAAAACCCCCAAAAACACACTGCATGAGTTCTAGAATCTGAGTATACAAATTCAGTATCCATACTGATTTATATATGAATGCTGCTGGAAATAAAAATGGACAATAAAACTGTAAAAGCCACAAACACACACAGATAATGTCATTAAATGCATCGAAGCTGAGTACCTTGATTTGGCACGTTAACAAAATCGTCTCAGTAAAAAGCATCACAATCTTCCCTTCGAATTTCACAAGCAAACATGAAAAGAAACATAAAGGCAAACATACAGAAACAGACAGACAGCGGCCTGTCATGAGTGTGTCACTTAGGTGTGCTGGCGTTTCAACATATGACACTGGTTCAGTGAGCTGCAGGACGGTAGAAACAGTCATTTGCAGACAGAAAGACAGCAAACCCCTAAAGAGCTGAAAGCCAGGGCTTTCACAGCTTTAAAGCCCAGCAAACAGGGGTAGCCACTCCAAACACAAATGCCGATAGGAACAAAGAGAGAGATATGTTCTTTCAAAAGGACAGTAAAGCCTAACAGGCCCAGAAGAAATACAGGTATTGGTCAGCAGGTCACAAACAGACTGGCTAACTCTGAAGAGAAAGAGCCTCTACAACAGAAAGGTTTTTAGGTGCCACTGCATCACATAAACACTCCATCTGTCAAATGTACTGTGGTGCATGGACAGAGATAAAAAAACATCTTGTGTGTTTTGCTGGGAGTCAGGAAAGCGTCTACATTAAGAGCTTTCCTGTGGCCTTTTTAAAACACAGACTTTTGCTCAGACTTTGATGTTGAGCATTGTATCTTTTCAAAAGCCAGGACAGGATTGACACATCTTAGTCTGACGTCGGGATTTTTGGAGTGCACTTACTATGCAACAGATTAAAACACAAACCGTTTATCATTTAGTGTTCATTAGCTGGCAAGGATGGAAAGGAGCCTGCATGAACATGAGGTGACGATGTTTAGGAATGAGCGTTTTTGACTAATTAAGTTGGTTAAATTGCTGTTTGTGTTAAATTGCACAATGTGTTTCAACACCAACATCGATGGTTTTAAATCACCGGGTGGCCGTGAGTATGAGTGCCATAGTGTGGTGATCTGAATGACTTTGGTGACTTTTTCTCTACTGCAATTAGCAGTTTAAGTTTTTCATTAATCTAGCTAAATTCCCACATCTATTCACACAAAACTCACACAAACGTTTACACAAACATTCATGGATCCCTGATGATATTTCCAAATCACTTCGGAGGTCCCTTGACTTTTCCTCTTGCACCACAAGCAGCTTGACATGTCTGGTTTTGAGTGAAATATCTGAATGATGCAGACGTTCATCTCCCCCTCAGGACCGTTTAACTTCCAATGAAGCACAACTTTTAAATTTGTCCAACACTTTAGTTAATGAAAACCCCACTAACACTAATGGCATTCCCATCAGCCACAGCTGCTTTGTGTTTTGAGGCGGACATTTTGCCGTACATTGTAAACACAATAAACATCAGCATGTTAACATTGTCATTGTGACCATGTTAGCATTTAGCTCAAAGCACCACTGTACCGTCTTATAGGGATGATAACGTGGCTGACTCTGGGTCTCTTAAGAGGTTTGGTCATTATTCATGCCCAGGCTACAGGATAAGTTCTAAATCACTTATTCTTCCTTCTCTTTCAGGCAGAAAACAACAAAAAAGGCACTCCTGTTTCTCCCAGATAGGCTGCACTGCTAAATCACAGCTGGTTAAACCTACGTTGTGTCCTTAGTCAACCTGTTTCACGACTTAGTTGTTCTCGGGCCCACAGTATTTGGAAAAACCCGTCAGCATTTATGGTGATTTTCATTACGGCTCATAAACGGTGCAGTGACACGTCAATCAAAGCACAATTTTATCATCAGAAAGTCCTAAAACAACAACAACAAAAAAAAACAGCTTATCACCAGCACCAATGTTGCGCGTTTGACTTTACTGATTTATTTTACAAAGAATGATTAAGGAGGCAGAGGTGACAAGAGAGTTGTCTTTTTAACTTTACTGCCTCACGGCTCCCGAACATGTACTGACAGGTTTATGTCATACAATTTTCAGATTTATGAAAGGAACAGGCAGGTCAGACGGCCAAAAAGATGCGATTTCTTTAGATTTATCCTGTTTAGTGGTCTATATCAGTGCGTGCGACAATGAAATGGAGCGACAGCGAGCTCCGCGCGTTTTTGTGTTATTGGAATGACGCAGGTGAGATTATTAAAAGGCTTTCCTCCACATTAGTGAAAATAACACGGAGTAATAGAAGTTAAGAAGTGAACGACTTTTCCAATTATTGCACTGTGAAAGGAGTCTGGTCTTTAATAGTGCAGGCTTATGGCAAATTAGAGGCGCTATTCTTCCTGGAGGTAACAATGGAATGACTCGCCCTCCGCACTCCCCTCTTCCAGACTGGGAGAATGAAAATAAGACAGTCATTGTGGTGGCTGACAAAGGCGGCCGCACCCCTTAGCTTTGGCTTAGTGGGGTTAGAGTGTGAGGGCTGCCACCTCACTATTAGCCCTCTCTCCCGCTCACTCGCTCTCTGTGTCACTCTTTTTCATTAGGAGATTGATTAAATTGTGAAATTGGGAGTGTGATGGATGCATGAATGACTTCTCCAGTCGCTCCCCCAGGCTTTGACAAGGACAATATCAAGGACCCCCTGCTATTCCCTTTTCCTCCCTCGTCCCTTTATCCCCAGGAAACCCAATCTGGGTAATTAGAGTAAAGAGTGTCAGAGACTTGTAGGAGAGAGAGAAACACAGCGAGAGAGGATAACAGTGGCACAAAATCTGCTGCTACTGCACTTTTCCCAGCCATTAATGCCCCTCCTCTCCCATCCCCAACACACACACACACACACAAACACACTCTTGCACTGTCCACCTTTTCATAGCCCACTTTTTCCCTCCTCTTCTTCTTCTCACTTGCTAAATCCATCAGGCGGCAGTGAAGAGGAGAAATGCAGACTAGAGGGAAAATGAAGGGAGGAAAGAGTGAGGAGAGTGAGAAAAAGGGAGGGAAAATGAAAAGTCACTGTGAAGTGACTGCATCAGCAGAACTGTGTAGCAGAACATGAGCCCTTTTGGCAAGAAACCTGGAAACAGGAAGAGCGAAGAAGTTGCCAGGACCTGTATGACTGGATATCCATCTGGTTGGATGGATCCACACTGTGAGAAAGTGGATGGAGTTTTCCCTCTTGATCAGTTGAAACCTTTGGTGCTAGAGTAAATTTGTCTTGGATCGTCTTTGTCTGTCCAGTCAGACAAACATTCAGTTGCATCATCGCGTGGACACAGCTGTAGGGGCCGTTCAGGAAGAAGAGCTTACAGTACATTCCCCCCAGCCTACAGAGACAAACACTTCGACGATATCACGAGGTAAACAGATGTCTAAGGACACAGCTGTGAGTAGAAATGCGAAGGAGGAAAGGTGTTCAGGTAGAGGCGGGAGCAGTGTGCACGTTTGATGTTGACTGGAAGCCTGACAAAACGGGCTACTCCCTGCCAAGCCTGGCCCTGCCAAGCACAGGCACAAACTGAAGAGGGGCTGGACCTTGCCATGCTGCTGCTGGGTGTTTTGAAAAGCCGCACATTCACATGTACATACACGCAAACACAAAGACACACTCGCTCACCCGCGTGTGCACGCACGCACACAGTCGCAGCGCAGCCTCTAAGTGTGTGTCAGAATGTTTCCCAGGATGTTCTGGCTCCCACTAACCAAGCGAGGGATTCTGCTTGGCAAACTCCATCTCAGCAAGAGTCCAGCTGTCATCTTGACAAATGAACCTTGGAAGAGTTACGAGGTGTGTGTATATGTTTGTACAGCCGTGCATGTGTGTCGGCGGATCAATGCTTGTGTATTTTTGTTGGAGCACAAGCACGTGTATCGTAAGGATGACATACAGATGGCTGGCGTACATGAGGGTTTTGCTTTCTTCAAAAGCAGCTGGCCTGTCATTCCTTGATTGATACAAATCAGAAAATGGATCAGAGCCCGCAGAGGTCAGCTTCTGTGAAGCTCTCTCTATTCCCGGAAGTTGTCACGAAAAACATTGCTGAAAATCTGGAAACGCACCAGAAACCCCAGCTGACGCTGAGTCTGCTTCAGAGTGACACCGACTACATAACAACCTGTATAAATCACCTGATTTAAAGTAGCGTTTTGCACAGCCTCAGATGAACCATAACATTGTCTCCTGTATGCTGTGATGCAAGACGCTTTGCGAAGAACTGTGCATTGCTCACATCGTGGTTTTATGAACAATGTGGGATGTAAATCTTTTTTAAGGCCTAAGGAGTGAATGTTCTTTTCTCCTGAAAATACAAAGCAAATATAAAAGTACAAAGCACCATCAAGGAGCACTGACTGGAAACATTCATGAGTGAGAAGCAATGAAAAACCTACAAACTTTTTCTCTGGTGCTGAACTCTTTATCTTAGGAGCTGTTGCATAGTGAGATGCTATAAAGCATTTCATTGCACAGTGAGACATTTTATTTCAAACGTACCCAGCGGTGATGTATGTATGTGTTCTTGCGTTTGTGTGAATGAGCTGTTGAGAAGGTGTACCGGCGTACAAAAACATGATCACCCCATGACAGTATCTATTATACCTCCATGAAAACATTCTGACGGGAGCCTTTCATTATCAATTGCAAATAGGATCAGGTTATTCTGCTGCAAGCCTCACTTTTGATTTCCCTCACATTTTTACCTCTAGGAAAAGAAAGAACCAAAGAGGCGGCAAAGGAAATATACAAGCACATTAAGTGAGATTAGAATTTTACATCACATAACTTGCATCCAAAAGCACGTTAATACAATATGATGCCCAAGGAGTTTCTCCCTCACAATTACTCTTTTCTCCTATTCCCTGTAAAAGCTGCTGCTTTGAAAAGAATCTGATTTTATTTTTCTACATGTCTCTCAGGCAAGCATGCAAACATTACTGAGCCAGATGGGTCTGAATCATACACAGTGATCTGTATTGCTTTTGTCATCTTTATCTGTCCGTCTACCTGCACTGTTTCCTCTGCATCGTCCTTTCTGCTCCGTCATTCTGTCTGTCTGACTACCAACCTGTCTGTCAACCTGTCCCCTCTATTCGACCGACCTTGTCTCATATCCCCAATAATCGCCGCCACCCTCAGCCCCCAACACTTCATTACTAGTCCCCACCTCCCCGCGTCCCCTTCCAAATATCTTCCTTCCAATTTCACTGCACATTATTTTTTCATGTCTTTGGAGAAATAGAAATTCTTGGCTCTCCTTCATCGTACTGATCCACAGGGTCGCCGGGGCCAACCTCCAGGGGACCAGACAGAGGCTGTTTGTTAAGCTGTTATTTATCTCCTTCATAAAGTCCTCCTCATCTCCTATTAAAGAGCCCAGAACTGTTGCCCTTGACTCACACATAACTCTTGTGTCTTTTGGTGAGATGATTTACTGTTTAATTTAACACCAACTGAACCCAGGAGGGAGCCCGCCTGGTGCTGCCTGATGTCATATCAGAGAGGAATGTGTTGGGGGGGATTTGCGAACATGTGCGTGTTTATCTCACATGTGTGTGTCTCAGCTGAATGTGTGTGTGAGTGAGTGGGTGGCTGAGGCGGGCTTTTTATTTTGTTTGTTTGTTTTTTTTTTCACTGTAAAGCCTCACTAGTAGCGGCGGTGGGCCTAGTTGTGTGCAACAAGGCCACGGCTGGAAATTTTTCTCTTGAAAAATAAACCTCAGTATGCCTGATGAGCAGGTTTATGTGACTTCACATGACTAATTTCAGAATAATGAGATACTAAATGGTGAAAATTATAGTTCAGTCCCACATCCCTGAACGCAGGAGGAAAGAAAAGCCAAATGATGTTGACAAATACACGGATGTAGAAATGATTAGTTTTTCTCCCATCAATAATATGAAACTGTTGAAGGCTTCATTTTCTCGGGCTGATAAATGTAATTGCATTAATCTCACTTCATTTTACAAAAGGAGAGGAGATGAAGTTTGTAAGGTACATGCCCCAACAACTGCTGTACAAAGAATCTATAAGGAAAGTAGTGAAATTTTAAGACATAAGCATACAGCAGTGGGGTGGTTAAAGAATCCATAAAATGATTCTCTTCCTTTTCATGATTGCCCTAAACCACCTCCTTCCGTGAGATATTAATGTGCCCTCAGGCGTTCACCTCTTCTCTTAAACATCTCACTCTCATGCGATACAGAAGATGGTCAAATTGCTTTTATGGTCAAATGTTTCATTAATGATCTGACCTGTCAGATCTGACAGGAGTGAGCATGTTCTTCCATCACAAAGACTCCATTAGCAGGAGTAACAATGTAAAGCACTTTCAACTTCCTCTAGTGTTTCAGTGCTGCCATCACAATGCAGAGCGGCAGATCCAGCCATTGGAAGAGCAGACTTTAAAAAAAATTAATTTGTCATTGCATTTGAATACATCTATTTTACACTTGCATGTCCCAAGGTTTATGCTTGATGCACTTGCACGCAAATTAAATAGTTATTATTTGAGATGATGACAATTTTTAAGTAAATAAAATGCAGTTTGAATGTAAATAAGACATAGTGTATGCAGCTACACTTAAAACTCACACTCGAGCACGGAGGTAGTTGGAACCAAGCAAGGAAGCATGATAACATTCATTACTTAGCAATGAACACGACTAAAATAAGGAGGCTGATGGGAATACTGTGTTCTTCAGGTATTCAGCTTTATGCCAAAGTAGTGAAGAAAATACACTCATGATCTGATGATGACACATGAGGAAAGGCTACAGGATGCATGAAGTAATAACAACATACCCTGAGAGAGCATGAATGCATCTACCAAGTGTTATAGTAATCCAGCCGGTAGTTGGAGTTAATGCATATTTAAAGTCTGTAAAGGAAATTTTGAGATATTTTTCTAAACATATTATGAATGTCAGAAACTAATAGCTGAAAACGTGAAAAGATTGTGAATTACGTCATAATGAGTTGTGGACTGTTTCAGCATTTTTTGTGTTCAGGATTTGCATGACCCCTTCCTACCAACTCTATAACATTCTGCAAACTGGAGCACGTTGCATCAGTGGGCCTCCCTCTGGATTTAGGTATTAATACACCTATACCAGCCTACAATTTGCTATGCCTTCGACCTGCAAATGCATCTTTCCTGGAGGCATTTCCTGGATAAATTTCCTTTGAAAGATGACATGAAGAACAGGTGGACTGACTTTGTGAAAACACTTTGACGAAGGGCTGAGGATCAACACCAGCACCATTTTCAGCAATTATGATTTTATACTGGGTACAAACTTTCATCTGAGACAAACGGGATTTAGATAATGTGCTGTTATTGGTGAACTGTCTCCCTCCCCTCAACATCTGGTGCCATCACTGGCAGTACATGCACACCAACGAGTGTAAGCTGCCTTGTAAGCTTAGTTTATTATAGTAGGTGACCAATTGGTCCTTACACACAAAATGTGACAACGGCACTGTTGCATTCTGTAGCTCATTATTTTCATTGCTGCACAACAATGGCTTGATGCTGCAAAGCATCGCCCAGCAAGCTCATGCTAAACTTCACCTTTGACTTCTGCACACTGGGACGAATGCTTGCATGGCCACCAGAAATGAGGCATTCAGCGAGGCATGGAAGCCATATGGGGGGGGGAAGCTGGTGTGTGTCTGAATTCTATGATTTATACGACATAAGTCCATTTGTAACTAGACCTTGGGATGAAAGTCACATCTTGGAAACAAGTTTCCATCCAACTAGGAGTGTTTTAACCTCCTTATATGCAGTCAATGGTTGAAACAGTTGAGTAGTTTTTTGTAGGTTGGCAATATGTAATATAGACCTAGTAAAGTTTCTTAAGTGAGATAATGACATGAAAAGGTACAATTATCATACAAAATATTTGACTGACTTTGTGATGTAGCCCTGCTAGATGATATCAAAAGTCCCCTCAGACTCAGGTCCCTGATGAGCGCAAAATACATCGTATCTGAAAGGGTCATTATTCCACAGATGCAAAGTGACAAGTATTCCATGTCTACAGTGTACATATGTGACTTCACAGCTAACCTGCTTGCTTTGGATGGATTTAACTCATGTCCTTTGGCAGGGTTGAGCTGGTGTGAAAGCTGTCAATCTCTCCCTCAGCAGACACCTCTCCAGCATTTCAGAGATTTCAAAGAATACTCTTCATTTTTTCAACATTTTGAAACTTAAGTTTATATAGTTGGCAGTTCTTTAAATCATTTAAATTTGGCTGAATGGTTAATAACACCATTTTCTGTAGTGTGTGTGTGTGTGTGTCTGTCTGTGGTGCTTTACATAGACGCTTTACTAAAATCCAAATATAACAACCTGCCTGTGGCATTCTAGGGAAAGTCAGGGGTTTGCCAAAATCAATAGGCTTCATTCTCTTGGGATCATGAAAGACTGTACCAGATTTCATGGTAATCTATCCAGTGGTAGATATAACAGATATTTTAGTCAGGACCAAAGCAGTGAACCAATCAATAGACTGACCCACGGGCAGACAGGCTGACCAGCTGACTGACATTTCCATCCACAGAGCAGTTCTCCAAGCAGCATGGCTAAAAAACAAGAGGATCAGAAAATATCAGACTGTATTTTTAGCTAAATGATCTGCAGTGTCACCAAACACTGCATGTTTGTTCTGGAAGAAAAATTCACAGCTGGGTCTTGGAAGAGGAAATACCTTGTGTGAATTCTTCAGGAGGTGAAATCACACAAAGCTGAGAGTTTAAAACAAGCCGAGATGATTACTGAGTAAAAACAAAGAGCAAATGAAATGCTGACATGACTGTTTGCGCTCTCCCTGCAGAGTGGACTCGGGTCTCTCCCTCCATTTCCTCCCACTTAATACTCTGCAGGAGGTCCACCCTTATCTGACAGAAGTTTATTGTTTCTTTCTTTACTTTCTCAGGTTGATGGAGTTTATGTAGTGGGAGTGTGTAGCCAGTCAGCGTGTGTTGAAGTTGTGCACCGGCCAAGAAAAGGACCTTAGCGGTGCACAAGAACATCGAAAGAATACAAGACAAAACATAGCACTCAGACAAATATGCTTGAATACATATACAGCAGTGCACATCCTGCATAGCTCATGTGTTTGATAGAATTAATGTAGCTGCACATTTGAATGTTTTCACAGCCTGAATTTATTTCGCCCAGAAAATGAGTTCTTTGCAGTTCAACATTCATAAAACGTTCCATATGGGCACCAGTGTGGTTTCCTAGTGACCGAGCTCTGGATTGGACTGTGATCCTTAAATACTCACATCCCTGTGTTTCCCCATCCTGCGGTTTCTCTGGTGGACTAGGTTTTAAAAAAACAAAAAACAAGATGGAGTCCTGTTTTCTCTGGCTTTGCTTTTTCTTCTCTTTGTTCAGGGATAAAGCAGAAATGCGACCAAACAAAACCCCAAACAATGAGCATATACAAAGGCAACAACGCAGCACATGCGCTTTCCTGATCCTTTGTTTGCTGTCTGTGTAGGACAAGTAATTTCTCTCTGTGCTTGTGTATGCATGCGTATGTTTGTTTGTGATTGAGTGTGTGTGTTTGTGAGCATATGTCTACGCAGGAGGGAGGAGGGGGGGAAAAGATGAAGGAGGGCAGAGTGGAGCAGTGCAGTGCTGGTGTTGGCCGGGTGGTGAGGTGGCAGATGCCAGAAGGCTTCATTAGACTCGAGGGAAGAGGCCGCGAACAGCAGTTTTCCAGGAAGGCTATCAGACCTAAACACAAACACAGACATGCCTCTGATCCTGGTCTAGCCCTACACTGCCTCTCCTTGCTCCTTTCCTTTCTTTCTGTTTCTCTTTCATTCTCTTGTTCTTAATCTTACCTACCCATCTTTGCTGCCTCAAATTCTCCAAAGCAATCAGCTCCAGCTCACTTGTACAGTAAGTTGCTTTTTTTTTTTTTTTTGCTCTTCCCTTTCTTTTTTGTCTCTCTTTCTGGTGTTTTTGTTGTTGCCGTTTCTGTCAGTGAAGCAGAGCAGTCATTAATCATTGGTAAATGTACGCAGAGAAAGCAGACGCCTCGGGGAGGGGGTGTTTCTCTCATTCTGCTGGAAAAACGCTTCTCTCAACATGCTCCATGGAGAGAGATGTAGAAAATGGAGCACAGGTGGTGCTGCGAGCGCAATAAACACAACCAGATGCACCGCAACACACACAAAATCAGATACAAATGTCGGTATTTTGTGCGCCGTTTAACATGCAGCCTCTAAAGCTACTAGCAGGAACTAAATGCCTACAACAAATTACTGACACAAATGACTCGTTGAGAAAGTGCAGGGCATCAAACAAAAGCTTTCCTCATCATATCATTCAGTGAAGGGCCCCAGACAAGTACCCTTTTATGTGGCTCACTGCTGCCATTTCCTACGATGGTATGCCTGTCAATACGATGTCTTGTGATTATTAAGGGATGCAAGCGTGCTTTATCAAAATATCTATATAGCTTTTCTGTCTCAAGGACAGCCGGCAGACAGAGAAATTTTCCTCCAAAGAAATATTATCCAATAAAACAACAGTTTAGCTGAAATTGCAATCCTTTTCACAACCCCGAGTCCGGCTTGAAAAATAAATATCTTCTCTCTGAAAATAATATCTCTGTTAAACAAAACACTCAAATATTACACACAGCAGATGAGGTTTGGGCAGGATTTTCCTGACTCAGGACGGGCCTTTGAAGGGAGACTACGAACAACAATAAACGAGATCAGTCCACATACAGTAAAGGCAACAGGGCTGTGGTACCTTATTTGACAGAGTTGCATGCGTTTTCCTTTTATTTTCAACCATTTGATAAACAAAAAATGGCTATTATTCTCAAGTAAATGGATCCCCAATTAGCAAAACTGGTTGGAAAAAAGGTTTCTTTATTCTCAGTTCTTATCATTTTGGCGCTGGTGAATGTCCTTTGGCGCTGGCTGAAACCTCTTTGCAGAGTGCCAAAAATTCCTCTATGCAGGAAAACCCTGGTTTCAGGAGTGAATCAACAAACTGAGAGATGCTGAAGGGGAGAGAAACGGCTGAGGGCAAGGATAAAAGTGATGCTGCACTTGAACAATTAAAAAAGATAATGAGAAAAGGATGAAAAGAGGCTAATCATGTGAGGAAAAAGCGTGGTTAAACACACCTCAGGAAACTTGCAGGGCTTTCAATCACATGTTGTGCTTGTTGGTTTTAGTAACTAACGGTCTAAAATTGGGGGAAATGTGCTTATTCACTGTCTTGTCAGGAGTTTACCACCAGTGTAACTTGGAATTAGAACTGGATAAAGAAAACAGGGTGAAGCAGCTCGATTGGCTCCATCCAAAGGTAACAAAATCTGCATGCCAGTAACTCCAAAGCTCGCTAACTTACAAATTCAATCTCGTTGGTTAGTTATGTGGTACTATAACCAATTTTCAGTCCTAATGCTAAGCTAGGCTGGTTGTGTTTGGCTGTACCTTATATTTTATCTGACAGCGGTGCTGATTTTGTCATCTAAATCTCAGTACAAAAGCAAATATTTTACAAAATGCTTCTCTGTTTAAGTGTTTCTAAGGCTTATCAATCTACAGTCTGTTAACTGTATAACTAGAAATTGGATAAAAACTTCTTTTGACCCCATCTGACAGCACACAGTTACTCTGACAGGCCCAAACCACCATTCACACTCCATTATTTTGAAACGGACAACAGTTAACAATCATGAAAAGTTCATTATAAAGGACAAACATTTATTCATACACCATCTTACTCCTTGTCTACATTGTTGTTCCATCAGGTTTTTTATCATTTTTTTTCCATTTTTTTTGCTGACAGTTGTTCTAATGGGAGGTTAAGGGATCAGATTGGTGATTGGAGGGTGCAGGGTGGTTACGTTGAGTCTTTATTTACCGAGCAAAAGAAATCGATGCCTAGGTGCCGTAGGAGAAGTGTGTGGATCAATGGAAGGTTTCAAAAAGCCCCTGTGAAAAATCAATGTCCCTTACATGCTATTGATGGCTGTTTGGCCATAGAAGAAAGAAAACGACAAAGACCACCTGTTTATTGTGAAAAATTACACCCCCCTCGTTGTTTTAGATGTCTTCCTTGCTTTGTTTTCTCTATAACAGTCTTGCATTTCTCTCTTTGCTTGTCTTTTATTTTGTCCTTTTGTTCCAAGTTATGCAGCACTCATCTGCTGTAAGAGAGCGAAACACTGGTGTTGATTATCTGCAAAGACAGAAAAGCATTCAATCTCCCAACTCTGACACTAAAGGCTGATAAGGTCTAATATTAAGCCCCAGAGTTACACCGTGCACAAAACATCTTGATGTAATGGAAGAGTGTCGAGTTCAGAGGCAATTATTTCAGCACTGCTATTAATAAAAAGCAGTCAATAACATCCCACTGAGCTCTGACACCGTCTTGGCTTCAGAGGCCAATGGGAGTACACGCCTGCCAAGACTTTACCTATGCAGTCAACATTTCCCTCGAGCCACGTCAGGCTGCGAGCTCAGAGGCCAGTCAGTAGGGCCTCTGTCCTGACACCTGCCTGATGCTGTGCTAGCCTGATCAAAGTGACAGCGCTGCCGACCTGCGGAGATGCAGGTGGGGGCTGCTGTCACCACACCTGTCCAACTGATGGCAACCTGGTCAAGGCAGTGAGAAAAGCGGTGAGATGGCGGGGAAGGCCACTGTCTGCATGTCACTCAGCGCTGTGCTGGATGACAGAACAGCCCATTAGGAAAGGGACTGACTTCACAGGCCATTAGGGGAGGCATCACACAGTCACAGCACACAGAGCACTGAGTAATGGCACAGTTGGAGGGAGACAGTAAGACTGCAACCCCTGCTTTGCAACATGTTTCTGATTAAAATAATACGTGAGATAAAAGGGAAATAAATGCTATATTCTTTTTTGGTGACATTTAAGTATAAAATGTGTGTCTGTGCTTGGATATTTTGCAGTTTTGAATGAGCTCTGACTGAATTTTAAGACTCAATTCTCCACAGAGGACAAAAGAAGTTATTAAAATGCACTAAACACATAAAGCAATACAGTCACAAACATCCTCGTGCCATCCACCCTTGTCTCCTTGTTAAAATCTCTAGTTCTCAGCATGGCTTTGCCTGCCCTCCAGTCATCATTAAAGAGAAAGACGGGAGCCTGAGTGCACAACAGAGGCATCAACACGCATCACTTCTCCTCTGCTCTGAACGCTCAACTCTCAGCAATCCACCAGCCCCTGACGGACCTATTTACTGCACAAAGTGGACTGTGTTTGGCTGCACACTATACTTCCAAATGGTCCTTTGATACCCTCCTCCCCGTCTCCCTGCCCCGTACATCCCCTCCGTCTCTCTCTGGTTTTGACCAGCTCACAGAAAACAGCAGGACTGCCGGACCAGTTTATTGCTGGTGCAGCAACTCGGCAGGCTCAGATGAGAATGCCACACTGTGCCAGGCTGATGGGACACACTCCAGCTGTAAAGGCATCCCAACTCCAAAACACAGAATTACAAACTCTCTCCTCTCTCGCTTGATGTTTTTGTCTCACTATATAAAAAAGGAGCCTAAAAAAGTTTCCTTCAAGAAGCTACCCAGGGTTTTCCCTGGGGACTGGATGAAACCTGGTTGAAAAACAAAGAACAGAAACAAAAGAGGGAAAAAAAAAAGCTTAGCATTACAGTGCACACCACAAGCTTAGAGTCTAGCGCTTTGCTATGAGAGAGACAAACCATGCATTCTGTTGTGACAGATTCTCTGAATTCTAAGCTTTCTGCAACTGAAGCCTTTGCACAGCAAAACATTCACACAAACTTTTATTTATTTTATGATTTTTGTATTTCGACAGGTGTACAGGCTCAACCTCCTGTGTTGGCATACAGTACTTATCAAAACTCAATGTTTTGCAGAAATGAAATTTGCTGTCAGTTCTTGCTGCCACATTCAGTGCTGAATGATAAATGAGAACACCAGTTGAGGTCTTACAATGTGTGTATTCCTACTTCTTTAGACACACAGGGATACATCTGCAGAAATCATGTTATGTTTAGATGACCGTTCATGTTGTTACCTCTGATTTATTTTAGTTCTGAATCATCATGTCCTTATGAAAGCATAGGGAATGAACGACTGCCCTGTTCTTTTGAGCTCAAGAATAGCAGCCAATCATGCTTTCTTCTTATATCTCACAGGAGGGCCAGAGTTCTAGCTTCAGTAAAGATTCTGTGACAAATTGTATTGGTATAAAGGCGCTTTAAAAATAGTATTGAACCTCAAACAACCTTTCTGAAATGGCCGATAGAAATAAAGAATGCATAAAGGAGAAGAAATAATCATTCGTTTCACTGGGGAGGAAGACTTGAGCTGCTTAGCGGTTCTGGAGCCTGTTCTGTCTAAAGGGAAAACTTCTCAGGGTGAGTCAGGGCTGTATAAATACCTTAAGACTTCGTGGTTATAATTGCATCAGGGGAACACAACATAATCATCTGCAAGGATGTGGAGAACAAACCAGCCATGCTAATGTATTTCTGTTCTTTACCACCATCTATTACACATGTCCCTAATCAGTGTTAGCTTTGAAGTGCCCTCAAGAAATCCCAGCTGTAAATTCAGAACAAATTACTGATGCGGCCAATCAAATCTGTCACTTACACTGACGAGCATCTGAGGGAATGGTCCTCGAGAATTTTCCGCCACATTGATTGGTGGGATCACCCAGTCCCTCTTCTGCCTCCGTAGACCCTTGGTGCCGTTGAGGCCAGACCCTGAGAACATGATGACAGTAGGTGGAGCCTGGATCACCTCCTTCTTTTCTTGTCTCTCAGCGACTCTCCCCTCGTTCTTTGTGACCTTTAAGACAACACAAGACTGTGTTTAGGAGGCTGGATGTAAATGGCATTTTCAGTCACAAAGCAGAAATTCAAATCAGATGAATAACATTTCTGAGTTAGTAATGATGCTAAACAAATGCACAGAAAAATCTTTGTGAATTGTGAAGTCCTTTAAATTTTTTAGTAGTTTGGTTATTGTGCTGGTCTATACATTACATAGGTGACAAACTGCCCTTTTTCGGTGCTCTGCTCTTTTGGTACAAATAGAAATAGCACCATTCCCTCAGTGATTAAAATCCTTCTTAATGTATCTAAATGTGCTGAAACAATAACTACAGTGAGAGTAGTGTGCAAGGATTGCTTCTAAGTTTGAATAACAATCAGCCTGTGCAGTTTTAGTTTAGTTATTGTGATGCTATATGTGCAACACATTTATCCATTATTTATTTAGGATTTATTTACTTCACCAACAACTGCTACATACATGCATGTAGCCTATTTTTTATATGCTTCTGTAACCTACAATGCTTCTGCGGAGAATGCACAATGTTGCTATGGAAACAAAGTACACATTGTGCATCTTGTACTTTGAATTTGAAACACCTAATGGACCCATTCACACACAAATTCATTCATCCATTCATTCAATCAGTTGCTGAATCACTCATTCCCTTTGTTCGCTCGCAGTCTTTGTACACATAATTGTAGATAAGGAAGCAGATGCTTTTTTTTCAGCAAGTAATGTTTCTTTTTAAGATTCTGCATGCTAAAGTATGCGCTGGGTTTTGGTCAGATTCTTTATTCTTACTCATATTTTAGATGACATAAGGTCAGTCTCATTTTTATCTACTACAAATACCAGAAAGAGAATATTCCGTTTTTAGAAAATACAAATCACAAGCAAAGAAGGCATTAAAATACAGTTCTCCTTATATCCATTTTGTTTGTTTACTCATATGTGGTTGATAAGTAGCTAACTGTGATATAACCACATCCAATTGAAATACATTTAAACTGAACTACTAGAATTTTCAGTTTAGTTATTTCCACCCCAACTGGCTTTATAAAGCTTCTAAAACGAGCCAACTAAGAGGGTAAAAAGACTGATAACAGCAGTAAAAAACGAATCAATTTTTCAAAAAAGCGTACAATGTACTGCCTGAAGCATGCATTGTGAGAAACAGTTTGCCCTGTCATGCATCAGACCTGAGCAGGACAGAGCTGGTGAGAAGTTTCTGAACACCTGTATGTGTGTGTGCATGTGCGCATACATGCCAAGGAGACCATAAAATTCAGACTTTGTCATTTACAAGGGGTATAAAAGGCCCATTAACAGAGAGCATGTCTGAGGTTGGATTTACAGCCTCTTTCAGCAGACAATGACAGCTGAGTCACAGACACACACTTCAATCATACAGTATGCTCCCATCATGCACTTTCCTCACACGCTCCCTGCAGGCAGAGAGACATGACCACCACAAACCTGTCTTTTTGAAAGATGCTCAAATAAGGAACTTGAACAGAGCCCATTTTCAATCTCCTCATGGAAATGAACTCATCCACGAGTCAGAACAGCTACATCAAACGGTGATGCTATGAGGCATTTTACATATTTAATTAAAGTCCTTATGTACCAAACACATGACAGTTAACTTACAATGAACAATGTACAAATAATCTCCTTTATTATAGAGGTTTCCAAGTGGGTAGAAGCAAATAAAAGGCGTTGAAAACACAGTAAAAGAGATTTATTTGTGTATCCCTGGACTAATTAAGGAACCAAGTACAAATAATTGAGTGTGCTGCTTCTTATGTTCAATTACACACATTTCAATGGCAAGAGGAATGCTGACCATCTGAGGCTCACTTCTCCTCTGCTGCACATTGAATCTTTCAGTGTAAAGTACATGTGCTTTATATTGTGATCTAACCTGCAGAGCTGTTCCACAGTAAATTTACCAACATATCTTAGGGTTACAAGACAGTAAAAACATGTCAAGAATTCAGTCAGGAACATCACTGCTGGAGCTATGCATCGCATGCATTGCACTCTCCGTCTCAATCCCATCCCCCTGAGCTATCACTTGCTCCCCTGCTCTCCTCCTCTAGCCCTCTTCTTGCAGGGCTATTGTTTTTCTCCATCTCTCCTCCCAGTCAGTAGGTCCTGACAGCTCATCTTAATAACACAGATTCTTCAAGCACTGGATTGTGTTTGACTGATGGTGAACCGGCAGGTAAAACAACACAAGCTTCCCCTACACCCAACACAACCTACCAGCAGGCCCCACCAAATTCCCAGTTCATGTCGTCGTATTGTCTACCCCAAGATTACAGATAGAGTGGATAATTTTTACTCAGTCAACTTTAACTTATACACAGTGGTCTGGTTCTAGCAGTTCTCTTATTTGAATGTGCACCATGTGCACACAGGACTGCAAAATCTCAGGTGAAACTTAGGAAACTGAAACCATACAAAAAAATTTTAAAAACTGAGAAAGAGTTAGAAGGACAAGTAATATTAAATAATCTTAACCTTAAACATCACTGTCAAATCAGTATTATCAGCATCAGTAATCAGAGGACTCCCCTTCAATCCCAGCTGCAGTGTATTCCATTGAATTCAAGCAAAAACATTAAAAGTCTCATTACAAAGCAATGTTTTGAGGTTTAGAAACATGAGACGGAAATGGCTGAGGTGAAGTTCTATAGACAGCTAGAAGAGTTGGCCCAGAGCTGATAACAGTTAACTGTGAGCACCAGATCAAACATACAAACATGCTTTTACAGTTTTCAATCACATGCTGAATAAGAGAAATGCCCAAGCTGAAGAACCTGATGAACCAGTCACAAAAGATGAGAGAGAAAACAGTTTCATTACAGTAAAGGAAGTGCAGCGAGCGCAGAGCAGAGAAGACATGTCAATGCTGAAAGTCTCTATGCATATTGGTGTGTGTGTGTTCATGCCAAATAACAAGTAAAATCTGGGCTTGTGAATTCAGAAGCATAAGGAAAAGAGCTTCAAACATCATACATTTCCATACAAAGAGAGTCATGCTGTTAAAACCTCTTCCAGTTTTTCATTTTATATTACTTCTGTGCAATTCGTAGCTTTACAGTTCCTCCCCGGCAGTTGACATTTGAGAATAAAAATAAAATACAACACAGGAGCGGGCTACGGTGTTGGAAGATGGCAATGGCTTCTGGCACATATTGCAAGTTGAAGGTCCTGTACGATGCAGTCTATAAAAAGTGTTTTCTCTTTGTCTCCCTGTGTTTGTTCTTGCTTGGTCAAGGTCCCTCAGAGGGTTGGCTTGTATCTGCCAGCGGAAACAATGCTTTCAAGGCTGACTTCATTAGATGGACGCCCAGGAAAAAAAGCTTTTAAGGGTGCTTTAAAGAAAATGTGTCAAGCAACCTGGCATATGGTGTGTACGTGTTTGCGTGGGCGGGTGAGGGGTGTGTGGCGTGGAGGGGCAGGGGCTGAGGTGTCATGTTTAGTTTCATCAGCCGAGTGCTATGTTTCAGACATCTTGTACGGCGCAGTCCAGGGCACTCTGGGAAATGGTGCAAAAGGAGAGGCTGCTACACAGCTAAAGGAATGTGGTCGGACAGCAGATCATAATTTGGTAAGATGAAAGAAAGACAGGATTTGCTGTTCCACCTGGGAACATCCATCCTTCCATTCATCCACTATTTATATACCGCTTAATCCTCATTAGGGTCGTGGAGGGGGACACACACACTGTGGACAGGTCACCAGTCTATCACAGGGATACATATACAGACAAACAATCACACTCACATTCACACCTACAGACAATTTAGAGTTATCAATTAACATGAGCATGTTTTTGGACTGTGGGAGGATGCCAGAGTACCCAGAGAAAACCCACACATGCACAGGGAGAACAAACTCCATGCAGCAACATCCCAGGAAGGCCGGGACGTGAACCGGGGATCCTCCATCTGCAAGGCGAAAGTGCTAACCACCAAGTCACTGTGCAGCCCCACCTGGGAACAATGCACCAACAATTAGTCTATAGTCTCTCTGCACTCTCTCAAATGGTTTAAATGACAAATGCTTTGCTTTAAACCTGCATTAACAGATTGTTTCTGACAATTATGGGCAGCAGATACCAGCTGTAAACATCTCTAGCCTTTGAACACCATGTGAGTTGTTATGTGTTAGCTAACGAGACATAATCAGACACACTGAGAGAATCGTGGATGACCTTAATATGATCTATTTTCAGAGTAATTGTACAGATAATGTCATTAAATGGATAAATAAGCAGTTCTGTCTAATCTAAACATCCACACCTCATGTGAGTTCAGCAAAACTGGATGCATTGTACATCTTGAAGTTGTAATTTATTTTTAAACCACAAGTGGCGAGCTGACCAGCATCCTGAGAGTAGCATTGTTGTGAATTCCTCCTCCCGGAGACATTGTGGACAGTGAATGCAGATGTCGCAGTTAATGTTTACTCTGGCTGCACAAATTAATGACGCGAGTTCTGTCTCCAGTGCCATGTCAGCATTTCACTTAATCCCTTTTTTGATTCATTACGGAGCAGTTGCCTGTGCAGAAGTCAGAGGTTCACTGGACTAATTCAACAGTTTTTCTGTTTATTAGTGTACTGTGCAATCACTGTTGCAATGCATGGGGCTATTTGAGGCTGTGCTTTTGAAAGTAATCACAAATAATCATGTGATCATAAATGAGATTCATGATTCAGACCGTGGTCCGGGATTCTACCCCAAAAGACTGTAATATGATTTTTTGACCAGACTGCCAACATTAGTGCCATATTAGTGTCCATTTGATCATGGTAAGTCCAATATTCACTTTACTTTTACCTTTGATTTTGGTCTTCACCAACTCCTGACGGTAATCCAACTTCTCCTCAGTTCTTCAGTTAAATGCTCCACTATGTTCTCCAGTGTGTTGACAACTTTTCTGCAAACTGTTTGATACTGGGCCAACAGGGTTTATCAGAGATCTTTTACTAAAACCATCCGCTTGCGTCTGATAGCAACACTGATGAGAGCGGTGGGAGTGAACCAAACAAGTGAAGCTGTGTGTCGCACAACCAAATGAAGATTATGAGTACAGTGAGTTCACAAAAACACTCAAGTTAGGTGATAATTATATGTGAAAATGTCACCACGGGCAACAGCATTCACATATACATCTATTCGATCAATTAGTATTGTGGAAATACTGATTACAGCAGCTAAAAATATCTCTACAACTTGACAAAAAAAGGTCACAAGATCGGTTGTGAATCCTAACTACTACTTCTGAAGTCAAGATTGGACTTTCAACTTTGAATGTAATAAGCTGGATAAGGATTTTGAGTATTCAGAACAGCATTCAAAACAGTCATTAGAACAGCTAAAATTCAATAATGACAACTAATAAAAATCCACTTGCTGTGGAGGATTGTGTAATACAATCAAGAGCTTGTAACCTTCAGTGTATTGAATGTAACTGTAAAGATGAGGTTTACAAAAGGCGGCAGACAATTTTGCTGCTAAATGCGCCTAAAAGACTTTTTTTTTTAGCAGTCTTCTTACAAAAATGCAGTTCAAAGTACTTCGAAAGAAAGTTGGAATTTTGAAAGAGTAAAATAAAATATTCAATAAGATCCAATAAAATAAGTCAAACTTATGCCAAAAACTTGGCAGCAACAGTAAATTAGAGTATGTTTAAATTCTTTCTGGCTCCAATTATCAGTGGAAGTATAGCAACATGTCCTCTTTTGACCAATAGGGGTGCTGTAACAGGCAAAATCTTGCTCATACTCCAGAGCAGCTGGCTCTCAGCGCTCGCGGCCCAAAAAAGCACCAACACTGCTTCCTCCTCCCCTTGCACTGTGCTACCAGTCTGTATAAGAGACAGATTAGCCCTCCAAACACATGTTGCCATATTCCATGTTCAGTGAAACATGCACACGATCCTCTGCATTTAGTCCATATTCAAGAGACTAACCTCTGCCAAGCACAACATGCCTGTGTGCGCAAAGAGAGTTTGTCAGCAGAGTGGGATGAGACAGATGTGAGCTGGGTCTGGACAAATGTATTCTTTTTCTTCAGAGAGAGGAAGGCTTAGTGGGGTTGACTGCAGGGGATGGTTGCCCCACATCCCACCAGTGTGGGGAAGGGAGGCGGTGGTGGAACTAGACATGTTTGGGATGAATTGTGGGGGATGAGGAGAAGGGTTGTCAGAAGCAGATGTGACCCCCTCCTTTCCTAAATAAGTCATGCTCCAGATCCTTTTATCTACACATGCTAACAGGTACTAGTGAGTTCCCTGAGGAGAAATGTAGAGAGAAAAAGACGGAGAAGGAAAAAAAACTGAGAAAGAGACACAGAGAGAGAAAGAGCTGTGCCCATCACTGCTGCAAAAGGCTTAAGTGAGCTTTTCTCTAGCCATAGTGTAATTCTCATCAGACTCTGCAGCTCTGATTCACTCTTTCTTATTGATACTCAGACAGAAAGAGAAAAGGTACAGGAAGGTGATGAAATTGATTTGAAAGGAAAAACAGGTTAAGCGGGGATGTCGTTGCACTTATTCAAACTATTATGAAAGATGGAGGATAGGGAGCAGAAGCAAAGTGGATAGATATTGGAATTTTCAACAACACCTTTAGAGATTTCAGAGATTTTAGGGTGGTGTTATTTCTGTTTTTCTCGCACAGAGAGCTTTTTTGGCTTGCGACTGTGCACAGAATAAACCTCTAGGCCCCAAATATAAGACACTTTACGCAGTAACACAAAGACACAACCGCACGTAGACCGTACGCAGCAATGAAAATTTTACGCAAAATTAGCTTAATTCACACTCAATCCTACATAATCTCCCACAATAAAATAATATTCTCACACACATACCAGACACGCGCTTACGCACACTAACACTATGTGAACAGGAGTCACTGAGTGTGAAATGGATGCGGGCCCCCCCCACCCCAAGCCCTGGTGCCATCAGCCTCAGCCAGCTGGCGGTGGTCCCAGCTCTTCCCCTCCACGCCACTGCCTCCCCAAAACCCTGCACACTTTGATATCAGCCAGCCCCTGGCTACCCAGACATCTGGAAGTTATTATTCAACAGAGCACGCCACAAAGCGCCATTTCCATAATGAAACATCACATTTTGTTTCAGCGCCCTGCTTTCTCCTTCTGCTCTCTTACATGTTTCTTACAACTTGTGGCATATTTCTCACTGCTGACCATGTCCAGCACTTTCATTGTTTGTCCGTCTATTCATGGCTCCTCAGGATCTCCTTATTAGCTGACTCACTGGAAAATGAAAAAAAAAAAAGCTAGTCATTTGACATTTACCACAATGTAGTTTAATACTGAAGCTCATACCACAGTATCCAGTGAGTCCTTTGAACCATCCTGAGTTACAAAAGTGTGAAAATCAAGGCCGATTCAATAGAGGCCTATTCAGAGCCAGAACAACATACTTATCTTTACTCCCATGGCTCCTTTGTTGGCCGGTGTCCCATTCGCTATCCGTCTGATTCTACGTCCATTTGTTCTTTTTTCTCCATCTGCACTACTAAGAAAACTCATCTGAAAATGTTTTATTATTTAAATTTGAAGTGGATTTTAATGCTGGCACTGAAAATCTAAATAATAAAAAGTTAAACTATCTGGAAAGTCATGAAATGTCAGAAGTTTTTTAATGGTTTCATTTTTATCTTTCGCTGAAAAGCATGTACATAGTTCACCTTTTATTAGTGTAGCTTTGCTCATTAATGAGTTAGGATTAACAAAAGATTCAAAGCAATAGCAGGTCAGTTCAAAATGGTTTCTGAAGTCCATCAAAAATGAAAACATCCCTTTGTTTACATATTGTGGGATATTGGTGCAACAGATACAAACAACCACAAACTCCATCTATATTTTAATAAAATTAGAAAGGTCGACAAAGTCATGATAGGATTAACTTTTTTTTGGTGATCCACTAACTGGTAAACAGTGGGTGAAAAGATGCATTTTTGCAAAGAGACTTTTGGGGCACTTAGAGACAGTGAAAGCAAGCTGTAAACACATCAATGACTTATTACTTTTTAACATGTGGTAAAGTTGCCTATTTTAACAGCAGCACATACAGAGCAACATTAGCATTTATTTTATGTTGTTGTGTTTTGGCAAATGTAGTACAATACTGATCCTGTTTTTTACTCTGTTTTGGGTCTCCACCAAACCTGTGGAAAGCATATCTGCATCTTTGAAGGCTAAAAGCTCCATTATGTTCAACACCTTGCTGCTAAATTCATTTATTTACTGGTACTGGGCAAATACCGGGGGTGTTTAAAGCTGCCACAAACAACTGAAAACAACAGGGAGTGGGCCCCAAAACAAAAACAATGAGCTGAAAGAAGCTATAAATCTGGAAAAAATTTTCAATGGTGGCAAAAACCAACACCTTTAATGCGAGTCACGCAGGTCATTCTATGAAAAATCAAATCAGTGCATCCTGTCTCAAACCCTGAGAATCGTCACATTTGTTTTTCTTTTATAATAACATTAATATATAAACTGATGCCATGCACAATTTTACATTTAGCAGAGCTCAAATGTGTTCTTTAGCCTTGAAAGTTTCATGTGGCCATCTCCTGTACCAATAAGTTACTATTCGACAGAGCATGCCACTAAGCGCCACTAATGAAGTTGTGAGAACTCAAAAATACAGTGAAATTTTGACTCACCCCATTAAGAACACTAATGTAACAGTAACACCATCACTAATGTTGGATATATTTTACCTGATAAAATATACCCGATAAAAAATACTTTTCATCAAAATAAATGAAAGTATAGTAATGCATGGCAAATTGATGTACTCATTTTATTTTCCTTCATACATTTCATAAAATTCTGAAAAGGTATCATAGGGGGACCCTACGAAAAGCTCTAAAATCTGTGAAAATCATGTGATCACAATTGTATGGGTGAAAATCAGCCAAAGCTAATGTTATAAGGTTAAGAGCCTGTAATTCAAAAATGACTAGTATGAACTGCTTCACTAAATTTACTACAGTAATGCACATTCAAAAAAATCAGCTGATTCTCGGAGGTCAGGAGGGAACTTTCTCCAGTTTTGGATAATTCAATATGGAATGACCCAACATATAGGTGCTGGCTGTCTATGTCAGTCAGAGTTCAAAGCAAATGCAATCTTTTGTGGGTTTCTTTGGCTGATAAAAGACAACTGGTTTCTACCTGAAACTAAGTTTGCCTGTCGAGACCAAGTGGCTCCTTTTCAGTCATTACATCTTCTCAGTGACATGTTTGTCTCAGTTACATTTGATCTCATCAGAAACTTAATGACCAACTATCTGTGTGCGACGTCTACAACGGTAGTGAGTTAGTGAACACAGGCTCCTAATCATTTGAGCTGTCTCTGTCTAATCTGATTAACACTCACCTTGATATTGACTATCACATCTGGCCTTGTGCTTCTGTAGTCATGGGGATAGTTCAGTTGAGGCTGCTCAGTCTTCACATGACCTCTGACAGCTTTTAAATAGAGAAGGAAGAGCTGAGGATCCCTGGGGTATCCAAGGCACAGGATGTTTTCCAATAACAGCTTATGGCTGAGGGGAATCGTACTCTCCCCCTGCGGCAGTGTGATTCTATCGCTTTTACCCGTGTGCTACTGATACTTCTTTCTGCTCCAATCCCTCCCTCCCCTCTTTCTTTCTCTAAAACCCCAAGGAGTTTTGACCTGATTCTTGACTGTTACTATCACCAGACCACTGGAGAAAATGTGATGGGAACAGGAAGCTCTGGGATGATAATTGAAATTTGAAGCATGATATTTCGGCGTGTCTGTGCTCGCTGAGTGTGTGACTCACCTCATTTTCATTTTGTTGACGTGATGGTGGGTCAATCAGTGCCAGTTGGACCACAGTCTCCCAGACATGTGTGTGCGGACCACTTGCTGTAACTTTAAACTGGACTGGTTCATCCAGACTGGCTCCTTCTCCCTGGGCAAAGATGGATCCATCTGTCCTCACACTGAAGATGGGGTCACTGCTCTGGAAAACCACAGCTTCATTCCCCATGCAGTCGTCAAATTTCACTGTAGACGAGAGAAATTGAGAAGAATTTAGTACATTATTTCTTAAAGGAGTAACAGCAAAGACATGAACTTGGCATATGAAGTAGGAATGCATTTAAAATTGCTGTTCCAACTCACAAACATACACACACACATACAGTATACCTGCAGAGCACACATCCCAGCAGGAGGTAAATAGTGGAGTGACTGCTTTTAAGAAAGATCCTATCATTGTGCTTAGCCTGACGCTGGCACACCTCACCATTTAGTCTCCATTAGTTATAAGGTCAAAGCGTCCCGAGAATTACACTGTTGAGAATAATTCTGTGCAGCTGCATGTGCGAAAAAAATTGCCAAGTGATGCTGTGTGCTGTTAGTGTGGAGGAGATGAAAAGATGAAAAGAACGTGCAACCGAATTTATTTGTAGGCAGACCAGGCAGGATGTTTACTAATTAACTGCTAGAAGAAGAAGATCTGGTCATAATATAAGTAACACCCTTTTAAAATAAATGCATAATACATAAGGAAGACTAATATAATAACATGCAAAAATAACTTTAAAATTGTCCATGTCTCGTGCATATATATGTTATATATTTAAACTGTAATGCTCTGCAATATTGATTTTAGTAGAGTTGCTGCATTTAACAGTACTCCTGAGCGACAAATACTATGCTTTTAGCTTTTAATCTGAAGGCCAAATCGCTGTATTTCTTGTCTTTCTCCAGTTATCTCTGGCAGCTGGACTCAACTCTCTGCCATGAGGTCATCTGCCTTCACCATGACTGCCACACAGGTCGACCCGCCCTCTTCTTTCTGCACTTTGTGTTTGCACTGAGATGAGATAAACTGAAGGCACATAGGAAAACAACAGACAAAAACAATACCGTGCAGCACTCAACATGTCACTTCGCCGTCTCGCTGCAGCATATACTGCATTTCAGGAGAGCGTCTTATGGAGGATGTGGATCAATTTTTCACTACACTGATGCCAGGTTCGTTGCATATTTCACAAGTTTCTTTAAAATACGAACTTCGCATCGCTGCAAAGTCTTTTCTAAAGCCTTATTTCACACATCCAATCGTTTGCATTTCAGTAGAAAGTGTAAGTGTGCTCGAAGAAACTTAAAACCTGACCTGAGTGTTATGTAACGTTTGGTGCTGTTATAAATAAAAATAATAATGTTGCTGCTGTCTGGGTAGCAATCCATGCTGCAGTCTGAGAAACATCTCGCCAAAAATTGATTTGAATTGTGATTCAGTTTTACAAATTAAGCAAAAAGATTAAATAGAGGAAACTTGCACTGCACACAAGCTATTGTCTGGAAAACCACAAAGGCAGAAACACAGAAACAAAGAAAATCTCTTTGGTGGCACCGTAAACCAGCTCAGTTTGGGACTTTCTGTGTCATCTTGTGTTTGACCTCCTATGAAACTGTAACACAGCTCATGAGAAGATGAGTCACAGATGATTGTGGCCTCCTGTCTTCACTTTCATCCTCCCATAGGGTTCCTGCAGCCGTCCCTCTTGGGGATTACAAAGTCTAGATGACATCGTAGCAAACTTTGAGGTGAAGGCCACAAGTTACTGCTGTATCTTCCCTTTCTCTCCTCTCACACCTCACAACAGATGCAACAAGGTTCCCATTACAAAGAGTAAACTGGGTAAATCCGGCTTTTGGTTGTGTCTGGCCTTAAATATGCCTGTGATTATGCCAGTAACCTCCTCTCTGAAAGCCAGATGTCCAGACAGCCATTCAGAGCTCAGTCAGAGGAGACAGCTCTTCAACAACACTCTGGTCACCGAGTGTAGCAGGTGCTGCGCAAGTGTACTGGTCTAGACAGAAGCAGACAGGACATAAGAGATGGATTACATCAGCACAAGAGCCAGAAAAGCCTCTGCTGTTCATCAGAATGCATCCCTCTTTATTGCTGAATGTCTCTGCCCTAAACAAACCTCGACAAACCTTGCTTGCTGTTTTTTATTTGTCTCATTCGCTTTTCTTTTTGTCTAATCCCATCTCATTACTTCTCTACCATTATTTTTTGCAGATTTTCAAAGATTAGTTTTGGAAGGTGGTGGTGACAATAACAAACACACCAGTTGGCAAACATGTGTCTGTTCAAATAGAATTTTGGAAGGCTGCCTGAATATATTAACAATGAGTACAAGTAAAAAAATCACAAGCCAAAGCATGCTTTATTGTATTTCTAAGTGCTTGAATCCGTGAAACATTCAAACACCGGTTAAAAAAAAAATAAATAAAATAACACAAGCAGCAGGTGGTCTGTTGCCCCTTCTCTCACTGTCCTCCAATTATTGTCTGTGCTCTCTCTGAGCTAGGCACGCAGCCAACAGTGCAGCAGTAATGCGGTTATGGTTGGTAGAGGCCTGCAGGCTGGGAGGTACTGAGACACGGGGTAATCACAGGGGGTTATCTTGAACCACATTAAAGAAAGCATGTATTCCTGGGTCATTACTGCTATGGGAAAAGAGTCCAATATCAGAAATAAAATGTTAAGTTATCGGTCTTTATTTTAATATTAAAAAAAGATGAGAATAAGAAAAAGATACCAAAGAAATATGGGTGAAAATCTTTTTTTTTTTAAAGCAGTGTTTGCAGCACAATTACTCTGTATTATGGTTTTGCAGTAGTTAAAACATGATGGCACAACATGTTCTCACACCTAAATGACAGTATAGGTTGACTGCCAGTAACTTCCACAATGACATAAATGGTATTTCAGCATTTACAAATGAGATTAGAGAATGAGTGACCGCATTCAGTAGAGGTGGTGGTGTCATAAGTCAATCACAGGACTTTCAAACTGAAGAATGCAGCTCATGTCCCATATACATACAGAGTTTTGACTTATCTATTGTTGTTATGCACTGTTTTTTAGATTTAAGCACCAAAACTATTTGGTTATGTTTATTAAAACACTGTGGTTTAAGCTAAGGAAACACTGTTGTGTAAACGCTGTAGTGTAAACACTCTTTTGCATCTGCAACAAGCATCCTTTCCATCCTGCTCCTTCTAACAAGGAGCAACAGTCACCAAAAGTATGGAGATTCTACATGCACTTGTTCACATTCTAAGTCAATCAACCACTATTGCCGTTTTTCTGGTGAAGTTGAGCTACATGTCAAGAAGGCCACAAAGAAGAAGTTAAATGTGTGTGTTAGGATTTATACAGCTATATGTGCCAGCCCAGTGATGGGCTGGGGTCCCATCTTTTGGAGGATCAGTGGGACTGGCCCTGCAAAAGATGAGTATATATAGATAACAAAACGGAGTGAGGGATTGTTGACTCAAGGCTTTGTGTAGGCCAGAAAATGTGTTTACCTGAAGCTGTGTTCTCTCCTGCTGTGATTTCATATACTGCTCTGTTAACTGATTTTAAAAAGCAATAAAAAAACTAAATTTTAATTCAGTTTTATTCCTTAATATTTGAACAGCAAAACTAACACATGAAATCTGGCTGAAAATCAGTGGAAACTAATTAGTTTTATCTAAAAAATAAATCCATCTTTCGATGAAAATCAGTTAAGCCAAAGCCGATAAAGCCAATGAATAATAAGGCAAGTGGTCGTGTATGTACTGTAGGTGTATAATCAATCCTTGTGTAGACATTTATTCTCAATGATTGCCTGCATGTCCTTACAGTGACAAGCTGAACTAACTACAGCAATACCACACGCAAATGGAGTGACAGGCTGCACATACCGTACCCAGAGGGTCTTGTTCTTGCACCAATTAAAGAAACAGACAGTGCCAATTTTACCCTTCCATCAACACACACACATTCACACAACTCCAAAAGCTCCTCTTTCATTCAGCTAGGTCAATACTGCTATAAGAGAGATTATAAAAATCGGCCGGCAACAAAGCAATGAAGCCCAACGGCACAGTGCTGCACATTAACAAGTCGTCTAAAGCAATGAGCCCAGGTTGTGCATTGATCTGGTAAATAAGACAGACACCCCAGTGTGCCAAACAGCCAGCCAAGCACTTATCCATCATCTAGTCAGCCCCTGAAATCTAACAAATTCTACTATAGGAAGTGCGTTCCCACACAGCAAAGGGATACATTCCTCATCACGAGTGTCTGGGAGACAATAAAACAGCGCTTTGTGTGTTACTTGGATGATATCACATACTAAACCCAAACTTCTCCCCCTCTTTTCTAATTAAAGATCCCGACTTCCTCCAACCAGACAAGGACAAGGAGGAGAGGAATGCTGAAAAGAGATGTGACCTTCTTGTGGTGTTCTCTGGACAGCCTGACAGGAAGTAGCTGACAAGTGTTGAAAGGGAAGTGAGAAAGGGATGGAGTCGGGGGAGAGCAGGCGAGAGGGAGAAAGCTAAGGAGTGACAGAAAGAAGGTGAGAGGAGAAGGGGAGATGGGAAGGGCAGAGAGGGAGATGGATGAGAAGATGGAAAGAGTGTGGAGGTGGCAATCAGAGAGACAGTGAAATGAATGAAAGGACATTAAAGAGGGAAAAGGAAACGTGAAAAAGCTCGCAGGCAGATTGCAGTTGCTAAAGTGGAGATCTCCCGAGGCAGCGCAGTTTCTAGCTGTAGTCATTTAAATTGTTCAAAGTGTGGCGCATTGAATGCATCAGATGTCACCTTGCCCTACAAAACAGTACTTTTAGCAGCACTAGATGCTGCTGATCTCTGTTACAATCAGGCTCATTGTGGACAAGAGAGGAAGGAGTAGAAAGAGGAAGATGATGATGATGATGATGATGAGGGGGAGTGAGGACCGGGAGGTGAGCTGGAGGTGGAGACGGGGAGTGCAGCGGATGGAGGCCTGGCACTGGGCTTCTGGCTCAGTGAACTGGCTCTCGCTTACACATCCACATTGGAATGGATGGGATGCTCAGATGGCTGTTTAAACAGGTTAATTGGGCTGGCCTCCCGAGAGATCAGAACAGATGGATAGATGGATAGAATGAGAGAGGAGAGAAAGAGAGCAAAAGAGCGACAAAGGAAGAGCAATGGCGCTCAGAGAGATGGAAACAGAGGGCGGGATGACGAGATGGATGGTGAGAGACGAGTATGGCCACTGATCACAGGCACCGTGGGGAGTATGCAGTCTAATCAGAGTAGAGCGGAGCGCTACAGTGGGCTAGGCCCTCAGCGGCAGCCTAAACAGAGCCAGGTCCACTGTCCACCACTGATAGACTATGAAGGGAGTACAAACTTGTGATGGAAGGCAGTTTAAAGCGATGTTAGAAGCCCATCAGGGGGACTGACTCATTGAAGCCAATCATGGAGACTGGCTCATCTATCTATCCTTCCCAGAAACCTTCAAAAGGGATGATTGCAGGAACCATCTAAACCATTAGAAAAATACTCACAGTGTGAAAGCACACGCAGACAAAAAGTGAGAAGGAACATGCTACGGACGAAGAGTTGTTTCCAAACTTTGTATTGCCATCCAGGGATAGTGTAGCGAGCCTACATCAAACCAAATTTTTCAATATTCTTTTGGATAAAAAGAATTGGAGGATACATAGTACAAAGCACGCATGCATTAAGTATTAGACAAAACTAAAAGCTACTTATCTGTCAAATATGAATCAAAGCAAAGCTGTAGTATTAGTACAACTTTTCAAACCTGCTGGTGTTGGTTCACTTATCTGAGTATTTCATGTTTTTAGTGTATTTTATGTCCATATGCACTTGGGAAATTCACAGAATGAACTGCAGTCATGTTTGCCAACTACAAAGGCACAACAAATTCAAAAAACACTTTTAACAGGGTGAGAGTGTTTCACTCTTTTAAGTTCCCACAGCACAGGCAAGAGGGGCTTTATTTTGTTGGGAGGGAGTAGAAAACCTGCAAAGGAAAAAAAGAGTTTTATGTACTTATCAGTAGGTACAAGCTGAATGCTCATTTTGTGTGAGAATATGGCAAAAAAATATTTCATTAGCTCTTGAAAATTATGCTCCCATTCTCCGTACTTCTTTAAATTTCAGACATGTAAAAGCTTTGTTGTTTCCCAGCTTCTGTTCGTCTAAACTTTCCCAGCCTTGCTTATACAGCAACAATGCACTGCTGCAGCAGATTGTCTACCACAGAGTGAATGTAGCGTTGTGTGTGTCCTGGATATGGATGGCCTGTGGTGTCTTATGTAAAATTAAGCAGCTTTACTCTGTGTTTTGTTTGGCTGAACACCGATACACTTTACTTCACTGCTCCACTTTCTCTGAGTGAAAATCCAAAATGTCAGCATGAGATATTAGGCTGTAGATAGAGCTTGGCAACTTTTTAGCCCAAATCACCTCACTGGGTTTGCTATAGAATGCCATCTAATTTCTTAACTGAATGAATTGAATGGGAGAGGGCTTCGATACAAGGGAGAACTTAAGCAAGCACAAAGCAGCTAATGGAAGTATGGATGCACGCAGCTGTGTAACTGTGGGGGCATGTCTGCATGTGTGAATGTCATACACCTCCTCAAAACATCTACATTTATTTTAAACCTTCCTTTCAGCAATGCTTTAACACCAATTAAAAGTTGCAGCGCATGGACAGAATGATGCTGTTTGGACCTGTTTTAATTATTGGTTGTGAAAATTATCTTTTAGTTACAGTACAGTTTTTAAAAAAATTCAAAATCATTTGAAATTGTGGTGGAGTTTGGTCATTTGTATGAAATTGGTACTGCCAGTTGCTAGGCAGCTGTACAGCCATATTTCTGCCATTATATTGATATAATCACTAACCTGGATCCACAATTCACAATTTAATAGTGATACGAAAATGTTAAATTAGTTACCTAGCCTATCTGAACATATGGACCAATCAAGGTTATCTGATCTCAGAGCTGCTGGAGTCTTTGCATACACACCGGTGGCTAATCACAGAATAAAACTGGGAAAATATGCTTGCCTGTGCACATACTTTAGTTCCGCTTTGCCTGTTTAATCTTTGCTATTGTTGGAAGGACTGAAATTGTATTGAAACTCACAAAATGATGACATGCATAGGCTTATTTATTTTGGCATCCTCCAAAGGAAAATCACCAAAATAAGAGCTGAAAATAAAAATAGCAAAAATGTGTTCAAAAGGAATTTATCAAACAACTATTTAACTGCAAAACAATATTGTAAATATGACAACACCCACCTCATCCATTACATTGTTTAGCTGCATTAGCTGCCGCCTTCTCTAGCATCTCCACATAGCTAGTAGCACAATAGGTGGTAGTATGCATCTTGACTATGTTGACCGATTTTGCTTGTGTTGTCGCTCCCCCAAAGCCCCAATCTAAACCCTGGAAAACCTTGCTTACAACAAGGGGAATAAAACTTACAATTGTGCAAAGGTTGTGAATATACCTTGAGGTCCTTCTGTTTCACAGTGGGCCAGTACATTATGCCAGGGTGCATGTTTACATAGATTCACAGATCAATAATGCACAAGGACGCATTCACATAGCGTATGCATATTTACAGAGACCAACAAGAGACCACAAAGACATCGTATTTGTCTAATCAGCGTTCACTAATGGATGATTAGTATTCCTCCAAACAAGCACAGAAGTGCTTGATTGGCCTTCATCAATTCCCCGGCATCTCTCCCAGCAAGAGGAGCTGAACTGTTGCTTGGGTTTGTATCAGGACTCCAAGCAATCATAGCACGGTACTGCATGTATGAATAAGAAAAAACAGCACAGCATGAATTGAACACACAATGAAAAACACAATCTTCCTCAAAAAATGACAAACATATAATTTCCATATCTACAGGAAGTCCTGCAGTTATCACGATGTATCTACGTCTCTACATGTCCACAAACGGGCACCAAAGACTTGTATTTGTTTCAGTCTGTATTGTTTTTATTAAACATCCAATTCCCACTTCTTCTCATCCACATTGTGTGCTTGTGGTGAGATATGAGAAATTGAAGGCAGACTGAAAGAGACCGAGACGGCGAGAGAGGGAGAAAAAGAGAGAAAATCGAGTCTTTTGGCAATTAGGGCTAGCTTTAGTGGTGATTAGGAGAGAAGGCAGTGAAAGACAGAAAGGGATCAGGCAGAATAAAGCCTCTCCCAGGAAGCAAAAAGCCCCTTTGTAGTGAAAAAAAAAAGACAGGGAAATAACAGTAGAGCAAAAGTAAGCACAAATTTCCTCAACTTTCTTTGCAGCAGCGGATCTACGTTGTGCGGGACAGCGAGTTAAGTTGGCGTGGAGCTCGCATTCACAGACGCCCGAGCTTAACGCAGTTGAAAGGTATTTACACAGCAAACCACAGCTCATATCCCTACACTCCCCTCATTCCCTCGCAGCAGTCATTTGGCCTTTTTCCTTGCCTTTCTGTGGTCGTGGTTCGGTGCATTTTCTGGATCGATGGCCAACAAATTCAATGATGGATTTGATATGTACAGTATAGGTTATTGTTCCCTGGAGCCTTGGCCCAGATTTTGTATCACTCTGTACTACTGCAACACCTAAAGGCCTGCAGCAAGAGATGTGATACAGTCTGACCAATGGGACTTAGCACAGTGGAGTGCAGTAGATTGATTGAGCATGTGTGTGTTTGTGTAACATGGTCTGGCGTCTGGGAGGCTGCTCGAGAAGTTGGTGATAATATAAGGCTGTAGTAAGAGTGAGGAGGTGTGGTGTCTGACTTGTCTTTGAGAGTGTACAGTTTACTCTGAGAGTGACTGCTGCTGTCAGCGGTTTGCATCAAGCCCGGCTCTGGAGGATTTGGGTTTGCTTGCGTGCATTCTAATTTTGCTAACCTTATTCCACCTTTTTTGCCCGTCCAGTCTAGCCTCAAAAACCACCAACATTCAGGTGCCACTAGTCTGAGACAGCAATCTCAAGGTCAATACACCTTTGTCTGCATGTTTCCCTTCATCTCTAACCTTTACACCGATCAGCATCATCTGGAAAAGCTCACAGTCATCACCTGGTCCCAATCCACCACACCAAAACCCTGCATCTCTTCATATTTTCTGTCACAGTAGCAAACAGGAGGACAAGTGCAGCTGTGCTAGAATAAGAAAGGCAGCTTAGTACATGAAAAACAAAGGCTTCAACTTTGCTTTTATTTCGGTGTTTGCCTGCAAGCATCAAATATACTTGTTGTAAAGAAAAAGAAATCATTTTCATATTGTTTTCTCAAGCTTCCCCAAGGAAGCAAACAGCACGAAATTGCTTTCCCCAACTGCTGGAGGAAAAACAGGCTGTATTTCTCGAATCTAATCAACATCTCTCCATCAAAACTTTAAGAAAAGATTCTGCTATCCAATTTTAGGGGTCAGAGCATAAACCAGAGAACTCCCTCTAGCCTTTAAACCGTGGAAAAGCATACATGTAATTACACAATCTGTATGGAGGATAAGGAACAAGGTTTGCCAGTAGTAAGAGGCTATATCACTTCTTCTTTCAGTTGAAAAATAGCCATCGGGCTACGATCCCTGAAATCCGGGGTCGATAGTGGACTACTATGGCTGAACCATGCAATTAGTGGTTCTGAAGTTTCACGGAGATAGGAAGTCTGTTGAAAGTTCAGCACACGGCCAAAGCAGTGACACAACTCCACGAACAAGCAAAAACACTAGAAAAACCCAGAGCATTAATTATCAATAGCAACTGTAGAGCTGCAACATTATGGAGTAAATGATGCATAGACGTATTCACACACAGTGTTGTCCTTGAAACTGCAATACTTTGCATTGGTTTCCCAGTTTTAAAGTGAAAGTTGGTGTTACGCACCCGTCTAGGGGGAAGGTGCGTAGCATAATGTTTGTTTTTAAAAAAATAAATAAATAAATAAATAAGGTGGAATATTTTCCCAGTCCCCAAAAACAATGAACAGTTTGTAGAAAAATTACAAAAGGTTTATTTACACTATTTACAAATAAAAGAGGCCACCACATGGGCTATTCATTCAAGCAAAAAAAAAAAGAAAACAAACAAAATAATTGGATACAAACTAAGGAGGCATTATAGCACTCAAACAAAAGATCCTATCCAACAAAACCACAACCTCTACAAAAATATACCCAAGTCTAACAAACAAAAAACACACTATCTTAATCTAACCAAAAAACACAGGTATCATGGCAAAGGTTTGGAGTCTGGGAAAAAACAAAGGGTGCTGCTGTCAGAGAGGCCCTCATCACTGCCGGCCGCCAAGATTTAAAATGGTCTACAGCCAATCAGCGCTGGGTCCGCCTTGCCACCAATCAGCTCCTGCACACAAAGATCCACAAAGACAGAACACCCACTACCAACAAACAGAACGAAACAGACCACAAGGATGAAACAAAGATCTACAAACAACACAGAACACCCACTCCCAGACAAAAAAACATTTCAGAACTACAAACACAACATTACCGAAATACGGCCACAGCCGTAACAGTTGGATTCAACTAGTCTACTTTTTGGAGAAAAGTTGACTGCTGCTGCATGAATCACTTAAATTTTTAAAGTATATATACATTCAATCCAATTCTAAATCATAGAAACAAAAATCCAAAGATTCGTCAAAAATTTGACATTTTCTGTCAAAGTGCCATTGCCAATTTAGCTGAAATGGCTGATGGAAAAACATAAAAGTACCAAGTATTGCTAGGAATTGCAAGCAACACTGAACATTTGATGAACCATAACTATGAAAAAGTATTTCATTGCTTACCACTAAGCATATTTACAGAACTGTCCACTGTCTGAGGTCTTGTTTAGTTAAAAGCTTGCCCTAAAAGAGCACTCCACTGATATAGCATTAAACTCTACATATCACCATCAGACCTACAATACACGGTTTTTAAAGGATCAATATCTGTGCAGTGGACCAGAGGTATTGTCTTACACATTCTTCTTCACTGTCAAAATCTAATCTATATTACCCACAATGGAACTTGACCGTCAACATTTAAGTGACATCACTTGATGCAGACAGATTTTGGGCATCTCTTTAAAGCTACGACAGGCTTTATACAGCTTTTTCATTAAGTGCCCTGCAAGGCTACTTAAACGGATTTAGTGATGTTCTAGTGATCTTCACTGTCCCAGATCACTAGAATTAGTTCACAAAAAAAGATTTGTTCAAACGATTTGTTTACTGAATCATCTAGTATTTCAGTTCCAACACCATAGTCCCACTTACTCAACTGAAACATGACCAAATGATGTATATTCCTCATTACAACACAACACTAATTTGCTCCCATAAATGGGCTGATTGTAAAATCCTTGTCAGAATAGATTTAATTGACGTAAGACACTATGATTTCACAAATGACTGAGGACAGGTTTGTATGTGGGTACAAGCAGCTATGTCAGGAATTTTGTTTCTAAACAACAGCACCGCAACAGCAAATACATCGAGAAGGGAGACACTGTTATTAGAGTCAGACAACATCTACTGAACTGGCATGTGACAGTGCCTAAAGCGAAACATAATGATGAATGATGGCATCTGGGATGGGCAGATGTGTGTGATTGGACAGAGGTACATCCATGCTTTCCTAATTAAACTGTGAATTATATAATGGCTAAGGTACTCCACTGCAAATACTTTAATTGCAAAATTATGTGACAAATAACTGAGCAATATATTTAGCTGCCTCTCCAGTGAGTCTCTAATATCAACTGCACCAACATGGAGTGCAGTTGGCTAAGATGTAGCGACACATGAAGTAGTTCTTAATCTATTCCAGGTTATGGTTGGAGTTTCTCTCTAGCTCCCAGTAGATTGAAACACAGCAAAAACAGAACAAAAAAACAAAAGACAGTGGACTTGGAGTCTGTCCGTGAGAAGAGAGACTCACTGGAGAGGCAGTTAAATGCCATCGAGTTCTGCCATAGCAGCGACATGGTCAGTCTGCAGGGAATGAGACATGAGATGGGACAGGCCAGACAAGAAGGTTCGCAACTAAAATACCAAAATAATAATGTTGCAGGCAACCACAAATCAATTAAAAATATAGTAGATCATGGATGGCATCATTCTGTGGGATGGATTAAAAAAATGAAAATAAAAAATGCTAAAATAAAATGTGTCATCAAATATACTAAACATACTATGTTGTCAATCAAAATAAGACTGCCAGTCACTGGAGACAGACAAAGGCTTCTTCTAAGGGACCAACACTTGTTATTAATCAAGGTGGTTTGATGAATATCAAGTGTTGTTAATCAAACCATGTTGACATGCTTAGTGAAAGTGTAAGTAATTTGTTCATTAATGAAACATTAATGTTGCGAAACCATACCCACTTCTGGTGAGTAAAGCATTATTAGCATTTTGTTTGATTATTTTTAGACTCTCCCAGCACTGGGGAAAATTAAGGAAAATAATAATAGTCTGTTTAAATACAAAAATGTTCATAGCGATTTGAGACCAAATATGTTTATTTACAACTAACCAAACCAGAGATCTTTTCCTAACATTAACCAAGTGCTGTTGTTAGATCCTACTGTGGATGTAAAGCCTGTTTTCTGGTGTGTGTTGAGTATGCATGTGCTTTGTACCCGTCCACTCCAACCACCTCCTGCTGACTCAGATGCAGTTCATAAATGTGGGGTTTGTTCATTCAAAAAAAAAGTTGCCTCTGAATGAGCCAGTGATTATGCTGCACCAGTAGTAATATTGGGGGGGGGGGATTGTTAAGAAACGTAATTCTGTTGGTGCATGTGCAAGAGCTTGGATATGTATGTGCAGAGACCTGAAAGCTAGAGTATGGTGTCATAGAGCAAGCTAATGAGACAGAGATGATTACTAACAACATCTTCCTGAGGGCATCTGTGTCATTATGTGTGTGTACATGATGTTTTTCTATTATGTAGCAGCATAGAGCCTTATGTGGGCTGAATGAGCGGCCCGCTGACTGATGGGTCTTAAAACTGTCAGGTAAATGTGTTTTAGTGCTGGTAGACAATAACAAGGTGTAGTCCAAAGGTTGGCCAAGCCAGATGGTTTAAGTGTGTTTTTGTGTCTGTGTGTGTGTGTGCGCGCACAGGTTGAACAGTGCAAATATCTCCCCCGTGGGTTAAAGTGTGAAATACAGCAACGCTTTACTGCAACTGTTGATAAGGTGCACACTGATATGCTGAGGCTGTCAGGTAACACCTATACACTGGCAAACCCCCTTAAACTGTCTCTCAAACACACACACACACACACACACACACGCGCGTGCATGTGCAACACACAAACACAACATGGAGAAAATCACAGAAGCTGGAGGCTGAAGGAGGCTGGCAGAGAAGGGCTCCCTGAGGTACAAACACAGACAGCGGCGTAGTAGCCCACTCTCTCCCCTACCTCCCAAAAACAAATCCTTCAGTATCCACAGACACATATGCTTTGGAGACAAATGCACATACATCATTTGTCAGAGTGTCAGAGATGTGGCACAAAGCCTCATGGCCGCTATCTGTTGTGAGATCTAGCAGGTTAAGAACCTGGAGCTGTTTTGGACCGACCATGTGCCACATGCAGGGTTTGTCGATGAGAGGAAGGCCAGCCTCTGCCTCGGTACATTTGTATGAGAGATAAACAGGTAAATAAGTGCACGTGTGTCAGTGTGAATTCAATGTGTGTGGGTGGCCTGCTTATGGTATGTTTTGCGTGTACAGGGGAAATAAATTAGCAGTACTAGCAGGTTGCTCTGACAAGTCCTGTTAATGAGAACGTCCTCCAGAGCCTTTTGGGCCATGGAGAGAAACCAGAGGCCGTAATCATCTGTTCAGCCTGGAAGATGGCATGGAGGGGGGCAGGCTGCAGAACGGCAAAAAGTCTGCACAATTAGACCACACCATCTGCAGGAGAGGTGCTAATGCATAGTTGAAACTATGAGCAATAAAAATAAAAAAAATTGGTAGAGGACAAATTTCTGCATTGAAAAAGACCCCAGAGGAAATATTTATCCTTTACATATAGATGGTGTCAATGTAAACTAACCTGGAATAGGATTTTGTTTTTTGTCTGGACATTTGCATACTACACACTCCCAATATGAAAAAAAGCTTATAGCACTCAGAAGTCAGAAAGCCTCTAGGCAAACATGCTTTAGTGATGTACAGCATTGTAGCAAAGTCAAAACTTGCCAAAGGCAGGTTGTCCCCATAGGGTGTATGACAGCTCCATTTGACTGAGGGGAAAATGAGTTAAACATGTTATGACAAAGCGGTAATGTTGTACTGAAAGTCTGGTACGTCAGAGAATACAATGCTTTGAAGAATATTTGAGCCCATCCGTGTCCTGCAATGTGATTTATGTACTGTACATACTTGTATTGCACACATACATTTGTAAGTCTATGCATCTCTGTGCGTGTGTACTATATGTGCGAGTTAGAGAGATGTGTGTGCATGTGATCAAGCATGTGTGCACACAAACATGTATTTGTGAGAAGTTGCCAATTTGGCTACAGTTGACTCACCTGCACCTGGCTTAGTGAGGCAAAGCCAACTGGCTCCTCATGAGTTTGGAAAATCACAAACCAAGTAGAGGGGTTTAGAAATGCATGAGGCGCTTCGCTGTGTAGCATTACCATGATTCATCTTCACAAAACTGCAAAAGCTTGTGATAATCGCTTTAGCTAATCCTTGCACGCTTCGGGCAAACAAGCGTGGAGAGAGTGAAGGGGTGGTTCTTTAACCCTGGGGGGAGGACTGGAATGGGTGATGGTTGGTGATGGTGTGGGTGAAACATGGTCAGGGTGAAAATGTGGGTTTTTTTTATGTACCTGTGTATGTCACAGCTTGTCACTTCTGATCCTTAGATGTAGTTTAAATCCATATTTAATTTAAAACATGGAAAGCGTCCAGTGCAACTGATATTTGAAGGGTATTGGGGTTGAATATTGGACAAGATGGAATTCATGTGCTTATTTGTTTGTGTGTGTGGGCGAAAGTACACCTAACATATTGTAGGGGTTTTTAAAGGCATTATGGGCTTTTTGGAGAGTAAAGATAGACAGACATTGTAGAGAAGGAGTTCACGGTGAACGTTATGCAATAAAAGACAGGCTGGCTGGGAGTTGAACCAGTGACATTTTAGAGCCATGTGGGTCCATACCTAACCACTCCACCATCATGCTGTCCACATGTGCGAGTTTGCACAACTTGAAGTACTACGCTCGATCTGTGCATACCAACATCCGTGTCCAGACATATCTATCATTATCTATCATTTCTTTGACATAAACAGCACCTCTCATTCTCAGCTCTCCCTGGTTGCAAAGCCTCACCTGTGCAGCTTCTATTCCTAGACTTAGGATGCCTCCAGTAGAGCAAAAGCACAAAGGTTTATACCCGGACTGACATCTTCCTGGGACATGGCCTATAGACATGGCCACAGGATCACCTCATTAGCATCAGAAGGTGCTCTCCTTCCTGACAAGTGAGACTTCACTGCACTGCTCTCACAAAATAATGAGCAAATATAACCTCTAATGGCTAAATATAGGTAACGGTGGTCCCAAGAGACTCGGTGCAGAAACCATACACTGCGAGAGGTGTCTCAGGCATTTCAAAGTTTGTGTTGCGGTGTGGGTGTGAGGAGTGCACAAAGTAAACAAAAGACTTTAAGAGGAGGAAATGATGGCTGAACAGTGTTTGATGAGAGCTCTTAGCCTGTAGCTATAGCGCATTAGGCACAGATGAACCACAGCCAGCTCCCACACTGTTAATGTGGAACACATTACAACTGCACAATGAGTTATGATTGCCATTAAAAAGCAAATTATTTAGACTTCACAGCTGGATTGAAAGGGCTACCACCGCTGTGCCCTGCCCTCTCTCATGCCAGCCCACGCTTACACTCACTGATACACTGGTGACAATCACTCCACAAGACTCGCCTCACCGAGCGTGTGCACACACATTTAGCAAACCCTTCCAGTGGTGTAGACACAGTGTGTTTTCTTTTGATGTTTCAGTCTGTTAACTTATTTGAGTTACTCTGTGTTGATGCGACCTTGAGCTGTGAAGTGAATGATTACAATGACTGTTTGCGAGACAGTAAACAGTCAGTATATTGGCTTGAAAAACTTAAGCGCCTCATTTGATTCGACCACTATCTGAGCTTAACATCTCTTCTATCTGGAAACATCTCAATACTTTCTCTCTGCACCTCTTCCAATGCTAGGGGAAGGCCTAATAATGGCATCATGCATTTTGGGACACCATAAGGGAGCAGTAGATGAAGACCAGTGGGGAGAGAAAGAGGGGGAATAAGTGGGAAAGGGGTAGAATCACAAATGAAGAGACCTCTCTTCCGATTGCTCTCTCCTTCTCGCCCACATGATCTATCTCTCCCTCTGGGGCCGGGAGGCTAGCTGTGAAATGAATGAGAGGCAAAGCGTGGGCAGGCGTTAACGCTAAGATAATGACGCCGTTTTGTCAGCCCTGGCCTAAAGCTCCATCTCTTGGCATATGAAAGAGGAGAGAGATGGCAGGACAGCATGACAGAGGAGCAGCTCGGCGGTTTTAAGTTAACAGTCCTGAGCACGCATTTCTCAGATCTTCAGGCATCTGCCTTAGACAGAGCAGAAAAACATCTGATTCAGTCGTTTGATCTGTACTAACACAGCTAACGGGATAAGAGAACTTCCACGCTGTGTCAAGAGAGTCAGTGGTCAGAAACCTCAACTGCTTCTCTCCATCTATACTGCAGTTTGGGAAAAACTGCAAGCAATTACGGCAAAGAGAAATGTTTCCCTCCCAGAACGTGTAATGAGAAGCATTTGAGGCAGGAGATGATTTTTTTACAGTCTGTTTTAATATGTGGACTCTAGTGAGCTGCCTTCAACCTCTGTGGAGAAAATATAAAAGTTGAGACCTACATTTTGTTATTAGGCTGTGATTTGAGCTGAGAAAAGTTAACCGAATGAAACCATCAAAGCAACGATTGGTACTAATTATCACTGCTGTTCAACATCACATAAACAAACACACTGCAAATATTAAATGCGTTCTCCGTGGGTTAGATTGGGCCTCATTTATTTTAAGTCCTGCTGGAATGTGATTTGTGGCTGCGAACGCCCATGCTGTGCATCAGATACCCAGCAGATGCTTAGTTACGACTAAACCAGTAAAGACAACACTTAATGGTACAGTCACGCATCCACCAGGAGGAGGGAGGGACCAAAAAACGAAAAGCTCTGAGAAAAATCATAAAGTGCAAGGCTTTGAAAACAGATAATTAGATCTGTGACAACAGAGCACAATAACAGTGTCAGCAGGGATAGAAAAGCCTGCGTTGCATGAGACAATAGCACAATGCGCCTGTCTGATCAACATATATCATATTCAACGACAGACTCAGATTTCACTTCATGCGAGCCACTAATATGAATAACGATGCCCAGATGAAGAGGAGAAAAGTTTATTGTTCAATAAATCACTGCGTTTTGGCAAGCCTCTCACTGAGTCACTGGATGTTCTCCCTCTGTCACAACTGATCAGTGACTAGACAACAGCACAGTAAAAGACAAAAGTCTTTTCAGTGCTTCATTAGGCTGCTCATTAGGAAGCTGCTCGTATATCCAAAGATTCTCCACGGCTGACCATTTGAGTCAAAGCCAAGTCATCTCTCTTGCTCTTGCTCGCGAGGCTGAGGGCTCGAGGTCAGTAGGATCCGTCATTATTAGTTCCGTTACATTTTCTCTGACTGGTTTGGATCTAATGACCCAATCCTGGGGTCAGGGAGCCTCAGGCCCTGTCTGCACATCTAACTGCCTCTCCTCTAAGATGCAACTTTGCATTGTCTTAATGCTGTAAATCACTTCCTTACATTTTGTTCCATGACCCTTGCCTGCAGGCTCCTGACACTATAAATGAAACTGAACAACACACTTCGACTACTCAACTGCCAGCCCTTGTTTTCTTGTTTAGGATGCTGTACATGAGTCCAGCATTTTTTAAACAAAACCACAATAAAAACATACTCCTTTGCTGATTACATTACAGCTACGTACATCACTTACAAAAGATTAGGATAGATTAGGATAGATAGATGGTGACAATCACATTCTAGTGTGAGACAGTGTAAATGTCTGGTGGGTTGGATCCCAGATGCTGTATTCTACAGAACTGGCTGCACTCAAGCAAGGGCATGCGGAGGAGGTGGCACTATTGCCAGAACAAGTTTTCCGTCCTCGCGTTTGACTCCTGCCTGCCTGACAGTCAAGCTTCTGCCTCTGCAAACAAGCTTCTCTCCACATCTTACTTTAAATAATCCATACTCCTCTGAAGAGTTTTGCACACATAACCCTCAGTCATTATGCATGTTGCCTCTTGCTCCAGACTTCTTTCACTTCTTCACTCAGACTTTATATCTTTCTCTGCTGCCTTAAAACAGAGGAACAAAAGGTGTCTCTTTTTGTGTGCATGCTTTGCTATTGGGCCATGTATTACATAAGCCTCAATGCTTCTTGGCATAGATGCTACAAGTTTCTAAACTCTTTTCGAGACATCAACACCATCCAAAAGAAGTTCCTTCATTCAGTGCATGATGGTGCCAGTGTGTTTTGCTAAACACCTACTGTAAGTTTTCAATTGTGGCGTGGCGTAAAGGAAAGTCACATCAAGTTTATACTCATCAAACCATTCAGCAACCCCTGAAGAGTCAAATAAAAGAATCTGCATTTGTAAGTTTTTCATTCAATTTATCGCCAACCTGTTTGCACAGAGTCAGACAAAGACAACACAAAAGAATTTCTTTGTAAATCAGTATCAATGGGACATTGCAAAAGACAAAGAGCCTAATAATGAGGTGAATAGAAAGTATTCAGGCAAGTCCATTTCATTGTTTTTCTTCTGTTTTCAATCAGAGCAGACAAAGAATATACTGGTATAGGCCTTGATCAAAATGAGAGCATCAGATCTCAGGAGAAAACGCTGCTGAACTGTGATGTTTTTAGAAAAAGAAGGGTAGGACGACTAGAAAATAGGGGATTAAATAAAACAGGTAAAGGAAGATAAAAAGCTAGGATGATGAATGATCAAATTGGGTAGCATCACCTGGGTCCTGTGGACTGGCAGGATAAGCATTTGAGAGAAGAGGTGAAGAAAAACAGCAGGTGACAGAAGCTCAACATGGGGTGAGGATGCAGTTAAAAGGCAGGGTCAGAGGTGAGGGAGGATTCTGGGTGATTAATGCCCCAAACACTGCAGACTCGCAAACAGATACACATACACACACGAACAACCTCTTTTTTGATTTCCTCCCCCACCCCCCCCCTCCCTTCAATAGTTCAAAGTTCTGGTAGTATATCGAACTAGAAAGTTTGGCCTTTCATAAGCCAGAAAATAAAAATAATGGACTATTGTTCCAATGCATTCATTATTAACTGTGGACACCATTCAGCAGTGGCCTGTGGTTTCGAACCTTCTGGGAGGTTACTTCAATAGCAACAGAAGTTGAAAAGTTCTTTTCACACACAGTTCATTATAAATTAAATTAAATTGGAAAACCAACTCCCCAATCACATTAAATGGGTTTTCACACTTAAATGGTAATATTGAATAACAGAATAAAGAACTGTAGAAGCCTAATTTGTGTGCTCATTTGTTTTTGTGTATGTTGCAAGCTTAATCTGCTTTTTCCCTTCACAGTGGGTTAGAGCAGTGGCGCACACTTACTGAGACATAATGAGTGTATCTTTGTGCCATAATTACTGGCTGCAACACAAACTGTCGATACACTTGAAAGGGTGAGCTTCCACATACACACAAGCATAAAGACATGAATTCAACCACACAAACACTTAGGCATGAGCATGCACACACAAATAGACTGGGAGCACCAAGTGTAAAAGGCTTTCATACCATCATTGATCTGTCCATTCAGCTGCTACATAGCTGAAAAGAAGATGAAAACAGCACTTTTGTTTATGCTGCCATAGATGTGTGGAAAGAGAAAGGGGAAAGAAAAGGCCACACTGTTATCAAGTGAATGGCTATTTCTTGTCAGAGTCCAAGAAACGTGTGCGCCAGAGAGGAGAAAATAACTCTGACTTCTACATGAAAGTGCTGGAAATAAAGAGGTGAGGTGTAAAATCAAATTGATACTTTTACAGTATTAGTAATTGATTCAATTCCCGATATAATATTTAGTGATTTGCTGACAAAGAGCTGCAATTTGGCTGAAGCTATATGTGTTTACGATGCTTCTATAGTTGATACACAATGCAATCACCTCTCTAAAACCTTCATCACTCACAGGTTAGATTATTATATGAAGCACGGAAAACTCTTTGGCAAATGCCATGAGTACACTGGCGATATGTGATTAGAATGGTACAATCTGTGGTACATTACCTCAAGAGAAATATATATATTACCACAGCTCTTAGATCAGCAGAAATCAGGTGAAATGTGCAATTTGGACTACAAAATAAGCTTTTTTGTATCTGTTACCAGTATCTGTGCAACAATACCTTGCATGCAAAGTTTTCCAGCGTTGACTCTTTAAAAAAAAAAACAACAGCATTAATAAATGTAACAGCTAATGAATAATTAGCAACCTTGTAAAGAAAGTTTAAATTCTGTCTGAGTGGGAAAACTATTTTCTACTTTCAAGGCAGCCAAACACAAATACCAAAATCTTCAACCTAATAAAATGGATAGCATTTACAAAACACATGTGCTGTAAATAAGCTAAAAAACAAAACAAAAAAAAAAACACTAGTGTGATCCTTTAGAGTCTCTCTAACTCACAGTACCACATATAATAGAAAACGGATGCCAAATCAAATTTAGGAATAAAAAAAATCAGCAGTCAAAATACAATTAACGGCAATGCAAGGGTTTGAGCTACTGGAAAAACTTGAGTGGCCCCAGTTAAGGTCTTCTCTTGGAGAGAAAACACACCCACACACTGGCATGAAACAATAAGCAGCAAGAAATGAAAGGTACTATCTATTAGTCTGTTGTCATTGCCCTCAAGGAATAGGCATGCGTTTTTGTTATGAGTGCCGTAGGGAAAGAAGAGAATCTATCCCTTCTGGATTCCCTCTGAGGGCTGGGGAGCACTTGGTAATTCAGAATAGAGCTGTCACTGACAAACCTGCTGGACACCGCTGCACACCAGGAATAGAATCAAACTCCTGCCTCTCTGCCTCATACAAATAGTGACTGATGAATTAAGAATGAGGCCAGACAAAGGTTTAAAAAAGCCATCTCTTGTAAAACTGGACTGCTGGAGGGGTTGAGAGTAAGCGAGGGGACGAGGTTGATGGCACGACTGGAGAAAAGCAACACTGTCTTTAAAAAATTATAAGCTAAACTGCTTTCTCAGTTATATTCTGAAAGAAAGATATTCTCTCATAGTACAGTAACGGTATAAAATAGTAGGAATTGGTTCCATTTAAGGAGGTTGAATGGTGTCATGAGTCTGATAAAAACTTTCACACAGGAGACTGGGGCTCATATCCCATATTGAAACCTTTTTTTTTTTGGACTTAAAGCTTTTTTGAAAGGTTTACGCATGAGAAGTGCTTTTTTAGGTTTGTAAAAAGGTTATGATTTGGGGCAAAATACACCCTTTTCACACCTTTCATTGTCTTTTGTTTCTCCTCCAGTTTTTGGGCTTCCAAGGTGTTGAGTCCCATTGTGTATAATATGTAACTGATAGGGTGAAAAGGAGCCACAATTGGAAAGCAATGTAAAAAAAAAAATAAAATAAGCAAAGATATGTTTATTAGAAATGTGTTGATGCTACCTTACAAACAAGCAATATGAGAGAAAATACATTTACGTCCAAACTTTGGATTTGCAGTTTAGTTGTGCTGGAATAGGCTTTTTTTTTTGTTGTTGTTGTTGACAGGGTTCAGTAAAAGAGTGACTAGGTGCAATATCCAGTCAGTAAAGGAATGTGCACAGTGAATTTTTGTACTCTTTTATCCCTGTTTTCATCCCATGCTGGTCCTGGTATACAGAAAGTATTCTTTTATGATCAAGATCCACGCTGAAATAGAAACTGAAAATATGCGAGAAAGAAGGCCGCTGAGACAAGAAGGGGTAAAAAAAGAGAAAAAAAAACATGAAATAAATGGAGGAGTGCTGCTACAGATGGGAGGAGATGTGTGGTCTGTCAGCTGGTTGCTGTGTGGGGAGTGTAATCAGAGGGAGGGAGAGGAGCATCATTATTCAGAGTGAGAACTGGCAGAGAGATGCTGAGAGGTAAACCAGATGATGGAAGAGCCTGTGATTCCCCTACTCCCCTCTATCGCTGCCCCCAAGTCCACCCCTGTTAAACCCTGAATTTGGAGTTGAGAGTCAAGGAGTACGCAGCAGCAGGCACAGTGCTACCCATCACTATCGCTATGGGGAACATGGTGCTGCGTTTACTCTTAAATCAGAACATGGCGGGGGGTTGAGTGAGCTCACTGGTCTGTGCGTATGTGTGTGATATTGCGCATACAGGACATGAATGGGTATATAGAATGCTACCTGTCTAACTATGGTCATTTTCTGGAAATGATAGTTTCAGTTAATTACATGTAAAAAAATAAAAATTAAAAAAATCCCAAAAAAACCCCCATCCTCCTTAATTTGTCCAACTTGGAGATGAAAGTTTATTTTGATCAACTAACATTAAATCAACAAACCAATCTAGTACCATATAATTAATAGTTTTGAGGTAAATACAATATATTAGATATTTGCTGTATATTATCTTGACTACATAACATCTAATTTATATATATATACTCATATACTTATATATACTCAAAATCTTTAAAGATGTAGCTTAAGAGATTTGAAGAAGATTTACTTCTTGAAAAAGCTAAAGGGAACTACCTTGTTTTATCTTCAAAGATTGCAAAGCAGATGCTAAGTGCTAAGTGAAACCGTCTTTTCTCTTCCATCCATATGATGTGAATAGAGATGAACTGAAGAGATGCGCTCCCATTAATTCTTGTATTGTCCTTGCGCCGGATCTTGGGAGCCGAAAGAATTACAGGCTACACTAGAACAATTAAGTCTGCCTCCTGTCCAGATACTATCAGAGCTGCACACAGTAAACAAGAGCAGATAGGACCAGGCCCCAGGAACTGAAATGAATCACAGTCTTGGTCTGAGACAGACGCTGCTCTCTCTCTCTCTTTCTCTTTTCCTTACACAGATAAAAACACCACAGGTCCTGCTCCATACTTGCATTCAGCCAAAGAGCTTAGTCAGTCAATTTTCAATCAACCTCATGTTTTCTAAAATGGAAAGATCTTCATCTGAGATGAACTGCTGCACATATTTAAGAGTTAACTGTGTATGTGTGTGCGCATACATGCATGTGTGACTTTCTATATGTGTCACCATGCACAGAAAATAGAGATTGTGGGAAAGTGTGCCTGAATGTGTAGTTAAGGTTTCCCATCAGTGTGTGTCCTCCTGTCAGTGTGTGCCAGTGTATCCGTATGTGAGCTTTCCCAGCGTAGTGTACACACACGCAGTACAAAGCACAAAAAAGGGGGAGATAGAGATGACACACGGGGAGACAGACAGAGCTGAGATAGGCTCTGTCAGCCCAGAGGTGACTATCTGCTGCTTCACAAGTTTTCTCAGTGCCTCCCACCAGATTAACTGTCTGCCATGCTCAGCCCAGTTCTGAAACTGACAAATGTCACTTTAAATAGCATTTGTGACTTGTGATTGATTCATGAGAGCTCATCTAGCCTGCCAAAAAGACAAAAGCAAGAGCATGAACTATCGTTTTGCTTTTAAAGATTTTGTTGTTAGCTGATACCAGTGATTTACCTTCCTTGAGTTGGAATTTCTGACCAAAAGAGAGTAAGAAAGCAGCCGTATGGTGAGGAGGAGACAAAATTGACAGTGGTTATGAAATCAGATGTCAAAAAAAAAGGCTCTGGCATTTTATATTTACCCCAAAGTATGTATGTATACATTAATCAGCAGGATTTTCTTCTCAGTTATTAATCATCTTTCCTTCTGTGCTTTCTTCTGCTGAAGGCAACATGTTCTTTGTGGGTATAAAACAGAATGTCCTCTTTAATACATGCAGAATGGGATGGGGTAATAGTGAAGATATGATGCAATTTGAGCTCCAGTCTGTTTTTATTCTCTACACAGTCTGCACTCGTCTCTCCAGACCTGCCTCCATGTGCATGTGTGTATTCGCTGCACATGGCCTTCTGAAGGACTAACATGTTCTATCGGCAACAAATAACACCAAGATGTCCCTGTTTGATTACAAACAAGAATTACATGAAAATCCAAAGATTAGAAAAATGACAGCAGAATCTTTGAAAGAGCTGCTCACATTTTCCCCACAGACATCTGGCAAAGTGAACACAGTTTGCACCACATCATAATATCGTCCCTGACATCAGCAGTATTCAAACCACCACTTCATGAATAGAGTAATGTTTCATCGCTGCTGTGAAGAGGCACTCTGTGTGCTACATAATGCGGCTGCCTACAGTTGTACAGGAAACAGGATGCCATTGTAGACCTGTGAACTCTGTCATCCTTTATTGAAGACGGCATGTACTTTTAGCACACATCGCTCCCAGGCTTTCTCCCCTGCACTGTTGGTTTTAAAGACACTACTGGGAGCGCTCGCTGAAAAACAGGTAGCACCGCAGACACACATAAAACACACAGGAGCTCATAGTCTTTGATTGTGTAACATAAAACACACTTGGATCCAGATTACTGTACCTACACACACGCACAGACACGCACAGAGACCGATTTAAGTGTCTCTTGGGTCGTCCTTTTCTGTACAATAATCCTTGTTAGAGATGCAGGGGCGTTGTAATGACAGCCATAACCATTCGGAGGCAGTTAGTCTTAGTACCCCCTCAACCCCAAAGTCTGCTGGGAAGGCTACTTCACACACTCTTTTATTGCCTTCATGACCATTAGTGTCTCCATTTTATTGCTGTCATCGTCACCATTCTCCTGACAAACGCAGCCTCAGCAGGATTTCTCCTCTCTCTCCTTCTCTCACTCTCTTCTACAAATATATCCATGTGCAAACACATTAAAACTTTCTCTCATTCGGTACAATAATCAATTGACTACTGATGAAACTGGCTGTGCTCACACGGATTAGCAAAAAGCACAAATTTAAGGTACAGAAAACATCATAAACTTCTGATTAATGTTAAGATCAAAGTCATATTGGCATTTGATTATTGGTATTTTGTCCTTATGCTGTATGCCAATAGCATTGATATGTAAAAATATGTCATTTGCCTTGTCAGACTATGAGAAAGTTCACAACAATATGGGAATATTTTACTTATAAACAAGTAAATTGGTTAAAAAAAGAAGCAATTGCTGTAGTTTTATCTTGGAGATCTAAATATGAGCTCTGCATCAGTTTAAATGAGTGTAGTGCCAACTACTGATATTCTTTCACTGTTGCCATGCAGAGTTTTAAGTCAAAATGTTTGTCTGGACAGCAGCTTTTGAAAAACCCACAGTTCCCTGGGCCTACACAAATCCCAGAGGAGATTTTTGCAAGCATGGCGCATCAACAATTCCTCTGCAAAGTGTGGTTCTAATGTATTTCTACTGCATAAGATCTTCCAGGACTCTGGTAATAGAAGACAGTAGTGCAAAACTCCATGTTGGGTCAAGTAGTGCTGAGATCAATACAGACTGATCTTACTGTGCTGACAGGCCACTGCACATCTCTCTGTGGACCCTTGTGTCTGGCCCCTGTCCTGGTAAATGCTGACTTCCAGAAACAAGAAACTCCTGTGATGGACAAGCATTTGTGTGTGAGTGTGTGCAAAAGAGGAAGATAGATGTGAACAGAAAAATCTCCAGGGTTGCTCAGATATATCTGGGGATTGCTCTGTTGGTGTACAGTTTGCGGCGGCAGTGGTTAAGTCCAGTCTGGCTGGATGTCTCGGATGTCAGGGATATATTTTTCTCCTCTGCAGCTGCAGTCCTTCATTGGAGCTGAGATTACGCTTAGAGACAGCCCGCACACTGTAATCCACAAGATGCCTCTGTCCCCGTGGCTCTTAGGGCAGTAGGATTTCCTCTGATGCAGGTGCTATGATTTGTGTTTGTGTGGATGGGATACTATGCAGGTGTTTGTGCACGTAGCACCAAAATGCAATTACAGAGAGATTAGAACAGACAATGTGGTGGACAAAAGTGACTAATACACACATGTTCAATCTGAAGATTAAATCAGAGAGTGGCAGGAGAGTCTATATTTTGATCCTATGGTGTATACCTCTGTTTGTGGCATTTCTATACGGAGGCACATGATTTGTGTGTGGTTCTTGTCTGTTCTATCCACTTACTTCACGTGCCTACATTCTTTTATCCATAATTAGTTCTTCTTCTTTATTTTTCTTTCCCCTTGCCTCCTTCCATCTCTTTCTTTTTCTCTCTCTCTCATCGTTCTTTTAATGTCACAATGTGTCTGATTAAAATCCCTCAAATTACCCTGGAAAGACTATTGAAAATTAAACTACAGACATCAGATAATACAGAGATTTTTCTTGTCCTATATCTTCTTTTATGTAGACAATACCAATTAGTGCCCTTCGAACCTGGTCTTTATCATAGCTGTCATTACATGTGTGGTTAAATCAGTAATGATAATAGAATTTTTGAGCACTTTGAAAATTGACATGAAATTACTTTATATAATAAGTGTTAGCACAGAATTACTAGTTACATTTCGAGCACTTTGAGCAACATTAGCATGCATTTTGAGATATGATTATGACACTTTAAGAAGTTCACACACCATGTTCACTAGACATCAACGTTGTGTGTCACGTGGTGCTGGGAAAGTGTAATGCAATAGTTTTATTACAGATTTTTCACTGAACAGAGCTGACGGGTGCAGCTAAAAACAGGGGCGATCAGAGTGAACTGTGCAGTGTAAAAACAACACAATGAGCTAAAAGGTGCTAAAATGCTATGCAGAGCTGAATGGAACTGCAGAGTCAGGTGTAAATCCTGCAACTATCAGCAGCTTTTTTCACATTACACCATCATTTAAGCATTCATTTGTCAAAATAAAAACAATATTGATTTGTACAGCCTTTAATTTGATTCACTATATCTCCATAAAAGCAGAAGGGGCTACAGCTCAGCGACAACGGTGTTTAGTCTCTGATAAATCGGTACAAATAATGAGTGGAGTGCTCTAAAAAAGATATAGAATTTGACACCCTGCTTGCTGATGGCATGAAATGGTGTTGGATGAGATGGGTAACAATAATATGGATACAAAGAGGTGAGTGCTCTTCAGATTTCATAGTAAACGGCTACACAGACTATACTTTGCATTGTAATGCGGTTTTACCTCCTATCTTTATGTCTCCATGCTTAGTTTTGTTAAAAAAAAAAAAAAAAAAATCTCATTCAGTTCATTGGCAGTGGAAAGACAGAGGTAAACAAACAGAACTACGGGTTCAGAGTAACCATGGAGATGTAAGAGTATGGATCAAATCAGCTTAAACTACTTAGACAAGTTGCATACGGCTATGTATGAGTTACATCCAGCAGAATACACATTTCATAGCTTTCCCTTTCCACGTCAGTCGGATGAAAAACAGAACAGGCTCTAATAAGCAAATCTACTACTGCCTGGCTGTAGTTAAGCAAGGGTGGGATGTATGCCAAGAGTAGGAAATATGCTGTATTTAAGATAATAGATTCACTGTGTCAAAGGTGAATGTTCTGCCTCAGGCCATCTTCTGCTCTTTCTCAGCAGAACATTCACCTCCATTTGTCAGAGTTTGGAAGCCTCAAAAGTTCAATGATAAATGGGCTTCTAACAAGTTAGTTCTGAAGAGACTGCCTGTCATTATTGTATCTTACAAGCAACCTTTTGATCCTGACTGTATTCAGCATATGGCATATGATTTCACAAAATGTTTGGTAGTCACGATGTCAACTCCATATGCAAATATTTGAGAGAACTGTGAGAGTCAAACTGTTTTTTCACAAAACTAGTGAAATGATCACTGTAGTGCAAATGCAAGGTTGCTTCTAAAGTTGACTCTAATAGAAAGAGAAATAATTAAAGCCTAAATCTTTTTTTCAAAGTGATATAATTCTTTGTTTTGAGGAATGAAACCTATACTGGAGAACAAATATTTCCATGGAGTGATATGAAAAGCGTGGTACTTTTTCAATCGATGATACTGGAAATCTATAACGTACATCTGGGAAAGCTGTAGTTTTCTCAACATATTCTTTGTCGCTGCTCTCACATCTCCCAGTTTCTGTTATATTTTCCATGCCCAGATCAACATCACTAGTCTGTCACTTGTCTATAATGACCTTCACACTAATTGTTTTTCCATCAGTTTTTTCGGTTTGGTGTTATAAGCTCCATCTTTCCTGATCGCTTTCTTCTCTAAAAGGTATTTAGTTCCATTCCCCATAACGGCATTATACAAGTATGAACCTCACATCTCCAATAAAAAGTTGAAAAGCCATATAACTCATAGAAAACTCAACTTACTGTATGAATAAAAAGCCACATCTGCCCAAAAGTGAGCTTAAAAAGCTTTACCCGAGTACTAGAAAAAAAAAGAAATTCTAATTAGGAAACCAAATGACTGAAGGTTAGAGTGAAGCTATTACATTCCATTTTAAATTGCGGCTTACAAATTCAATCTAGGAATACATTCCTGAAGCAGATCTTATTTTATTCAATGGCCTAATTTATGAGCATATCTTTAAATTTCTGCAATTCAAATAAAATCTCTGCAAGCAATTCTCTTTCCATAACATCACAGGTCAGACAGGGGGGGAAAAAAACATAGCTCAGTAAATAGAGGACAGATGGAATACAGAACCTAAAACAGGATTTTCTTATACAGGCTGAAGCACTGTTGATATAAACTGTCTGGAGAAGGAAGAAAAATTAAGCTAGCACAAATCTCTTCACATCATCCTATCCTGCCACATGGCTTTGAAGAGAATGCTTTGTTCAGCTCTGTTATTACATTATCAGCTGACAGACAATTTGTTTGACAGTGTTACTAGAGAGAGAACTGTGATGTGTGGTACACATTGCCTCGTCTCCCTTTCCTTGGTTTCAATTAACAGTTTTCTGCTCTCCAACGCAGCCAGTGCACTTTTTTCCCCCATCTGTCTTTTCAGTAAGTCAAGGACAGGCTATTAGGAATCCACAGAGCCAGCAAGTTCAGTCACACATTAATTGCTGGAAAGAGAGAGGGGAAAAAAGTTTGAAATGTAAGAAATAGAAAAAGAAAACAAGCACAAACACTTCAAAAAACTAGGGTTACCAGTGAAGTTTCAGTTTGCCTCCATGTCTCTACAGACTTGGCCTTTGGCCGTTTGGATATAAAATGTCATTCACTTCAGTAAATTTTATTAGACATTTGTGTAAAATTTTGTCTTAATTATTGTGTGACTTATTGGCAAACAATGTGTTTTGTGAGGTCAAAGGGACCTTTGATCACCAAAATCTAATCAGTTTATCCTCAAGTGCAAGTAAATGACTGGCAAATTTGAAGAAATTCCCTCCATGTGTTCAAGAGATGTCACTTTCAGGAGAACAGGATTTACAAATAGACAGGCAGCACGAAAACATAACGCCTCGGCTTCAGCCATCACCAGTGCAAAGGCATTAAAAAAATAGGGTTAATATTTTGGTACAGCACTGTGTGCTGGAGTCAGCAGTGACTCGCAAAGGTCTCTCCTCTCAGTAAGAACATGTTTTGTCAATTTGGCATGACAGCCATCATCATCACCCCATGATCTACTGTTTGTAATAAATACTGAATTTGTTAGCACATTGTCAGAGTTAATATCCAGTAAACTGTCAGTGGAGTCAAGTAACCATGTTAACCGGGTCTGTCTGTGACACCGTGTTTGTGTGGAAATACGACATGTTACATGTGAATCTGAAACACTCAAATGTTGTGTGACCAGGTGACTTCTAATTAAGGCAGAGAGAATGTCAGGCATTGCAGTTGACCTATTCTCTCTCACAATGTCAGTGTAGCAGAAGACATCCATTATAGAGATTTCAAATGACAGGTATGCCAGCAAAATGTCAGAGAAATACATGTCCAGCAATACTTCCTCCTCTCCTTCCTACTTCCTTTTTTTCTTTTTTTTTTTGAGATGGAAATCTCTGGCTGAGGTGCTAGAAGAGGCGCAGTGGTACTTCATTATGATTCCTCACTGAATAAAACCACTGTGTTAACACTTCATAGGTCTCACCAATCCATTTTAGTTGTGCAAATGCAGAAACACACACGTACATAGAAACATAAGCATACAAGCACGGTGGCTATACGCTCTGAATGACAGAGCTATACTGGCTTTGCATGCGAATACAGATAATGTAGTCAGATGGCGAGGGAAAGCGATGTCAAACAGACAAGCCTTCAAACGAGGCACTGAGCCTCCCTCTCCCTCTCGGTGAATTGACAGCCTCTGGCCTGAGATTCAAGCAGCGTCAGGATGTCAAATTCTACTATGTTTTGACACCCATTGCTGTCCTCAGCAGAAAGAAAGAGGCAAAACAGCAGTGCGGGCTTTTGTAAACACAAAATTCACAGTCCATTTGTGTTTTGGTTCCTACTGAATGCACAAGCTGGCTTCACAGAGAAAGACGCACACAGTTGAGAGTTAAGGGCAAAACATAAGTCCTTTTCCCACCATCGGTAAATACCTATAATTACTAAAAACTTTATGGCAACAGAATGGTGTTTTCTGGAGAAGTTGCTCAAGCATTCTCTCTACTTTTGACAGAGCGAAATTTCTGTACCATTTCCTACATCGCTCAGATGTACATATAAACAGTCATTACTAGTATAGACAAGCACACTATGATGCTCTTGTATGCATGTTCACGTTTTGGATGTAAGAGTGAACTAATCAGGGTGGACAAAGAGTTCATGCTGTAAAGTGTAGCTTGATTATAGGGATTATTTTGAAGTAGCAGATTGAACTCTGAAGAGAGATTTGCTCGCAACAACACTACTTGACTGAAACTGCTTGTAAATTTCAATAGCAAAATTACAGAATGCTTTCACACTACGGACTAGATAGCAATAAATATTGTCTCTCCTCATGCATTACACTGTATTTAACTCCCCGTGTCGCTAAATATTTTGTCAGCACTGCAGCTCTTTTTATATCCTCTTGTTTTCATCCTGTTTGGTAGGACGGAGTCAAAATGTAACTTTTCCATAACAGACACCTGCATGTGAAAGCCTGAAAGCCATGTCTTTAACAGATAAATGAACCCAGCAACGTTACAGACTCCATGACCGAAAGCAGTTGGAGAGAGAAAAAATGGAGAGAGGAAGGGAGTGAAAGTGTGTGAGACAGAGAGAGAGGGAGATAAAGAGCAAAAGAGACTGAGAGCAAATCTATTACTGATAGCGATTTGGTGCTTGCTGGAGAGGACGGGGAACAGAGGGGTCCATTCATGTGGCTCTTGTCCCAATAGAAGAGATAAGAGGGAAGTGAAGCCCAACTAACTCTGTAATTACACTGCACACAATTCTGTGGAGAGATTTTTTTCTTCCCTTAGTGCTGGAGTTCTATATAACACCCCAACAGACACAGCAAGGGTTAAAGTCATTGGAGTCTAAAGTAATCCTGAATATACTGTATCACCTCTGCCATCTGCACACCCTTTTGGGATATAATTTGTGTGTCCAGGAGGATGGGTTGTGCACTTTTGCCATACTGCATCTCAGTCCTTTGGTCTCACCATTTGTCTCTACTAGCTTCCTAGAATGGTCTCCAAGCAACCCTTTCTTCCCATCTACTGCCACGAGAGTACTGACAGGAGGCAATTTTGTGATGTTATTTGGATGATTTTATTTGCTCAGTAGGGCACCATGCCCCCAACCACCACTGACACATTTCTGGTTCTTCACACTATCCCCTGTGCAAAGCCCACCTGAGACATGGAAAAATCAGAGTAATGAAGTACGCAGCGCACTGGCAAAGGCATCAATCAGATGACAGCAGGAGGACAGAATATAAAGAGAGAGGTGTAGTAGCAGCACAGAAAAAGAGAATGGGGGAAAAAAGGGAAAAGCTGAAGGGGTACAACCAAGGGATATGATTGTAATGTGAAGCAACAAGAAATGAAGAAACCCATGCCCAGCTATGAAATATTACACAGTCATACATTAAGGAAATCTAAGAAAGAGAAAGAGAAATGTGCATGGATCTGGAAAAGAGGAACAAGGACAATAATATGAGACCGGATACACCATTTATGGACAGCGTCTGGTTGGGTTCCCCTCTCTGACAGCTTATTAAAGTTTCATGCTAAAATGAGTCAATATTAGATATGACATTTTCAGGGTGAACCAGTCCAGGGCAGATATGGGGATAATGTAGTCATAAAGAATAAAAGATGCACAAGGTGCTCTATCTATCTATCTATCTATCTATCTATCTATCTATCTATCTATCTATCTATCTATCTATCTATCTATCTATCTATCTATCTATCTATCTATCTATCTATCTATCTATCTATCTATCTATCTATCTATCTATCTATCTATCTATGTTCGTAAAATTTCAGCTTTACTGCGATGAAGGTAATTTGGGTTTTGACCAAACATTAGCAGGGCCTGAAGTTCAATTTGTTGCTTCCAGCTGTTTGCAAGATGTTTTCCTCTGAGTTTATTAAATACCTGCAACATCAGACAGCAGCAGGAACCATACGAATGTCTCCAAAGAGAGATACAGTTTTGGCCATTAACGCAAATAAGTAAACTAGGCTTTAGGTTATTAGGACATTTTGATAAGTTGATATTAATTTAGATTGAGTCTTTTGTTTATGAGTGCATTATTGTCTATTACACATCACTGGATGTACTATCTCATCTCATGTGGATGACAAATATTGTATTCATACTGTGGCTCTCTCCATCACTGGTGTGTACGTCTGAATGAAGCCACGAGGAATTTTAAGTAGAAGTGATCCATACCACAAATGACAGAATGTTGCTACTTTAATAGACTGATGAAGCAGCAGTGTTATGAAAAGGGCTTTAATGTCTATTATTATTCTTTCAAAACCTTTGTATGGTGTATCCTGACATTATAGTCTTATCCTTAAATGTTTAATCTCTAACTGCCATATCTGTACCTCATTTCTTCCCTTTTGCCTATTTCATCTCATTAAAAGGTGCAAACACACACAGCGACGAGATCAGCTGGTTCTTTGCAACCTCCAACCCCCTGGGCTATTTTCTTATCTGACAAGAAAGTGAAGATTACATTTAAAGTTGGTAGCTATTTTTAAAAAAAAAAAAAACCAACAACACAGACTCAGCCAGATCTAGACTCATACTTTCATAGTTTGAAGCTTTAAAGTGCAAAATGCAATGTCAGAAGACAGGGCATGACACTTGAAATGAGAGTAAAAATGTGAGGAAAATTATGATGCATAAAGTGACGATATCTTTGGTGACACCTGTGGCAATAAGCTGTAATTGCAGGTGCGCTTTTTTGACGTCTTTTCCAAGAGATCCGAATTGTGACACCTGTGTGATGTATCTGGACCATGCCTCCATATGGCTTCACCATACATGAAAGTAAAAAAAAAGGAATAATGTCTTCTGAGACGAGGAAAAAACTGAAAGCCACGTCGCAGACAGGTGAGTTGAAAAGGGAGTTTCTCATGTTAGCTCTGCTTTCCTCTAAGGTAACTGCTGGATGACAGAAAAATTGCTGCCTCTATGCGCAACTGGCAACTTTGCCACAGAGACTCATTTTGTAACGCTATATATGTGAGGATTTTTATAGAATTTCATAAGTGGATCATTGGCTCAATCACCATTATATTACCTCAACTGATAACAGGAAATGACTTAACAGACATTTATGTAAATTGAAATCTTTGAGATCGCCTCTTTAACTTTTGTGAGAGACAAATGTCATGTTGTGCTCTTTCATCAGCGGGTCTCCCTGTCAAACCTTTAAAGAGGTCTTTTGACAGGCCTAAAGCAGGCCACACCGGAACCAGCCAGCTAACAATCACAGCACATAACCTTTCATTTCCTGGCTTGAAGCAGGAAATCAAAGACACTGAACAAATGATTCAGGAGGGGGTGATAGAGACAAGGAGTAAAAAAAAAAAAAAAGAAAAACAGAGAAAGGGGAAGTTAAAAGGGGGAGGAGAGAGAAGTTCAAGAGAGAGGTGAGAGATGTGATTGACAGTAAAAGACGGAGGTGACAGACTCAGCGAGAGTGCTCTTTACTTCGTTGAGAGTAAAAGGGGTTGTGGTGGAACAGCAGAGAAGCAGCAGGAAACCTGAAGAACTGGCAGACCAATTAGTTGGAGCAGTTCAGAGTTCAGAATTGTCTTTCTGTTGACCTTGTTCTGCCTTTAAGAGCTCTCTTCAGTCGCGAAAGAGCATATCCACATAACTTCATACACAATACAATCATTATACATCAATGCACATACACCCTCAGGGCTTCTCATTATGCTTATATACAAGTGACTCTCAATAATATAGGGTTGATTAGAGTTGCCATAATCAAGCAATGAATGCATTTGCATGCTATGTCTTTCATGTGGTACTAGTACTAAACAGAAATTAAACGTGCCACATGTAAATGAATGCAAATTTTGACCAGAGGTGTGATCTCATTGGAGCCGTTGGCATATATATGTGCAATGAGCAAGCACATCTTATTTCACCCTTAACACACTATCTACTCAAAATGCTTTGATCTGCCAATATCAATCTACATGGCTGCCCACAAGGGCAGGGTTGCAGACTAAATCAAACATATGTACTTCTTTTTCATCTGTTCTTGTTCAATCAGTATACATTTGGGGAAGTTTCTGAAAATAGCTAATGATAATAAGGTGAGTCAGTGCTCTGCAGCATTAGCTGCCACCCTGGTTCTTAAGTTGGAGGGGAGGAGATAGTGTTAGGTTGTAATTTCACACCTTCACTTGCATTCCCACCATTTACTCTCAGTACAGCTAGGGAGCAAAGTCAGAGAGAAATGTTTAATTTTGTTTCCTGGGAATTGCTAAATGTGAACCGTGAATTAGAATCTTATCAAAGAGAGAAAAAAAATCTAATTTTGATGATCAAAGATGTGCGTGCTTGCATATAGGTGTGTGTAACTATACTGAATACAGTTTTCACTGTGTATCTGCGAGGTGAACTGAGATGTTGGGACTTGGCATGTCTCCTCTTTAATGAGTATCTCTGGAGATGGCAGGTGCATGTTCAGCCATTCTTTTACAAGCTCAGCAACAAACAGGCCAGTCTTCTCCCTCCCACTGCAATACCACCGTCATTAGCAAAATCACATTAACAACAACACCAAACAAATGATATTGCCAGTAAACCCACACAAAACACCTATGAAACACTTGCATCAGCATACACACCTAAATCTATCACAGAAACAGAATAAGAGATACGACGACAAAAACAGCAAAACAATAATTACATTTCCTGATGTGTTTCAATCAAGGGATTGTTGAGCCTTTACCATCATGGAGGTTTTTGTTTTTGGAATGACCTTCCTAATGAGTCCAGGCTAAGTCAGCACAATCTTTAAAACCCCACTTTAATAAACAAACATCTACCTAATTATCTCTACTTAATAGTCCTTGACCCGCCTTTTCATGTTGTACTTTAATGATTACTATTTTGGCTAAGCTGCTGTCTCATTTTTGTATTTTTCCCGTTGATTTAATCTTTTCTGCTCTCATTTAGTTCTGTGAAAGTCGCCTAATGTGCTCTGAAAATGGCTATGCCAATAATGACCATGGTGATGATGATTCATGGCGGTTGTGGTGTGGCATTGCTAGTCATTAGCGGTAGTATCATTAGCAGTGGTGTGATGTGAGACTTTCACCCTCGTCTCAGCCTTCCCGTCGCTGTGGAGTTGCTTAACAAAACAGGTATTTAGAGCCGTGCATGCCATAGTTATACTCTGTGACTGTGCCCTGACTCCGAGCCCCAGACACCAATAGGTGAGCCCTATTATTATGTTTACTCTTTGAGTGGTAGCAGGGGAAATCATCTGCTCTTCTCCTCCACTGCCAATTTCCCTCTCTCCCTGAGTTTTCTCTCTATTGGCTCAACTTTGTTCTATAGACTACCGATAACAAAGGCCTCCTGTGAGGCAGCCATTTAAAAAACAAACAGCAAACACATTTGGTTTTTAACACTCCAAAGGGGGACGAATCAGAGGTGGCACACAAAAGGACCTTCATCAGCTATTTTAAATTTCAAGGTTGAGGTAAGTTTATGGTCCTTCTGGAAAACCAAAGCGCAGGATGATTACTTCTTGTGCATCCTGAGGAGTTGTGTGTGTGTGTGTGTGTGTGTGTGTGCGTGTGTGTGTGTGTGTGTGTATCTATGGAAGGCGTGTCTGTCTAAGTAGATAAATAAAAATCAGCCAGCAACAGCGGGTGAGAAATGAAGAAAAATGAACATGTTATTACTGGTAGATTGATTTCTGATGGGGTTTTAAGTCTTGTTATGGTAACACACATCCAGCCAAACATGTCTAGTGTGAAAAACACAACTCCAGCATCTCCTTCAGTGAGTTGAGAAATACATAAAAGCGAGAAGAAAGCACGAGTGAAGCCAAAACAAGTTTGTCATGCCAAGGATGTTGTGTGTAGGTTGGTTAACCTGCTCACACAGCTGGAGACGCAAGAAAGCACTGGGACCATTAGCCTCACTGGGTGGTCACTTCTAGATGGAGGATCACGGATTCAACACAACACGCACACACCAGCAGCGATTCCCACCTCCCACTCCCTCCACTGGGTTCTGTGATTCAGCCAAGCACGAGTGGACAGGAGGGGAAGGTTAGTGGGTGTTCATCCCTTTGAATTCCAGGAGCAGTTAAGAGTCTGTTCTGTATTTTCTCCTGTCATGGCTCGCCTGGAGCTGCAGGGAGCTTTATTTACTGAAGATGACACACCAGAGGCGGCAGAGAGCCCTAATTGCTTCACGGCCTCCTTGAGCTGCATGATGCGTTCACTCTGAACATCGATATCTCACGGAGAGAAATTAAGGCGCCGTGGTGGGGAGCGTTGCTCGTGCCCACTTTTAAAGGCAACCTCGGTGCATGCATGCACACAGCAACGCACTGGCACATACGCAGACAAAGAATCTGCTCTGTGAGGTGTGGGCCGAGAGGTCTCTAATAGCCTTGCTGAATACCGCAGAGAGCTTCAGCACGCAACAGTAACAAAGTTCAAGCACAACTCGGCACAGACTCTGCCTCAAGTTTGCCATGTGTTTATCGCTACATATTGTACTGAAAGCTCATCTTTGCAGCACATTATTCTGTGAAAATAAGAGACAACAGCACATTATGCTAGTCCACTCGCTCTGCTCAGATACTGCATAAACCCCGGTTTAAGGGGTCTAATTGTTGAGATTATGAGGACTTGTGTATGTAAATGCCTCAACAAACACCAGAACTGGAATGAGTATTGTCCCTTAGGAGGGTTTACACATTTTCCTCTGATATTAGTACATGATAATCTGTGACTCAGTTGAAGACAAATATGATAATACCTAGTGGATTAAGATTAGTGCTTCCTCATAAAAAGTCATTGGGCTTTATTTATATCTGCAAACTTCAAATACTGTACTCTGGGGTAAAAGTTACAGCTGAATTTTTCATGAGCACGTAATAACGAATTAATAATGTATACATGTTTTGTGTGTTGTTTACAAACATGTGTTGTGAGGTAATTCATTCACTTTTGAATCAAATAATAAATTCAGCACTCTCTGGTTTGCACTGCGGAGACAGCGGCGTGTTGACGATTACGTATTCACTTTCCATTTGCACTACAGCTAAAACTTTATACAGCAGCCACTTCCTTTTGAACACTCTCATCCAAACAGATAAGAACAGAATCTGACAGGCTAATTAATAATGAAAGCTTCACTCCACCCTGGAATTCTATCGTCCCAATAGGATTTCTATTAATGTTGATTGACCCTGGCTCACTCAGTGCCACTTTGGCACCGCTCGCTGCTACCCCTGTGCCTCCTAAGGTGCCAGTGCAGGTTAGCTGATACATGAATAATTCCCAGTGGACATTAACTGTAAGAAGTAGGGCAGAGGATTCAGTGGTGTGCTCCTCTTCCCACCCTCGCTCTCAATCCCCTCATCAGCAGGCTGTTAATATTTAATTATACAAGCTTCATTTCACACTCTCCAGCTGAAGCCATGAGGTGGAGATGGAGGTGCAGGGGACCATTATGAGGCAAGCGATGAAATAGAATACCGAGGGTTGGTTGAGGATACAAAAATGAAAAGCAGAAAAGAAGTAGAGCGTGGAGGAGCAGGATGCAAGATCCATTTCCATTTCAAATGGAGTTCAGGGATGGGAGGAGCTATTCTGAAAAGCTGTGACCCTGCTTTGGAAGTCCCATACATATTTCCTATAGGTACTGTTACGTTACCCTCAGTTAGCAGTACTAGTATCAGTCTTCAGACGAAGACAGTGCAAAATGACCAACAGAATCTGATCTCTGGGAAAGTAAAATTTAACAATTTACCAGCGGTCATGACAAAAACCTACAGTGCAGAGTTGAGTGCTTCTTTGTAAAGTAAGATATTACTTGAAGAGAAAATTGAAATAGGCATACACATACTGGGAAGAAATGCTTCTGGAACTGGCAAACTCACTTTGCACCTCTACAGGGCATGCAAGCTGATGTCAGACCAGCACAATAATCCATCTTTGCCCCTTCATGCTAATGCAATACATTCTACAGAGTCACAAATGGCATCACTGATCTTTGTTCTGAGTATCCTGTTTCTGTTCCTTTTATCTTCCCTTTTCAGGCTATTCAAGGCACTTCAGACTGCTGGTGCTTCTGTTGCCCATTGAATATACTTAAAAAACTTTTTATGAAGTTCAAACCCTAAACTATAGATAACTTATGTCAGAGTCGAAAGTTTCTAAACTTTGAACTGTAATTAATTCTAGTAACGGCGGATAACTGGATCTGTGCCTTCCTAAAAATGTTTCTCTGTTCATTTTTTGCATTTTTTTGAGGCAGATAAGTGCTCTGGCCTTTCACAGATTATCTGACAGAGGAAAGAACTTTAATGATACAAACAGGCAAATTAGGCTGCAGTGTACATTAGGATCCCTCTCTCTCTGCCTTCACACACTGTTTACATTTTATACATGACCAGTTTAGACTAGAGATCATCTGTCAGGTTTCACCAGCTAATGATGAGTAGATTCAAGGCGCTGCTAGAACTTGTGGAGGTGATGTTTACAGTGTAACGTAATTATTTCAGAGAGATGGAACTCTCATGTCGAGCATTTAATGATGAAAATTCATCCTAATATTAGAACCTTTGGGCTTTTTCTTTTTTTAACAAATCTTGTAGTGAGATCTTGCAGATGAAGTGGTAGAGCATTAATAATTTATGACTAAGCCTTTTTATAGAGCACAGCCCTTGAGATTCATAATTCTATTCACATTAGATCGCTGAAAAAAGTTTAAGTTTTAATAAATAGGTATTAAAACTTTAACTGATATTAATAGCACCAATTAAAGGGCATACTGTGGAGTTATGCATCATTTCTGTACTGGTAGAGTGGAAAATCCACTTGGCAGAACTTCCCTTGGCTCTCGCTGTCTTTCACTCACTTTATCTTTCTCAGTGTCCTACTCTTTTTAATTCGCACACGCATTCGTGATCCAACCTCATTGCCGTCTCATTTCAAAATAACAGATAACAAACAGAACTGACACTCCATTGCAGGCATTGCGTTGAAACGTTAACATCTGTTCAAACCATTTATGGCCATCATAAATAAAAAAATTGTTCGGTCTGCTATAAATGTGTGAGACGCAGCATTTTACACTACCTCATCATTCCATAATCAATCCACTGAGCATTACTACTTCAAGATGAGAGCGCCTGACCATCCGCGGTTGTGATTGATGAACAATATTTCTTTTCTCCCACATCATCATTTCCCCCAGAGTGCCAGGTCAAATGGTGTGTGTTAGTCAGCCAATAGTCATTCATTTCAGTTTATGAAGTGGAACCTGTGCTAGCTGGTCACACCATTAAAGACATTAACATGCACGTCTTTGCTACAGGTACCAAGCGCATGCATGTCGGGCCGCTTTAACCAAAGCTCCATTTCACAGGTGACTGGAAAAGACCGTATGCAAGTTACTTCTGTTTGTCTCCCCTGGCTCTCCAGTACAAGTGTAGCAGGCCTTTCGCCATGGCCAGCTTTGTTAGCATTACAGGGCCAGTCTCTGTGGGATTTCTTTTTTGGTCGTCTCTCTCTCTCTCTCTTTAGTCTTCTGTGATGTACCACTGTGCCCAGGGAAATACAGTGGAAAAGAGAAAAGAGAGTGTGTTTCCTTTGTTCTGCAATTCTGAACGCAGGACTATAATTTTCTTGCTGGAGCCAAGAAAAGGGGTTGACTTAAATAATGGTTTCTGTGTTCTAATTTGTGTAGGGATTTATCCTGCTGCTTGGCTAGTGTAATGCTAGCCCATATTGTGAGCTGATCAGTGCGAGCAGTCGGAGAGGAATGAGATAGGAGAGTGAGGAAATGAAGACAGAGGGAGAACGAGAGGGAACGAGACAGAGAGAGAAAAGGGAAGCAGAGAAAGAGAGGGGGGGAGAGGTTCTGCTTCTTTGCTCCGGTGATTCCCGATGAAATTGATTCTCATACCTCCAGAGATCCCCCACTGTCCCCCTTTCTCCTCTTCGTCCCGCCTCTATTACATACCTGTCCAGAGGATGAATGATCTACACATTACCCATGAGTACCGCTGACCGGTACACACATCAGTGACTCCCAGAGCTCAGGGACCTCACAGACACCCTGAAGAGACAGGCGGAGAGACAGAACAGGAAGGGGTGGATGGATGGTGCAAAGAGAAACGCTCAAACCCGATAATAGAGATGAGGACGGGAAAGAGAAAATCAAAGAGAGTGGGGAGTAATGCCGCAAAATGACAGAGGTGAGAAGGAGTGGAGGTGTGATTAGGGCAGCAGATGGAGATGTGCAGGAGAAGGCAGAAGCAGGTGAAAGGGATAATAGAGGCAATGAGTTAGTTTATTAAAAGGTAGGCAGGGGAATGAAGGATGACGTTAGGAAAAGATTAGGGATTCCCACTGAAAAAAAAAAAAATGAAAATCAGATGGAGGCTCAGGGAGCTGGTACGCAGAGGGGGTTTGGCTCCTCCACCAAAGAGCTGGGAGGGAGGCAATCAGGGCTGTGCCTGTGGTTTCAACCCTGTAGTTCACCGCTGCTCTCCCAGGGGATAGGTGTCACTCGTGTGTAGAAAGAGAGCAGCCACTTAAATGAATGGAGCTCTTTATCTGAGCCTGAACAGCGAGTTATTACCTACTGAGTAGACAGTATGGAGTGGGCTCTATTTCCACAGTAGTGCTCCCCAGGGCAGAGGAACAGCAGAAGGCATACGGAAGGGGAGGGGCGCGGAGAAATGAAGAGGAAGTTCATATCTGGTGCCTTATTTTGTAACTGGGTATGACATCTCTGGCCTCCGTGCTGTAACAAAGCCCTGAAGCATGGTCAAGCATCACTGACGAGAGGAGCATTAGTGTGGAAGGCTGAAGGAAAACCACACAATAATAACACCCACTGGGAAGGCCTCAATCAGTGTCGAATCTCTGCTACTCCTTTTCTGCATTTCTATTAGGAAGTGTTTTAAAAGTAAGTAAAGCAAGCATCCTCGCAGCATTGGAAACTTCTCTTCATTCACTTGTTGTCGGTGTAATAAAATAGGGTCTTAGGATTTGGAGCTACCAAAGGAGAGCGTAATTTCACTCTTAGCAAGTTCCAAACAAGTTACAGCTGAATTAATTCTGTATTGGGTTGGAAGTGATGATTCATGGCAAAGTGATTGCAAAGTAATTTACACATTTGAGTTGTTTTCTTATCCCATAAAGCCTGTGGGAAATGTCAACAACCTCCCACGGCTTAAATAAGATGGATTGGAAATTCTAAACTGCCCTTAAGAATAACTATGTGTTAACCCTGTAATAGACTGACCTGGCCTTGTGCCTGGTGCACGCTGCAATCCAGCCCCTTGTGACTGGGGATTAAGTGTGCGAAAACAATAATAACAATTATTACAGTAGTCTTTGTGTATAAATTTGAGCCAATTAATGCAAATAGATGCAAAACCATTGGATTTGCAAGAAGTGAAAACTAAAACAAAGAAAAAGACAGATGCAAAAAATATGCACAATGAATTCAACCCTGTGGCGTTTAATTGCATGTATACCTGTAATTGTCGCAGAATCTCCCCATAGTGCCTGCAGGCAGTGCAGACTTGAAGGAAGAGGATGGAGGCAGTCTACACCCTCTGTTCTTCATCTCCGTGGGCTCTGAGAGCAGCTTGGCTCCCATGATGCTGCCTGATGGCTTTAATTGGTCTCCTCTGGCTAGGAGCAGAGCGCAGGAATCCCTACCCACTAATGGAGTGAACTGCAGCAAGAGCGCTATCTCTCATACGCTGGAGCATTCACGTACGCTCTCGATACGTTCAGTCAAATAGTCATACACAGATAAATATGGGAATAAAAAATATATAAGAATATACCTTTGCCCTGCATACTATGTTGAAAAGATGTGTTACTCCCCTGAGGAACTGTTAAATTCCTATCTGTTGGGGAGCAGTGTTAGAAGACCATTTGTCAGATCCAAGCAGGAAGTTACCCACACTTTAAAACACTACTGCAAAGCCCAAACCCTGTTTTGTTCTTGTCTAATATTTCTTTAATTTAATTCCCAGGTTCAGCTCCGCATGGAATCCCATCTAACAGGCTGACAATGTGCACTTCAAAAGAAGTGCGAAGGAGAAAAATAAAAGGTGCAGAAACTGATTACAATACAAAAGCTAACGTACATTTTTGTTATGATTAATCACTTGAACTGACACAATTAGAGAAAATCTTGTGTATAAAGTCTATAAATCATATAAGTGAAATTTGGAGCTGCAAAGTTTGAAAAATAAGAAAAAAAAAATCTGTTTTCCACTGTTGTTTCTCTGGGGAATGATTATAGATGTTATTATTCTCCCAGACAGATGCTGTTTGTACTGAGCAGAGCATCTCCAGAGCATTGCAGGATGAGAGAAAGAGAGCACGAAAGAGAGGAAGATAGAGACAGACAAGCAGACTGTAAAACCAATAGTGGAAGTAAATTACATGAACTTCCTTTTTATCTAATGAGCAACATAGACAGAGCGAGACAGAGACCACTCCCTGATTTGTATTGCTCAGGTGGGAATTGCAGTGCTGACGACGGGGAACTGCTAAAAGCTACGTCAACACACCACACATCCAGTAACTCCCCACAGCCCCAGAATCACAAACAGACCTTGAAAAAGCACATGAAAGACGAAGCGAGGCAAAACTGGCGGAGGGTAAATGGAAAGGAAAGTCAATGTGCAAATGATACAGGGCAGAGGCGAGCAAAATGAACAATACAGTGGGTGCATGATCCTCCTTAGCATTTTAGGTAGGTGCATTTACTCTGGAATGAGAGCGCAAGTTTCCCATATGTCTGAAGTACAGAGAAAAAAAGCTGACAGAGTAGATCAAACCAGAAACTCAACACATCAGCACCAGCTGTCATTCTAATTGCCTCTCTCTACTGTCATCTTTAGCATCAATTCCATGCTAATGCTGAACCAGGTAATACTGGTTATGGGTCTACAAAAGATTCAAAAGATCTTCTCTATTGAGCGTCGGATTTCCATATAGAGCACCAGCAGCTTTTCTTTCTCCACTAGTATCAATAGACCCTTCTGTATGTGGCGTTAAGTTGTGTACAGTATTTCTGCCTTCATGGCATTGTGCCAATCTGGATTCTTAATGGGCTAAGCAGTGTTTACTTTTCAAAGACTTCCACATGAATTATTGATGGATGTGAGCTGATTTGTGCTTGGAATTAGCCTAGAATAATCCATCTGGGCCTGCCTCGCTTCCTAGGTGCCATGTCTCTCTCTGGGGTAAACAGGCAGACTGGAAACTTGTGCAGCTTTGTGCACAAGTGGTAATTTGCTATCGTGATTACAGGTGAGTGTGTAGTTACTTAAAGTGGCACGAAAAAGTTATGCTTAAGAGGACAGACACTGTGAGCACAGTGGGTGGGTGATCACTGGAGTTCTGAAGCCACAGGACCAAGACATGGATTGCTCATGTCAAAAGCATAAAACAACAAATGTTCATTTTAATTAGTCTTTGATCTGATCTTATACAGTAGACTTATCATACTGAAACAATTTTTTTAATCGTTTGCCAAAAGATAATCCTTGATCCCATTAGGGCATTAGGAGAGCATAGCAACATTCCCAAAGAAACCTGGTGATCTCCCTAATCAGCCGTTCACCGTCATTCTTTTTGTAATTTACTATCAAGCAATTTAATGGTTGATGCCTCTAGTTTCCTCTCAAAACTTTACCAATTTGCTGTAATTTCCTCCTATAAGGTGCCACTGCCTGTTCCTCTTTCTGATCACGTCTCTTTATTTACTCTAGAGGTCTTCTTTTACCCCTACAATGAGCTAACGCTGCCATATCTTTGTTTGATTTCAAAGCAGCAAGGAAAATGAATTTTACCATGTTGAGAGGGATTGTAGTGCCTGGTTATCGGATGCAGCAAACACACCTCACTTTATCATCCCCTCTTTTGCTCATCTCTCTCTCTCTCTATTGTCCTCTCTAATAGAACAAAATCTTATTACATGAGTTCAAAGGGAAGAGAGCATTAACATAATGATTTGCTTTAAAAGTGCCTGTGTAATGGCTTGTACTGTAAAATAAATTCTCAACAGAGTGCACTGCGAATGTGTAAATGGTAAAAATTGGAATAGTGAAAGTCTGAAAGATGCTGGAGAGAAAAGCTGAAGAGGAACACGACTTTCTCCATTTGAGAATTTCTTCCCACTGTGCCTGTGTGAGTGATGCCAATTTGTCCAGACCCCGATTCATTTTCTTGGCGGTCTTTGGTGTCAGAAAACGAATAAGCTTTACATTTGAAGTTTAGTAATAAACTCTTGGATTAGATCCATCCTTCGGACAGAATGGTCCAGCCTGAGCAAAGAAGAAAGGCATGATTCCTCAGCAGTCTGTCAGAGGCAACTGGCTCTGCATTTTTTCCTGTTTGTATATATATATATATTTTTTTTTTAAAAAACATTTCAACCTACTACTTTATTTTTGGCTTGAGAATACCCATCTGCCATTACTGTGGTGACATGCCTTTGAGCAGATGATGAGGATAGAGAGCACAGCACTGTACATTGGGAAACTGCTTAATTAGTGTGACTGTGGAGTCGGGAGATGCGTCCATCTCATTATGGGCATAGGAAAGAATAATCACACATCTTCCCTCACAAATTTATAACTGTTGTTAAATGCAGAAGGAAGAAATCCAAATGTGTGAGACAGGGAAAAAATATTTCAAAAGATAATGTGAAATGTAATGTGTAATTTATTGCTGATTGGTGTGGCTTTCAGTTTAGAGCAAAAGGCAGGGATGCAGTTGGATGTTTCACAGGTCCGGATCGCTCACCAGTGTGTGAACAAAACTCTCCGGTGATCCTCAGCAGCTCTTTCTCAGGTTTCTCAGGTGTCCATGTACTGAGCCGAGATTGATGTACTCTGTCTTCCACTGCCAGTCTGTCTCACCCCATCTGCCCTGTCTGTATCCCCCTGGTTCACCCCGCTGAGCTAATCCAAGCTGGCCAAATCCCTCTGCGGCGCAGGCCTACATACGAGCTGTCCTGCTGGGTGCAATATGCCACCCACTCCCCTGGCAATGCCAGCCCTATAGGGCTTCAGGCCCAACTGTGGTGTCCTGTCAGTAAACAGACAAAGATGTATGAATCATCTAAGTGACTCAGACCAGGTAGTGTTGTGACAATAACATGTTGAATTGTGACAAAGAGTTATTCGCTCCATTGGATTACTGCTGTTCTGTTTCTAGGTGACGCCACACAAGCATCTTTGGGCTCTAATCTTCTGGATACCTGCAACACGCCATCAGAACCTGACCTGCCTTTTAACTAAAACTGCTATATCAAAGTCAGAATACTTATGATAAGCTGCGGTTTATTTCTACATAGTCAATTACACTCAGTCTGTATGGATGGCCTGGAAATTCCATCCACCAGTGCAATGAGTGTTGCACCCTACTGAGCAGAACACAGAATATCAAATTAAGTTCATCCGTCAAGGGAACAGGCTGTTCTCGTATCTAATTGGCAGTTGAGGCTTAGAACAGGATTCTATAAGAGAGAGTGGTGATAAATTTTACTTCCATTTCCATTCTTTTTGTAATACTTGTCTCTGCTTTTATCTACTCTGTGTTGTTGCCTGAAAAATGTTTCATTGCCCAGACAGCCTTAATGAGTCTAAGATGTGGGTCTGAGGCTCTCTTTGTGTGGTTTTGTCTTATCTTTGGCTAAGATTCAGTTGGACATGGTGTGGGGTTTAGCCTGGCAAACAAAATGCATTATCAACCTCTTGTGATATAATAACAAAGACAATTTCACACTATTGCAGAACAAAAAAGCTACTTTCTGCCACATGAACAGGTGACATTTTTCACTACTTACGTGTTCTTTCACCATTTCCGTCACTGAGATTTGGGGTGTCTGCCCTGAACCCACGGTGCCATCCGATGATATTAAAAAGACCAATATGCTGCGCCTTATTAGCTGGCCTCAGAGATGCAATATAGGCAAGATCACGTCTATAATGACCTCTTTCTCCTGCAGAACTCACACAGCGGAGTTTATAACCATAACAAAAAAAAGGTCAAAGTAATCACTGTTTTCGTCACAGGAATCCACAGCAGCATCAGCAGGGCCACTGCATGTTGACACATTTTCCTTCAGCCATTACTGGAACATAGGAAGCCTTAAAGCTACTCTTATTACTGGATTGCATGCAGGGCTTTGAACAGCCTCCATGTAAGAAAAAAACATAGGAGACGGTTCATTATAGTTCAAATTATAGCTAAATCACATTAAAATTAGTGTTTTTTTCTGGTAGTTTTGAGCTGGAATGAAACTTCAAATTCTAATTAAACTAGTTTGTCTGCTGCATTAAAAGGAAGGCATAAAGATGATAACACTGCAACAATGGACTGTGATAGCAATCTATCTGGCACACACACAGACTTACTGCTGTACTGTTGAAACAAAAGAAAGAATGTTGGAATTAAAGGCTGTTGATAAATACAAGAAAAGGGTTAGTTTAATTTCTAACCTTGCTAAAAAAAAAATAAAAAATTTAAAAACACTATACGATAGATTTAAAACAAAAAAAAAGTGAATTTTGTTGCATTACCAGGCATATTTAAAGGTTTGGAATTAAGGCAACAAAAATAAATAACAGATCCCTCCCATTTATAAATACAACTGTTTAGAACAAATAAAGTAATGGATTATGAATGACAAAATCATGCACTTTATTACATCTTAATATGATATGAATACCATTTTTACGACAATAAACCTTTGAAAGTTAAAAATTAAATAAGGAACCTTATTCAGTTTGACTATCATCTGAAACTGTGTGACTGAAAAATCATAGTTAACATAATGAACAATATGAACATACATGGTAAAAATGACAAAACGTTAAATGACCTATAATAACCTCAGTAGTGAGACAACTCTAAGACCAAGCATGAACACTACATTTCTTATTACTGGCATCACACACTAACTTATACAGTTACCACAACTACTACTGTAAAACAATATATTGTGGCAAAATTTCTTCATTATGAGGATGTGTAAATGTGCATCATTGAGCAGAAAAAAAGTGTTACTAGTAAGTAAAAAAAAAAAAAAGGAGAATTAGCAGAATAAAACTGAAATTGTATTTAAAAAAAAAGAGGTTAAGAGTAGGTTTTGCAATGGCAGCGGATAACAGCATGACACCCATAAAGCCAGAGAGGCTTTTGGAGCTGGATTCGTGAGGCAGGTAATAGCTGAGAATATCACATGATTTTCAGTTACCAATTTTTTGACTTAAGCTTAGCGAGCATTTCTAAATGTGAAACTAACCCAACTTCTCTGGCTGAAAACGCTTCCTTATACAACTATACTTTCAAGTACTTTCCCCAAGTACTTTTAAGGAGACTTGCAAACCAAGAGGCACATGAGAGACTTGGACCAGCAGCTGCACACTGGCAGAAATGCACATACATTTAATTCCAATCCGGTGTCTTAAGATTCTTCAACTGGAGCTAAACAGGTACTTTCACAAGAGGGAGAGAAATTACTGGTGTGAGGACAGAATATGTTTCCAATTTAGCAGTGGAAAGAAGATGTTGAACAAAATGTAATGAGGGAGAGATCTGGAGATTTAGAGATTTAGAGCAGGAGGAGCTGGTTGAGAGAAAGAGCGAGAGAGAGAGAGACACAGAGAGAAGTTTAGAAGAGGGTAGTTTCCTTGTGTAGCTGTGAGTTGACAGGTAAATTAGCATGTGTGGCTAATGGGGCAAAAAGCAGCCAAGCCTTTGTAGGCACCCTTTCACTGTGACAAACAGGCAGCTTGTTGACCCAAGCACTGCTTCTGTCACTCCATTTCTCTGTTTTAACATTTAAACCCGCCAACAAACACCCTCCCACTGACATGCTTACTGACATACCATCAACACACACACAGCAGTTGGAGCACACACTGAGCTGCCATGCGTGGGTACAGGGTAGGATAACTTCATCTAATAGGATTTAGAAATAAATCGGAGATGAATCTCGGAATGTTCAAAAAGCTTTTGAGATGTTGGCCTTTTGATTGATCTTTTATCAAGCATTTTTAGCAGAAGTGAGAAGCAGTGAAGAATCACGGATCACAGCATGCATCTTGAATAGAGCGTGTGGAGTTGTTTACAATCTGCTCATCAGGGCGAGGGGTAAATCTCTCTCATGGCGCTTACTTTTTTCTCCACCTTCCTGCACATAGTGGGAATCAATAGCCAGATTGCTCGTTCTCTGAATCTCTCTGTCATTTGTTTTTCTTCCAGTCACTTTGGTGTGTATACCCTTGATGCCACGTTTGAGTCATAAATCAAGACCTTTGCAAAGTGGGCGGAGTGTGAGTGTGTGTATGCGTGCACACGTTGAGTGTGTGGAAGTACTGTATGTGTCGGAGCAGCGGGTATGTGCACATGCATAAATGTTTGTGGATCTGCGTAAGAGAGACCACAGCTGGGTATTACCATATATCAGTGTGCATGTCTTCCCGTAGCGGGTGTCTGAATGTTTCATCTAATCATTAAACGCTGACAGGCTTCACAGAGCTGCTCCACTGATCCCCGTTAGAGGAATACGGGGCCTGACTTCATTAGAACTGTTAGTACTAAGCTGCTTTACCCTCGCTCACGCCTGGCTTAACCTGCACAGTGATAAATGCTGGGAAGAGAAAGAAAGATAGGCCGCGAGGAAGAGAGGTGAAACAAAAGGAAAGCAGGGACAGAGGCATTTAAAGTGAGAGGCAAAGGTGCCAAAGTCAGGTACAGGGAATGTGATTGTGAGAAATGGGAATGGGATTAGGCAAGGGGGGGAACGCAGAGCGTGTGAACCTGACGTTTCCAGAGTCATGGGAGGGGATAAAGCTCAAAGTGGTGTTTGAACTGAGAGGGATTTACAAATGCAAAAACGCGCAAAACAATCAATTAACTTGTGTTGCAATTAATCAATTATTACCCTGGCACATTGACAGCCAAAGTGCTTAACTGCAGTTCCAGCATGAGGCTCCCATGTGCTGAAGAATTAGCATTGACCTCTGTGTGCGCATCTGCGTCCACACTCGTGCACAAGCTAATTTATGCTTGTGCATATGCATCTAAGCACATAAAGATATGCACACACATCCTTGTTCTCAGCAACATTTCTCCAGTACATTCATCTGGTTTCTCCTGGAGGACCCCCTCCCCTCTGAACACGCCACGACTTTTTCTCATGCCAGCAGAGGTTTTTGGCTGGCTTAAGTACACCCACAGGCCCCTGAGGGACAGCCCATGACGGATGGCACTGCGTGTGACTCCGATTCGATTCAGCCCATTTGATAAATTTATTGCTGGCATTTTGAAAATGAAATTAGAGGGACGTCTCCTGGAGACTGTTTTTCCAGCACAGGTGCCATAAATATACTTCATTTGGCAGCAGAGAGGGAGGAGGAATGTAAAAGGGGTGGAGAAATGTTGGATAAAGGATGTCATGGTTGGGGGGCAGATAGTGGGGATGTTCCACAGAAGCAGAGTACTAAAGAATAAGGTCACATTATTATGAGCTCCTGTATTAATCATGATACTGGTGAGGAACAACAGTAAAGGTTATCAAACCCAACTTGAATCCTACCTGGATCTAAATGTTGCGTGCTGCCCTTCGGTCTAACACATGTACTGTAGCATCGCACTGTTTCAACATCTCATGTTGAATACTGACAGATTGACACTGCGGGTTGTTGACAGTGCAAGTGAGCACAAATGTCCTGCTTCCTCCATTTTTCATACAGAGGCATACACACACACACACACACACACACACACACACACACACACACACACACACACACAAGTCTTTTAAGAGATGTGCACACAGAAACACATGGTTTATGTACATTATCTTTGCCTCAAGGCCTCATGGCTCTTCAGTACCGATGACACTGTCATAGCATCACAGCCATCTATAACTCACAGTGTATGAATGAAAACAGCGGGCTATTTTTCTCCATGGCACTCTCAGTGTGTGGGACTGAGAGCCAGTGAATGTTTTTGTTGATGCTTCTGACTAAACAGATTTGAATTGGACGTACTGGATGGGCCAGAAAAGAAAGACATACAAACACAGAGAAGTCAGTCACAGGCAGGGACACACACAGGCTAACAAAAGTAAGCATTCATTCACCGTCAGGGTTACGTGGCCTTATTTATCTCCCTCTCATTCAGAAATGTATGCGAGAGCAGCTGTGGAGGGATGATGTACACCACGCCAGCCTCTGCATCCCTTCAACATTCATCAGAGAGCGAGGCTCGGGCAACCTGCATCACTTACCTTTATAGGCCAATCTGACAGCATTGCACACCGCATAGTCATCACATACATAGGCTCACAACAGCGTGTGTGTGTGCGTGCGTGTGTGTGTGTGTGTGTGTGTGTGTGTGAGAGCATGCTAAAAGGCTATGCCATTGTGTCGCTTTGTAACTGCAGCATGAAAAGACTACTTAAACAGAACCAAAAATAAGCTGAAAACTTGAATTTTCTCATTTTGTATGTACATCTTACATTTAAAACTTTGCCAAAATTAATCCTTTTACTCGAGGGTGTGTTTACATGCAGGCTGTGTTTACATAGAGCAGATAAGAGACAAATACAGAAACAAATGAAGAATAAGTGGGAAAATATCTATAGTATGTTGAGTCATTTTGTTTTCCAACAATTGGTAACATCTGTGGGCACTTGGAAAGATGTTACACTTGCAATTCTAGGTTGTTGTTTGTTTGTTTTTTTTTCAATTTTTGAAAAATTAACAATCAAAAATGTAGGTTTTATTTGTCCATTTTAAAATTTTGTTATACTGCACAAAAGCTGATTTTGAGTTCACTGTGCTTCTAGCTGTGGTTGTGCAGTGTCCTTAGTATTACAGAACTTTATGCTGCAGTGAAAAATTAACCCACAGTGAGTAAAAATGTGACAGGAGCAAAAGACGCCGAGAAACTGCTTGGTGAGTTAACATCACCCAGACATACAGATGTACTCTACAAACGCCTTTTGCAATGTACGTGCGCAGTTTCAACAGATCTGAAGCACGGGAAGCTGAAAATGTCACCATGTTGCCAGAGACACCCTCCTGCTGTGTAAGTTTTACACATATACGCGTACATTAGATCGGATCTAAGTGACAATGGAAATATTTTCCCCTGTGTTCTGCTCTGCTCTGGTAAAATCTGGTACAAAACAACACCTAAGTTCTTATGAGCACAGCAGGTAATCCAAGAAAGTTTCAACAAAATCAGCGGGGTGTTCTCATGACTGATTGTCTGCTTCTGCTTTGCAATCACAGAGCGTGACACACCCTCCGCATTTACTGTATCTTCTGGAGGAAGAGTAGAGGGCTGGGACTGCCTGGTGCATACACCTGCAGGCTGCCACTCACAACAAGACCCCTGGAGCTGTTTAGACAGTTTGACTGCCTGGCCCCATCATCTTACAAAATCAAAACAGCCCACAGGTACATTCCTACAAACATCTACCCCCACTACACTTCCCCTTCCCTCCCTGAAGATCCACTATGCAAAACAGTCACCTCCCCCAACCTCACATTAACATACACATGAAAGTGTGGAGGAGTCGAAACAGAAGTGTGATTAGTCTGAACATAAGACTTACAGAAAACAATGCATAAACACAGAGTGTGGGCTGTCTATCATTGCAGGGTAGCAGGGTAATTTAGTCTAGGTGTCAGTGGGTGTGAGTGATTGACTTTGTAATCAAACAGATTGTTCTGTAACACACACACAAACACAATGAATGACTCGATTTGAAATCGGCGACAACAAAACCATGAAATGTTTTTCATCTCATTAGCAAAAAATTGAGAACGCACACAGACACACGGAGCAACAGACATGCAGCATTTGTACTGTTCAAATGCCACCCAACTCAAAAATACACCAGAATCCACAGGTGACTGATGGAATGCTGTCTTACCTTTTTGTGATGATACTGTGGTACCTGGAGATAAAAGAAAGGGAGACACAGAGGAATGTGTTAGGAGCTGACAGGCTGCTGTAGTGCAGACACATAAAATGCAGGAGATGGCAGCCATTGTTGGCCATTTCTTGGAAAAAAAGGAAATAAGCCAGCCAAAGGATAAATAGTGTAGATGTGGGGTGATACACAAAAAGAGGGAATCTCCCCATATCCATTCTGCCAAACTCATGCAGACGTATTTGTGTCTGAATATGCAATCACTCAAAGGAAGAATGAAGCATATAGTAAATATGCTGCGTGAATTACACAGAAAATCTTCTCTAATCTCTAAGAGGAGGTGGAAAGAAGAAAAAACGCATCTTAGCAAACACACTGAAGTGAGGCCTCAAGTAGAAAGATGAGTTTCCCGACCCCTGAAAACCCTTGATCTCTTATACAATTTACCCTGAGTGAGCTATCTAATAAGTAAAAACAATGCTACTGAGGTGAAGAAAGATGGAGCAACTCAAATCCTGTCAGTAAGTATTCTAGTTTCTTATGCAGAGGCCACTAGAGACAGCTCAGGCCTGCAAGGGGAGAATCAAAACATCGGCTGCTGGTAAGAAAGGCTGTTCTGCAACATGTTTCTTATACAGCATAGAACACACACAAAAACCTGAAGGAGAAAAATGCAGTAAATTTAGCTTATTGTTCTCATAAAATATTCACCAGGACAGTGTTTGGAAGCTCCCAAGGTTTCATTTTAATTTAATAGACTTGTCAAACTTGCAGGAAAACAAGAATGAATAAGAAAAAAAGGAAGTGCTGCTTTATAACTTTGTACTTTGAACAGTTCAAATCCTTCAGAACATTCCGCAAATGGCCATGTGCCCAAAATGCCCAAATGGCCGCAGACACGGGAGGGGAATAATTGAATCCGGATGGATTTGTGGTGTGCTGGGCTGAGGAAGTGATAATCCAAAGCTCTGCCTAATTGCCAGAGTAAAGATGGCGTCCATTGTGGAGGTGGCGTCTGTGTTTATCAAGGCAGTGTGCCGTGGGATTGGACTGAGCATTAGGGCTTTACACACTTTTGTTTTGTGAGGTGTTACAGTGGATTTGAGCAAATATTGGCCCTCTGGTTATTACATGGTCTGATTGTCTGCTATGCAACTGTCCATAAGCTCCGCACGTCTACCCTAATCTGAGAGGAGGCTTCAAATAATTAGTTAGTGAAGCACTCACAGCCCAGTGCAGTCAACCTTATCACTAAAAGAAAATCCTTGGTCCATTTCCTTTTCAGCCAAAAGGCTTACAAACTCTCACCACTGTTAAACCTTCGGGGTAGCTGCAAAGCCGATAAAATATTACTCGACATGTCACAACCACTGGCGCCTATCCTACTATTTTTGTAATTTATTATGTAAAAGAAAGACTGCAGTATGTCAGACAGAAATGTTCTGCCAAGTGCTTGTAGTACAAGTAGACTGTCTCTTCTAAGTAGACTTTTTCAAACAACATAATTTTAGATTTTTTTTTTAGACAAAGAACAAAAAGAGAGCAAAGGGGCCTCATTTTGACTGAGCCATAACAGCACATTAACTATTAATATGAGAATTTATGTTTACTAGCAGGTAACTACATCAATAGGGAACTAATAAAACAAATACTATTGGTTGGTCTGTACAATGTATTCATCTTCACTTGCTTCAAGCTGCAAAGTCAATAAAATATTACTCAACTCGTAGTAACCACGGGCCCCTTTCCATTTTTTTTCCCATTCATTATGTGAAAGACGACTACAGCATGCAGAAATGTTCTGGCAAGTGCTTGTAGTACAAGAGGACTGTCTCTTAGTCTCTTAGACTTTTTCCAAACATTCTAAGTTTGAGAATTTTTTATTTTTATTTTTTTAAAGAAAAAATGAGTAACAGTGTTTTCTACCTTTTTGGGTGTGGTGATTAAGATGATTTTTATCCTTTTACATTTGCAATATAAATTTATTTCTACCATATAAGTAAGACAGTGAAAACACAAAAACAAATGAAGGTGAAAAACTACAGCTCATCAGTTAACAGTCATAACCAAAATGTTCATCAAAAGAGTCTTTGCTAAAATTTACATTTTGATCTATGTCTGTGGATCAAAATGTCAAGTTATTGCAAAACCTATTGGATCTCTTAATGTAGCTGAAGATAAAGAGCTTAGGGGAATTATACTGCAAGACAGAACCACAAATCTTACAAGTCTGTGTGACAACGACAGCAAGGACAGGTGACTGGTGGAGATCACACGGGCGTTTCATTTATTCTAACACCTCTCAAAAAACTACATGCACTGAGAGCATGATTTTCTGCAGCACATTAAAAGGTCATCAGAAACTTGCTGCTGTAGAAAGTTATTATATAGCAGCTATTTTCTCAGTTTGATTTAAGTAAAACAGTACAGTGGATACACTTTTCATTTAGCATTGTGGAAAATAGCTGGCAAAAAATAGGCAAGTAAATGGATAGAACACAACTAAACTGTGGTTTAATTCTAATATAACAAGGCATAATTCAAATTACGCATTAATGAATTGCCCCTACACATGGCTACCTGCGGTAATCAGGAAGTGCTACACTGTGTGCCACTTTCACTCTGCGCACACCGATATAACACATCGAAAAGCGAGAGAAATATGAAGAAAATGTGGGAACATGCTCTTTTTACCATTGTTTGGATAAGGACAAATAACAAACACAGGCCAGATTGGTTATAATAAATATTAAAAGAAAGCACTTCTTCCCTCTCTAGCCGAGACAGCATGCTGATTGGTGTCAGCACACATAAATAACTCCGTCGTTTAGGGAGGCAAAGAAAATCCTTGTCATTGATTACTGCATTTCTTCCCAGCTATCAGTGGCTTATATGGATTTGGAGACTAATTTGCAGTAAATATGTGAGCAGCGTTTTATGTGCCCATGCACCCTCAGCAGCACTCCTGTGGGTTGGAGTATTATGTAAAATACAGCATATGTCAATACAGGTTGCCCAAAAAAAAATATGTATTGAAGCGTAGCAAAGTTAAGGTTGCCCAAAAGCATGCCCGAGGACACTAAAGGCAACATTTTGAAGATAAATTTACAAAATATGGAAATTAACATTTTTTAGCGGTTTTGCTTGAGCTTTCAGAAACTCGGCTTCTCACCGTCAAAAGGGTTGAAAGAAAGAAGCAGATGAGGGAAAAAAGTGATGGAAAAGCAGACACTAAAGTGATTTATTATTAATTTAGGTAAATACGCACACTCATGATTAGGATTTAATGCAATACGATTTCTATAATTTCAAAGGGGAACAAGTCAAGAAGCAAACATAGACTAAACTGCATTTTAGAGATCTTAATGGCTAATCAGGCACTGTTAAAGAATATTTGTGTTGATGTTTGTAACATTAATTACCCATTAAAATTACATCTATTTGCCCAGAGACCGTATTTTCATTGAACACACAGAATGAAAGAGAAGTGAAATATCATAAAATGAAAAACTGTCAAATTTAACTAAATGACAGCCTGCAATTTTCTGTATTTCTACAGAGGCAGATAGGGAAGTTTGTCTGCTTGAATTAGCGAGCGTTTCGAGTAAGACCAAATTATTATGACCCCAATAAATAGATAAACTAATATATATAAACTATAAAAAAATATTAGTAGAGCTTGCTCAGGGCATAGTATTTACTCCTGTCACATTTTTACTTACTGTGGCCTCATTTTTCACCACTAAGTCCTCCAATACTATGTGAACAGCACAACCATGGCTAAAAGCAGAGGGAACTCAGACATTTCTTCTGTTACAATAACTCATAATGGTATAAATCATTAAAAAAAGGAAATATGAAAGCTAAATTTCTTTGATTATTTCACTTACAAAAATTGAAAAAAATCTGGAATCATGTACAACATTTTCTTTTTTTTTAAATTTCCAAGTACTAGTAAAACAAATGGTGACTCTACTGTACATACTATAGATGTTTTATTACTTGCATTTTTAATTTGTTTCCATACTTGTCTCCCATCTGCTATATGTGAACACAGCCTGCAGTTCAGCCCACTTCAGCCAATGTGTTCCTCAGTTTTTGGCACATGAATTTTGGCTATGACTGAGCGAATGCTTTGCTTTTAACAGAATATGGTTGATGTAAAGCACTATTTTTGGAAAAATTCAGACATCTAGTATAAAATGATTATGATGAAGTATCATAATTTAAAGCTTAGATTTGGATAATTTGTCTGACAAGACAGTACACAGACATGTCAAATCCAATGATTCCACCAGTTTTTACATTTTCTTTCTACGATAAATGGTATGATTTTGTTGATTTTTTTGGCATCTCTCTCAAACCTGCTGGAAGTTTTTGGGGTTCAGAGGGATAACAGCTGTGCTCAGCAGCGGTGATGTGTCATACGCTTCTCAACTTACATTTCAGTAAAATTTGTTCCTCAGCTGTCATTTGAGCAATCTGAGCAATTACTAAGACATCAACCACAGTCTTTCTGCTCAGCATTTCATTCTGTCTCAGCAGAAAGAAGTTTTCTTTTTCTTTTTTTGAAGAATAAGCAACACCATTGTCTAGCTGAAAACCTACACCGTCCTATATAATCTATTTGTGTCACTCTACAGCATTGTGGGAAGACTTAGACTTTTTCAGAGAGACAAAAAGGACTATAAAGTTGAATCTGCGTTTCATACTCTAATGTTCTCACATGACAAATAACACAGAAGTTGCCAAGCCGTGCAAAAAGCGCTTTGCTGTAAAAGTTGACAAACACTTTGTTCCAAGATAGTCTGCGTCTGTTTTCTGTCAGCACTTTTTTTGCACAGTTTGGTACATTTTGTGCCATCTGTCACACGTGAGCATCAAAATATAGAACATTATATGCAAGGTAAGCTTCAATTTGATTGAGAGTGCTTTCTCTGTGACCAATGAGCTGCTTCTTTTTATCTTGACTGCATGCCCAAATGATGAATTGGCGTACCTGCACCGGACTAGATTGAAGCCATAAACATCATGGGATGGATTTCACTTTAGTTAATGATGATGGTGAGACCTATCAGCACCAGTGATGAGTGCAGCTTCAAAAATGAATCTCTGCTGAAGGTGCAGATTTTGGGGATTCCTCACACTTTTCCTATTTTGACTCTTATCTTTCTCATGTCTTATCTAATCCACATTTTCAACCGTTTTTAATGTCACAAACACCTTGTGACTACTATTAGCGAGTACAGCTGGATAATTCTGACACACAAATGCTGTAGAGCAGCTGTTTGGGAATCAGGGGGAAACAAGTTTGTTTTCCGACTGCTGTTCTGGAATATTCAAAGTTGCACAGTCTGAATTCACGGCTTTTCTGATGCTCTTGGGTCATTAAACTCAACACACAAAAGACATGAATATGAACATAAACAGTTGCAATTAGCATTAAAATCACACTAAAACTGCATTTTTACAGACATTATTGGTTAAAGTCAACCCACAGCAGACAATGCCATCTTGCAATGCTAATGGTCCATTAGTCAGACCCATAGGTGAGACTGCAGATGGCTTTCTGCTATTGTTAATACAAGCTCATAATATGTGGGTGTTAAGGAATCCCTCCCTGATCCTTCACATATCGTATACATCCCAGAATGATTGAATTAGACTGCTATTGGAAACCTGTCTTCTGTTGACCTCTTAAAGTTGTGGCCTTCCACCGGGACGCTCTAGGAATGGTTTTAATTACAACCAGAAATTGGGTTCGATTTTTATCCCCCATCATAGAGTGAGGAATCCTTACACTCACACACTTACACACTGCTGCATCATAATACACCATCAACGAAAATGTGCTTCTATTGTGCTTCTTTCTGTGTGAGTATGGCTGCAAATGTGTACAAACATAAATCTAAGTTAATGTGTCTGCATGTAAACTGTGGAGAAACAGTGTGCAGAGAAGGGTAGAAAAAACAATTGAGCCAGTCTTCAGATGATTAAGCACTATTGATATATCATTGCTATAATGTTATTAGGATAAATTCCAACAGTGTAGCTGTTCATCTCTTAATCATGCTCACTAGTGCACAGTGAGAGCTCAACACTTAATGACATGAAGAAAAGAAGCTACTACGAGATGAACGGTGACCGTTAACCTGAAAGTTAATGATTTTAGGGAGACTAATTATTATACGGCTCTATAAATTCTTTAAAATTGTATATGATATAGAATTATTCCATAAGCTATGTGCAAACATTAAATCTGAACATTGTTGAGTGCCCACTGAGCACCAACTTCCTATTCTGAGAAAGTCACACATCCGAATGCCCACAATTGATGATTTTTCAGCACCACTGTTGATCTGCCAGTGACAGAAAGTGACTGGAGGAAAGTGAAAAATGTCACCTAATGCAAGAAAACCCTAAATTACACGAATGGAAAGTCACTGGAGCCCAATGACCATCATCCAGACAGACACAAGCACCTTGTCACTGTCATTAATCGTTACATATAAACTTAACCATTGATCGAAAGATGACTTTAACTTCATGTTGGAGAGATTTTAAAGCTTTGATAAAAATACAGACATTCATCCTCACTGAGCTTTTGCACTGAAGCTGTACAATTGCAACTTTTGTTATGCATAACATGCCACGCAAAATACAGTGCAAGAACAGGTATTTGTATTGTGTTTCTACCTCAGGTGTGTAAAATCCTTATATACCATGACTCATTTAACTAATACTATAAAAGCTCGTGCCTGTGCTTTTCCCAGGGAGGAATATACAAGGAGACAGAACACAATCCAAGGTTTTAATTAGCCTAGTGTAGCGCATGCTCATCTGCTGCATACTGCACAGGGAGAGCGGGGAGTGCTGCCTTCTTGCTCATTATGTACTAATGAGTTGTCTATTAATGAAAATGGAAAGCATTTATTTTGTGAGCACAAAGGGTTCAGCTGGATTAATTACTGCACTACAGCAACAAAATGAAAACAGAAAGTGCAGCATCACTCTTGTGTGGCACATTACCCATTAACCAACTGTTATCAAGGCCCGGCGGATGTTGCTGCACGACACACAGCGGGAGCAGAAACTGTTCGCACAGGCCATTAAAACTTCATGTGAACTGCACTTCTGACACATTCTATATACTTTCCTTGATGCTTACAAGCTTTCCCTCATATGACTCCATGTTATATGTCCACTCATAAAACATCTTGTCATTGAAACATGGGCTCTTTGCTAGATCACAATGACAGCGTTTTGCCACGAGGCTTTAATTTCACAAAAGCCTTGTATTTTGCACGATAAAAAGGATTCCAAGCTAATTGCATCACTGGGTGCCCAAGTGTTGGCATCTGTAGAAGGAGTGATTAGGTGAGATAAAATTTTATGAACTAGAAAACTCTAACATCTTGATTCAAAACACATCCAGTACGTTCAGTACAGAGATGCTGAAGTATGAAAATAGCAGAGTATGTGCTCACCTAGGTGGGGGGAAAGGGTGATACAGGATCACTGGTGGAAAGAAGGAAAGCCAGAGCAGAATCATGCCTCTTTCTAAACTAATACAGAAGTAAAAAGTTGCATCGCACCCTGTTTTGATAGTACAATTTTGCGGTGCTGCTTTTCTTTTCAAATGGTGATCAGAATCCTTTTAATAGTCCACTAATAGCTTGATTTCCCACTGGGCTCTCCTTGGAGAGGTCAGGGGGATGGGGAGTGTGTGGGCTCTGGCAGCCTCAACAGATGGTTCTTGATCAGATATTAGAGGCTGGGCAGTGAGGTCGTCTGGCCATGAGCGTTCGGCCCTGCCTGGGGGAAAACAATCCCGTCTGAACTTCCAGCTCCAGCGATGGTTCCAGCGTCAGATGAATAGCGCCGTGTCCAAGCCAGATTGCAGGGACATTGGAGCAGTGACAGACTGCTGTCCTTAAGCCTTGTGATAATCTGGGAAAAGCAAACTCGGAAACATGCTGCCTGCTGTAGTTTATTCCCCTCCAGGAATTTGTTTCATTCTATTTGGGCTGTGCATGATTTGATGACAAATGCTTATGTAATTGCTACCGTTGTGCGCTCTCTCTTGTAGAAATAATCACACTCACTAACCAAAAATCCTGCTCTGCTGGATTTGAAGCAAAGCTATCCTTTCATTTCCATGACTGACTGTTTCCATTGTAGCAATGTCTGGTGAACGGACTAATCATTAAATCACAGGAATGCATTAAAAAATCTGCAATTCTAGACAACAAGGAGGATCAAGTCTAAGGCATTTATATTGCATATTAATCCAAAAACAGCAGTGTATGGATGTCTGTAGTAAAAAATAGATGAAAGAAGGTATAAGATAAATCCTACTTAGACAACAGTAAATCATCTATTGGCATTCCCATCCTTTATTCTGCTCTACTAGCTTCATCTGCCCGTCTCTGCGTCTTCCATCGACAAAGCTCCAGAGAAAGCGGGGTGAATAAACACGACAATCTGAGCTTTATTTATCCTTTCCCCTGTGACAGTGGCAGTCTAAAATGGCAGGGCTTCGGATATGACCTTCAGTTAGAGTGGTTTTCCATCAGTCATCACTGCCACCCACAGATCAGACAGTGGATGAGAAGTAGTGGCACCTTCGGTCCTCCTCATGTACTCTCTCTTTTTAACCTCCCCCACAGCCGTCCACAAGAGGCTTCTCGTATTTTACTTTCCTGTCCCCCATTTTCATTTCCTGTCTCTTCTTATCCTGCCCTTGGCCTATCTTTGGTTAGTGCATGTTTTCTCAATGCTTTTCTCTTCGTCACTTTTTCTCATTGTTTCCTTTCTGCATGCATTTTTGGGAGGGAGCTCGTACAAAATTTGACAATTCTTAGGAGAAAGAATGCATGTTAAAAATGGATCCATGTTTTGCATAAAATCTAGTTAAATACAAACGATACATCTTGGGGTGAGAGAAGAAAAGGGGAGTCACAAGGAAAGGGGAGTACATGATTACAAGAACCTAAAGAAACACCTTATTCACTTTGTCACCGTGGCATTAAGAGAAATGCATCATGGTAAAATGGTTCTTTTCATTCGATATCTTTGATTATCAATAATTTTGAATACCTAGTTTAATAAAGAACCAGCTTACTTTGAATGACACTGACAGTTAAAGTCATTGGTTGGCTGCACTCAGTGCAACAATTTAAGAAAACGTCAACTGCAGTAAAGTACCCTCTTAAGTATGGGAGTACTTCAAGTTATAACAAAACAAAAAGTTGGTTGGAACAATTGCGTAAAGTTTCAGAGACATATCTCAGCAGCACGAGTGCAATACGCAACCACCTAAAATAAAAAAACACAAGCTGCTATTGTGGAAGATGCACCACAAAAAAGGGCAAAACCATCGTAAGTGTTTTCAATTCATCAGTAGGAAGAGCTTTGCTGTGGCTGCTAAATACACTCAAGATGCTAAAAAACTCATCTGTGCACTATCTTAGAATTTCTATTAAATGCATGTTTGAGAAATGCTTAGGCTAACCTGGGCTTATTCCACTGTGTCATTGCCTGTGTGTTTGTGTGTTTGTGTGCGTCGGGTGTGTCAGGACATGCATTGTTCCTTATCTAAAAATCATTTAAAGAAAATTAATCAACTAGTAGATAAATTAATTGATAAACCAGTTGTATTAGTGGCAGCCCTGGACAAAATACTACCTTATTTTACAAAGTTTTTGTTGTTGGATCCTCTTTATCTCTGTGAATGATGATGAGCAGTTAAGCAGTGGCTAGTCTGATTTCAGTATTCAAAAAGACAAGAGTGCTCATTTAACATAATGTAGGTATAAAGCCCTGAGCAGCCTAAACCCTCATTCTGTCCACGGTTTTCATAAATCTAACAGCCCGTCCTCCATCAGAGATATTGTCTGTGTCCACTCTACTTAATAACAGATATTGTGCAGCCGACACTCCCTTAAAACTCTGCTTAATATCCTGACAGAAATAAAATATTGGCACGTGTTTCATATTCGGCACAAACACACACATAAAGATAAACTCACGAGCTATTTAAAAAAAAAAACAACAGACACATCCACATGCCAAGAGACGGCTTCAAAGTCAAAATAAATACGGCATTTACTTTTCTTAACAGCAAAATCAAAAACACAAAATAAGCAGTGGCCGAGAGTAGATGTCGTTTTCTTGTTTTTATAACCTTGCTGTTCAAATTATAAACAGAAACTTATCAAGGTCTTTTAAACATTCAGCTTTTCTTTTTTTTTTTTTAATCGTATTCAAATTTATTCTCATATGTTGCTTGTTTTGGAAGGAGGGAGACGAGCACAGATGCCGCTGTACTACAACAATAGATGCACTTTAGTCAGTCAACCATACATATCTTATATCAAAAAGATAAAGGAGAAGACGATGTCAGTCTCAGACTAATACAACAGATCTGAAGGTTCACGTTGCAGCTGTTGTATTCTTTTTGGTATTTTGTATTCTACTTCTAATATCATGTGTATGCAGTGTTCTCAGCCACACAGAAAAGCTTCCAGAAAATGTTTTGGTGAATTGCTGCATTCCTTAATAATTGTTTATTACTTACTATTTCATTTACACAGGCAGACAAATATTCATAACCAATGTTTTATTTCCAACCACGGTGCACTTTTCTGTGAAACCTTAATAATAAAGACTAGGTTTGAGCATGAGACAAAAAATTACACAGGCCTCGGGGTAGACTGTGCTTCTCCACTGTATTCATTCAGTTAGATGGTTGTAGGACATTGTGACTCTTATACTTTATGTGGTACATTTGGAATTAAATGTAATGCTAAACATAAACACTGTCCTATCTGTGTTAAAACCAAAACTGCATGCTATTAAGATGTAAATGCTGTTGCTTTAAGTCCGACTATTGGAATAATATGAAAAGCAGAAATGTGTTCATACATTTCCAGGAACAGCCACGGTGGATGCAAATGTTTTTAAAAAGCTAGTGCAGTTAAGTAAAATGGATAATTAGAAAATACAGCTTCCTGAATTGTGGTATAATTCTCCATTAAAGGTGGAGTCTGTGATTCTTGAGAAATATTGTTTATATTTAGCTGGTTTGCACATTTAAATGGTTAACATGTGACAGATTTACCCAACCATCTCTCTTTCCTTGCACCCCGTCTGTGCACAAGCATGGTGCATATGCTTGCACATGTGCACATGTTGTATCCATTTACAGAGTGAGGCATGTGTTGGAACGCCGCATTTATTTTTGTAATGAATTCACTTGCTGACTTTTCCTTAAAACTTGTCTTCGTTTTGGGCATGGCAACAAACTGAATTTGCAAATCAGTATGCAGAGTTACAAGTGCCATGATATAGTGTTCGCCTGCTTGAGCCGATTTCTCGCTCTCAGCAGCAGTTCAGCTTTACACCTTGCATAAAACGCAAACCATATATAGAAGCCTGCAAGGCTTTGTGGCCACCGACATCAGCGCAAATAATAACCGAACGTGTTTAAAATTTCATATGGCATAAGTTAAGGGAAAGGAAAACCTATGAAAAATTTATTTCCATTAAATCAATTGTTTTCTGTTTAAAGCAAAAAACAACAAAAAAAACAACAAAACTCCAGTGCTCTTGTTGTTACACTCAAGGTCTTTACAAATGTAAATTAACCATTTATTTATTTATCCTCTTTTCTTTTTATTTATTTGATTAATTTTTCAGTTTTAACGAACTCTTTGTGCCAAACAGTCAACCTACATGTGTGTGGTAAGACTGAGTCGTGATTCTTGGAGCTGCATGTAATTCACACTGAACTGCATGTTAACTGCATTGGGTGCAAAATCTGACTTACATGTTTAAAATTTTAAAATTTTAAATATTTGTATGATGACCTCAACTGAAAACTAAAAACTCAAGATATTACTTTAGAATGCATTTTATCATTGATAATACATATTAAGAAATAAAAGGAGCCTAACACGTGTTATTAATGTATTAAAAGTGTGGAGGATCCATGTTAAACCACACAGACCTGGGAAATAGCTTCAAATTAGAGGGAAGTTAATGAATGCCAAGTCGAAAAGTTGTCTACATAAAGCTGGGATAATAACTACTAATAAATTCACAGTATCTTGGAGCCACTATGTTTTGTCTATTTTAATAAAACTACAATATTGGTATTTTTCAGAATTTCTTTATACACAGACTTAATGAGAGTCATAAAGAGAGTGAAGAGTCTAAATATGTTTCCTTCAAATCCAAAAATATGGGATAACAGATTTCCTGTCAGAATGAAGGCCAGGAAGACATTTCAACAGTCTGGTGTCTTTCAAAATGTTACACATACTAAATGTGGTTAATACTTTTAGTGTTTGATATCTTTATTGAAATTTTTACAATATAGAAAAAAAAAACACCCACATAAAACCAACTGATCAATCCCTACTGCCACTTACAGAAAAGAAAACACTGTTTAAAACGCATAACATTCAGACCATCAGTGAACAAATCGTCCAGACTACTGAGCCCAATCATTCTTGTACCGTTGTTGATGGTTGGCTGAAAAAAGTCAAAAAAAGGCCTCCACACCTGATAAAACTTTTTCTCAGAGCCCCTCATCACAAATCATATTTTTTCCAACTTGAGATGAAACAATCTTTAGCGATGAAACATCTTTAATCCAGTGTGATACTGTGGAAGAATTAGACGCTGTGCTAGCAAGGTTGAAAAGGCAATAAGTTTTCGACCCCCAGCAGGAAGTCCTAACTCCACATCAGTAATCCCAAAAAGAAACAAAAGCGGATTCAGGTTTAAATGGACTCCTAATGTACAAGAAAGTGCCTCACATATACCTTCCCAATACTGTGGTATTTTAGGACAGGACCAAAACGTGTATTAAAGTGGCCTCTGCTGATTTGCATCTATCACACGTCAGGTCAACGTGGGGATAAATCCTAGCCAGTTTAGACTTGTGGAGATGTGTTCGATGAACCACTTTGAATTGAATAAGAGAGTGTCTTGCACACATTAAGGATGAATGAATTTTTCTACGAATTTCAGCCCATTCTACTTCACTAATACTCATCTGGAGATCCTGCTCCCATGTCCCCTTAATAGCAGACATAGAGAAGACATCCACATGAGGAATCAAGCGCAGCATTGAAGAAATAACTCTCTTTTTTGTTGGGTTAAAAGACATCAGATCATCAATTACATTATTGGGAGGTTTGTCTGGGAACCCCAGGATGGAACCTAAAACAAAGTGTCTCACCTGTAAGTATCTAAAAAAAAAAAATGAGAAGGCTGTAAATGGTATTTGACCGACAACTGTTCAAAGGAAGCCAATCTATTATCTATATAAAGGTCATTGAAGCTTTTCAGCCCCTGTCTGAACCACGTACAAAACCTGCTATCCTGCAACGAAGGAGGAGTGTGGCTAATACTTTTAGCCAGCATTGTGACAGGGCTCCTATAAACCACTTGTGGATGCACTGTAGCACAACATGAAAAACAGCCGCACAATAGCCTCAGGGCCGATGAAAGAGCTGCACTGGCTCCTACCTGAACGTCTAATTCAGCACCGAGGACAGCTCCTGAAGCCTGTGGAGGCCGAGGTGACTGAAGGAGAAGCCTATCTGCTCTCCCTGCCGACTGGCTGTTAGAAGACAAGATCTAGTCCTCCAGAACAAGGTATTCAGCGGCCAGGCCATAGTAGCTTCAAGTGGTACAATTCATTTACAGTTCAGGATTTAATATGATGAAGGTCATTTTCATCACTGCAGCACTCGATGTATGCACCATGCATTATTAAGTGATGCTGTATCTTGTATTACACTTAAAGAAATTACATCCTTCATTCACCTTGTGATAGACTGTAGAGCAACACTTTGACCTTGAAATTGCTTTGCTGGAATACAAAATGGAAACATCTAAAATGAAACTAATCGTGCGTCACCATTATATTACCAAAGTAAACATGTTTAAATTGCATCCCTCATTCTGAACACCAAAAGTTTACATTGCAAACACATACTGGAATACAAAAGCAAGCTCTACTGTTCTTCTCTGTGGTGCGTCAAAAAGCACATCCAGTACAAGTTGCCCAGTCTCAGGATTGGTAGTCTCCATGGGGTAAATCTGCAGTTTAATTGAATTTTGCTTTGGAGAGGCATGTGAGATCTGACAGTAACTCTGAGATCCTCTGCAACACCCTGACGAAGAAGAGTAAAACCTGCCTTTAGACTTGGACACACCTGAGGCCTATCTTATCGGCGAAGCCTTAAATCGCCCAGCGTGAGGGAAGAACTGTCAGTCAGTTGGAAAGGAAGAACCAAGCAGACATCAGCTCAACAAAAACAGATCGAGTGATTGAGCCCTGTTGAAACTCAGACACATTTTCAAATTCAAAAAACACTTTGCAACCCCGGAAAACTGAAGGCGGTGGTGTTTTTGGAGTCAAAGATTCAAATGTTTCGCCCTCTCCTTCCTCAGGCACCAGTGTGCAAGGTTGAAGAAGGTAATCCTGTCCCACCACAGCTGTAGAAGACTGTCTGCTCTCTCCACTGTCCTCTGCAGGGAGAACTGTAGCACTCCCGTGGCGACAAAGAATGTAAGAGAAAGATTAGACTGAGACCGTGGGATGGTTAATATCGATAAAACACTTTGAGGACAACAAAAAGACAGGGTGTTAGAACTAAGACATATCTGCCCAGTGGAATGAAGAGTAAGATAAATGCAGAGCTGGAGATGAAGGGAGTGAAGTGGGACAGAGGAGAAATGTAGTGAAGCAGGGCCAGCTGAGGGATCAGCACACTCACAGTGTCACACCCAACAGCCACCACTGTCAATCACACACACATTTAAGAGCTTGGGATTACTACAGAACACATACACCAAGCAGAAATGTGGGTATGTTTATGTGATACATACCGATCAATTCACAAAATGCTCATTAAAAGTATAAACTAAATTACAGTTTGACAGCCTTCAAGTCTTTTTTTTTTTTTTTTTTTTTTAAGATTTCTCTTTTCACATACATTTTTCAAGTGTGATAGTATATCAAAGGAAACATGCATTTCCTAATTCTTTGCAGGCACTGAGCAAAACTGCTGCTCCTCCTCACAAAGGAAGGACCCTGAAAGGTTGCATTCCTAAAATTCTACATCAATGAAACCTGCAAAAGGACTGTTCCGATGTCTGGCATGCTTTGAATTCTACCAAGGGCCGACTCCTTTATATAGCAGATTTCCAGGGACGTCTGTGTGCATCATTAGCACTCTTAAAACAACCAAGATCCTATGCTGAAGTGAAGGCAGGAACTTCTCAATGATGCCCACCACTCAATACACAGTTGATTATGTGTTCTCTGAATGTGAAAAGGGGGTCGTGCAAAGCCTCTGAAGGACCCAACTTGGAAGAGCCCAAGGAAGCATCCTTGATTTGATTTCGGAAAATCGGTATGTTTACTGTGCTGGTATCAGTGGTAACAGTGTTCTTCTTTCATCAACAACTAAAAGAAACAAAGGATGAGGAGCAGCAGAGGACAGAGGTGAGAACATGATCTGTTTCTTTCAGTGCCCTCATGGATTGGTCTTGGAGGAAACTCATGGTGATAAAAGCAGTCATCACATCATCTTGCTCCTTTTCATGAGTGCATTATGCTTTAGTCCAGCATTTGATGTTTTGAGTCAGTGCCTGTATATGCTGTGCTGGCTTTCAGGAGTACTTGACCAAAGCAGAGAAACAGTGCATCTATGTGTTAATATACACAATATATAAGTCTGATGAATTGAGGTTTGTCAGTGTGGGAACATAAAACACAAAAATGCAATGTTTATGATAGATACTTTAGATATCTTTAGGAACCAGTCGATATAACTAACTGTGGAAACATCAGGAAAAAAATGCTAACCAACTGGCATATTTTAGAACTATTATAATCAGCTTATTAAGATAGAAAATAATTAATGGTTGAGTTACACTCAGGAAAAGTCAGTGCAATTTGTCTAAAACCAAATGAATCTAATATAATATGTGAACATATAAAAACAAAGCAACCACTAATAGACTTTGGTTACACACTTTTAGGTTTGAATTCCCCGAAGTACAATTTCTATTTCCAAACAACAGTGACACCTGCACACTTCATAAAATAATACGCACTGCACCAAAGCCAAAACACACTTGAAAAATCCGTCCCCATGGACTCTTTTGGGAACTAATTTTATTCACAGAAATAAACCTGTTATCACATGCACATATTAAACCATGCCAGCTTGTCCAGAAGTACAGAGGCAAAGCTTTTAAGCAAATGGCAGTTGTGTAAACTAAAATGGCAATGTTGAAAGTCAATTCAATAATAGCTGAAAGCCATTACAACATTGTCATTAACAAGGTTGCTGAAAATGCAATTAGCCCCCTCACATCGCTCACGGCAACAAGCAGGGAGACGTTTGAATATAAATAAATAAAGACCACAGAAAATTGACAAAGAGGACTGAAAGAATGATGCACCCCCAGAACATACAAAAAGACAGGACAATAGAAAGAATGAATGAATAGTAGTGGAGACATGGTGACTCCAAATCATCGACTATTTATTTTACTCAGGTGCTGTTGTTAAAGATAAAACCCTTTGCCCTCAAACCCGAACACAGACGCACAACAAACTCTTTGATTAGCACCACAACAAAACACCATTCCGAACCTTGAACTGCAATAATCAATTTTAAACACACTGGATTCAAGAGCAAACACAAGAAAAGAAAAAAAAGGAAAAAGAAAATCACAGTCAAACTTTACTGGCTTGTGATTTACATGCAGCTCATGGATTACTTGTGTGATTAAAGTATGGGAGGGACTATAGGAAGACAGACTGTTTCTCTTCTTTCCCCTCCTTAAAGGTTTAGATGCTGTGAGACCGCATTTGTTACGATGTTACTGAAGGAGGATGAGGTCGTGGCTAAATGAATGATAGGAATCACTGTCACACTGCAGACTTCCAGCAAGTCTCCTTGGAGATAAGAGCCAGCTGTCTATCCCCAACACGCCATCATCAAGGTCACTACTCTGCTTATTATGGAAAAGCCACCGCTTCTCAAAGCTAATTCTGCATCTTGACTATTATTGTGAGAAACAATGCTTCTATTTTTGCGGTATCAAAAACAGAATTTGTGCAATGAATTACAACAGGGTTTCTCGATCTCAGTTTAAATATTACAAAAGCCACTTTTACAATATCAAGAGAGATCTCTTTGGTGTAGTTATAAACACTTTCTGTGCTATTTCTATAAAAATCAATATGTATTATGCTTTTCGTCATTGCTGCTGCCTTTCCTTGTCAGTTTGAATCTGTAAACATAGCAAAGTTATCTGAGATGACAACAGGTCATGATGAGCAATCTTTGTTTATAGGATTTGATGGTGTGTTGTTCTTGTGTGCATGTGTGTCTGTGTATGTGGTGTTGGGAGCACTTGGCTGCCATTGATATCCCAGCGCAGCACTAAGGCAGCAGACGGGAGGGTAATGAGGAGGCAAATATGATTAAAACCATCTCCTCAGGCTGCCTTGGACCTGCCATTAAACCAGCGGACACTCCTTCTGCCTAATCCATCACACTGCTTAGCTCCCGCTGAGAGCAACGAGAGAGACAACAACAAACTCAACCTCAAACCTCCAATCTTTCCACTCTAAAACATAACTAACACTCCGGGAGGCTGACTCGTTATTAAAGATCTGCCACTGAAGCCCCCGGACATGGGGCTGGTGGTGGGGGGCTGGTGGCATTTTGAGTAAAAACCAACGTTATGGGTGGAAATCTGAGAGGGGTATAAGAGCCTTTTTCAAATGGCCGAGCTATTAGCAATCAAACACTAAAAATAAGACACAAAACAAGTTCATGACAGAATTCTCGAAGCATGAAAGGCCTGTATAATATACATTAGCTTATTTATTTATTTAGACTTCTTTTTTTTTTAAACTGCTAAGCCTCTTGACTCTCTTACACAAAAGAGATCTGACCACCGTGGCTGGAGTCACAGGGTTACATAAGAATATACATCATTAGTTGGCATCCCCTACTACAAATGTTCATTGAAGATAATGGACAAAAGCCCAATCTATTTGGCAAACAATGTAAAAAACATTTACCCAGTTATATAAATAATAAATTCAGTGCCAAGACACCCAACACTGCATGCTAAAAACACTAAGTTAGATGGAAAATTAGCTTGAAATAACAAATTAGGATCTCATCAGCTTCCACACAGACCACCTCTACTGACAGATTAAAAACACTGGGGCATTACTACCAGTGATGGAAGCATCTGTCTTTCAATGGCAAACATTTTGACAAAGCTGATATAAAACAGACATGAGTACTGTACCATGTTTTAGTCTAATGTTCATGTTTTTGTTTTGTTTTTTTCCTCGAGGAAATGCACCACAGATTGTTTGGGATTGTTGTGGATAAGGCTGGTTTAGACGTGGCTAATCTCATCTACTCTTTTTCCACAACCCGATCGAGTGCTTCCTCTACTGTACATCAGCAACTCCTGCAGTCAGACACTGAAACACCCCCAAATAATCCCCTGAAGACACAAGAATCGTGGATTACAGCTGGAGAGAATCCACAGGCAGCTCACTGTTAGGCAGAACATGTTGGATTGTTGTGTAAAGCCTGTAGGATAATTATCAGCAGGAAGCATAGCCTGTGGAGAAATAAGGCATCTTGTGCCCTGGGCCCCTTAAATGAGCCCTGCAGACCAGCTGAAAGATGCTGATGCTTCTCTTTATTGAGGAAACCAGAGGCAGCTCCATTAAATGAATGAGGACTACAGGTTTGCAACAATTTAAGTGCAACACTAGATGCTAGAGTGCTGCGTGAAGGAAACTGCAAAATGGAAGTAGCCATAACTGATAATGCCAGGCTTGTGTGAATGACCAACACATAAAAAACGCATACAATTCATGATTTTACCAGGTCAACCATGTTGCAGCATCAGTAGAAGGTACATTAACCCTCCCTGTGTACAGTGCTGCTGATACAGAGTTTATTAGCAGCCTGGATATACGGAATAGATACTAAGTGCAGTAGCAATTGCACATACAGTGTTCAACAATGCTAAAGCAGATCTGAATGGTATAAATGGGGAGAATTCAAGAACAGAATACCTCTGAGGTTTGTGTCTCACTTTGCAAAAAAATGCTGTTTCTTGTTTTAAGATTTTTCTCCTTTATCTTGACCACATATTTGAAGCAAAACTTAATTCATCAAATCTGACTGAGGAGGCCACATTCAAAATCTTGAGAGGCATTTCATAGGAGCCAACTGATTATCACCAATGCAAAACCAAACCATATCTGTGTTGAAATATCATCTCTGTTTACTTAAGTTGTGATGCTGGTCCAAGAGAACCCAAAGACCCCACATTCTTTGACATTTCTGGGACATGATGTGTTCATCATGTCTCAGAAATGGGAAATATACGCTCTTACTGACTCCAGCTCAAGCCAAGCTCCAGAACTATGCAATCACTGGGAAAACAACCCATCAGCATCGCTGGTCTACAGCCATCTGCCATCACAAGTAAACAGTGAACAGCATTTATCAATAAACCAGTCACTTGACACAGACAGCAAACTGTCACATCTGTTACTTCAATCCAACCTTTAAGAGGTATTGTATTTTAATCCATTATAACTGTTGTGACAGATCAATGTGGGTTTGGACTTTCTGATGCATTTAACATGTTATAAGGGAAAATGCTGGGATCTAAACTAGCTGTTCTCTACAAACTCAAACAAATTCAAAAATACAGTTCTCAATGATTCTGTTTCAATAGATTTTTTTTTAAATGCTGATAAATTCTTTTTGTCAGAGCAACCAGAATAATTCATTGGATAATTTGATTGTTGTGTGTTTTGTTTTTCTGCTCAGTCTTCTCCTCAACTTCAAGTCATTTGGTTATCCCGCTGGAATTAACCCTATCTTGAGCGAGATAAAAAGCCAGCCATCCAGAGTGAGGGCGCCTGATGTGTGCACAGAGGCATTTTCTGTCGCTGTCACAGCTTACTAAAAATACTGCAAATATACAGCAGCGTAGCATGGTCCATCAGCTGATAGTAGAATAGTTCCAGTGGCTCCATTACCATTTCTTGCCTTTATGGACATTAAAGAGGCACAAACACTAGTAGGAATGGTGGTGAAGATTGGGCCCTTTGTTCATGCAGCTGAAGGAAATTGGGATTTGTTTTTCTTACACACTGCACCATTAAGTTCTCTGATCCAGTGGATTTCACGTGTCTTTTTCTGTATTTGATTGAAACTTGAGGAATGGAAGAAGACGGAAGGAGGTTTCTTTTGCAGCTATTAATGGAAACAGAGCCATATGTTTGATCTGGTCCTGATATCCTCCTTCATGTAAGGGCTGTATAATTCATTTTTACTGCCCAGTGATGACATGCCAAGTATGTCACCTTCGTCAGAGTGGATCTCATGCCAGCACTGGGCGAGCCAAATCTCCCACTGAAAATATTCAGCAGGTTGACCATGTGTGTTGCATTAGGGGCAAGTCAGTTTAGCTGGGCCACAGAGAGAGATGAGTGCCAGATAAGTACAAGACCTTAATGTTTTATGACACCCAAAGATCCTTTCATCTCCTCTGCAGTGACTCACAAAAAAACAAACACTCACACATGTAACACAAAAGCATATGCAGTCGCATGCACACGCACACACTCCAGCCGCCAGTAACAGTTTAATCATTTCAGTCAAGCATCGCATTGCTTGTCCAACCAAGCATATCTCTCCATCTCTTTTTCTATTTCTTTTCTTCACTTGGAAGTAATTTCAATTTTATGTGTGTGCTCACTACCACTCCGTCTACTTTGGGGCAGCACTGTCTGTACTTCCTGATTCTGTTTCCATAGCGACTGCGACAGAACATTTCCCCTGCAGTGATGGATTCTAAACTAACGTATAGCAGCCATGATGACACGCAGATCAACTCTGCTGACAGCAGTGATAACTTTCTCCTCCTGAGCCTCAAACTCTCTCCCCATTTTCTCATTCCACACATCCATTTATTCACATGTAAACATTTGTAGCGCCAGTGGATACGCATCTTACATACTGAACTGCAGTGCGTGTCAGCTGGTGGTAAAATATCTCGTTACGGAAAAGGAGTATAATCATCAGGCTTTCTGGTGTGCCATCAAAACTGCGGATGACAGGAAAATGGAGTCTACTCATGAGTCAAAAAATGCAACATGCTCAGCAATAAATAATTCTAATCCGTAGCTTTTGCAAGCGAAGCAATAAATCCCAAGAAGGATTTTTCTCATATACCTGTTCTGTTGGAATAGATTTATAGCTCAATACAGTGAATGCCATAAGACACTCTGACATTTGCAGCACCTTTCTTCACCAAGACCAGTAGACCCCGGGATGACCTATATGCTATTTGTTGCCAGCCTAATGAATTTGCCATTATTAATTATTTCTTGACAGTGGGAACAGGTACAGCGCAACTGAATGCTGCAGGGCACTAATGGGAAGACTCCACTCCACTTCCCCGTGCCTGTTCCTTTTGAAGTGGTAATGGGCTTAAGGTGCGTGTAATTTCCTGCCGATAGCGGATGTGGGAGAGGGCCACACCTGGGTGCGCAGGATAAGGAAGTGGGACTCGGGGCTCTCCCAGCGGCACTGCTCACCATCCCCGCAATCGTGTGGCTGATAAAGGAGCAGGTGTGGCACTGAAGTAGGACACCGATAATACTTGCAGAAGGGGTGTCCTTTAAACCGTGACAAGATGAACTGCCCTAACACTGAAGCTGGGATATGTTGAGTTAACAGTCACTGGGCTGATTAGAGAAACCAGTGAGTGGGGTTGAATGGAGGGGGAAAGCTGGAATCCTCTAAGGGTATGTATAGCTACAGGTGATTCTGGGGGAAACACGCTGTATGTAGCAAACTCATGAATATTTTTCAATGCACAAGGCGATGCTTAGTGCACGGAAATGATACTTTGGCATCGTGTGTGCTGCAGAGTAAACTTGTGGTTTAGAGGCTTCCCTGCCGACACATTACATTTCAGGAAGACACTGTAATGTACTGCATTTACAGTCTGACACGCCAAATTATAGGTTATTGAGAAATTTCCCACAGAGGATCCTGAATAACAACATGGGTCACATTTTTTTCCATCCAGAAAAGAAAATCTTCTACAAAACATGCTAAGTGTAAGCCACTTTGTAAAGCAACAGCAGCAAAAATTCCAGTTTGTACCACAAACTGTGTGTTGAGTTTGGGTGTATGTAGGTGGCTACGAGGATGGATGGCAGCTTCTGTGTCCTCTAAAGTCTCCTGTTGTAGGCCAGAGCTGAGTTCACCTTCATCTATCAGCAGCATCGTTCTGGCCACTATAACTCATCTTCACCTACACAACAAGATATGGAGGGTGAACGTGGAAGTAGGGAGGGAGGACAAAATGTGGAAGAAATAAAGGGGGAGATAGAGGAGAAGAGGATCATTGGAACACTCACTGGAATACTGTGAATGTTGGCCTTTGCACAATTTACTCACTGTTTCTCATGGAGAAACTCATAAATGTTAACATTGTCTTGCCCTCTCTCTCACACACACACAGAGACAGTGTGTGTGTGTGTGTGTGTGTGTGTGTGTGTCTGGCTCTATTGGATTACCTGGGGACACACTGTCTGTCTTTATTGAAGAGGTCCTTGTCGATTAAAGTTGCTGATAAATTGATTACCCCTCAAGGCCACCTGCTGGGCGCCGTCTGGCAACAATCAGGCTCAATAGCAAATCAATGTTGCATAAACTGGTTATCAAAGCCTATATCGACCTTATTAAAGCATATGGAGATAAAGACCAGAGCTCAAAAATATGGTCAAGCAGAAAAGGACAGGTTTAATCACGTCTGACCTTTGTTGTTGCATAAACGCAGTAATAAACAACTACAGGAAATGAAAGGCTTTTCCCTTAACCTGAATTTGTTTTCTTTTTTAACAACGGGGATCAAATTTGAAGGTTTTCCACTTTTGATGGGCAACAGATGGGGGAATATTGTGTTGATGTGCATGTGTGTGTGTATGTGTTTTTGTCCAAGCAGGTGTTCCCCCATCTCCTGAGGAGTGTTCTACATACAGTCACCTTGGGCTGTGTCTGTCCTGGTGCCGAACACAGAGCGCTGGGATGACCTGACTGGCTAACTGGGGGATTCCTGCTTATTCTCAGTGACAAAGAAGCAAAAAGTGGTTATGAGAGGGAAGGACAGACAAAAAGAGATAGAGAAAGACAGACAGGAGAGACAAGCAGAGGCAAAGGAGTGAAGGAACAGATGGATGGGAGAAAAAGGACTTCAGAGGAAGACAGCAGGGGACAGAACAGAAAGCGGGAAAACGCATCAAATATTTCACCAGGCAAGAATGAGGGAAAGTAGCAGTGCTACAGTGGAGAATAAGAAATGCAGAGTGGACAGAGAGCAAGATTGAAGCGTCTCTGTCCCTGTCTCCAGCTTTTACCCCCCTCAGCAGATACTGTCAGATGAGAGCAGGGAACAGGGCTGTGAGCGAAAGTGGCTAGTGGAGCAGAAAGACGAACAGAGGATGTGGGAGAGATGGAGTGCAATGCAAAAATGTCCATCTTAACGACTCATTTGGTTTCACATACATTTTTAAAGCTGTTGCAAATCTTACTTTAATTAAGAGGAGTTAAACATTCCTGCTAAATGGCCTGTGATAATTCCACCTGCTTTCAATGCAGTATCACTTCATTCCAGATTTTTTCCCCCCTCACAAAACAAATATAAATATCCGAAGGTAGAATTTAAAAAACCTAACAAAAAAAAACAAAAACAATAAGAGTGAAGTCATGTGAAATGTGCCTTTGTGATTTTTCTTTGTGATTTTCCAAATGCAGTTCAAAATTAAGTACCATGCAGTGTTGTTGCAGTGTGAAATGAGAGCGTTGGCCTCTGACATCAAAACAAAGGTTAGCTGAAGACGGAGCGAGTGACAGATTGGGACAAGTGGGGCTAAAAAGGAACAGAAGAAACGAGCAATGCATAGTAGAGCAGAGGGGAATTGGTGGGGAAGCGATGGGGGCCCATTTTCACGCGGCGTGGGGATTAGGGGCATGACACCAATCCAAAAAAAGCTAAAGACTAGAAAAGGGAGTTAATGGAGCACAAACAGAAAGGCAAGTTGCTGTTAGTCTTTCACACACACACACACAATGAGAAAAGAATAGAGGGGAGAAGGGGAAGAGGCAAAGGCATTTTCAATGCACAATCATAGACACAGTAAACACATTTAAGCACACTGGTGGTAAGCATGTGCAAATACACAAAAGCTCGCCACAGTGTCCCTATGAAATGCAACCCCTTGTGTCTTCAGCATGTGATTGGGTCTTTGAAACCGCGGTGATGAGCGATGAAGCGATAAAGTTGGACCCTGAGATATCCTCCCTCAAAGAGAAAGATTCTCCTGATGATGCAGAGATACGGCAGCAGTCCAAAGAGAGAGCCGAGATATGTGCATGGAGATAACTGCTGTACAGAGGAGATCGCCCCCCTTATCATGTTTCAGAAGGGTGAGAGATGAGAGTCTGCGTGACGAGACCTATCGTCACGGAGTATCAATAAAGAATGACAGACCTGTCCGGTGACATCCTCTATTCTTGATCTTTCACTTCCAAGTGTCTCTGTAGCATTCTTCGCTGTCAATGCAAGAAAAGATATGGGGGGCGCTGCAACAGTTTATCTCGCTGCTTAGAAAACCAATGGCTTCATTTTGCTATATGGTGTTTTAAAAATGCCAAAATGTAAACAGGATGGCCCGCGTAAGTGAATCAGTCTGCAAAAGCTAACTGTGTAGTGTATCTGTGTGCTCTATTCCGGCGACACTTTAACCTCACTCCCCATTTCAACATAATTTAGTGTGCCACAGAAAAACAGTGCAGCTTCACTCTCCACTCTGAAATGACAGCTATAAAAGCAATGTCCTTTGCCTTGGGCTGAATTTAATGCCACGTACCATATGAGCCACTAGTAAACGCCAGAGTTGTGCCATCTAGCAGAAACACCTTCTCCCACTTCACTGAAATGCAATACAAGAAAACTTGCTTTTTGTTATTCCATTCCCATTTCCATTAAAACTGACATTTCATCTAAACCGAACCCTCCAGGGGAAACTGAGAGCCATGGTGGAGATGAAGCAATAAGATCTGTGTGTGTGTGTGTGTGTGTGTGTGTGTGTGTGTGTGTGTGTGTGTGTGTGTGTGTGTGTGTGTGTGTGTGTGTGTGTGTGTGTGTGTGTGTCTCTCCATGCAGATTTGTGTGCCTGTGTTCTGTATGCCATGCCAGTGTGTGTTTAGTCTGTATCTAGGCTGGATGGCAGAAGATGATGACCTGAATGTGTATGTAGACTAATGTTTTGGTGTTTGCGCCCATGTGATATGATGCTTTTAAAAGGCATCATGAGATGGAGTCTGAGCGCATGTAAGAGCCTGTGCGAGCGCCTCGGGCCTCACAATCCATCCCGTTCTTTCCCTGGATCAAGAGAAATGTCATTATTTGTAGCCATCACTGAGAAATCAATGCAATTACGTTTCCTGAGTCTCCACTTTGCTCTTGCCTATAATGTATAATTTGCAAAGTCATAAACGACATTAACACATGCTCCCTCCAGAGCTCCCCTCTCTCTTAACCCTTGGTGGTGCTATCGCCTTTGATGGAAAATAATTATTCTGGTTGCCGTGAAGGCCTGTGAGCTTGTTCTGCTTTTCTCCACAGTGATGATCTGACACTGTGATAACATTTTCTCCAGGATGAAGGCTTGTGTATTGTTCTACTGCGGGAGAATGAGTGACAGGAGTGGAAATGCAACAAATATACACTTAAGCTCATATTCAGACATGCAGAGATACTCAGACACACAAACCACTGATGAATGTGGGACTGGATTGGGGAAGAACTCTGTGGCTTGGTAACGATGAAACACGCTCCTGGTAGCTTCAAGCAAGTAAAACTCAATCTGTGGTTAATCCTTAAAAACACCCTGGAGTTTGTTGGGGGCCACTGTGTAAAGACATGATAGAGACATGCCTCCTCTATATACCTGAGGATGGGATCAGTGGAAGCTAAATTTAAAAGAATGGAAAGATTCGAGCAGAGCTTATACAATGGTGGCCAAGCTTCGACTTCCATTAGTTTTGCAGGAAAGTGGGAAGAAAACAGATACGCTTACCAGCAATACTGAGATGGAAATGGTGATGTGGACATTCTGGCATATACAGCAATTCATCAAAAAAGCATACAAATCTACTTGTGCAAATCAATCAATGCTGAATTCAAACAATGTCCTTCTCTCACTTTTCCACCCACTTACTAATAGCAATGAATTCAAATTCAAACTAAAAACAAAATATGATCAGCATGGGATTGATAAAGTTGTAAAACGATTTTGACAAATGACAGTGCCCATTGTTGCTTTTGCCAAACACAAAAATCCCATTTCAAAACTGGCTACAGCGAGATGTATTCTTGAATTGAATGAGGATTCCGAAGTAAAACATTAACTAAAATGGGTTTCTGCTGTCTAAATGTAAACAGAGAAACTTGGTGATATTGCCGCTGTACAATTAGACAGAAACCTCAGACAGAAGGGAAGCAGATAAAAGCATCAATGAAGGAGGAGTTTGAGACAAAACCATTTAGAGATGTCACAGTTGAATTTCTATTTTAAGGAGAATGAAAATGTATTGTGACCAGTTTATTCCTCTACAAGGCACTGAAGACTGTCTGCAAATATAAAGCTAAGGCAGGACTGTTTACACGCCACCTGCAACTCTATTCCCCATTATGCATAGATTTCATGGAAACTGAATATAGGGTGTACTTCAAGTGAAAACCTGGACAATTCCCAAGAGCATTTTATCTTGGCAGATGTTTTTTTTTTTTTTGCAACACTGCAAAATCCTTGTTTTCAGAAAACTGAGCTCAGTTCAAGCAATCTTGGAGCAGGCAGAAAGCAAAATCTAGCAATGAAGATCAAGAACATGGATCACTGAAAGAAATCCCTTTGATGGTGTTGATACAACCTCTGAAGTTGTTTCCATATAATATGAGCACGAGGTACCTGCGATGTAAATAAATATAACCATCCATCCAAGCATTTTAATAGAAGTCTACAACTGCAGGACCATTAGTAAAACTGAGCATCCTGGCATTTGTTCTGACTTTGACAACCAACAATTTGACAACCTATATGCACTTAATTTTTCTGCCATTTCCAAGTACCACATGCTGTCAAGCAGTCCACCAAAATGATCACCGGCTTTCTAAATCTCTCTCAGAGAACAAATGTCACAAAAAAAAAAAAAAACAAGAGTGTATGGCAGCATCCTTGAACATGACTGTCTGCGTTGCCCTCTAATGGCAGGTATCCCAAGGCCAACAAAAATGACAGCACGCGGTTTTGTGTTTTGTCTTGTGGCAAACAGATTTTCCACTTTCTGAAACAAGGTCAAGATGTGGTCCACAGGGTGCGACCTCCACATCTAACTGTGACAACAGATCAGTCAGCCTTCACATGTCAGTCTTAAAACAGTGAGACACTTCTACAACAAGCATTTCACCTACATTTCCAACAGGTAGGCAGACTTTCAGTGTGGTCAAGTACAGTGAACACATACATATGATAGATTAAGAGGGAATCTGTTCTTTTCTTCCAAAATGTCTTTATTTGATAGCAGTACACAAATCAATCTGTTTTCCCTGGACTGTGCCATAGTTTACATTTACAACTGACCTGTACTCTGTATAAAGTAGATATGAATCTAAATGTAGGTGTCAGGGATGTATCAATACTATATATGTTCACTATGTAAGATCATTTATGTCTGCCATTTCTGAATAAAATCAGCATGGACACACAACTAATGCTAATTTCTACAACAAATACCATGACAAAAGTAATTGTTGCTGTCCTCCCTTTCACTATTTTATTTTTCTGCCATGCTAGAGCTTTTAATATTCACATCATTTCACACAAAAAATTGAGAAAAGAAGAGAGGGAAGGTGGAATGATATGACGAAAAGCTGACCAAAAGGTAAATGCTGAAATCAGGAACTAAAATGACTATGATAAATATGCATTAGCCGCTTGCTAACAAACTAAAAAAAAAGCAGGGCCAATTTGTTCCTTCTGCACAGAGTCTCTGTTCTCAACCAACTGTTGGGATGAAGACGGAGCAGCTGACGTCTTACTTAGGCTATTACTTCCTCCAGATATACTGAAACATTTGAGCTACAATTAAAATGAAGGTTCCAAAGAAGCATCAGAACACAACACGGCACCAAGTGACTGCTGTTTGTGTTTAAGGACAATTGTAGCCACGCTGTATGAACTCCGATTATCGACACTGCCGTGACATGACACCTAATTGTAGCAACAGCCCTGGTGAGGATGTTTGTCTGTCTCACCACATGGGAAGCTAAATCAAGATTGCAGACTGAAATAGATGTTTTGCCTGTCAGCAATCGTGACGCACATGCCAAACAGCTGCAGGTGGTCTTTTGTTTTTTTCATCTTTTGCTATGGCATGATAAAGGCTCTATTCCAGCACATGGAGAATACATTCTTCAGTGCAAAGCTCAGAAGAATGCTACAAAGCATTGACTCACTTAATGAATAAGTCTATATATCTAAAACACCCTGAACAGCTCCATCAAACAGCCATAATAGACAATAATCTAGACGTTAGTCCTTCTGTGTTCCCACTGAAACGATGCATGAGCGATCACAAGCTTTCTGCAAGCTTAGCTAGAGGAAGACCCTGAGGAAATAATGGAGGGGACACACAGAGTAAAGGTGTGGTACATAAAAGATACATGAAGTGCTGGACCAGTTAGAGTAATGACCTGTAATAGTCAACAGATTGATGCATCAAGTAAAAATACGAATAATTTGCTGTGATTTTGCTGATTTCACTGTCTGTTCTCAAATGAAAGAAATCCTTACCTTATCTGTTTTATCCTGTTTTAAATTGAATATTCTTGACATTCAAAATGACACAGTGAGACATTGCTGTTAGCTTTGGTCATCTGGGATCTGTCATGATGTTTTTATTCTGTACTTTCTACACAGAGCACTGTAGCTGTCACTGAACTGCAACAACAACTGAAGGCAAAGGACATTTAGGTTCAGCTGGTTGTGATATTCGCTAAAGGCCAGTGACAGCTGTCTAAATGTGTGCACAAATGATTTATAATTCATAACCACATGCTCCCCCATAAAATCAAAATGAGAGTGCATTTACACGATCACATATATTGATGTCAATCTGTTGTTGAACAAAAACAACAGCGGGACTGTTCTTGCCACAACGTGAAGCTTCTCTGATTTAAAAATCTAGGCTTAAAAACACTAGATTGTAAAGTTACCTTTTTCTTGAGATTTTACTCCCTTAACCGCAAGGAGTTTCTGGACATTTGTGCTCTCGTCACATTTTTCACTGTAATATGAAGTCCTGCACCTCAGCACAACTCAGAAATGTTATCTGTACAGTATTACACATTACAATATATTGCCGTAAATCGTTAAAAAAATGATAAACTACAGTTGAATTTCTTCTTTCATTTATTTAGCAAAAAATTGTTGCTCTTCACAGAATACCTGTTAAAAATCTCTTGGATAGCACACAGAAAATGACAAGTTTCCCTGAGGATTTTGCTTGTGCATTAGGACAGCCCTGCTATTTGCAGAACAGGGCTGGCTAAGAGAGATTAGACTCTGATAAATGATGTAATTTTAGTGATTAGAGGTTCAGAGAAACAAACAATTATAACGGGGAAAAGGAGAAACCAGTGTAGATTTGGTAAATGCAAAGGTAACAGTATCGTAGTGCAGGTAAGTTTATGCATCTCAGCACCTTGCCACTTGTGTCCTCTGATCATTACAATGTATCTAATCTGAATTTTTTTTCGAAGCAATTTGGTTCAATCCATTGAATCCAACTGATTTGGATCCAAGCTGAAGCATGAAGCTGAAGGATTAACGACACATTTCATAAAGCTGTTTTTCAAGCCCTTAAAAGGTGACCTAGCTGATGTTTAATAGCTGCATTTTGAGTGGAGCATGACTAATTAATGGACATTTCCCTTACACTGCAGGATTCAAAGTCAGCAAGCTTTAAGTGTACCAGTGCAAATAAACCTAAAATACCCAAATCTCCATTGAATCAGTTCTGTTAGCTTTAAGGCTACATTTGCATCATGAACAGAATCCCCAAACTAATAACACAATACAAAAATAAGTTTTTTATTTGTTTTTTTTTTTGTAACCTAAGAGGTACAACACCAATCCTTTTGTAGTACAACTTACTTGTATCATCTTCGTCCCTAACTGCAGCATTTCTATGCTTTTTTGATTGGTGCAGTATCCACCTCCAGACTGATATTAAAGCATTTCCCATTACAAAAAGGTAATTATTACCTCTTTAAGACAAACAGTGTGTTACTGTAGCAGATTTTGTGGCCATCACAGTCTGTTTTTGCCTATATCTCACTTCAAATATGCAATTCTACTTACACAATAACCTGATGCTACCGCTATTATTAAAGATATTAAAATTAGTCTGTTGCGATAATTACCCAAATGTTGCTGCAAATGTTTGCTATTAAGTCCACATTTTAAAAGGTATGCCACTATTGCTCATTTAAAAAAATGCACAAGATAGTTACAGATAATCATATTTCCAAATGAAATTAACATCTAGCAGCCACTTAGCATGCCATTAAAATGAATAATTGTGTTTCAGCCTCATTATAATGTGAGAGCTTTAATATTCAAATCGTACTTCAGATTGGAAATTAAAAAAGGGAGAAGTGAGAGAGGAGGGTTGCAGGCTGACAGAGGACAGGACATGGACGAGGAGAATATGAGGACTGTGACGACTGCTGAGTGTTAGCGGAGGTTGAAGTTCAGGTATTCTGTGAACCCATAATGGAGGGTAAATTAGTGGGCTGGGGGTCAACTAATTATCGCTGACACTGAATAGTATATTTCTACCTTAATAATTCAACCTATTTTGTAAATTATTCATTAAAAAGCCTGCATGCTCGCACATCCCTTCAGTGGCAGCATAGCAAATGCACACAAACACAAACCACCCAGGAATATACGCTATACATACACAACTAATGCTGGAAGTGCAGAATTTACTGAAAGGAGCAAGAAAGCTAAATTCAAAGGTAATATTAATTCTAATTTTAATAAAATTGAAGAGACCTAAACAGACTATGCATCTTATCATTTCTTCATCTTTTTTGTATTACTGAGAAGATTATTTTTTCCTGAGTCTATTTTTTAATGTCATCCTACTGAAAATAAGTTACACGAGGTACAATCAAGTAGTTAAGAGGCAGACCAAAAGCCATATCTGATTTAAATTTGGCTGCTAACCTCTTAAACGCTGTCTTCTTGTGTAGCGATATGCCATTTGGAACACTCCTTGGACATCCTGTTCTGTAGAGCATCAAGCACCATCTGCTATGAGCACTGGATTTCCTCCACTGTGTCAGAAAAGGGAACCTTCAACTTGAATGTTTGCTTTGGGGAACAGGAAGCGGTTGCAGGGAGCCAATCTGGTGCGTAAGGCAGGTGGAAAGCGACAATTGTGTGGCTGGAGTCGAAAAATTCGGTGTGTTCAAATCAGGCAGTTTACGCCATAGAACTCAGCATTGGAAATCTGACTGAGGGGGAAAAATTCACAATGAAAAAGCCTGTCAATGTTGATTAAAAACAAAACAAAGAGGAGGTGTTAAAAATGGCAGGAGCCCTGAGAACCATGTGTCTGAGGGGACTAGGTGAATAGTGGCTAAAGTAAAATAAGATATCGTTTTTAATTTTTCTGGGACAGTCCCAGAACTTTTAGATCACATCTCACAAGCTTTCTGTAGATACACTGGTTACGTTATAAACAGCTTGTCTAAAGTAAAGTCAACACTTTGACATTCTGTGTCGTTTTTCCAACAATAATACAATAACCATAACTCATGGCGACAGTTAAAACACGATCATTCTAATACATAAATTTTCTCAAAATGCCAGTTGTTTTATTGGAAAGACTCAATTTAGCACATTATTATTATAAGATGACACAACAAAGGTACCTATATTTTTAAGAAGAATCTATAACACTAGATTAGAAAAGAAGGGCCTTAAAGTTCTGAATCACCACTCTCACCTGCCTTTCAACCTTTTTTAATTTCCTTCCTTCTCACAAAAGACTAAGAAGCAATGAGACCAGAATATCTAGGTTCCAGAATAGCACATATCCTGAAGCTGTCCGCCTCTTTAACACTCTAAACTTAGCACTGCAGGCCACTCAGCAGGTTTAAGTAATTGTGCAATAAGGCAGATGCTTTTAATGCACTTGAAGCACTTTATCTAGTGGGCTGTTTGATGTTGCCGCTAATTCCCCTACAGGTGTTAATGCGTCATCCATTGTATTCATTTGTTGGCTTTTATCTTACTTCACCATTTTTGCTCCATGCTTTTATGTGTATTTTACAGGCTGGATTTTACCTGCCTGTTTACTTCTTTAACATATGAGTGGTTCTACTATTTTTGCTGCTGACACAACCAGTAAGAGTTGCCTGTGACACATTGTTGAGAGGAAGAAAGTCCCTGAATCTGTTCCTCTTTGAGTTTATCCTCCTAGATAACCGTCTCTGTGTTTTCCAGCATATTTCCAGCCTCGACACCGACGTCTCAGAGACACACGGTAGAGAAGAGTCTAGAACGGCTCTTTTCACAACAACAACAACAACAACAACCTCAGCCTAACATCTCATACAAACTTCAAAAGTGGTGAAGAGAAAAATGAACTAGTGAAATCTACTTAAAATTCTGGTCTCATTGCACATAAAACATGATATTAACGGCTTCAGTTTCTGTAGTTTCACCTTTTTTTGACTGCAATGGCAACGCAAAGGCCCCATATTTCGGCTTTCGAGTTGCTTCATCTCTCTCATTTTCTCCAACATGTTGCCTCAGATAAGTAATGTAATCTCGGAAAAGGTTATGTCTCTAAAACAGGGCAATCTTATTAAAAGCTAATGGATACATAAAATCAAGAGCTCATAGGTGATGATTAATCAACTGCTGAAATGCACTGCGTTTAAATCAGTTTAGACTGAATTAATCCCCAACAAGCCACTGTTCTTCTCCTCTGGGCAATTTAATGAGAAAATACAATTATGCCCCATGAGTTACACCTCAGTGGTTCATTTCACCTCTGTGTGCCAAACCAAGCCTGTATGACTCAGTATTTGCCTGCCACAGCCTCTAGCGCTGCACAAGCATGATTAAAAAGGAATATATATATATTATTAAAATCATCAACTCATGTGATTAAGACCTCGAAGCAATGCATGCACAATAAAGTGTCTTTATACTCAATTCAGCAGATTAGACCCAATTTATTTTAAGTCGTATTCTGACTTGGCCTTTCATGTCCATATCTTGTCACTCAGGACTGACAGTCTGCACTGAGTGGGAGAATTGAAACTGTACTTTCAGAGGCATGATCAAGAAAGGAACACACGCTGGGTCTTATTTTATAGTGCTCTGGGCTCTGTTCCTGCCTATTTCTTTCGCTTGCTACACAGCATAGTTGGAGGGCTGGGGGTATTCTCAGAGCTCTTTATTCCTAATCTGACTTGAACAAACTCTTGCAACTTAAAGCCACACATTTCATCCTTAGTTTCCCATTACCCTCTCTGTCAGTGCAGCCGACATTCGCTCCTTCGGGTCTCACTGAACAGCGGGTCCACATGCATAACACTGTGGCCTCAGGACAAGCTTCATATATATCTTTGATCCTACCCATTTTGTGACCATATGCATGTGTATAAGGTATTTATACGTGCTTACACCAAAGTTACTTTACTGTATATATATTGCAGCATTGAGTTGCCCGAGGAGAAGAGGCGTTGCTGCATAAATCCTGTAACTATAAATCCTCACAGCTGCCTCAAACTGGCTGACCATGGCAGTTGCCTACATCAGTACTACAGTGGCCATTAAGGATTATGTGTCTCAAGTGTGTAAATTAAAATAAAACGGGTAATAAGTTTTGTATTCTCTGCAACAATCAGTCGTTTCATCAGCAGTATTTCTTATGTTTACAGAAAGCCTGGCTACATAGTCATGAGGTTGCGGACAAAGCACACTAGCAAGGGTACATAAAATAATTTGAGTACTGTAATGAATTATTTGATAGAAGCCACGTCTTTAAATCAGACAACAAACCAAAACTTACAAGCCGACTGGGGAAGAACAAAACAATATTTAAAAAGCACTCAGAGAGAACATAATTCTGCCAACGCTGCAAATCCTCTAAATGTTTTATATTAAAGTAAATGAGTTTTTAATGTATGCTTTGATCCAGGTATGCATCAAAAACACATATGGACAGGGCTTTTCTGAGAATACGTGCATCGTGGGAAGAATGCCTTTTGTATAAATAAAATGTGCAAAATGAGCACAGCTGGTGTTTTTATGAGTGTGTACCAACACTGCCAGGCAAAACACCATCAGAAGTTACGGGATGCTTGGAATTGTTGGTGGTATATATATTTGCATGTGTTTTGTCCCTAAACAGTCACCTAACTGATAAAGATCCGATTACATTACACCATTCCTCATGGGTAATAAATCATTGACAGTAATTCTACGATTAAAACTGAATTTACCATTAGTTCTTAATTCAATTGGGAAGGTCTACTGCTTGAATGTTAATTCATTTTTCTACAAAGCTTGATTTGGATTTTCATTCATATCCGAGCCAAAACACCGTCTGGATAGGAAATAAGTATTACTTATTTTTTGGGGATGGTTTTTATGGTTTCCAGGGGAGGCACACTGACATGATTTGTTAAACAATGAATGGCAGCCAGACAGACTGTCTAGCATTAGCACAGTTCACAAAATTCTAATATTTAAACAAACATCTGCACTTCAGTGAATCAACTCTCAGCTCACTCTCCGTATTTCTTTCCAAATATTTCTCTAACACGCTCCTTTCTTTCATCACACTAAAAACTACCGGATATGTCAAGCTTTTACTCATCTCCTCAATAATTTTAAAGCTGAACAGGGCAGTGCAGAAGTCCTGGAGTACGACAGCGTTTGTGTGTACATCTTCTTGTGCTTCATTTGCACTTACTGTATATTTTCTGCTACTTGTTTGAAAGCGTGTTTCTGGGAGTGTGTGTGGTTAAGTGTGTACTCATTCTGTCATTCTGGTTCACGTTCTCTCAGATGCCCACTGAGAAAAGCAAATCCACTCAGAGAAACAAATAGTCCCCCTGCTGTGAGTGTGAAGTAACCATAAAGAGAAAAGGCCGAGTAAAAAAAGAAACAGAGAGAGAAGGAGAAGGTTCCAACAAGTTTGAGTAGTTGTGATGCCAGGTACAATGTGTCCTCTCCCTCTCTCTCTTTCATCATCTCTCTATCCCTGCCTTTCTAGTCTACACCTGAACCATCTCTCCCTTTTACCTTTACCTCGTGCCCTCATTTGCATGCCTTTTCATGGGAAAACATCCCCATGTCTGACAGTGGAAATGAATTTCAGCATCGCTGAATATACTTTTAACAGTGAATTCTACAGTGATTTGCTGAGGAAGGATCTTGCTTTGGAATCCATTTATCCTTAAGAAAACCCTATAACTCAGCCCCTGCTTACTTTGAAACACACAGATAATAGCATGCAATGTTGAGTTAAGGGGTTTCTGCTTTGGCTTACAGTTTAGCCCCACTGCTGCTATTACTGTGGTCAGTCCCTTTGTACTTCAATCCATATTCAAATATTGGGGATTTATGTGTATTGATGTTTTTAACCTCTTTCTGCTGACACATTCAAATTCAAAACAGCATTCCTGGGTAATGGCAAAGCAGTGAGGCAGAGGAATATTTTATGGATACTGTTTGAATGTCAAACTGAGAAAACCACTAGCACAGCACAAGAGACAAAAGCACAGGCTGGGAGCGAGGCGGAGATACGGGGGTAAAATACTAAGGAAGGGGAGCCGTCAGGAAACAAGAAAGAAAGACAAAGAGTGAAAGAAAGATTGAGCAGATTAGGGGTGCATTGCTGTGTCTGAGCTTCATAGGCATATAAGCTTGATTCATGCAAATCAATGTGGTTGTCAGCATGTAAGACATGGCCACAATGATTCTTTTATGCTGGTGAACGTTCAGTACTCTTCTTGATCGCTACAGGGCAACAATTATTGAACATATCCAGCCAATATGCCGTGTCTCTGGTTACAGAAACTGTCATCCCCCACATTTAAATGACAGGGGCCTGATAAGTACTAGAATATCAAATAAAAACGGAGCTCTGCTTCATTTTGCACATGTGCACACATACTCCTGTACCTCTCATTGATTCCTATTTTGAATTCCATTCTGTCAGCTCTCTGAGCATGGCTAAACACCAGCAAATGAATTCAGTAGGTGGTGATGTGTGTCGGGTATCGCATGTAATAATGCATATTAAAATTCCATAATTGGAGCCTAATTAGAAAGGTAATAAAGTCTACTCAAAACTCTAATACAGTCATCCCTGTGCAAAGTAAGCAGAAGTGTAACTTTTCTCCCATGAGGGAATTTAAAGGTAGAAGAGAAGGTACTTTCACCATGCTGCCATGGCGACAACAGCTCACCTTAGATCAAATTTTACTTTGAATGTTTCTGTGCTAGGGGTGAGTGCTGAGTTTAAAGAAGACTCCCAGCTTTGTTCTGTTCATGAAGAGAGACTGTAGTCATCAAGAGACCTGGCAGTGACTGATGCACAATGACCCTCAGTAACAGAGACCCATCTATCTGCCATTGTTTCCATGTGTCTATCAACACTAAACTACAAAATGAACTCAACGTGACAGATATAACTTATTTAAATGTGCCATAATCACAAAAGCCAGGATAATGACAGGCTATCCAGGAGGTCCTTAGAAAGTGCCTTTAAAATGCATCATTAGCACAAAACACAGTGGTAACGTCATGCACACAGGAGCCGCATCTTCGTGGAAAAGATATATTTTCCATCCCAAACAAATGTGAAACTAATGGAGTGGCGCTGGCAGTGTTTTGCCTGTGTGCGGACTGTACACCTCATATACTACTCAGCTCTGTTTCATCCTGTCAGCAGTAAAACGCTAACACCTTCTGCACCATGTCCCAGATTTGGACAATTTGCATAAACTGCCACCTTAAATTATTCACAGCTGCTGTCTTGGCTTTTCTGACTAATTATATTTTGAGCTCTTGTGTTTTCTTTCTACCATTTAGACAAGGAGAACGACCCAACACAAGCTCCTGCACACGGTCACGGAAATAACACACACATGCACGCACATGTTTACCATCACAAGAACCATAATGACCAGCGAGGGTCCATCTGATTTGTGTTCATTTTTAGTCAAGATTAAGCAATATTTTTTTACATGGGCATTTTTCTTACCTTACCGCACTTCCTCTACTGCCTTCCACAATCTGTTTTTCCACCTATGATTTAGTGAACAGCAGGTCAAATCCAAAACATTAAGGCTCAAATGGGCCACTATCTACTGGAGTTTGGATTGGATCTTGTTGATATTTAAAGCTTTAAAGAATCAGTAGCTTTTGTAATTCTCGAAGGCCATTACCTGCAGCCGTAACTTGAGAGAAAACAGGGCTCTTTCATATATTTAGGAAAAGGGTAACATTTTTCAGAAGAGAGGGCATCAATGGAGAATGTGCTTCATGTCTTTGTTACATTAAACACAAGAAATACTGCTATTTTTCTCCTACAGAGACTTCCCACTCGTGGAAAGAAAACCATGACTACTATATGTTCATTCGCTAACAAAGAACCTGTATGTTCTCTTCTGTGCAAAGTCTGGAATCAGGTCTTCATTAACTAAAGTGCATCCTAAGTAACTCTACAGTGGCTGTGCCCATTTACATCTCCTCTGTTCATAAACACCCCTCTAAATTGAAAACATGTCACACTGCGAAAGGTTGTGCCTCTGAAGGGAAAGTGCAGCAGCCTCACTAAATCAGCCCACGAGTCCGACTGAATGCAGACACGCAGCTCTAGTCAGGTACAAACATGAGCCTTTGCAGTTGGACACTTAACATATTGTAGCTGACAATGTGGCACACTAGTATTCTCTATAGAATCCCAGCTTTTCTTCCCCGCTCACTGATTTTCTCATTATCAACTAATCCGAGTTCAATAGTCGAATTCGACAGAACTTGACAATTCCTTAATTACTATTAGGTTCTCCTCATCCCTCAAAGCAAATACTGATTTATTCTTTCATTAGAAAGAATTAGGTATCACATCCTTCCCTCCCTCCCTCCCGCACATTTTCCTACTTCTTTCCTGTCTCCGTTCCCTGTGTGTGTCTTTGTGTTTCCCTTTGAGTATGTGTTGCACATTTTTTGGATTACATTCTATAATGTGCACATAGTGATGTGTCAGCGACAAATGCAATGCTGAAGGTCATTAGTCATCATCTCCTGGAAGCCAGAGATAAACTCAGCCAAGAAGATAATCACACTGTTTTTTCAGATTATACACGCACATGTGTAATGCAAACACTTAATCACACATGCTACACATGTCATTGCACGTATGCCTGTTTAGGGGTTTGTTTTACGCACCACCGGAAAGCCCTTAATCTAGTCCTGGATGTGTTTTTTTCCAATAAATAATTGAAATACTGAATTTGTTCAGAGCCGGAGATAGCTGTTCTTAATATTTCTCCACTTCCACCACTGCTTTCTTTTCATATGCGCACTGTAATAACTTACTCTTAATCAGAAGCTATCCTTCAGTTTTTCATACAGCTATCATTTCTTACATTAACAGATTAAATACCACAAGCTCCTTTTTCTGTCACTTTGAGGACTCTTCCTGAGCATAGACAACTTTTTTAAGAGGCAAAGACATAAAGAAAAAGAGCAATGCCCATCTGCTCCCTCTTTTACCTTTGCCTCACTCTGTCTTTCTCTAGTCATTGTTACCTAGGGAGCTGTTTTGCTGAATAACTATTTCCACATTAACATTTTCTATTGCCCACTTACCTGCTTTGTTATGCAGAAGCCAAGTACCAGTATTAAATATTAAACTTAAGTGCCAAGGAGAGAAGATATGTCACCTTTCTAACTGTAGATACGGATGGAGAAAATCTTTACGTGAGCAGTATTTTATGCATCTCCAATCTATATAAATATTAGAGCAGAATAAAGGGCAGTTAGCAGAGGTGTGAGCGAAAGCAGAGCGTGAAATCACCTTCATAAATCACACTGTTTACCCTTGATGACATATCTCATTCATCAGTTGGAATCCATCAGTTGATGTAAAATATGTCTGGGCATGATGATGAATCTGTTGGTGTTTGAGGCAACAATAACCTTGTGTAGCACAGTATGAGTGAGTGAGAAATGTGTTTTGGACAGTTGTTCTGATCCAAATTGCAGCTTGGTTGAGTTTGAATGTAGTATTTAGAGTCAACATGCCAAATGTGATCACTCTAGAGCTGACAAGCTATATATTGATACCGGTCAGTTTTCGTTTAAGGGGTGTTTTGCAAAGGATTTTGGATTATAGGTGTGACCAGGTAAATTTTCTACCTGGGAAGGAACCTGTGGACATACTGTTACATTGTCAGCTTAAGTGGAGGGTATACTGTAAACATCCTTTTTCTACAGAATGTCTCTTCCAGTTGCTTTGTTGTACTTATGCCCCAATTCCGGTGAGAAATACGTTAGAATCATGTCACTCGACATCTTGTCAAAGGTCAGGACATGAGTTGTGACCGTCAGTAACATTGGTAGAGCAGTGACACACCTGCGTGCCTTCTGCAAAGTCACACGATCGAACTTAATACTCATCCGACAGAAGACCCTGAGTCACGCTCACGGTTAGTTCTGCAAAATTAATTAGTCTTCCTCGCTTATTTTATACGTTTGTATCTCCATGTGGCCGGGCAACAGCTTGGCAAGACAGCTGATGCTACACGTTGTCATTGTTTACTTTGAGCGTTGGCCGGAGCCAAACCTTTGGACTGCCAGTTATCTCTCTTGGACACATACACTGACATTAGTGATTCAAAGTATGAGGGATTTTCTGTTCACATTTAAAACCTGACAAGGAGGAAATCACAGCCTCAGCATATAAAAATGCACCCTCAGCAATTAAGCATGTACTATGATGGCCATATAATCCATATATGGCAATAAGGAGGCAAAAACAGCAAACATTCAATTTCAAAATAAACATGATAAATCATATAATATGAGCTGCATTTGTTTGTGTTTTTGTTTTGCTTTATAAAGTCATTCAATTCTATAAATAGAAGTAATGACCACAGTTAACTTGCAGGACCAAAATGTTAAAACTGCACCTAAAAATACTGTACTACTAACTTTCCAAGAGTCAAATTTCCATACCGTGCCGTACTGCCTCATGCAAAAAGATGGAGAGAATGTAAAAGAGTGAGAGCAGAGAATTGAAAATAAAGCGAACGTTGTAATGCCCCTCGTTCCCCAGCTAATGACTATGCTGCGTGTGGTTACTCCGGGGAGTCTTTCTAACCTTTACTCCTCCCTAAATAATAGCTCTAACACCAGCTAGTTTCAACTCTGTAATCTAAATATAATTGGAGGGGGAGCACCACTTCCTTAGCAGGGAATATGAGTCTTTATAGCTAGTATCTTCAAATTAAAGCCTCCCTGCTGCATACCTGATCAGTATCACCTCGAATGCAGCTGGTGCTCACAAGCTTTGATAGTATATGTGGAATCTTGTCACTTTACTCTGTTGCCGATAGGCAAAGGCAATTTACTTTCACTTACTCCTTCGTGTTAATATGCATCTTGGACTTGGAATAAGTGCGACTTTGCAGGATTACATTTCCGGATGATAATAAACTGTACTAGTGCTATAGATACCAAATTCAGGTTTCTATTTCCCACAGAACATGGAGATTGGTGCACCAGTTCACCTAATAATACGAGATTGTTGCCACCTTTTTTTGTATGTGCATTTGGTTCTGTAATTGGATCTCCAATAAATATTTTTTTTCATCATTATATGAATTCACATGCTATCACTCCTTGTTAGCGGAATACATTACAAAAAGAACCACATCACATTTTGTTCAATTTCAGAGGTGTCATGGATGACAGAATGGACAAAAAATATGATTTTAAAGAAGCCACATTATTTTGTTTGGTTTTGTACATAATTACCCCAGTGTATCTAGAGATAAACAAATTACGAGAAAAGTCTGCCTGTTTCTTTTCTTTTTCAATGGATTAGTGTGTCTCTGAATGAGTCATTCAGGTTTGCACCCTATTGTGATGTCACAAAAAGGTAAGCACCACCCACAGTCGAAGTGCTGGCGGCCCTCTAACTGACAGAGGTTTGGGCAGTAGCAGCTAAGGTGGATTTAAAACTACAATGAAACATCAAATTCTAAACAGGGCTAAAACCACAGGCATTATAGGCATTAAAGTACACACATTCTGAGGACATGTGAGACTTACATTAGCCTGTTGAAAAGTGATATATTAGAGGGACCTTGAACCATGTTGCTTTGACAGAGAAGCCTGACATTTCAGCATCCCGAATAAAGAATCTAACAGTGGTCATTATAACCATGTGCTACTTTATATAAGTAAGTTAAGGGTAGCTATATCTCCATCCGTCCCTATAATTAAAGAACGTCAAACCCTAATAGGATGGCGGCTGCTCCCATTATATTTCTTTCATTTGCACAGATGCACCAACTTCAAGCAAACTCAAGTCAACTTAATTTGACACTTTTATCATTAAGGGGGAGGTAAAGGAGAGAATGTGATTTTCTATATTAATGATGGTATAAAATACTGTACATACACAGTTATTTTCACAACATTTTTAGTCTTCATTGTAGATAACCTTGTACATGCATAGAAGGCCACTCAACACAAGCCACAACAAGGCTTTGAAATCTGCTTGACTTAGCTCATCATGTAGCTAACCATGTAAACTATGATTTCCCTCAACCAGTCCCCTACTCAGTTCAGAATCAGCAGCTGTCATGACTTCACTCTGCTGTTAGCATTGACATTTGTTGGCCTGTCATTCCTTTGTCATTTCCTCTGGGGAACTTACTGAAGAGTGAGGTTAAACAAAAAAAGAAAAAAAAAAGACAGGGACAGTTCAGGAGGATGGGAGACAAAGCAATTAATTTTAACATATAAATTACTATTCTTACCTGGTTTCCAGGAAGCCAGTGAAATTGAGGAAAGACATGTAAAAGAAAAGGAAAATCAGTTAGAAATACAGTATTATGTAGTCAAATGCATGCAGTAGAATTGCCTCAGCTTTGTGTTATTTATTTTCTCGACTGAAAATTGCATTGGCAGCTGAATGTTGGCAACATCAATACTCAAAGAGATCAAGCCCTGTATTTTCAGTTTTCTGTCTCTTCTCTGGTTGCACCCTCTCTCACACTTTCTTTCTTTCCCTCTCTATCATAGCCTTTCATTAACAGATACTTGCACACACAGAGAGAAGTAACTGCCAATGGTCTCACACCTCTCAAATATTCTTCTTTAACAGATAACACTCTACAGAGGCTCTCCTCCAACAAAATATCTCCATGTCCCCTGGCACAAAAAGCCACGCACCAAAACAGCATAAAGTACTGGTGTGAATAATTTATAATCAGTGATTGTAAAAGTCCAGCATAGTGTATGTATTGTTACTTCCTATCATGACAGATTTTTGGGTTGCCCCATTAGCTGGCAGTGGACAAATTGTGATTTACATTCCACAACCATGCAGCACTATTCTCAAGCCTGGACAGCGGGCTAATGGAGGCACACACACAGCTTTTATTAGCTGTGAAATCCAATGGCATCAAATATTAAACACTTCATTATGGAGCACTGCTTGTCTTGTTCCACAGAACAGCCACTTAAACCTACAACAGCCAGGAGAAAATCAAGAGAAAAGGAATATGCGATGACAGCAGTAATTACCGGAAATCTATTTTATAAGATGTGTTTGTCATGGGAAATTGCAATGTGTGCGTTTCAGTGTGTGTGTGTTTATGCGTGTGCCGTTTTGACACGCTTGTACTGATCACAGTGTCAGCAAGCAACAAGCATAATGTTTGTTAATAATTAATCCTCCTATATCAAAACAACAATAGTTTTCTCAGTGGACAGAGTGGAGAGTATGTTTGATAAAATGAAATGTTCTCATTACATCTGACATCACAGCCTGCTGAAGCCAGACTTAGCAGCTTACTGCCGGACAGTGTTACGCTGAGAGGGGGGGCGGGAGGGCAGAGGACGAAAGACCCAGAACATGAGGAGAGAGACGGAGACTGGAAAAGACAGAGAGAAGCAGAGAAAAGGTAAAGCAGACAGAAAAGAAAGAGAAGGAAAAGAAAGGACAGACAGCTAGAGAATGAGACTGGGAATTGGAGAAGGACCAACAGGCAGTCGTCAGAGCACATGAGTGACAGCTTCACCGATGACCTCTGAATGATTTATCCCCGGACATGCTTCTGTCTATCAGAGCATCAGAGACCATTAACATCAGAGAATGCAGAGAGTGGGGACAGAGTGGAGCCTTGGCTCATCTGTCATTACTTAAAAGATGACCCTCAGGATGCAAAGCGTTCCCTCCCTACCAAAGCTCGCCTGTCCTCCAGCATGCAGACAATTTCTCAGAGGAACAGTTACTCTGAGTTAAAGGTCTCCTTTTTTATTTATTTATTTCAAAAAAAAAGATCAAACTTTTGCAGCTTACAACTTTAATCAGTTGTAATCTGGTCTACACTGACCATTGTATCACAAAGCCTAAGGAGCACTATTTGACTTTAAAAAGCACAAGCACTCATCTGACTCCCAGGTGTGATTGATATTCATAGCGGTTTCTTTGTAGCACCTCTTATTTGTCTGCTACAGCGGGGGTTAAAGCCTACTAATGAAAAAAGGCTGCAAAGAAGTACAAAGACTTTAACTTGCTCATACCAATAGGGAGCCGGTACGCAATTACCATGGCTGTTTTATTCATTAATGGACTTTATTTTATTGAAAATTATTTTACTTCAGAAGCGATTTGGCCTTTAGGTCCAGCAAACCGCAGCAAGCGGTGCCAAGATTGAGATCACAACCCCGGCAGCTTTGGAGCAGACTGCTGAAAGCCCACTTTTTTGTACATGTACAAAAGAAGAAAAGTGAGAGAAACAGCACAGTGCTATATTCGTGTTGTTTATGCTGCTTTCTGCTTTAAGAGGGGACCGATATGCTCATGCATTTTCATCAACCAAATTCAGTGCTAACGGACCATTAAAAGAGTAATAGGATAACAGCAATTAAGCCATGGGCCATGGGAGAGATGCAGCCACGAGAGATAAAAATGATCAGAGGAGTGAAGAAGAGAGGTACAGATGGAGGGGAGAGGAAGGAATAACTGGGGTAACAAAAACAACCATTCGAGTAATAACAAAGTCTACAACATAATGTTGTGCTGTCCTACAAGCCTGAGCGTTAACCAATCCCTGCAGTGAGGGTGGGAGATACTGGGGCGGTGGAAATGAAAGACAAGGATAAGCAGAAGGAGTAAGTGTTTAGGATTCAATTAGCCTTGCCTCTCCTCGTTAGACCGGGCCAGGGCTGACAGCTGGAGGGGAAGGCAGGGAGGCTGACAGGCACATACATCCTTTCTCTACCGTGGCAGGTGACATCTCAGCCACTTGCAGAATTATCAGGTAGGAAACTAGACAACATCTACACAGGCTTGTTTACCACTATCACTGATTGGATTACTCTCTGCCAAAATGAACGCACCTCTCTGCACCTGAATACAAGCGTTGACAGATCGCAAATGTATCATATCAACTTGCATAATCACATCAGAGTTGCCTCAATGCTCTGCACGTCAAATGATCTGTGTACACCTCCTCTCAAGTCACGGCCTTGAATTGCAGGATCAAACCCAAACGTCAGCTCTCAGAAGTTGTTTTCGTCCATCTCCAACAGAATCAAAATGTAACATTTCTTCTTTCGGGAGGTGAAACTTTCATCACCTGAACTTGGCTAGGATGTGGACATAAGGAAATAGATTTTAACTATTGATGCCAAAAGTAGTCCACAAGTCACTGCCATAATGTCAGCATTTTGCAGTTCATGGTAAAGTGAACCGTGGACAATAAGCCCTGACCTGTGGAAGCAGTGGATTATGATGGTGTACCTCAATGAATAATTTGGACAGAGCCAATAATGAAGTCATAAACAGGATCCATCCTCTGCCCTCGGATCAGCTTGGAGCACACAGAGATGGGAACCATTGATTTTTCTCCATGGCCCTGGATGTTCTGTGGATCTTGTCTGCAGACTGCCAACTATGTGCATCAATACAGACGTGCTTTGCTTAGCCAATGGCATCCTTCAAAGGGCGGACGGGGGAGAAAGGGAGCCTGCCTGTGTCCAGGGGTCATCATAGAAGATGTAACTTGCCCTTGTTTACAGTCGATGTGTCTCCTAGCTGAGGTGGACAAGTGTGTGTCTATATAACACGTGTATTTGGGAAAAATACAAAAAAAACCACTGACACAGCCTGTTCAAAAGCCACCTCGGGACTTCAGAGAGCACTGTTGTCTGGGTTAAACCAATACTCTCTCTTGCCTCCTGTAGTGAAGAAAACTACACCACATTTTAAAAGTGTGGAGTACTCTTGCTACCTTATACACAACCAATTCAGATGTAAACAAAATAGTGCACATTTTGTTTTCAAGACAAATGCTGCATCTAAAATCACTCCCTGTTTACTTGATAGTACATATATTGGCTATAGTGTCCCAAGTGAAAACAATCTCAACAAAAAAGTAATACTTTCTGCTAAGCAGTCCCAATGCAATGTTCTGCATTAACAAGGGCTGTGTGACTCTACAGCTCACAATGATGAGGAAAATTACTAAAAAGTGCCAAAATCACACAATTACTGCTCAATATCAGGTAAACTATTGAATATCTATTTTTTAAGAAGTGCTGAATGTGTGAAAGAAGGCATGATTTTGGAAACTGCTGCGCTGAATCAAAAACTAATTTTCATGTATCAAAATTACATATTGAGATTTTTTCTATTAACAGAATCCCTTTATGCCTTAAAATGACTTAGATGTAACTCAACACCATTGTATCCAGAATTATGAAGTCCTTGCCTTTATGCCTATCCACCTCTCTTCACTCACTGCAGCTCCGCACCCCAGCTCACTGGGGATTCACTGTAAAACCACTGTGCGTTGCACAATGGCAAATTGTACACTGGTGCAATATAGTCATGCATGTCAAACTAGAAACTGATTCTGTAGAAGAATGACAAGGAAAGCCCCACCCTGTGAGGTGACAGGATTGCTTCCTTAGCTATGGTACACATGAAACCCCACAAGTCTGAATCTGTGACTTCGAAATATTTTTGGTCATTGTATGCTAAAGTTTTAAGGTGGAAATGCTCAGCTTATTTTGCTCTTTATTTGTGTTCCAGCATAAAAAGAAATACTACACAGATATATTAACAAGGTGAAAACTGTGATTTTCACCGGTGGAGTGTTGAAGATATCATCCTTTAATGAACTCTGGTGAAATTTTATGTTGTCCTTCATGTAGATATGAGGATGAAATATATGAAATATAATAGTGAAACAACCCTAAATGGCAAACTATTTGCTCAACACCATCTATCATGATCTAAGTTATTGTTTCTTTGTGATGGTGTCAGTAGTTTGGAGTACAACGTTTCTTAACACAGTCAGCCTGTGTGTTCAGATATCATCATTTGACCACCAGCCAATGATTTTCATATGCAAATTTTCTTGATACTTATTAAAATGTATGAGTAATTTAAAGTAAATATTAAAATAAATACTGGTACCACTGAAGAGCAATCAAATCTTGTTCAGAATTTGCCCTTGAGAACAATTAATCATGTTCTGATTACTTGTTATTGAGACTGGTCTGTTTATCCCTATTCTGTGAGTCGGTGTAGCTTCATTCATTAGGTGTGTGACTCCTGGAGCTGGAAGCAGGTTGGTGTTTGTGTGTGTTTGTGTGGCTGTAGATGGCTTTAGTGTCTCCAGCTGTGCCAATGAGAGACTGGACATCTTCCATTAGATCTCTAATAAGGCTCAACCAGGTAAGAGCGTGTTGCTTAATCAACCCTGTCACCATACACATCACCAGCTCTGTTTATGTTTTCAATTAGGCTTCTCACTCACCTAACACTTTGTGTGTGTCTATGTGTGTGTGTCTGAACCAATCACTTATACAGGTTGCTGTTCACAGCACTCAGCAGGTAATCATGGGACTGTCAGTGACGTGCCATCTCTGATGGGCATCCACCATTAATATTTATAGTACTCTGAATCAGCCCCACACTGAGCACTGTGACAGCAATCACCCCAGTTTTTTAATATCCCCATCCAGATCAATTCCGATTAGCATTTCAAGCGCTTGGTGGAGCCACACAGTCTGCTGAACTTCTCCTTGTTCTCAAAGATGAATAGACACAGAGAAAAGGGAGGCAGAAGAGCAAAACACAGCAGACACCAAGTTAAACCATAAATGAAATGTTTGCCATTCAACAACCAAAGTGGAGAGAAACTGCTGTCTTGTTCTTAAATGAAACCATTGAGGCAACGGTGCTGGGATTTGAAATATGAATAAAGAACTCCAGCAGTCAATGAAGCAGTCACATGCCAAGTCGCAAGCCAGCAGGAGGCCCAGATGTAAAACCATAACAAAAGCACCTGGGAATTTGCATGTCTTTATTATTGATATGTGAAGTGACATTTCCTGGCATTAGAGGTAGGCTTTGGAGTCTCCAGTAAGCTTGGTCTGTTCTTTACTACCGTGGTGGTGCCATTTTATAAACCTCTGTGTGGACTGAGCTCCTTTTGTCTTCTCCAGAAGACAGACCAATCTGCTTATCTCAAAATCCAGAGGGAGTGAAGGCGTTTGTTTTTGCAGATCGAAATAATGCGCAGGAGAGTATAGTAACCTTCTGAGCAACTGAATGGGTGGGAGGAGGCGGATTGTGTGTCAATGTGTGCCAGTGTGTGTCTCTGCATCTGCGTTATTGAGTGTGTTTATGCGTAAGAGAAAGCCTCTGCTGGCCTTGAGGCGCCCCCACAGATGTTTATTTGTAGTGACAGCAAGGTTTGTTCTCTCTGTGCTCCTATTTATCACACTGAGCTGATTGTATGGCTGCGGCCAGATCCCACAGAGAGGACACAATCATCGCAACGACAGATATGCATGAGTAAGCAATACAGCTCTATGAATTCACAGACATAATCTATCAGCTTGTATCAGCAGTCCTCACTGAGAGAAATGAATATAAGCAAGGAAGGGCAGCTGGCTATGTGCTGAATATGGATTGTTTGTTCTTTTTCACAATGTAGTCTTTATGACGGGACACACTGATGGGGTTGAGGTAAATCTTATAAGGTCATATACATTCACTGAGCTCCAACTGTGGAAAAGTCATCTGGAAAACCAACAAATGATCGACACTAGCTGGCATTCTGAAAGAAAAGGATGGGAGAAGAAGAGGCAAAAAGGGGTTGGGTAGAGGAGACTCCTTTGGGGAACAAAATGCTCTTTGCGGCTTTAGTGAAAATAATGACTCACCAAATGGAGCACTTTAAGGAAATTCACACTCAACTCTCCTGGCTCTCTTCCTTCTCTATTCTCTTACTTCTCTGCTTCCCTCTCGCTCTTTGCTTCGCTGTTACATTGTCTTTCCGCCTCCCATGAGGGATATCACAAGGCTCCCAAAAAGCACAAAGACACTCTCATCGCTTCCACTATTGCCTCTGCGAACACACACCTGCATGTGTACCTCTGCACACACACACACACATGCATACTGTACAGGTAGGTGGTGTTCACCAGCAGATCCCCAATGTGAATCCTGACCTTTTCACATGAGTCATGTTTCCCATAAATATCTTCTTTTGTGTGCTTGCTTTTCAATGTGTCTATATGTGTGCCTGTCTCTGTCTATAACGTATGTGTTTGTGTGTGTGTCTCTGTGTATGTGTGTGTCCATCTCTGTGTTTCACTGCAGAGTTGACATTTCCATCCCTGGTTTGTCCCAGATTAGAACTGACACTGCCCTCTGCTACAGACCAAACTGAAACACATACTGACACCAACACACACACAAACAAACACACATACACAGATAAAAAAACACACACATGCAGCCAGGTTCAGATATGTGCTGCTCACAAGTGAAAAAATTGCATCTCCAAAATGTCACCTGTTAAGGATCACCTTTAAAGCTTGATTAAAAATGCCTTTTGACATTCTGCAATGCCTCCTAAAAGGGATTCATAAGAGGCTGGATAATTTTCTCAGCTCACACAGAAGCGTGTATTGGTGTAACTTCACCCAACAAGACCGAAAGCCACACCGGTGGTTCTGCACTAAACACAGTGGTGCTCTGAGCTAAATGCTAACATCAGCAACACAATATGCTCACAATTACAATGGTGAGATGCTATTTAGTAACATTTATCATACTTAACACTTTACTGTAGAATGATAGCATGCTCATTAGCTGGGTTCCGGTAATTAGTTGGTACAGCTGAAGACAATTTCGTAGGTATTTATAAATTTAGAAAAAACATAAATAAGTCTAATTATTATGATTCATTCTGTGGGGGAGATGAATGCAACAGATGTCATGGTCATCCAAGAGTTAGCTGTCATGAGACACTGCTCAAAATCAAGCCAATGAACCTTTTGGTGCTGCTACAGGAAAAATCAAGTGAGCACTAACGTCATTAAAATACGTCCTCTGGGAGTCTTGGATGTCTGTAGATCTACAAAACTTGGTGCCAATTCATTGAATCAATGTGGTGATATTTTACTCCATGAGTGCAAAATTAGAAACCCTGCTAATGCCACTAGATATAAAGTCAAGGGACCATTAACGTCATTAGGATTTACTCTCCAAGGACCATGAATGTCTTTACAAAATGTCATGACAGGTCATTTAACTGCTAGTTCTCAAGATGTTCCACTCAAAGTCGAACCTGTCAACCTTTCGGTGGTTTCAGGAAAAAAAAAATCATGGGAGCAGTAAAGCCATTGGCATACATGCATGTCTGTAGGCCTGCTGTAGTTGATGCCACTACATAAAAAGCAAGGGGATCACTAACATCAGTAGGATTCACTCTCCAGGGACCATGAACGGCAATATAATCCAGAATTGTTTATTTTTAAGTATGGACAAAAATGGCAGACATAGCTGCTCATATCCCACACCACTATCTTGACTAAAGCCTGGAAATCACAAAATTGGAGATACACAGTTTTGACAGGCCAGCAAAAAAGTATGCGCTCAGTTACTTTAGGTTTAGTGATGCAGATAATCAAAAGGACGCACGATCAAGGCTCAGCAAATACATACAAATGTGGACGTAATAAAAGCAGGTGCAATTCAAGCCAATACAGCAGCACCAACTGCTATAGGCTCAAAAGTTAAAACAGACTTATCTGAGGGAACTGGAGTTGCTCACCCATGAGGATGAGGATCTATGTGGTGTTGGTGGTGGACGTGTTTCTGTCTCAGTGGGAGAGAGACCAGAGAATAAAGCTCAGACTGAGCTGAGCAACACTCCATTTCACTGATCGCTGAGCAGCGTCTCAGCCTCTGCCGCAGGGGGATAAGCTCACTTACCTGAGCTGAATGTGTGTTTCTGTCTGAGTGTGTATGAGCATGCACATATCTACTGTATCCATCTCTATCCATCCTTGGTTGAGCTAGTGGTGTGATACCGTTTTCTATCTTTCCATCTGTGTACATGAATATACACGTGAGTACGGGAGGGGCGAATTCAGCAAACTGTGGTTGTGTTTCTCTCTGCAACAACCGTTACTGGGTGACTGAGTTTTGAGCCTGGTCATTTAACCTGAGCACTGACCCTCATCGTTCATTGCTTCAGTGACAGGAGGGGGCACGACGAAGTCAAAACCTCTGGACAGCAGGAAGTTCAGGGCACAGCCTGGCCTGTGTGACCGTCTGATGGATGTGTGTCTGTGTGTATTTTTGTTTGCATGCCATTAGTAAAGGCATACACAGACAGAGAATAATGATGAAGAGGCAGTTCTGACAGAATTCTCCTTGTACAAACACCTGTGTCTCTTTCATCTCAGACACATGAGCTGGCCATTTCACTGCTGACCTTGGCCACACGGTTCAAAAACGTCTGGGTGTTTTTCCATGCTCTGTTCATATAAAGTTTCATACAAGGACAAAATACCCAGGTATTTCCATATACAGTATATACAGCTCTGTAAAAATATCACCCACACAGTATTTTTGATATCCAACGATCCATAATATAAGCCAGTAGATGACCTCAAAATGACAGTGATATATTGACCAATGGCCATTTCTTTTTTGCAAACACAATGACAAGAATGGTTTAAATTTGTATTTATTTAATGGATCGGAAGCAACATATGTACTAAGAATCACATTCTATTATTATACCATCAGCCACAACATTTAAACCACTGAAAAAAGAACTGCATCACATTGATCTTGTTCTTACAAAGTTATGTTCTACTGGGAACCCTTGGGTCCTGGCATTCATGTCGATGTTACTTTGACACATACCACCCACCTAAACACTGTTGCAGAGCAAACACCCCAATCCCCACTGACACCCACCCCTCATTGGCACAGCAGCAGCTGCCTCCCACTGGGCAACGTGCCTTGGAACACGACAAAGAGCCCGAGGCACTGGCCCGACCTCCAAACTCCCCAGATCCTAATTCCATCAAGCATCCATGGTGTGCACCAGAAAAAACCTGGTCTACTGAGTCTTAACCTGCAACTCACAGGACCCAAAATGATTCATTGCCAACATCCTGGTGTCAGACGCCACAGGGGGACACCCTAGAACTGTTTCGGTATCATGAGGGGGATCTACACTATATAACTCAGGTGTGGCTAATGAGTGCATACCCGGAGGTCATAATTCCAAAAAGGCTCTTGCAAATATTTAAGGTGAAAGGTGCACAAGATCTAAAACTTTCAACCTGAATAGAAAAGCAAGGAAACCAGCACATCGTTGATCACCTGAAACAACAACCTGTTGGTCTTTAGACCTTCCTTGTTTGCATGTATTAAGTTTTCCACATGAAGGTTTGCGGACTGAAACAGTGTTAGTAAAATTAGTTCAAGAGATCAAGAGTGTGTAGGATTCCTTGGTTTTCTATTCATAACTGTTAAGAAGTTGTCAGTCCTCTTGTCCTTTTTGGTGGTCAAATTTTGTAATGGAGACATTAATTCTAAAGTGTCTGAAAAAAATGGCATTTTTGTGCTAAAATATCATCTTACTTAAAAGTTGATATATGGTTATTTTAATGTATATGCAGCAGCCCAATATTAGCCTGGATACCAGCTTGGCCTATTTACTGGTCCAGCTCTAATTCTTATTCAGAAGCTTATATTCTAGCATGTAATGGATAAAAGACAATAGGAATGCACATAAAAAGATATAGGGAGATCAATCCCTGAACTGCTTTACTGTAAGGTGATGATTGCGTATTGGCATCCCACAAGCCCACCTAAAAACATAGAGTCTGAAACAAAGACAACAGAGGAGCACTGACACACAAATACAATACACATATCCACACACACATAAAACTGCAGATGGCTGTATCATAAAGCTATGAATATTTAATATGTATGAAAATGAGACAAACAAAAAAAGACCACAACAGAGATGAGTGTCTTGGAGAAAGGATGGAGAGAGATGTGGGGGGTGGCAAAGGGAGAGACGGAGAGAGTTAGCCTGAAGAGCTAACATTTTATGAAATCTTATTTACACTAAGTGAGTTGATGCTAGGAATAAAACTGGGCTTTTGTGAATATCTGGGGAAAAGAATGAACCATATGAGAGAAATATTAAAACTGTTTTATATAGTGTCTGGTGGAAAAGAGACGAAAGACAAGGGAATGAAAAAGTGCTAAACAGTTCATATCTACCGTACCCTTAATCCCACCACATGGAGTACCTGCAGAGTCTAGAGCAGGGGTTCCCAAAGTGGGGTCATTACGACAGATTAACGACAGTAGTCTATTTGTCTTGTATATTTGACAAACTGAACGGATTGAACGTGTCACTACAAGGTGAAAACACAAACATCATGTCACCGAATGACAAAATCCGCTCATTCAAAAGGAAAGTGGATCGCTGGATAGTGCAAGTTGAAATGGGAAGGACTGATATGTTTCCTGAGCTGGTGGAATTCATGGAGGAAAATGATCTGAGTGTGAACACTGTGAAGGAGTCTATCACTTCCTACCTTCAAGCCCTTCTGGAACATTTTAACAAGTTTTTCCCAGAGGAAACGGCACCGGAAAAATATGACTGGATACGATCAATGTTCACTGTAACGGCCGCCAGTCATCTGTCATCTGACATGGAGGACGCACTGCTTGAACTGTCCAGTGACCACACCTTAATGACAGCCTTTAATTCAAAGCCACTTTGAGTTCTGGATTTCCGTCGAGAAAGAATATCCTCAGCTGTCCAGTTCCGCCATGGACGGACTGACGCCGTCTGGCTGTACATACCTGTACGAAAAAAACGTTCTCAGTACTGACGTATATTAAAAACAAATACAGATCGCATCTAAACGTGGAGGATGATCTCTGAGTGGCCATCTCCAAAATTAAACCAAGAATAGACTTGCTGTGCTCCACACATAGTGCCCATCCATCTCATTAATTGAGACTGAGCGACACTGTAACATAGTTATTCCCAAAATGTAAATTTGCACCGCAACGATGTTCTCATGCTTACTCAGTGCCAGAGGTTATGGCTGTTACTTTGTCTCAGATATTGTTCTGCTTACATGGAAATTAAAGTGTACAAATAAGTAAGTCTGCACATAACAGCAACAATGTTCACTTATAAATTACATGGAAATTATTGTGACTGATGTATTCTGATTTCATCATATAGTAAATTGTTATATGTAAAATCATATCATGGTTGTTAAGCTGTTCTGTTCCTTCTTGTTGTTGTTTAGCCTGTGTTTATTTATGCCTATTAGTGCGTGCGTCATGTGCGGACGTTGTGTTAGGTTTCAGTCACCTCGGAGGGATAGTGTGGGTTGGCAGTCTCAGGAACCATTATTTTGGGGGTCTTGGGCTGAAAAGTTTGGGAACACCTGGTCCAGAGGTATAGTTTTTGTCGTATTTCACAGGTGCTTTATTTATTGCAATACGATTTTTCTGGTCTTTGTGAGTCATTTTGTTCCTAATGATTATTGTTGTTGTTTTTTTGTTTGTTTCTGTTTTGATTACACACTATCAGCTATTGATTATGACTGTCAATTATTTTTAAGGAGATAAGAACAATAGTAAAGTAGTAAAATGAACTGTAGAAGATGCAGTTTGTATTAAAGTATATACATTTGTTTTACTAGAATAAAAATAGTCATTTTTTAGCATTAATCACATAACTAATAATGCTTAGAGAGGAAATAAGTTAAGATTTTGCTGTGAAGGTTGTCTCTTCCAGTAGTTTATTCTTGGGGTCTCCTGGGAACCTCGTCAGTAGTCCTTGTATGTTAAATACTTTTTGCAGGATAGAAGAGGCTAAGAGCTGACACTGAATGAATCCAAAATGATTTACTGAGCAGTGTTGTGAGACCAGCAGGGATATGCTGGTTCTCCTTCCACCATTGCTATGTTTTTCTTTCTTATTTTAGAATCAAAAGCATGATATCGCTTCAACTTAAATTCCCCTGACAATATATTAGGTTCAGCTAATGTCTATTTAGTGTCGCTGTATCAGGACACCATGAAGACGGAAAGTGAAGATTAAAAAGAACGGAAAGAAGAAAATGGTGTGACTGATGAGGAGCTCTTATAAACATGCTGATTCATTCATCTGCAAGTGCTGGGAAGCATTTCCTTTGGGAAAGAGGGGTCAAACACATTAGCTCCCTGCATTGAGCAAGTGCAGTGCTTTTAGAGGACTGCTAGTGCTCGTCTGTCAAAGACGCATCACCTCTGCCTCCTATTCAGGGTCTCTAATGAAAGAGTGACAGAACTCCTGGGAGCACGTTTGAAAAAGATGCAAATTGAGCACTCAGTTTACTTCACCTTTATTTATTTATTAATTTAAAACTTGAGTCACAAAATCATAGATTTTATGCGTGTACTCAGGTGGCCCCTATGCATTGTCACATTACATGTTCAGTAGTAAGTAAACACACTGGGCAAGAAGTAATAATAAAAGCTCGTAAATATAGTACATTCCCCAGGGCGTTAAAGTGTTTTTCTTTTTCTTTTTTTAATTAGCACAGTGTAATCATATGTGTGCTTGGCACTGGGATATTTAGAGTTAATAAACTTTTCATATTACTTTTATGTTTCATGCATTTTTCAGAAATCCCTATAGCCTTTATCAAAGGCCTGGAGGTCCTACTAATCAGAGCCCAGCATTTTTATGAACACATCAATATTAATACAAAAACAGAGGCATGGAATAACACAACTTTAATGCCTGCTGATACAAGTGATTTTGTGGACTGGTATAATTAATGGAAAAGATTGTAGTTTATATTGCATGTTAACATTCCCCTCAGGAGCCTGCAGGATTCATAGAACCAGTGGAGAGTTCCCTGGGCCAGAAACATAGTGTAATTAAGTCTTAGCACTTGAGCAGACAAACAAGACACACACACTGAGTCAAATTTTACGTCACTTTAAATTTATATAAATCAAAAATATAGTTGCACCTACTAGTGATTAATATCTCAAACTAGCACATATATGAAGGAGATAACACTGCAAAAGACATCAAATATAATGTAATATATTGTCAGAAACCAACATACTTATACATAGAATATTGAACAAAAATACCAATCGAAGCAATTTATGTTCTTTTCTGACTTAAAGAAGAAGTTTAAGATAATCTACTTTCTATTGTTAGGGTTAGGAAAGTTAAAATAAATACATTTTTGAGCTGTTCAACTTGTGACAAACACAAAAGGCCATCTTTAAATGCAGCTTAATTCAAATGACACGATGCCACAGATGACAAGTGAAAGGGGAGGATGGGATGTTGGCATGCTGGATGCTGGCATGTCAATCAGGGCCATAGCCAGGCACTTGAATGTCCACAACTCCACCATTTGTCATCTAAGACATTGTCTCAGACAGTGTGGTATAATAGACAATCTGCTACATGATGCTCTGGATGGACGTGCCTGACAACGTGATCCAGTCCCCCAAAATTTCCAGCAACTCTGCCAAAGCCCTTGAGGAAGAATGGGAAAACAATGCACAAGCCAGCATCGACAAACTCAATGTGTCACCAATGTGTGGCACTACACAATGCAAATGGTAACTGGTGAATTCTAGTCTTTGACTCACACCGATCATTATCATTTCCCCTATAGTGTGCATTTAGTTATTTGTTGGGTTGGAACACCAAATAGTTATTTCTCTTCATTTAAAAATGGATAGAATTTAATAAAATATTAAATAATGTGCTTATATTTCTGTTCAGCATAAATGACCACTATTAGACTGATTAGAGCAAAACGTAACTATTCTCTGTCTGAGAGCTTTGTGATGTGATACTATAAAGCACTGCAAACACCTGTTAAGTAAAAATAAATACAAATACTGTTGCTGTTCAGTTAAAAATTGAGGAAAATAATAGTAAAAAAAAATGTAGATGTGACCTCCTACAAAAGCCGTCTTCAGTCACGTCAGTCCTGTACACAGTGATGTGAAGCTTTACATTACACGCACACCTGGAAGTGTCAGAGCTCCAGGTGTCTCTGGATTCCAGGTGGCTAGCTGGCCCAAGCGATCTTGTAGCGAATTAAACAATTACATCTAAGGAAAGGACAGACTAGCTGGTTTCAAGGGGCGAAGCCACAGGAGTCGACTGAACAGTGTGTGGATTCTACTTTGCTCAGTGTGTCCCCGCTGTGTTGCTAACACTAGTTAGTCAGCTGTCTGAAGATATCAGAGTGTCCTGTCAAGAAACTGAAACAGCAGGAGCAGACGAATTAGTGAACAGACTTTTCTGCTCCATCTGTGCAGAAAATGAATATTGAAGTCATTGTCTACACTTTTCTTAGTGGATTTATTGATGTAGCTGTATGTGATATCCCACATACACTACCAATCAAAAGTTTGGACACACCTTCTCATTCAGTTTTTTTTCTTTATTTTTACTACTTTCTACATTGTAGATACATACTGAAGACATCAAAACCGTGAAGCAAGATATATGGAATTATATAGCAACCAAACAACTGTAAAATAACTATAAATATGCTTTATATTTTAGTTTCCTCACCCATTGCTTTGACGGCAGCTTTGCAAACCCTTGGCCTTTTCTCAATGAGCTTCATGAGGTAGTCACTCGAAATGGTTTTAATTTCACAGCTGTGCCTTGTCAGGGTTAATCTGTGGAATTTCTTGCCTTCCTAATGGGGTTGGGACCATCAGTTGTGTTGTACAAAAGTCAGGTTGGTACACACTTGACAGCCCTATTTGACAACTGTTAGAATCCATGTTATGCCAAGAACCAGTCAGCTAAGTAAAGAGAAACAACAGTCCATCATTACTTTAAAAACTGAAGGTCAGTCAGTTCGGAAAGTTACAAAAGCTTTGAACCCCCTTTGTATCCCCAACTGCTACAATGAAACTGGCTCACATGAGGACTGCCCCAGGAAAGGAAAACCAAGAGTCACCTCTGCTGCTGAGGACAAGTTCATCTGAGTCACCAGCCTCAGAAATCACAAGTTAACAGCACCTCAGTTTAGAGCCCAGATAAATGCCACAGAGTTCTAGTAGCAGACGCATCTCTACATCAAATGTTCAGAGGAGACTGTGCGAATCAGGCCTTTATAGTCAAATAAGCTCTAAGAAACCACTACTAAGGAAAAGCAGCAAACAGAAGAGGTTTGTTTGGGCCAAGAAACACATGGAATGGACATTAGACCAGTGAAAATCTGTGCATTGGTCTGATGAGTCAAAATGTGAGATCTTTAGTTCCACATGCCGTGTCTTTGTGCGACGCAGAATAGGTGAAGGGATGGTCTCTACATGCATGGTTCCGACTGTGAAGCATGGAGGGGGAGTTGTGATAGTGCTTTGCTGGTGACACTGTTGGGGAATTATTCAAAACTAAAGGCAACCAGCATGGCTACCACAGCATCCTGCAGCGACATGCCTTTCCATCCAGTTCGTGTTTAGTTGGACCATCGTTTATTTTTCAACAGGACAGTGACCCCAAACACACCTCCAGGCTGTGTAAGGGCTATTTGACCAAGAAGGAGAGTGATGGAGTGCTGCATCAGATGACCTAAACCCAATCCAGATGGTTTGGGATGAGATGGCCCACAGAGTGAAGGCAAAAGGGCCAACAAGTGTTCAGCATCTCTAGGAACTCCTTCAAGACTGTGAGAATCAACAATGTTAATAGTCATGAAAAATAGAGAAAAACACTAAATGAGAAGGTGTGTCCAAACTTTGGACTGGTAGTGTCTAACTTGTGATTTTTTTGTCTTCCAACACATGCCATTAAAAATAAGTTTCAAAGCATGTTTTGGTTTTGTGTATTTTGCAGGAGCACCTTTTCATCCTGAACTGTCTTTGAGACAAACTGTTACTCAATTACTCCACTGTAAGTAAATAATTCTTATAATTCTTCCTTACTGGAATTAAGCTTTTTTTCCCCACAACTTCATTCAGTCAAACATGCCCCCATTGAGCAAAACACTGAAATTAACAGGCAACTATTTCATGTAATGCACACTACAACCTCATGCATCATCACAAGGCCCTAGGCAAGGCAGCAAATATGTCATTGGTGAAACCATCCCTTTGCCATGGCCAAGTAAAACAACATCCCCTGCGTAAACAAGAATCTCATTTATTACATCCCACTCGAATGTGCGATTACGCCCAATGGGCATCTGTAGTTGTATGCCGCTGGAAGCAGTACATAAATTCACTGGCTTGATCGGATATTGCTATCACAATGTCTCTCTGGAGTGGTGTTGAGGCTATTCGTGTTGCAGAGGATTGATTAGAATTGCACATCTGTTTCTCCTGCTTTGTTTTTAGTTACATGTGCGCCCACTTCTATTTGTGTGCATTTGTGTGTGTAGGTGTGTAACGGGCCAGGAGCACATACCAATTTACAATAGTTAATATTTTCATTACTGCATCTGTGAAGACCTTTTAAAAAAAATCTGACAAGCTTAAATGAGGTCACATTGCTGAACTTCATGTCACTTCCCATTTACAGGATAACAGGCCTGTGGGCAATGTTATCACAAGGCCTCTGGAGCGCCAATGGACTTGTATCATCAGCTGGCCAAAATAATTTTGGAAATTGCTTTTTATTATTAGAAACACTCCATTACATCTTGATATAAATATGTTAACTGCGCTGTCTGAAAGGTGCTAATGTTTCCCCCATCGTCCTTCCTCCCCACTTTGGCATCTTCTCCAAACTGCTCCCTCTTCTATCCAAAACATCAAAAAAATAGCGTGCGTGGAAAATTTATTGGATGCATTGACACCCTGTGTCTTGGCTGGGTTGGTGGTGAAATGAAAAGGTATGAAATTAAACAAATTAAGTCTCCTCTTTGAGTGGCGGACAGCCTCGGTGCCTGTCACTGCTGCTTAATGTGATGCTGGGAGGGGAGAGCAGGATGAGAAGCCTGTGGTAGGAAAGCCAGGCTTGAACGTCAACTGTCAAGCCTGGACATGATGCTCAGCAGGCCTGAGGGATACCAGCAGTGCAAAGACGGCTGAAGAGGGGAAATAGACAAGGAAGGGAAGGACAAAAGCAGAGAAGAAAGACTGAAAGATGAGAGGGAAGGGCATGAAGACAGGAAAAGAGATGCGGAATAAGGAAAGGGGGGGGGTATAGCTAGAGGTAACTGAAAAAATATGATGGAGAAGGAATGGTGGGGATGGTAGTGGTAGGGGGGTACTTTCAAAGTGTTGAAGCAGTTGAAATTTATTGCAAATAACTGCTCCTGATGCTCCGCCGTTTCAATTTCACACAACACAATTCCACAGCTCTGGAGCAAATGTGTCCCTGTCAGCATCACTTAGGCTTCCCTTGCTCTCTGCCTCACACCTCTGCCCCTCCCTCTGCTTTCTCCTCCTGCCCCCTCACCTTTGCTCCCCCATCTGTCTCCCTCTCTCCCTCTCCAACCCTTCTCACCTTATCTCCCCCCCCCCATCTCCTTTTTATATTCTTTTTAACTGATTACACCATTGCAGGCAGACAGAGATAGAGAGAGGTGGGAAATGGGCAGTGAATGAGCGAGGGGAGAAAAACAATAGACAATAGAAAAACTGTGGCAAGGGCGGGGGGGAGTTGAAAGATGTGCAGGAAAGTTAACTTAAAAGGAACTATTGCTAGGAACTTTATTGTAACTTAGAGGGAAAAAAAAGACAAGAGCAAAAGGGAAGGGGGAAGGCTACATCTTGATTTTGCAACACAATATTCAAACCAGCATTTAAACCAAAGGAAGCCACTAAAGCTTTGGTAATAAAAGACTCACAGTTTATTAGTGAGCCGACACTAAACTGTCCTTTATTCAAGGTTTGACTCAGGATACTGTCCCCTTCCTACACTCTCACCGCAGTTGGGGAGGCAGGTTAGAGGGATGGGGAGATAAAGGGATACGTGTAGGGTTAAAAAGAATATTATTCATTTGGGCCGTCTTGTGAATAATTTATCTCAGGGATGAGGAGCAGCTCTGGATCCATAATGAGACAGAGGCCACTGTGTGAAAGACTTTCATCTCCCTCAGTCTAAAGACCTCTTATCCTGGCATTAAAGTCATCAAGTAAAATCTTTTGTGTAACTTTAACTGCTTCTTTATGTACTGTGTTTCCATACGCAGGCACACACACACACACACACACACACACACACACACACACACACACACACACACACACACACACACACACTGACAGAGACCCCAAAGCACAACTAAGCTGCATCTACCAAAACGGATGTGCTTCCCCCTACAGTTATCGTCACTGGAATAAGAATCAGCGGCACTCGCCACATGCTACACCACAGCTGGATTAGCACAGTATGCTCCAGCAGCAGCAGCAGCAGCAGCATCATGAGCATTGGCAGCAGCGCGTGAGTGGCAGGAAGAATCAGTCAGGGAATCAGCCTGAGAGACGAGTGCCGAGGCAGAGAGAGGAGCAGCAAAGACAAGGAGGCAGAGAAGAGAGAAAGAGCAAAAGAGAGCTCCACTCAGTCTGCAGTGGTTTGATAAGAGTTATTATTTCATTATCTCTCTGGGCCTATCCTGAGCTGGCATACACATGCACACACACACACACACACACACACACGCACGCACGCACACACACGCATACATACAGATTTACATATACACTCAGTAAAGATAGGAGAGAATGCAGATTAAGGAAAATTCAATGAAGGGCAGAGGGAAAACAGGCTGCAGAGCACTTATCGCAAGTTACCACAAAAACTGCAAGGGCAACAGTCGTTCCACCTTTCACTACAACACATTTATTTGAACATGTTTTATGAGTCACATACACATCGACAGCACAACATGTGTCTACAGTCCTTACAGGGAGGTGGTTGTATCTGTGTGGGTGTCATAAAAGTGCCATTTTCTGCTTGCTCAAGCAATCTCTCCTGAACTGCTCTGAATTGGACCAAGGAGCAACTATTTTTTTTAGTAGCTCCCTTTAATGTAGACATGCTGAACGAATGATAGAACATCGTCAACAGAGTTCTGACTTTACAATTTTAAATGCTACTATGATAACTTGATATTTTCTCTCCATTTTCTTCTCTTTGAAAAAGAAGTTTGGTTAGAGCAGTTCATGACCCATCATGGTCAGCAGTGTAAGCAAAATTCATTTTTCACTTCTGTCATCAGCTTAGTCGTGGTCTTAAGAAGACCTGGGCTCTGTTCAAAGTGCGTTGGGCTATTTGATGTTAGTACCATATCCTCAGCGGGATGTTTGTCCCCATTAGAGATTTATTTGTCCTGCTGTCTGGCACTGGGCCAAGCAGAAGCTTCAGGCTTCTTTTCTTAAAGCTCCAAATCACCACTGCAGTCAATCTTGGAATGCACACTATATATGCTTCCACAAATATACAAAAATGTGATGGCTGGCAGTGTAAACTCACAACATATTGTGGTTTTGTTAATTACAGTTAAAGTTTCACATCCACCTTTAACTCAAAAATAATAGATCAAATATTATTTTAATAAAGCATTCAGAGGGTTTAAATTTATGTCGATGATGTCCGCTGTGGAACATAATTATTGCCATTACTCAGAACAATGGTGTGGTTTCTTTGTACAAGTGGAAAAGCTTGGGGTCAAGAAGGGGACACATCAAGATGATGTCAGTCACCTACAGCTGACGGACCACAGCCAGGCAAGGACTGCACTCCTGACATGTTCAGGGCATGTCAAAACAAAGGCAGGACAACAGATGTGGATTCACTGATGCATATTACAAATATGCATTGACTAGCAAGTACTGTTGTGCAACACAAGATGAAAAACCTGCACAGTGAAGTGCACACAAACACACACGTAAAATGCCAAGGCCCGCCGCAGTGTTCTCACTGGACACTACTTTGTCCCACAGCTGGCAAACACACAGTGGAGACATCTCCCGTTTCCCTTCCATGTGTTTTTTTTTCTCATATCTCGATTTTCGACTTCCCACACTTCCTACTTCGTCGTACAATAAGATGTGAGGAGGAGATGAGCAATCAGACGTACCGTACTTTCCACTCGTGATTCCTCTGAAATTGTGTCAGAGACTGATTGTGATGCACAGCAGTGTGTCTGTGAGTTTGCATTTTCACAGATAAATGTGATGGTCTCTCAAACCAGTTGACAGCTCAGTTTGCAGTGTAAGTTTTCTTATTTCTTTCAGCTATGTGAAAATAGGAAGCCCTGTAGACAAGAAACTACTGAGGTGAAAAAGAGAAAAAATGCCAACAAAACCAGTAATGACATATAGCTGAGTTGACACTGTTACTTGATTGTACTGGTTACTCAATGAGCTGCTTTATCCAATTAAAAACAGATAATCACTGCCAGAGAGCGCCCATGTCTATTTGCACATTATTGCGTGTTTCCTTGTTTTCAGTGTCTTCTGGAAGAGCTTTCTAATTTCTTGGCTACCCAAGAGCAATTTAGGGAACTGGATCATTCTGTATGATAGTAAAGCATATTAATTCCTGAATCACACAGAAATAGTGGATGAAGCCAACATGAACCAGTTCCACATCGTGTGCCGTCAGCTAAATAAGCTCACTTCCTGCTTAAGTGGTGAGCATACATTAATAGAGGGAAACAGGGTAAAGAGGGGGAAGCAGGCAGACTGGAGGTTGGACTCACACAAAACAACTGAGCCTGAAAGACAAGGTGGTATAGTGTGGTCGTGCCAAACACACACGGGTGGACTAACGTGCATGCAAAAGTGAGTGGGCACTTATGAAGACTGGCAAGTTTAAACAACAGGAAAAGAGCACAGCGGAGTGCAGGCTGTGCAAGTGATATAGTAATAGCTTTGACATTTTTGCAACGCCGTTTTTATGTAGTTCTACAAAGTGCCAGGTACCAAGGGGTGAGATGCTGAGAAGAGAGAGGGCAAAACTGTAAATGCTAGCCTCGGCTGACAACTGCATCATAATTACACAAAAGCACAGAAGATAAGGAGTCATTTTTAAAATTGAAAAAGTTTTTGCTCTTAACTCATCATTTGCTTTATAGTCCTTTCTCTCTAGAATGACCCATCTCCCTCCTCTTGTCCCTGGAGCAGGTGGACCTGAGAGAGGGGGAGGGCTGGTGTTGCCTTGGCAGGAACCATGTGGCTATGCTCAGCCCTTCATACTTCATTAGTGTCTCCTGTTTGTTCCCTAAACTTTTTTTTCCCCCTCATCTCGTCCCAATCTATGGCAATCCCAACCTCATTTATCGCCAGTCTCCTGGGGAACTGGCTCTCGCTCAGGGATGTCAAAGCAAGGAAAAAAGGGGGAAAGTTGTATCTGTGTGCTTACACCTAAACAAGGCAGTTGTAATACAGAGTGTCGAAACATTTGTTTTTTCCGCGTTCCCTGTAATCACAGAGTATGCCTCTTCAGTCTCTCGTGTGCAGAATGACAAATTTCAAGGCTTGAAATTTCTCACTCAATCTCTCCTATCCAAGCACTCAACCTAGCAAAGAGCTGCAACATCACCGCTGCACTACTTGGGGTTTGATCTGCAGTAGAAAATAATGTTAAATATGTTCAAGCACTCATTCCCATTCACAAGTACTTATACAAACACAAAAGTGCATGCATCGACAGAGGATGTGTGTCTGTGTTACCACAAAAGCTCTCTTACAACGTGAATACCTTAAACGCAGTTCTGTCAAAAAAAAGCAGCAGATACACACACATACTGTATGTAAAGCAGAAGAGAAATGAAAAAGCACTCTTCACCCCCAGTTTCTCTTACTTTTTCTCTAACAACCTCATCCCACAATTGTTCACAGGAAATCGCCTAAACTAACTAGAAACAGAAAGACGTGTGTTAAACACAGCTGGATTAGTCAGACTCATAAATGCAGGAAGTTGAACCACAGCTAATGGAGTAGCAGGTTGCTGTGGATCACGAGATTAAAAAAGTAATTGGTAAAGAGACTGTAATAAAAAATAAATCACACAAGGTCTAAGAAATATTGTGCTTTTAATGCTGCAAAAAAATTACACTTTCCTTATAAATTGCAGGTAGTCTTGACCTGCCGATATTTCTATTCCACACTTCATTTCATGGATAAGCAAATTCTTTAGGGTGAATCCAAAAAGGAAATACATCTCCACTAGAGGCATTATGTATCTTGGTATGTGTGGAAATCAGATTTACAGCAGCAAATTGGGAAGAAATTCATCTGCTATCTCACACTGATTGGATCTAATGTAACAGCTTTCCTGACCCAACGGAGCTTGAAAGGCTGATAATTGAATGAATTTACCTACTGTGCGCTCTGTACGAGAGACAAAGGAAAGTATTTCCTCACAAAGACAGATAATATCACAGTTGAGGCTTTTTCTGTAAATCCAAGACATGTCACAAGGCCCACTCCTTCTATGAGTACTTTACTCCTAAACATAGCCCAAACCACATCAAACTGTACCGCATTTCCATGTTTCTCATAGTGCTTCTAACCATGGGAAGAGACTAAAGATACTAACATTTAAACAGCAGAAAACATTCCCACTGCTTGTCCTTGTGTCCCTGGAGAAAGTGGTCATGTTGGCTTCTTTATTATATCTGCACAGTGCAAAACATTTCCCATAGTCCCTCAAGGAAAACTGAACACCCACAAGATAATTATAATGTGAGGAAAGCATGGTCAAAAAACAAATGTTTACTTGCACTGGAAGGTGACTTTCACCAGGGATACATTATGCTGGCCGGGACCATGAAACACTAAGAATTTATTCAATATATGAGGTAGCTTTTAACAGCTAGTACCTACACTGTGGGCCTCAAGCCAAGGCCTTGTCAGTGTGATAGATCTGTGATTACTGTATAAGGCAAACCAAGTAGGGTTTGCCCACAAGAAACAAAAGCAGAGACGGAAGGAAGATCAAGGATGAGAGCGATAATGGAGAGGAGAGAGAGCACTGAGGAGAAGGGACAAACGCGAAGGCGAACAGATTGAAAGTGTCAGCGCCCCACTTTGCAGCAGATGGGGATTTCACAATGCACAGCTCTCCTCTCGTTCTCTATTTACTATTCTTCCACTTAGGCTTAGCGAGAAGCAACTCTTTAGTGAGACTGTCATGACTCTTGTCTAAACACATTCATATTCTGCTGCACAAACCACAAACAAGTGCACACAATTCAGTGCAATGATATGAATTCGTCATCAGAAGTATATGGTTACTTGTGTCTTTTAGAATAAAAAACAGCAAACACGCAGGCGCAAAGAAAATAAAAAATCTCTTCAAGCAAAAGAAATCAGAGGCATTAGAGTTGAACAGGGTTTGATATGTGCATACAAATACACATCCTGCTGGCTCCATCCTCAAGGATTGCTGTGGGTTCAGGCGTAGAGCACCCAGCTTGGTAATGAGGGAGAAAACTAATATTTGGAGTGCATTAATATTGTTGATCTGAGAAGGTGGCGCCGAGGCTAAGCACACCAGCTAACGCTTGTTTGTGAAATATGCTGGTGTTTGTGTACTGGAAGTGCAGCGATGCCCAGGCTGAGAGCATCACTCCGTCAGATTCCCTCATATGCTGGCCAGCTGAACAGACATCCATCCTCAACCTTACATTACCTGTAGTGTATCTGTGTCGCACACACGGACACACACATTACAAGCAAACACAAGCAAAACCCGACGCTCATTCGCACATTCAGAAAATGCATTTGAGTCTACATTTTTGTATTCTACAGCTTCATGCATTTATATTCATTTTGTCAGTTATTATCTTTGGCAGTGATGAGGGGAATAATAATTCTGGCTTAATATTTCAGGTGCAATCTTAGCATTTTCAGTGTGTTTTTAGTTGCTGGCTGATCTGCAGATCGTCAACTCTTTTTTGTTCAGCTTCTTTTTACCTTTTCTGAGCAGGATAAGGACACTTTTTACTGTAAACCGCAGAGATTTGTGTAGTCACACAGCAGAAATTATAGGTCAAAATTATCTTTTTTACTGTAATTATTTGGGATGAAAATCCACCAAATCCAACTTTACATTAGGAAATTCCAAACTAATTTGTTAAAATACATCTCAGACATTTTCAGCACACAATAAATAGAAAATATTGGTAATACGATTTTGCCTATACTAGGGAATTTTAGCAAGATGCTGAGATTACTGAAGACAAAACTGTGAATAATAATGTCATGATTGGACTCTAACCAATACAGTAAATCAGTGGTGTTATATTAGAATCCCAGTGATACTACAGGTGAGTTTTTTAGTATTTCATGGCTTAATGTGTTTTGGTTTTTATTAAACTAAAAAGTCAACTTGGAAAGCTTTGAAGTACAGCAGCTCCCCTGCCTTTACAGGACACAGTACAGTGTAGCTGCTGATACACTGGAGGGACTTTGGCCTGAGGTCACATTGAAGGTATCCAGAATCCAGACTACATGAGGTGTCACTTTCATTTACTCCTGGCTCCAACAGTCTGGTCTGATGTGTTCAGGAGAATCTGCTGAGCACAGGGAGAAAAGGAAAAAAGTAAGAGGAGGAGGGTAATGTATTTGAAATGTTTAACCACAGCTATTACTCCTTTAGCCGAAGAGTTGAACGTGTGCGACTCGATCGTGACACAATTTACAATGATGCGACACAATTTAGAACGATGCTTTCTCCTCTAACAGCAGTCCGGCAATGACCTACTGATCCCATTGTCTCCTTGTCTCAATCACCAGCGTGTCACTGAGGCCAGTGCCAGGTCACGCACACATAGATTTGTCTTGTGTCTGCGCCAGAGCAAAGGTGACAGGGAAGACACCATAACAAGGATGACTCACCCTTTCAAGCTGGGTATGAAAACGGCAGCCATTTACATTTGCCAGCCTAGGGCTAATTTGTTTTGACTGGAAAATTTGAAAAAAAAAAAAAATGTAGAAACTGTAATTGCCTCTTGTTGTTTTTTCATTTGCTATGTCCAGTTCTTTTCTGTTCGGAGTATAAAACATCCAGACCCTGGTGGACAGTGTGTGTCTCTATTAATAGCTGGTTCTTTTTTTTTTTTTTTTTAGCTCTCTTACCTCACTGGACTACCTGATTAAAAATGAAATGAAAACTCTAATGAGGCTTCTGGTCATTGAAATTTCCCCAGCGTGTTAAAGAGGCCAAGTTTGGTCGTGTCCCTAACCTCTTCTGACACCACACATACACACTCCTATACAAGACAGCCCAGTACCTCACTATCTCACCAGAGCTAATCTGGCAACAGCGTCCATACAGATTGTATCTTGAGCGCAGCAGTGTCGAGCTGCATCAAGACCTGGTGCAGACATTAGCAAATGTGGCTAACCAGTGAGGCTGCAGATTGAATTACAACTCTGCCTCATGTGGGCAGAATGAGCGGAAACACATGTGTAGCTGTCGCTGATTTAATGAGCACATTAAGCACATCGGCACACTCACCATAAAGCGTCTGCACAGACATCTGCATGTTGTCGGAATAAGGAATTCTCTTACTGGATGCAAATGAAAACCACTGCGTTCATTCTTTTTGCTCTGTGAGGAGATGTCAGTTTAAGGTCAAGATCTCTAGAAAAAAAAACAGCAGTAGATGGAAAAAACTAGACTGCACTTTTCAGATGGTGAACAATTTAGTTAAAAAAAAAAAAAAAAAAGCTGGCCCTATGTGGTGCCAAGGCCAAACTGTTTAACAAAAGACATATTTTTAGCTACAGCCAGCTCATTTTGAGATGTCCACAAAACAGAGAGACCACAGAAAAGGGCCAAAACACTGTTTTCTCACTCTCCTTTGTGGAGATGATGAATCATGATATAAACTAGGGTATGAACAGGATACACCAACACAGGATTAGTAGCATTTCCAAACAAACGCTGTAAAAGTGCAAATTGGACTTCCTGTAAAATCTAACATGCACAAACACGGGGACAAGAGACAAAGGGAACACTTAGCACAATAGTGTCCCAGCCAGTGGGCTTCAGTTGGCCCGAATCAATAGTTATTTACTCCCTCCAACTGGCTTGGGACAAAAAGAGAAAGAGAGAGAGAGAATATGTGTGTGAGTAAAAGAGAGATGCTGAGTAACAAGGCAATCAATTTCAGCTGTAATAAAAAAAAGAACCTAAGTCCAATGCTGCAAGGAAATGAGAAAATATCTGAACTAAAAAGCAACTAATAAATGTCAAACCATGTGTTCTTTCGTGATCACTCCATCCATCTTGTTCTATATACTGCATATGCTGCATGATATGTGTGAGCAGCCTGGAGGAAACTAATCATATAAAACTTGGTCTCAGGACCTGTGTGATGCTGCCCAGTGATCGGCAGCTTTGCAGAGAAATGCCAGCCTCATTCTCTCAAACGTTTGGGGAAAAGAGATCGACATGTGCTTATGAATATGTGTGTGCGTGTCTGTGCAACCATGTGTGTGAGAGTCTGATTGTATTTTTACGTGTGCTCAAAACCCTATATGGAGAAGTGTGTCAGAGAGGTGAAGAGTTCTGCAAATGAGGGACTGCACTGGCAAAGATGGACAGGGGGAGACTGAGATGGCGAGGGCAAGGAGATAAGAGAGCCACAGCGAACACCAAGTCAAAACAAGTAATGGAAAAAGGAGGGGTTGAAGAGAGACACTGGGGCAGGTAACGGGGTGGGCGTGAATACCTGGAGAAAGTCTCACAGGAAATGCAGGTCGTCTAGCCACAACATAAAATCTAAGAGTTGTGCAGCTCAAACTGGTGTTACTCTGTTGCGTCGGAGCTGTAAGAGCTCCGACCTGGACACACGTTAGAGGTCAAACCCAACCCTGTAATTGAATCTGAATTAAAGCCAGTTCTCAAATAATCCATCCCACAGATCATAGCCGAGTGTCTTACAACCAAAGCCCCGGCTCGGTATTGTACAGTACATTAAAACTCTTCATTACCATGAATAAATCGCCTAACAAGATATGAAGTGCCACTCCACATTGGGTTCTCCTCTGTACAAGGAGAGCCCAATGTACCCTGGGATACAGAAGAGAGAGGCGGGAGGGGGCACATAAAGACAGAAAGAGAGAGAAGCAAGATAGTCCAATCACTGTCAGCAAGCATGAATAATACATGAGCTGTAGTTTTAACACTGTCTGTTCACTCCCCCGCTTTGTCACTATTAAATATTCACACCAACATCTTTGTAGGCCATTGTTAATTACACACTCATCACAACAACAAAAGGCGTCGGCCGGAAACTGCCAATGCCAACTTCCATTAGAAAGTATATGAAGATTACAGATAGTACTATCAGATCAAATGGGTGGCAGCACATCTGCCTTTTCCTTGGCAGCAAAATTTTGTACTAGCGGTAAAGCCGTGGCACACTTGGTACCTCGGGCACAAGACATTTCCCAGTTCATGTGGCTTGAAAATGCCCAAGTAGCCCCAGGTCAAACTGGAAAAGGCAGCCTTTATTTTGGAAAGGTTTTCATGCTCACCTTCGTGGTTGGCCCAGAACACAGAGCAGAAGAAAAGGTGGGAGCACACTGCTAAACTGGTGTGCTCGGCATGTGTGGAAGTACCTTTGGCGAACTAACATTCTAAAAAAAAAAAAAGAAAGGAATGAAAAGTGTCTTTTTTTTAGTAGGTGTGCAGTCAAATAGAGTCTTTGATATTTACTGCTGAACCTCACCAAAGGTAAGAAACTATCAAAAAGCAGCAAAGCTAAAAATTGTGTATTTGGACTGAAGAATCAGCTCACCTACATAAATCACAACAAAGGAGGAAAAACATTTTATCTCTCTTTGGTTTCATGCATCAGTGTTTTGAGGAATGGTGGGAAACTGTACATGTACTAGTATTTTCGTTTCAGTTAAAGAAATTCTTTTATTTTCTTTGTTTGTTGATTTGAATTGTCAGGTTTAATTTTTATGCACAATATTCAGGCATAGTGTTACAAATATCCAAATCACATGCAAAATTTGCATAAAAGTCATACAGATAAATCAGCGCTTACAGTACTGGGCAAGATTAAGAGTGATAATGTCATCTTCCTGCAATACATAACTATCATCTATGAAAAACAGCAATAGATAAATGGCAACAAGCCCAGACAGGTTTCTCTAACAAATACAACAACTCTTAAATTGATACTTTTCTTTGATCATTGTGAAGAATGGTAACTGCTCCCAGCTACAACTGGTGGAGCTTCCGCATCAACTGAAAACAAGGTTGTCAGGATGGATACAACCCCTAACTAACACCAACACAACATGAGGCTGAATCAATGTCATGAACAGAAACGGTAAAGGAAAAATAGAAATGTCTTTTTTTGACACCACAAATGTGGGATCAGCAAAGCATGGAGGAGCTGGGTCAGTAGCTTCCAAAATGATAAATGAATAAACTTTAGGATATTTTCTTGGACACTGCACTTTCATATTTACTGAAGTAAGCATTTTAATAATCGGAATTTAAAATTCAAACCTTCCTCATGGTAATATTTTTGCATTGTGTCTAGGGTTGTATACATACAAGAAGAATTTTGCTATAAATGTATAGCTCATTAAATGTACATAAACAGGAGCATAAACAACCACAGATGGTGAAAATCTAGCCAACCTTATATTTGAAATCTCACTGTGGCTGACCAGTTATGCCTGTCACACAGAAAAGGCATTTCCTCCTATAACCTAACTGCTAACATCAGATGGGAGACACAGAATAACACCTGTGTACTGACAAACACCCTTTGAAAAACATTCTTTTCCACCAAGGGATAGAACAAAGCGAGAAGGCAACAAGAGTTTTTGCCCCCAGAAGCTGAAATTTACACTCTTTAATCACGGGAACCTTGAGCTGTGTGGCTTTACTCCGCTGGCCTGGCTAACAAGGCTGCTGGGACATAGTGGGAAGTTATAAAGCAGAAAGGGCAGGAATGCCTCTTAGAAATGCAGTCTGTATTTTGTCACACTTAGCTGCTCCAAGTGTATCCAGACATGTAAATTTGAATTTGCTCGATTGTATGAAAATGGTTAATAGTGTGTTGGCACAGTTCCGTTTTTCCAGTCAGACACTGACCAAACTGAGGGAATGTGTGAGTGTGTGTGTGTGTGCGTGTGTGTTGAGGGCGCTGGCAGTGGTGGGGTTGGGGTGGAGGGATAGATGGTGTAAACACGCCAGCCTACATGGATTGGGCTAATATCCAGTTTGTTCTCTCTCGCCTCAGCTCCACGGTGGCTGCAACGCAATTTCTTCCAATTGACCTCCCTGCCATCGGCACAATCACTCTCCACCGGAGACACAACGGCCCCAGAATACGGAGCAGCCAGCAGCGCTAGCCCGACGATGGAGGAGCCAGCAGTGAAAGGAGGTGGGGACTGAACCAACCACGAGGCGGAAATGAGATGAATTAGAGAGCGAGAAGGAGGAGGCACAGGGAGGTGAAAGAGTGAATTTATTCTGTGCAGTAGTGGCAGTGACAAAGCACAAGCATTTAGAGATCAGCTAAGGAGGAAATTAGAAGCATTATAGCCAGCCCTGGTTGTTTCCGTGCTTTCTTTTTCTTTGACTTTTACTTGTTTCTGTCGGAATGGCAGTAATGAAACTGTAGACCTATAAGGCAGCTAATAAAAAAAAAAACATCAAAGGCTAGCATCAGCTGAAAATTTGTAGGTGAATGATATGAGTATTATGACAATTACAAGGGAGCTGGATTTGGTTGGTATACAAATGTCTGTAAGTAATATTGCAATAACACAAACATGAGGGAATCGCCCAAAGGGCAGGAACTAGATTTATGAGAGCAATAGCCCAGCCAAAGGCTAAAAGGCTTTATAACGGCAAAGGATTTCCAATAAAAGTGAGGTTGGAGCCCTCTAAGAGCAGCACTCTCGAGTAATAGGATTAGTAGAAGTCAAGAGCACAGCCATCTTAACTCTTTCTGCTGCAGAAATTGCTGAGAAGCATCTCTGCCACAGCCAATACAGCTGTGCTGATGGTGCAAGAAAAATCCTGATTCCGCTCCATGACGCTGTGCTCTGGCCCTTTGCACTCAAACACGCACACATGTTGTCAGCCATGCCGCACAACAGGGACCGACTGCTCAGTTTTTGTAACGCTCGTCTGGATTATGTCCAGTTGAGAGACCAAGGAAGAGCTGATGGACTACAGTTCAAGAGATGTAAAGAGATTGTGGAGAATGAGTAATATGTGGAGTAATGAATTGTTGGCTCCCGGCTTATCTCTCATGCTCACTCCATTCAACACAAACTGCTGACTCCACCATGTTTCCACCAGCTGACACCCACCCCTACGCATCTCCACCTCGCCCACGGCAACTCTCCGGAACCTGTTCCTCTCATTTTTTTTTAATGTTAAATGAAATTAGTGCAATGCATCAGTGAGTTCATTTTTCCCACTGAAAATCACTTGGTAATCTGTTCTGCACATGAAAGGAAGGCACCAGGGCACCTGAAGGTCGGCCACATCTATTTGCTCACCATGCACTTCTCTTTTTCAAACAAAGGAGTAAAATTATCGATTTTTTTTTGGCCACTTCCCTCTGTTGTATCCCCCCTCAGTAGACTTGTTCCTGTGTTCTTTATCTATTTCTCTGTCTAGGTGCCGTTCAGCTGAATCTGTAAGAGGCGGCATGTTTGGCTCTCCATTAAACTCAAAGCACCCTCGCTGCACTTCCACTATTTATGTGAGTGTGGAAGCATGCTGGCATGCATTTGTGCACATATGCATCCACGTATGCACACAAAACATGCCGCTTTTTTCCTCGCTCTGTCTCGTGAGTACGCTTTAGTATAGCCACCTTCTTTACCCACAAATACCGCGTCGGCTCATTTCAGCACTTTTCCCACACTCCCCAATGGCTTGATGGGTCTTCCAGTTCCTAGAGCTCGCTGTTGAAACTGCTACGCAACAAACTCTGTGTTCCGCTGCAAAAGAGCACCCCCTTGGCTTTCTGGGAGAATTTACAATGCTGACGGCTCTCTGTTTCTTTCCCCAACAGAGAGAAACCCTACCGCGGAAGTGGTAACCACTGCCGGGGAATGAGCTGCGAAAAAGGAAAGCGCAGAGGAGAGCGAAGAGCGGAAGGATTGCGCCGAGATTTAATTCACCTCTGAGGAGATGGCAGCATAATGTATATAAATGCACTGCATGGAGAGGTACAGGATGGGGGGGAGTTGCCGCGTAGAGGATCACTGTGGTTGTCCCAAAGCTAAGCAGGAGAGACATAATAAAAGATAATTCAATACATTACTGCCCTAGCATAAATGTACAACTACGAAGCTAAAGATGGCATGCTGCGGCTTACTGTTTGCTGCTGCAGGGGTCACAAGGAGTTGATGTCTTGTGACAGGAGGAAATAAGCAGATGTAAATAAAACCATCCAATTGCTGCTTTGTTTGAAGTAATATTTCAAATCTAAAAACAAATAGCCTCGCTGAACTCAGACATCCTGCTGTATGAGCTTCAACGCCAGGGGCCAATTATTGTACTTTCAGCTTTGGAAGGTTTTGTATATGTCATCAGATCTTACTTTCATCTTCTAATGATTTCATATATGTTTCTATTTGCATCCTTATATGCAGACTAGAATAGCAGAGATATGTGAGCAAAGTGCAACGGTGTTTCAGTCATGAGCTAAGAATGAAGCAGATCAGTAGTGATGACACTCAGACAGGTTGACGGTATCTCTGTGGATCTTTGTCTGTCTGCGATGTGATGCCCAGACAGAACTCACCACGAAGTCTACCCCAACCACCTACTGTCCTCACATCTGTAGTAGCGCCCCCTTCGCTCTTCATGAGGCTTACATCGACTTTGATATCATCTGCATGATGCAGACAGCCATCCACTGTCCCCAGCTATGGGCTCCCCAGTGTCAGATCTGGGCCATGCTATGACACTCTGTGCTGGCTTTCAGTCCACCCTCACACACTGACACTTTGTTCACTGTCACACTCCGTCAGGACGTGCTAAGAAAACAAAACTAAGACTGTTCAGTCACTGCTCAGCCAATGCGCAGACACACATATGTAGGGACAAATATATACACTCTCATGCACACCGGTGAGCACACACAAATAAATACCCCTCCTTTCCGTAAACTACTCAGCTGGAAGAACACTGTGTCAGCTACTGCTCAGTGGGAGAGGGAAGGAGAAAGATAGACAGAAGTAGAAAGACAGAAAATAAGCTCAGATAAAGAATTGAACATGTAGGAGAGAATTTGTGAGGAAAAGCTGTATGAAAGATGCATGGCGACATGAAGGAATATAAAGAACAAGAGTAGAGTGAGCTCAGAAATGGAGAAGGAGCGAAAGACAAGGGGAGTAGGAAAGGAAGAAACTGAAAGATGTACAAAAAGGAAGAGAATCAGCCTTTGCTGGTCCATTTGGCATTCTTCTCGCTGTCCTGTCTGTGCCTTGTCCAGCTTCTCAACTGTGCAGCTCTGCTATTCAAAAGCCTCTCACATAGGCTTTCGATTTGGGCCACAACATTTTTCTTCCACTTCATCTTACTCTCCTTGTCTCTCAGTCTCTTGACCCCCTGGTACCACCTCAGCTCCTGAGTGTGTCACCGTCCAACAAAACTTTGGCACAAGGGAAACTTTCGGTTTACGTGAATTCTCTCACATCCTCTCCCTCTTCCTATTCACTATAGTGATGAAGAGCCTCGAAAAGCTGCATTACATGGATAGAGCGTTTGCATATACGTGATGCAATATATGCAAAAATGTGTAATAGTATTGGCTTTACTAAATGCTAATCATGCATAAACATACAGCAGTCTTGTCCGACCATTATCTCTCAATCCCACTAACACTCCATTCAACAACAACTAATGAAGTAGGGAAAGAACACCCCGGCGTTATAAAAGGCATGGGGTGAGTTTAATTAAACAATGCTAATGAGCAACTAATTAAAAGCTTTCCGATCAAAACAAGCCAGTAATTACCTGGAGCAGAGATGGATAATGAGCACACTACAATCACCGGCAGACAGGCAAACCCATGGAGACCCGAGTAGATCAATTCCCTTAGTATTAATGACCACTCTCTTTTCTCGTTCTTCCTTTCCCTGCTCCAACTCTCTCAGCATGTCAGACCATAGACAGGAGTGAGGGCTGATACGAGGCCTATAAAGGAGCTCTTGAGGAAATACTCTAGTATGAGTGTTGACAGGAACATCAAACACGCTTTTTATGCCAGTGTCACTCACTGTCTCTCTCACACACAAATTTCCTCCATCTATTGATCTTGATCTCCTTCTCGTCTTCTCTAGTGGTTTCACTGGTCTCAGATTTTCTCTCTGAATGGCAATTAGCTGTGTGGAGAGAGACTCTCTCGAGTAATTCTCTACGGTGACGCAATGGCCTTCACTTTTCTGGTCACACTGAAAGGTAGGTGTCTATGCCTTGGTTCCTCTTCTTGGACTTAAAGGAAAAGCCATGATTTGGCTGACAGAGTCACTGCCACAATGCTGCCACAGGAATATAAGCCTGGCGTGCCTCATGCTCTATCCCATCTGGGCCAGCTTCTAAGAAAGAGGGAAGAAAGCAAGTAGGAATGTCAGGTAAGAGGAGGGAGGGATGAAAGACATGGGAATTACATGGGAGTGAAATTCTACTAATAGACAAGGAAGCCCAGAGGCCAGTTTGAAAAGACAGGAAGGCAGGAGACGGTGATGAAAAGAAGAAAGGAGCAAGATGGGAAGACAAAAGAGCAAGGAAGCGATCAGAATGCACTTGGACACAAGAATATGATGAATGACCAGAAACTATGAGGCAGGGCATGTGGGATATGCAGAAATAGATCCAACGACGTGGGAAGAGAGAGAGATAAATAGATGGATAGATGGAGATGCCCTCTCGGCATTTTTCTTCCTTTTGATCCTCTTTTCACAACTAAAAAGATTATTATTTCCTCAGAAATGCCTCAGTCAACATCGAACAGTCAGCATCGTCTGTTTCTTCTTGTCTCTATTTTCTCTCAAGCAACTTGAAGGCTTTGGAATGTGTATTATTGCAAATCTCTATACAACTAATATGTATGGACAGCGGTGGGTTACAAAATATCTGTTTGGAATACTAAAACAGCCATTATGCCATTTTATTTAAAGTGACAGCACTACGTTTTGTGACAATAATACATGAATTAATGAAAAGAGCTGGTCCATCATCCATCACAACCTCTACTCTTCTACACAGAAATGTAACAATTTAACATTTCTTAGGCCAACAGAATTGTGGGTATCCTTGGCTTACTTTATGCAATTAGCCCTGACCTTTGCACTGCAGCACATACACACATTCAAAGCATCATCAGTTGATTTCTCCATTCTCCTTCCACTCTCTACCACTGGATGTGTGAGCTATTTAACCAGGTAGGCAGATCACAATAGCACCTATTTTAAAATATATGTATATCTGACATGTTCAGTAAAGCAATTTTTTTTAATCAAGATAAACTTGATTGAGAAATGAAGGCCATTTCTTATATTCTAAAGTTAGTTATTACTGATCATGCAAAAGCGTTATTATTGATGAGATAATCAGTTCAAAATGATAATTTTCACTATTGTTCGAACTAAGCAGCCAGAAAGCATAAGTGGCATGCAAATGAGCCAGCTAATACTGAGGCCTTCTGGAGCTTGATGAGTGTCGCTGATGAAGCCCAAATGATTGAACCACATGGTGAGGCATATGAAACTGCACAGCCCCTCAATGCTATGCTAATTGGATGGTAGTAAGGCTCCATTTAAAAGAGAGAGGTGCATTAAAAGTTACTCTGTTTTGAATGTATATATATTTTAGATGGGTGTTAAATGTTTCTGATAAAAATGTTTCAAGTGCTAGAGCATTTCAGACACAATGACCTCCCAATAGAGCGAAAATGTCAAAATGTAGGAGCTCTGCGCCTGCAGCTGATACTTCAACCTAATCTCACTCCTGCATAGAAGTGTGTGAAGGGACAAGGTCATATTCAGCGTTCCATTTTGAATGTTACTCAGCCAAAATACAAAAAAAAAAAAAAGTGTAATTAAATGGATTTTGTCAAACCAGTGCATACAAACCTAAGCCACTTATGTTGTAATTCTGGACAAATTCTGGCGGCAACTCTCGAGGTTGATGAAATTCCATGTGGACAGACGTGTAAGTGGACAAAGGATTATCATCAGTCCATGGTAATATTAAACAAGGATGTGAGAATACAAATTGGCTCACCCATCCTCAACCGCCTGCGTTAGAGTTTACCCATGTTGCAACGCCTGCAATAGAGCTTTAAAGAGAAAAGGGCAAATGATCTATTCTGAGCTTGTTACACAGCGGGTCGTAGAGTACACTCTCGTTTAACCACACTCAGCACAGATATGATTTTTTTTTTTTTCCAAAGGTGCTTTACTGTGTCCTTCCCTAAACCATCTCTCCAAAGAGATTCATCAACAGGTTCTGAATGGTTTCACAAACAGCTAGAGCAACAAGCTACGACAGATGTTCACTTAAGCTGCTGTGTGGGCAGCTAGTTTTTCTTTTCTTTTCGCTGTACCCTGTGTTTTTAGCAACAAAAAATAGATCAGAGCTACACATTTTTTGCAGGATACATCCTATACAGACACAAAGAAATATGTAACAAATGTCCAAACAATTATTTTCTACAAGCTGACAACTGAAGCAATGCAAATATGGTGTTAAATTCCACAATGCTGCTTACTGGCCATCATCTTTCATCCTCCTCTTAAACACTATGGCAGATTAAGAGCAGTTCATTATTTTAACATAATCTAATGGAGATTCAGTGGGTGTCTATGCTTGATATATTGGTGACCCAGATTAGTGCATGCAGCTATAAGGGATTGCCTGTGAGGATCTGTAGCTTCAGCCTGTAGGACAAAGCAGCAGACTCCGGTAGACAGCTGCCTCAGATCACACAACATGTATCTACCTCCTCTCTCAACTACTCTCATCTCCTGTCCTCTCTTTTCCACTTTTCTCCTCTTCTGTGAGGAAGAGGGAGGGAAGACAGATAAGGCTGCCTCCTCAGAAATTACCCATCACAGCCTGGCAATGTGTCCAGCTTTGCTGTCTGAGAAATGCTGAATTTGTCAATCCAGTTCAACTGAAAGCATTATTTGAGCCCAATCGTAGCAGTCATTTTAACCGAGTCGAGTGCTGCAGGTGCACAGGTATCACAGTGAAGGCTGCAGAGCAAAAATGAGAAACAAACCATGCTCTGCAGCTTTTCTTCATGTCTCTTTACGCTGGGATTAACCCAGAGTGAAGACCTTCACAACCTGTGATCAGAGGACATTCATCACCAGCAGTGGAAGCAGAGCAGATTTGTGTTAAGGTAAGACTGCTCTCTGGGGCTGCATGGCAGTTTCTCTCAGTTCCCCACTATAGTAGATATATAACTGCTAGTTCTCTGCAGTTGTGCTATAAGAGAGCATCATAAATTATAATGAAACAGCATGGCAAGCCCCAGTGCACTGTTATTACCAAATCTGCAGTTATAAAGAACAGAAGTAATTGCGGGTAATATGTATGTATTACTTACAGACTGCAGGGGGTATACTTATTTATTTTCTCTCTGTAAAAAAGATGTAAATTTCTGTGGGAGTTGCAGAGGATGTATCCCAGTTATCTACAGACGCCACATTTGAATCATAGACTGCCATCAGCTAGCACTGCTCTTCTAACCCTAAATACAGATGATGAAAAGCTTTGTCTCAGTTTCCATCCAATATTTTTTCAAGTGAACCTTGGGCCTTCAGGGGCCTCTCATTCACACAGGCAATTTCCAAGATATTCAGAGGCTGTAGTCACTCTCCCATCCAGCATAGCCCTTACTTTGGTTGACTAAGTGTTTATAAGAAACGTCTGCCCGCTTCATTCTGTCTCCGTGTATGCCTGGGAGAGATGCAGTGCTGCAATGTTGCGTTGATGTTTTATGCTCTATCTGGGACGCATCTCTTAGTAACATGCCACAGCCTAACTGGATCACAGATGAAGTGATATGATAGGAACAGATGGTTCACTCGCTACCACTCAGGCTTCCTGTAAAGGCAAAGAATGTACTATAGTGGACAAAAAATGCCAAAAGTGACAATTGCTAAAGTGCCGACTGTTCTCCTTAAAGATTATGCAAGTTTTCTAAGAACAATGGCAAGCAGTGTCCTTCTTTTCTTCACATCCCCCAAATCAGTTCTCGAAATAGGAGCCAAGAGGAGCATTTGCAATAAGTAAAAAAAAAAAAAAGGTCACTGGAAAACTCTATTGACTTTCTCTTAAAACACTCAAATATGCCTTGACATCGGTGCTCAACTTCAACTGGATACTTTTCCAAACACATTCATGCCCCACTGAAATGATACAGGCTAAATATCTCTCTTTATACCAGTCTGGTCCTTAGTGAGTGCAGGCACTAATTTTCTCTTCATCACATTCATTACTGATGAAAAGCCTCTTCAACAAGACTGATTAGGGGTAGGAGATTCCAACTTCCCTTGTAACTCAAACAGTCCATGAAAACTTAGATGTGCTGGCTGGATGAACAGAGTGGACAGAGTGACTAATGTAACATCTGGTACCACAGGACTGATTGTGGCACCTGGGAAAAGGGCTGTGCCGTACACATTGCCCCTCTCCAATCAGAAAGACATTCCTTTCATCACACAAGTGAAATACAATTCTCCATTATTACCTGCCAGACTCCTAAATGTCAGGCCTGATTTGTAAATGATATGCTACTCCTAATTACATTGATATTTCCATGCGCAAAACAAACCTCTCTCCTTCACTCTCTCTCTCTCCTCCACTCTACCAATCTCTTACCTCTCTCTGGAAATCTTTTTTTTCTTTTTTTTTTTTCAAATTTCACTGCTCTTTTAGGAAAGGAGCAATTACATTAGTGCCGAAAAACACTAACATCTAACATTTATAAACTCTCCAAAAACAGGTGTCCTTTCACATACCAGGGCATTAGGTTCCTGAAGGTTGCAGACATCTAAAAGAATTTGAAAGTCACCAACTCAAAATTAAATGAGCAAAACAAACTACTCCCTGAAGAATCTGAGCAAAGTGGTAACACTTAAGCTGAGCTAATGAAGCTGCCAAATGTTTACCTACCCTGCACAATACAACTCGGCAGCAGCACAGGTATAGGTGCACAAAAGGTGCACTCTTCCATCAATGCAGGTGTTCCACATTGTTGACAAGCAGAATCACTTAAAAATGTATCCTATACGTTGTTTTATGGCTGATTTGTGTTGGATTTTCAAGTTCTGTCCCTGCAGTGCTGTATGTTACAATTTTGGCCATAGTATCCACTATCCCATAATGTCAAGATGTCTGTGAAAGAGAAGTATTTAAGTGCTTTCTGATAATACAGCATTCTGAAGACGTGCAGTTGTGATATATGAGTTTACCACAGGGGTTAGGACAGCCTTTGAGCTATGTCAAATGAGTCTTCTGGCTCCAATAGGCAGCACTGGCCTTGAGGGTCAAAGAACAGGTCACACTAAGACATCTCACAGGAGATGAAAGATCATTCCAACATCTTAACCCACTGGGTACTACTATCATTGTTAGAGATGTTTTCACAGCATAGCCTTGGGATAGAATAAATGAGCCTTTAGACAGAATAAATGACTGGTCTGAAGAAGGCCTTGCTTTACCACCATAAGGGCAGAACTCCATGAGTCCCTGGCCTCCATTAGAAGAGACAATGTGATCCTCTTTGTGGCCTCCCCTCGGCCCTTTCTCAGTGTGAGATGAGTTCAGTCTTCAGCTGGAGTCACCAGAGAGACAGACCGACTGCCACGAGGGTTGCGGCTACTACCATTCAGACATGGAGACTGAATCAAAAAGTTGGCACATTTGAAAGACGCTGCATCTGGAGAGAGAGCGCAATAGGGCTCCAGAGGGTCTGGAAGAGGAGCGTGGGCTAGTCAGTCCTGATCTAAGAACCCCGACAAAGAGGCAGCAAGCACAAGGCAGATCCAGGCATCCCATTAGCCTTTGAGTCTAAATGTCAAAGTCTCCACTGGCCTAGTTCAGCAGGCTATTCCCCTCTACCCTCCTGAAAACCACAGCACCAAACTATAAAGACAGGCACAAAAAGAAGTCAAATATATGAGACTATTAGAAAGAAGTATCGTCTTTGCTTCATTTAAGCCGTCTGCTGATCCTGCAAATTTGTCATTCTTGAGAAAAAAGTGGTTGTCAAATGAAGAAAAGAATGCTCAGCAGTAAGATGTTATTTCCAAATGACTTTAAGAAAACAACTGTACATAAGATACATTTATAGACTAAGAGTAGCTACACAGTAATTCTATTGTAAACTCTTTAAACCCAAATAGGCATTTTTGGTGAAAAGCAGCAAGCTTTTGGGTAGATTATCATTATGTTACGATACAGAGACTGTGATTAAGCCCTTTTGGGACCATGTGTGTGAATTCACATACATACATGTGTGTACATATATGAAGTGCATGTGCAAGCGTGGGTGTGTTTGACTTGCACACTGGGTTCTATGTGGTTGCTGCAGCCAAGGGTGCCCTGCCCTAAGAGTGGCCCTTGCTGCCTGAGCGCTCTGCATGACATTTCCTGGTAAAGGCCATTGTAAACAAAAGCGTCTCCACGAGGAGTAACAACACAAATTCTCCATCGTCCTCACTGATATGATAACGTTGCCATAATCTCTCCTTCACAGATCTCTTCTTACAGCACATGAAAACCTCTTTCCACTTCTTGCAAATTTTTCCACACTAAAGAGCAGAGAGAACTGTAGACTCGAGATTCTTAGTCTCCCATTACTTTTCCTGTAAGCTCCATTCTCAGTACTATTAACTGGCGAATGGCTGCTCAGGCATTATGCATACTTGAGGTTAAATAGACCGTTTAAAGAGGAAAAATCTTTTTACTTAGCTTTAAGTAAACTTCTGAAAAGCTAGCTATTTAAGATAGATGCCACAGTTGGTCTATTAAGAAGCCATAACGATGGAAACAAATGGACATTGAGGAGGACAGTTTGTGAGCCAACACGTAACTGTGAACCAATTTATACACTCTAAACATGGCAACAGAAGCTAACAGGTGCCAAAAGACTCACACAGCATGCGATTGGCATGCAAAGCACTAGCTCTATTTTTCTTTGTCTCTGCGCTAATTGCATGCATGCTGTTAAAGCAGCCATAAGTATACTCAAGCCATTTTATTATTTATTAGAACTGCTTTATCAACATCTGTATTGTTGTGCCTGAACTGATCTATAACTTGCTCCTGAGAACTCTCTCTCATAATTACCAATATAAATTACTGGTTTAAACTTTAAAGTTCCATCTATCTGCACAGTTTTGTACTATAACCCAAAATACCAAAAAAAACCTCTCATCATCCTCTCATCTCCTCTTATTTTCTCTGTCATGCATACATTGACGCTACAAAAAGTACCTACAAAGTCTGCTTGAAAAAGAAAAAAAATCAAAGAGTAGTTGGCTAATGTTTTGCGATGGCAACATATCACTCATTGGGTTTCAATCCACATCCAGAAAGGGCAAAAACAGTTGGAGTCAGCTTCCTTCTCAGTGCTTAGAGACCATCCATTGCTTTCCATCTTATCTCATCCGATCCCAAACAGCAATTAGCTAACCCAAACCGCCACAGTCTAAATCACATCCAGCATCTCGCTCTGACCGCGGATCATCGTCCCATTACACACATTCCATGCAACTAACCTTCTTTTTATGATCTGCCTCCCCCCGACAATCACACACACACACACACACACACACACACACACACACACACACACACACACACACACACACACACACACACACACACACACACACACACACACACACACACACACACACACACACACACACACACACACACACACACACACACACACACACACACACACACACACACACACACACACACACACTCCATTGAGGTTGCCTGGGATTGAGGCTAACCTTTTTGCCATCAAATGTGCTCTGCAATGCAGCATTAAGGTTAAACATCACTAAAGAGGGAGTCAGGGTTTGAGAACAACTGACAATTCCCCATTAAGATGCCATTGCGGCCAATGTGGTTTTAGCCTTAGCACAGTTAAGGGTAACATTTTTTTCTACACTTCAGATACACGGGAACACCGTTACTGTACTCACAGTCACAGCAGGGCTTACTGTGGCATTGGAAGCCATTTGTAAAGACATAAACAGACACAAAGCTGACACCATTTTAAATGTTTAAAATCCATTTTAGAAAACATCACAATTTCACTGAGATGCCTTCTAGCTGTTGTTCAGAAATCAGATTAAGCTGATGTTAGAAACTTTAAATAGACTGAATGATTCAAATTAAAAACAGAAATACATACACGGAAATTAAATAACAAACTTAAGTTCAATTACCCCTGGGAATGAGGAGAGGAAACAATAACCACACAAACAAACCTAAAGACAGCGGCAGAGAGAGAGAGACAGACAAAGAACAAACTGAGACACACTGAGAGTGATAAAAAATGCAGGAAGCTGGTTTAGTAGTGGCTGCGATGTCGCCAGGGAATTCACACAATTGTTGACTTCCATGTAGAGAGAGACAATGAGTTCAGCTTCATTGACTTCTACAGATGCAGTGAAGCACAGTAATTACCATGGCTCCGACAGAGGAGGCGCTACCACCACAAACAGTCAGCAGCGTGGAAACCAACACACACACACACAAACACACACATCAACATGAACAGGCTGATGCACATATTAACCTTAACTTCATTTTTAACAACTGTACGCAGGCACACAACAAAAATACACAGTAACAAGGTTAAAAACTATTCTTCAGCCCGAAACGCACAAGAGGAGAAGAAGTAGATCCAAGTGTAAGTGATCGAGGTGGATAAACAATATCACTGGGGTAGAAATGTGCTACAGAAAAGGAACACATGGAGCAAAAAGTATGAAAAAATGAGGAATGAGAATCTCCAAACAATCTAATCTGTCCTTGAGTGCCCTCCTACTGCAGCATTGTTCTGTCAGAGCCAGATAAGTTGGGAGGCGCTGCAGTGAGTGAACAGAGGAGAGGAGAGAAAAGAGAAAATCAATGATAAGAGTCTCCACTTGCCACAGTAAAGGACTGAGGTGTGTGTGTGTGTGTGTGTGTGTGTGTGTGTGTGTGTGTGTGTGTGTGTGTGTGTGTGTGTGTGTGTTTCAGGACGGGGTATATCTGACTTGAATTGGCAGCCTGGTGTAGGTAGTATTGTTTCATCCCAGTAACAGCTATTAACAAAAAAATAAAAAATTAAATTATGTCACTACACAAAGCCCCATTTCGTAAACATGTTTGTACTTTCCTCAATGATCAAATGTCCTGACAAAGTTTTCTCTGCGGCCGAGTACAAGGTGACAGACAGACATGGAGCCCATTTCTTTAAGTCCAAGATATGCAAATCCCTTTTCCCCTGATGATGACATGAGAATACTTTATGCTTAATGTGCAGACGTCCCATCAGATATGTGTAATATATACAACCTCTTTGTCTTCCACCTCGGGTCGACCATCCAGGGCCTGTTTAATTCATTAAACACTATCTTTAGTGGCTGAACTGATAGACTTCCATTATTCAAAAAGTTTCAGGGCAAGCCCTCCAATGGAATTACCTCTGAGCATTGGTATCTAAATTAAAGTTAAATATTTAGAAAATCTCCCTAAAGCTGCGAGAGGATGTTTTATGTGTTCATTTCCAAGATAAATCTGACTGCAAACAGATGAAGAAGAAATAATTTGCCATGTGTCTGTTCTGAATTTCCTGAGCGCTGTGGTGTTCTCTGTCCAAACAGTCAGCGGTTGAACAAGAAAGCATGCTTATACACGTTCAAATTCAAAATCGGACACATGCATTAGGACCCGATGATAGATTTACAACAACATTCAGACTGCTTTTACCATTACAAGAGAAAATGTGAAGTATCTGTACGCAATACGACGTGAACAAAGACCAGCTGAGGAGTTCTGTTAAGGATCTGTTGGTCAAATTCTGTTAATGAGTAAACTTCAAACTCTCGAGACATAGAAGTAGTGAAAAAAAAAAAGATGCTGGGAAAACTGAGGACAATCGCTCTTCGATTCCTCCCATCAATAACGCTAATTGTCATCCAGTTCTTTGCTTTAGTCGGCTGGGAGACTGTTGGCTGCCTCACAGTGCAAGTCCACACATTTTGCTTTGTTCATTGTGGTCTGACAGGGCTCTGGCATTTGCTCGATTTGTGGGTGCTGTCACTGGGTGCAGACCAAAACGACTCCGCAAGCAGTAAGATCAGACTTCATCCTGGTTACTCACTGACAAGTGCTCTCCTTCACAGACACATCAACATGAATGTTTCACTCAACTGTCTGGACAGATGCCTAACCTGCTAGCTTGTCCTTGGATTTTGCTTCAGCTTCTTAAAGTAGAACTAGATTTAAATCCTTGTGGTTGCATGTTGGTGCCAACTAGGCAAGTCGTAGTTCATATCTTAGTCTCTCCTGATTTGACCTTTTGGATATAAATATGACTTCATCATTTAATCCTATTAGACATTTGTGTGAAATTTTGTCAAGTGCTATGAGGTCACAGTGACATTGACCACCAAATTCTTGCAATTTCTTGATATTGCCTTCATGAGAACAGGACGGGCGTGAGGTCACAGTGATGTTTGTCCGTAGACAACCAAAATCTAGTTTTGTTCTTTCTTTTTTTTGTCTATTAGTCCAAATGAACATTTGTCCCAAATTGGAAGACATTCCCTTCAGGTGTTCAAGAGATCAAGTTAATAAGAACAGCATGGGCAGTTCAATAACATTACGCAAAAAATGTTACATAGTGATGAAGTCTGTCACCGAAACTAGTCACCACAGTTTTCTCATAAGCCTGACTACTGCTGGTGCTGTCAGGTTCCATCCATATTTAGAGGATATTTTTGAAGAATAATTTCCTATCTTCAAAAAACTGCCAGACTTTAGCTCTCTTATTCCCTCACATGACACACTGAACTCCATCAGCTGCTCCACAACTGATTTACAGACATGTAAATGCAAGTATGAAATATGTTATCACGTGCGAGTTAGTAGTAGAATTCATGTGTAATGTACTGCGCAAGTCAGTATATGACACTGAATGTGATATTTTCCCACATTTTCTACATCTATCTCTCCTCAAGACATTCCTACACACATACACACACATTAAGAGCTACTTGCTCTGTTAAGCGGAAGGAATTTCTTTGTTTTTTTGGCATAGATTAGTGCTTCAGCTGTGAGGAAAGGACAGCCCAATTTGTCAAGAGAGTGCATGGAGCTAATCACATCAAAAGAACTGCTACCCAGGCTAATATCAGTCCACGAGCAGGACGCCTCATTTATTAGTCTGCATCTGCAGGACAAATCACTTCCGTGCCGACATACAAAAGCACCGCACATGCAAACAAGATTCTGCTGTATTACTTTCAGCAGCTTACTGACATGAGATACACAGCAAAGAAAAGGCCTGATTTGACAAATTTGATGTGACACCGCATTTAACTTTCTGAAATGTTTTTTGTGCTGCGGCTCTCACCGTAAATTTCATGCATGGTAAAATGGTGCTGCAATGCACACTGCAGCAATCATGTGTATGCAAATCCGTGTGCTTCAAAGAAAAATAGCTTGTTTCTCTATGGCATAGTTTAGAGTGCATTAGCCTCTACTGTACTCGAGTGAAAATATGGATCACATGTATGAGATATGTGCCCTCCTCTTCTCTATAGGAAGGAGCAGCCACACATGAAGAATATTGTATCTTCTTAGCTAGAACACAACTGAGCTGTGCCCTTCAATGCAGTATCATTTGTCTCCATTTTCTCTGTCCAGTGGATATCACTTCTGACTCAGCATTTATGCCCACCTTCCTCTGAGAAGACAAGCCCTCCTCCGGGGTTTTTTCTGGCCAGAGACAAGATTACAATGAAGATGGGAGACCACAGCTATTCAAATTCCTGGATCAAAATGTTGCCAGTAGTGAGGTGGGAACCAAACCACTAAGATACTTACTCACTTAACAGAGTTATTATATTTTAGCATGTCAACCGCAAGTTCTTTATAGTGAAAGCTAGTGTCAGACAGCAAGAAGCCATGGAAAAGTCTTTTATTTTGAATATCTAACATCTTTACCAGTCCTGTCAACTCAAAGACTGTATGTGCAGTGTTTACATTGCAACATAAATAAATAAAGTAGATATCAGTAATGAGGATGTGTAAAGTTTTAAAAAGCCTTTGTGACTGGCAGCAAATTCAGACTCATACGTGTTGCCTGTCACATGGCTGCGATGGTGTTATTGTGCTTTTCTTCTGTTCCATAAACCCTTTTCATCACAGCCACCAACAATGTTGTTGTGAGCTACTGCAGCATGATGAGGCTGCGTCTTTTATCACCATCCCAGTGAGCGCCTTTATTCTGCATCTCCATTTCATTTTCCTCTGTTCATCTCATTCGGTAGAAGAGAAAACAAATTTTCTCAAGTTCGGTCTTCATCAACCAGCATCCACAATTTTACACACGTGCACTTAAACCAGTTTGCACACAAACACACACACTCTGATGCAAAAAAAAAAAAAGAAACAAACAAAGATAACACATTCCTGATTCCAAACCCATTTTCTTAAAACACAACAGGAACTGTCAAATTGCTGTCGCGGAACTTTGTGATTTACCAAACTATGAATAATTTGTGCATAAATTAAGTGAAGGGATAATGAGAAATGCCACGCTTCTGTGATGAGAGGAAATGGAACGCAGCAGTGGCCAATCAGCTCATAAAGATTGGAAACAGAATCAACAACCTCACCTGACATAAGACACATGCAGGGATGAAAAACCTGACTGGAGAGTCAATAAGCGTTCATTGGTCTGGTGTCTGACCAGCTGTAAATGAAGGGGCAGTGGCTCCTGTGTGCACATGCGGAGATGAGCCGCTAAAGATAAGACGCACTGCCTCCTTAGCTGTCTCTCCGAGCTGCGGGGGATTCTGTTTCTCTGTTCTCCACAGAGCTTTGAAGCTTTAATGCCTCTGATCTGTCATCTATCTCTCTCCTCCCTCGCTGTCCAGTGCACGTCTGCGCGTATGAGCGCGACCATGTGACAGCACTGCAGCCAACACGCAGCGGGAAAGCCGGTCAGGTCTGTCCTCCGGAACAGGCATACTGTGCTAATGTAAATTTATTAAAGAATTTGAATTTCATGTGACAGCAAATGGAAGCCGGCTGCTGTGCAAGGTGTGTCATTTTGTCCAGATTACCCGAGCCACAGCCATGTGAAGTGTACACATTTACAAATAACACAAATCACATGTTTCTCAGTGGGGTGTGCTGACATTTTCTTATGGAGTGCCTTTTCATTTACCACTCTGCACAGCTATTAGGCTGCTAACTACTTTATCAAACAGAAGGGGCGAGTGGCTACAAGTAAGAAGAGAGAACATCAGCAGTACTGAGAGGTCAGCAGATCCAGATTTTGTTTGGTGCTTGTGGTCGATCAGCGGCGGTTCTGAAATGCACTTGGTGAAGACACCCAGACAACATTAGAATCATCTCTTTTTGCTCCCACACCCTCTCCCCATCTCCCAACCTCTGTTTCTCCACCACAGCCCGGGGGTGTCTGCCTGGGAGGCACGTCAGCATGTATCTCCCCACGGTCCGTCTCTTTGCCACTGTGGCAAATCAATTCTTAATAAACCATCTGAAGGCTTCCTCTGCTATACCTTTCATTTCCCCTCCTCAAAGCTGCAGGGCAAATTAGCCTGCCAAGAGGATGATAGGGAGCAAGCGGCAGAAGAAAGCAACAGAGAAGGAGATGAAAAAACGACCCAACACCTACAATTAAATTAACAAATCACTGTTCTTAATTAATCGGGGAATTACAAGCAGAACTGTGGGTTTGAGACGTGACTGACATGGCTAGCACTTCCAGCATCTGCTTTTGTTGGTGCTGCTGGGGTGGGGAAGCGAAGAGAGGTAAAGGAGGAGAGGAAAGGCAGATGAAAGCTTAATAAAAACTCTCCGCAGAGCCCCCTGAGCAGAATAGCGAGGCTGTTACCTCTACTCCTCCTCCCCTCCTCTCTTTGGTTTCCTCTTTCTCCCACTCTCTTATATCCTTGTCATTCCTCCCTCACTTGAGTCTTCTCCCCTCCTACTCCATTTCTCTTTATCCCTCGCCTATTCCCCCTTAGCCCCCTCTCCTTCCCCCTCTACTTTTGCCGTTTCTGAAACCTATGTTTGCTAATGAGGTGTGGGATTGACAGCTGGATTACGCCATCGCTTTGTAATCCTTTCATTTCTCTGTTTAGGATAATCACCCCTCCCAGACCAGGGCCCTGCCTCCTGCCTCTAAGGCCGATAAACAGTGTATGTGCATATATATGTGTGTGTGTGTGTGTGTGTGTGTCTGCAAGTGTGGAGGCACATGTGTGATATTTAATTGCGTGTAGCTAAAATTTCCCAAAGCCCAGTTCATAAGATGGAAATAAAACATTCATTATCTCCACTGTACACTGAGGCACCACCAACATGCCAATCATCATGTAAGACCACCGAAGTTTTGCTACATCGCCCAGAAACCAGAGTAAACCGGTCTTTCTGTGCATCCACGTCCAAGCTTCAAGCAGTGAAGCTAGTCCATCTGCCTGCTCGCCAACCTGTCTGCAGCTCCTCATCGCCTTCCACCTCAGAGATGAGCAAACATTATCTTCGCTTGTGCATGACTGCTCCTCTAGCCCTTCTCCCTTCCTCCCCCTTCCCTTCTATCCCTCCCACTACCCCCTCACAGGAGCATGTTCCCTCTGCAGCCACAGGATTCACTTTGTTTTTGATCATCCTCAGACTCAGAGCTAGACAACTTATCCGCTACTCTACATTCTCCCAGGCCCAGAGGAGGAAAGCAGGGCCTTTCATTACCCTCGCTCTTTGCCTCGTCCTCTGATGTGCTGAAAAAGACAATAGTCAGATAGGGAGAAGGAGAAGAAAGACATTCTGGCCAGTGTACTTTTGAAAGAGTGTTGGTCCCAAGGCTTGAAGCGGCTGCCTCACTAGTAATGGCGTTTGACCAACGGTATTATGGGGCCTTTTTACACTTACAAACAGAGAAATTCTGCATTGTTACATACCAATCTTAGGCATTCAGCTCCTGACTCAGAGCTGTATAGCATATCAGCAAATGTATATACAGCTCTCCACAGCAGCCACTATGTTTAATAAAACTTATGTAGCCTTCATGTTAAAATGAACTGCAGGTTAAGCTGAATATTCTACATGCCCTTGGTTCTTCGGAGTCTGACTGAGACAAAGCAAACTTCAAGGCTCATACTTGAATACAGGAAAACAAATTACACACAGATTGTAAAACGAACTGCACCCTGCTAATCAATTGTTTGGCAGAAAAGAATTATTGTAAACTACAACACAGTACTGTAGTTAAAATAAACAGACTGCAGTAGAAATCCAAACTAGACTCACTAGAGCACTGTGGATTGTATTGTAACCCTAAACACCAATCATCAGTTTATAAGGGCATGCATTCATCGCTTAGTGCAGTGCAAATGTTAACTGAGTAATTGAGTATATGCAAGTTATTAACACTCCATGACAACCGTTGCCACAGCTATGACAATCTGTCTTTTAAATGTATTATTTGCACTGTATTGCGGAAGAGGTACACCACTGAGTTTCACACATAAAATATGTGATTTTTTACTTTTTTTTAAAAAACCGCCCCGCTGTCTCTTATAAAAAGAAAAAAAAGAACAACAAACAAGAATTTGGCCCTCCATCTATGCTGTAATGTCAAGATGACATTCACGGATAATTAACAAGCAAAACAAAGGAAAAAGACTACACAAACAACAGTGACTTTAGGAGATAAAATGTGTTTTAGTTGAAAAGTTACTGCCTCACTGTAACATTGTCTTGAGAATTCAGATTCCACATCAGCTTCAACTTTAATCACTAAATTCAACAAGTCTGTTAGGAGCAACGGTTTCTCATCTGTATTGACTGCAGCTTGTTCTGTGCTTTGATTGCCAGTTCTTTGAGTTGTGACAGTGTTCACTTTACCCTACTACACACATATAGAAATATGTGGATGCATTTTGCAACACATACATATATGTAGAGAACTTAAATCATACACATCAACACTGAGCATGTTAAAGCAATAAATTATGGATTAAAGTTGAGCTATATATCATATATCTGAGATCAGAGACAGGGCACTTTAATGTTCTCTACTTTGGTTGTGCCACTTCACAAGTCTAATCCCCAGTGATGGATAAACTTCTTTAAAACATATTGTACATCATCAAGTATATTAAGGGCGCTTCATCTAAAATGTTGCACTGAAACAAGTAGCCAATTTTTAAAATAATTATTAGTTGATCGGTTATTTTTAAAATTACTTAATCTTTGGAGCCAAATATCAAACAAATGTTTTCTGGTCCAACCCTCTAAAACCCCCCAAATTTGTATTTATACCGTTTTGAAACTTCATCTCTTAAGTTTTTGATTATTTAAAGACATCAGCATACATAAGCTATTAATTAAAGGATAGTTTTATCAATGGGGAAAAAACAATTGACAATGAAAAGGGTGAAAATTATTTGTGTAAAAGTTATTTGTGCCCCAAACAATCTTTCAGTAACAATGTAACATCAACCACAAACTCAAAGGAGTGCCTAACTGCCTGGCTACCTCGGTTCAAAACCGCAGGGAGTTCTAAGAATTCCCCCTTTGGGGAAATCAATAAAGTCTGTCAAAAAGCCAACATCTATCTTGACATGAAATAACAGACACTGTTTCCAAAGACCAGGGCTCTTCTGGAAGCGCCTTTGTTGGCCCCTTATTAGCTTTTAAGCTGTTGAATAGCGTGGGCTCAGACACCATGGGACTCATCATTGTCTTCTGATTAATTAACATTACTGGCACTCTGTTTGTCGACCCCCAAGTCCTCTATCTTTTCCTCCCTCTGTCCCCAGTGTTTCTGCACAGCTTCCTTGTTCAGAGGCAATGATTCGACTGTGTGCTGAACTTAAGAACTTAATGGGGAACGTTCACTAGGAGTTCAGGACACAATTAGTGATTACCAGACAGCCATGTCTTCTGAGGGCTTCCATCCTTCGTTTCATCCTCCCTTAACAAAGACAAGGGATCTTCAAGCAAAGGGAATAGCATATGAGGTTGTAATGCTCTTGGATTTGTCTTGCCCACAGAGAGATCATACACTTGTGCTGTTGATTAGAAAACTGTGAGAAATGGACAGAAGTCTCATTAATTAAAAATAATGATCTGATCTCCGTTCGGGAAAACCAGGCAAAAAGGAGCATTAATGGAGGTGCTGGGTGAGAACACTGAACCATTTTTCATATTCGTTCGCTGTTATGAAGCGTTCTCATGACAATGGCTGTAAATGAGATTTTACTCCCCTTCTCTTTAATTATGTTTTTGTTACAAGAAACTAGAGTTAAGGATTTCTGAGAGGAAGTGAATTATCCAAAGTGAACTCATACATTTTTAATTTGGTCAGTGCTAAAATAGTCATAGAAAGAAAGCCTCGGCTGCAAAATGGTGTCACCCTTGTCTCTTCCACTGGCCCTGCCTGTCTGCTACGGCACACCGACAAAATAAAAAGCGATGGAGCCATGATAGCTGAATCATCAATTTATTGGTTTACTACGCAGTGGCTTAATTTCCAACTGAATCAATTAGGGTGCAATTAAAATGCAGCTATAGACAAACAGAGGCAGTAAAGGAGTTAGGAGAGAGTGAGGACACCAAAAAGTCTGGGTCCAGGCCAGAGTTATACTGGAGTGCTGGGCGCCAGGGAGTGGAAATCTGGATCCCATTTATTTTAGAGCACCATCGCGGGGTTCTGTGTTTCCTTGTGCGCGCTTGCATGGATGTAAAATATCACTAAGCACCACCATATATGATAATGCACTGGCTGCTTCAGGGAACAGAGTCTTATCTCATGCTTCAACACTGCTGAGAGGAAAGTCTCCCTGTACTCCATCCTCTATTTCGCCCTCTGTCTGACAGTCGCCTAGCTGAAGGACATGGTCAGTGTGACTCTCGAGCAAAGAGAAAACAGCCTTGTAGGCTTACCATTATCCTGCTGGTGTAATCCCTGTCCACCACATCCCAGCAAAAAAAGAAGAAGAAAAAAAAGAACAGCCCTGCAAGCACCTTGCATCACTCCTCACGAAAAACTGTTTCACCAAAGACAACAGGGGCACCGTACAACAGCCGCTCTGCAGTTTTAATGTGACATCATCAACAAAAAAAACTTTCTTAACATTAGAGAAATGTGCATGAGAGAGAGAGAGAGAGAGAGAGAGAGAGAGAGAGAGAGAGAGAGAGAGAGAGAGAGAGAGAGAGAGAGAGAGAGAGAGATTGTAATGTCCCCTTGTCATCTTACAGCCTTCACAGCCCATACACACCATCTGTGCATTAAAGAGCCAGAGTCCAAGCAAAGCATTTAAATGGGTTTAATATCTTCACAAGGGCCATAACCTTGGTCCTGTAGAAACCCAGAAGGCCCATCATACCAAGGCAGGAGGCCTCTTAATGTACCAAGCAGATGACAAGGATGCAGAGTTCACACACACTGCAGAGTAACTCAATCTGCAGGAAGTCCCCCCCCCCCAAACACACCCACACACACACACACACACACCACCCCCCTTCCTCCCCTGTCTCCTTTGTCCCTTCTCTCAAAACAAAGGGAGAAGATGTCAAAAAACCCATTAAAAAATAATGGCCTCCACCTGCTTTCTTTCTTTTCTCATTCTATCCTGCTTGCCTTTCTAATGACCAGCTTCGAAAAACCTGGAGAATACCTGCTATGCACAGAGCGTCAGTCAACTACCTCATTGCGCACAGTACATTCAACCAAAAAATGCACACGCCAAGCATACAAAAAGCACATAACCATTCCGCAGCATGGTCTCCCAAGCCTAATAGTATTAATCAAAAGGCACTCTTGCAGGTGTACCCCACCTCCCCTCCCCGTTTATCTCATAAAACATTCGTGTCTAGACATTAATGGAGAAAGAAATGTTCAACCGTGTGGCTAAATCATCCATACGAACCCCCTATGGAAAACCCACACAAAACTCGTACAAACTACCCAACACATACATCAGGAATAACGTTACACGTTAAGTAAATATGTGTCAGCTGGATATTTGTAACAGCTCCCTGAAGTCACATTAGCCTTTGGCCTGAAGAGCATAAACCAGCACCTCACTCTGTCTGGAGTGTCTTCACTGCTTCACAAAACATCCAACAAATGTCAGCCTCATGCATTGCTGTAATTAATAACCAGTGAAAATGGATGCGTCTGCTCCCGTCTCTCCGAATGAATATCCTCACAAAAATTAGCTATAAACCATGTAATGGTTCAAACAGATGGCGTGCACAGAATAAGGATTTGTGTGGTTATTTTGCATTATAGTAGGGATTAGATTCGTATATGGGAGGGGGTTGCTGAGAATCTTTGAGAATCAAAGACAGATAGGACTTCACATAAAACTAGAGTAAAGTAAGACACTATGATCCAAAACTAATTAAGACAGCGAGAAAACAATGTGAATGAGTGAGGCAGATGCAGAAAGAAACAAAGGAGGCGATATTCCAACAATGTCTAATCTCCATGAGGACGCCTGCCTGCTATCGACCCAGATAACACTGCAGGCTGTGTGTCATGAGATTTGGGGCAAAAGGTAAACAGGAAATCAAAACAATCTAATTCTGTTTGAGGGTAAAGGGGAAGAGAAAACTGATGTATTGTCCATCCCTATGGAGCATGTGAAAAGAAATGGCATCTTTTATTCAGGATCCCATGAGTCAGGCACACTTCGGTCCCCAAATCATCAGCCCTGTGAACCAGTGAAGAGTGTGTGTGTGCAAGCTCTGATTTTTGGAAAAAAGGACAGGAAATTGCGCTCTCATTTCTGATGTATTATCAAAACCTAAGGCACAGGACCCTGTAAGGTTATTTGTGATGGTGAGCCATTTTCCCGTACGAAAATAGCTGTGTGCATTAAACTGGGGGTGAAATTGATACTTACTGTATATCAACTTCTGCACTTCAAGTTGAAAAATGACGTTCAGAATACAAAGCCTACAGCAAAGTAACATCGCGGCTATTGGATTTTGAAAAATCACCTAAAGCCTCATAGGAAAGCTTCACCAATGAAGGCAGGCAAGACTCATCACCCAGGGCCTTCTAGATGCCTGCTGGAAGAGATTTTTGGAAATATTATCCAGGAGAAAATTACAGCTCTGAACAATTTGTTTTATTCGGAATGCAAAATTCTCTTGTGCATTTCCTCTGGTTTCTGGCAATTCTCGAAGTGGGCAAAAGCCAGAATATGCTATGAATGCGATAGAAGCAAGGTGGCACTGAAGGGAGAGAGAAAGGATCTGGGTCAGGGAGGCAAGGCACAGATTTAAATGGCAACAGCTGCACGGTGAATTTCTTCTTAACGGCAGCAAGTAAAGACACTGCAACAGAAACCGGTATCCATATGTGTGCCAGAGTCATAAAGTGTGCATGAGGACATTTGTGCGTGAGAATGAGAAAGAGGAGTGCTTAGTGCATCAGAAAAATGTATTTATGAGCACAATAGCAACCTCAAACCTGACCAGGAGGGTTAAAAGACAGATACGGTCACCTTATACAGACATCGGGGCCATTCATTCTGGCTGATGAGTTACTGGAGGCATCTCATTTTCAAAATGGAGCCAAGCATCAGTGGAGCTTTGAAAAACAAAGTGATGACTGCAGGGAAAAATCTCCAGCTCCTTCTGAGAAGCTTTACTATGGATGTCAGGTTCCTTATAGCTCAGGTACCGACATGTCCCAAAGTAGCACATCACAAGTCAGAATTTGCCCAATCTGCCTTTCAATCCTCGTTTCCCCCCTCTCTCTCTTAAAAACACACTCAGACAAACACAGCCACAGTCACACATACAGAAAGTGAGGGCTGCCCAAAAACCACCAGTAACCCAAACAAAATCCAAGGTCAGCAGAGTGGGCTCACTGAGCTGAAACCACCAGCCCTGGATTTCATTACCAGGAACAGAATCAGCGGAGGGATGCAGGGACGCATGGGATGAGGTTACGTTCGCTGGCTCTGTTTATCTGTGTGAGTCTGGCCAGGGTCCAACTCATAGTCTCTCGCCTGTGGGACACAAATAGTCCAAACATCGTGACAGCATCTATGATCCACAGATTATTTTAACAATTTGTTTTGGACATAACTGAATGGGAGCTTCGTAAGCGTTAAGTTCAGGTAGCGTGTGCTGATTTTAAAGGAGAGAAAGTATGAAGGTGTGACTGGTGTGTGTTTGTATTGGTCACGTACAAGCTGTACCTACAAAGGCACATTTATGTCAAAAATGTTAACATCAATAGTCAGTATGCTGTAAAATATGCATGATAGATTCTGAAAAATAGATACCAAAAATGTTGCTTACAATCCAGATTTATAATCTACCAGCAGACACTAAGCAGCACTCTGATTTGTGTGATTCAGACATTTTACGTATGTTTAAACGTTTTGTAACTGGCAGGGGTTTTCCAGATAAATAGAGAGCAAATCAATTCCCACAGCCGGAACAAGGCAATGTGCAGAATTTCTACTTACAAATGTTTATTACACAGGCTGTGCTTATCAATGAAAAACCCTCAGTTGGCCACAACAGCAAGATTTTTTTATTTTTTTTTTTAGAAAGTGATCTAAATGAGCATCGCTGTTCATTAAAAGAAGATTAATCCAAAACAAAGTCATGAAAAGCTGTAAATGACTCATCAGAAGGCTGAAAATGTAAACGACTGCTGACTGCATTAGAGAGACAAAGGAAATTATAACAAGAAAAAAAAAACATGAACAGCTGCTTTTTCCGAAAAGATGCAATGCAAAATTGAAGCTGGAAATGAAAAGCTATTTCACACACTTTGGACAAAATATGACTCCATAAAACCTGCAGTGTGACTCGGCGATGAGATTCTGCTGTGACTTTGTCATTATATTTGCAGTTTCAAAAGCAAAATCAATCTTTTGCTTTTCTAAGGCAATTTGGTGCATCAGAGTTGCGCAAAATTATCAGATGTGAAATGTAACACCCTTCTCCTCTTCCCTGCTGACCTCCTGTCTAGACCCAGGCATCTTCCCCATCACAGTCAAGGTCCTAGTTCTGTCCTTCCCATTATTCCCCCCAGCGACTAACATGAATATATATATATATATATGTTTGTGGGTGTGTGTGTGTGTGTGTGTGTGTGTGTGTCATTACTCCTGCCCCCGTCTGACGGTTTTGGGTTAAACAATGTTATTATTAAAGCCTTTCCAGAGCTGCTTCTTGCCTCCCTCCAGTGACACCCTTACCAACTATAAATCAACTGCCTGAGCCCTGTAAATCACATAGGATGTGTATGTATTTGTCTGGATGTCTGTCTGCTCGGCCACTGCAGCTGTGCTCTCAAACACATGTTAAAAAAAAAAAAAAAAAAAAAAAAAAGGAGACTGCAGCTGTGAATGTGTCACTTTAGCAAGATCTTTTCAAGCAAGAGAGATTAAACTAATGCTCAATGTTAAATTAAAGCATAAGCTCTGATTGCGATTTAAGGGAATACTCCAAATGAATTATAAGTCTGTTTGATTTTAAAAGAGACTGCCATAATTTATTAGTGGTTTATGTCTGAAGCTGGCTTAAATGTGGCTGGCACTAGAAAAATAACAACGCGTACACTCAAATCACACGGAAGCCTCTGCTGTAAGTGGTAAATTGAATTCCTAATGCTGAAAACAAACATGCTAGACCACTAAAGATTAGTTTATGTGTGAAGGGAGATACAGAGACAATTTCATCTCCCTGAGACCAAACTAGATAAATAATGCTCTCTGAAATAAACGTCTCCTGTGCAGCAGTGATGGCTCATTCTGTGATTGTTTGTGATTGTCTTGACACCCCCTGCTGGGCTGAAGATATCACTACCACCCTGAGAGCAAGCTCGCTACCAGTGACAATGCCCCACATCCAATCCCACTTCCAGCCTGGATACAATATACTGAAGTTAATGAAACACTTAAATCAAGCTGATACCTTCCTCCCATCTTATATCACACCGACAATGAACAAACACATATATAGACACAGAAGATAAAGCAACCAAAAAATAATATACTGTACTGTATATCCATAGACTAAAAGGCATGTGTGTGTGGCTGTGTGCACGCGCACACTCAGGAGAGAGTCTAGACAGCTGTATCCCTGCCAGGTCCCTCACGGATAAGGAGAGTAAGAAATATATACCGCGCAGCTGCCGAAGACACAGTCGACCCACAAAAGAGCTATTGTGTGCCCACAGCAAAACAATGCAGCTTAGCTGAGCTATAAGAAAAAAACCATTGGGATCAATAGAGAATTGCAATTAGCCCACATTGGCAGGAGCAGTGCCAGATTAGACACAGGATGTCGATTCCATTTCCTGCACTATCGGGCCCTCAAACTTGGTTGGCTCACTGTGCAACTGGAGCAGCGCACACACAGCTGGGTAAGACGTTGTAGTGTGAAGGTGATAGTACGTAAAATTACTGTAATGAAGACAGAGAGTGTGATACTAGTATTGTTGAAGAGGTTGCACAGTGTCAGAAAATAAGTAAATTGTAGTAGATATATCCAAAAAGTAACAGACATGCATCCGACACACGGCATGTGTTGTATTCATTTACATGTTTGCTGAAAAGATTTCAAAAGATGTCTGCGAGGTTCTTTTCTTTTTTGGAGAGCTCAGTTATTTTTTTTCAGACTGTAAAAGCAAACGAATGGAATCACTTTACAGCACTGAGTTGCTCCTGTTTACAATATGTGGCATCAGGCTCAGCTTCAAATGTACGCATCAGTGTGAGTGAATTAAATCTTTAAATTCTTCAGTTTTACATCAGTTTCCAAGATGCACAAGAGCTACTTCAGTAACAGCACCGAGAGAAAAACACATCATTTCCTCTCACTGGCCTTCATGCAGAGAGGGAAGCCTTTCACTCACACTGTAAATAGTTCGGACAGCATATAATGTACATAACTCCTCAATTAATGGGCTTACCTTTGAGTGGACCCTGGCCTTGCAGTACATCCTTTGCAATGAGCACAGAGTAGAAGCTTTGTGAGAAGCCCGGTCGGCAGGGACCCTTGGAAGCATGCGCCCCATTACTCCTCTGGAAGGAAGAAAATACAATGCAAGACATCGATAAACATGGATCCGATTGATATCTCTCTCTCTCTTCTTTGGTCCTGAGTCTTGGAGAAAAGAAGCATATAGAGCAGCAGTTTGTTGGTAAATATTCAACAAGTTTATCAACTACATGCTTCCTGGGTTGGCACATGGCTGATTAAATACTCAGACAGTGCAGTGTCTGTGATTTTTTTAAGTGCTCCATAAAGAAAGCAACCTAAATGAAATGAGAGCAGATTTAGTTAGAGACACACAAGAAAACTGCATGAATGCAGCATAATTTCCTCCCTCTTCACTGTGATTCTTACACTCGCAGAGAGGAACAGAGCAGTGCATGAGGCTGATTGTGTGTACAGACCAACTTTGCACCCAGCATTTAGTGCTCACTGTTGGTTAAATTGAACGATCTGACCCACTACAGACACATGCGTAAATGTGTGCGCACACACTCATACCTCCCCCACCACACACACACACACACACACACACACACACACACACACACACACACACACACACACACACACACACACACACACACACACACACACACACACACACACACACACACACACACACACACACATACTGGTGCCAAGACTGGCTGGACTGGAATGAAGAGGAGGTATCACACACTGGACCCGGGAGGGAATAACGCAGGAGAGAAATATCTTAGTGTCATTTTTTCCTAAATTTATGTAATATGTGAGCAATGCTTTTGTCTCGAGCGACAGGCAGAAAAAGATTTAGGAGCTACTTGGAGAGCCGCTGGGAATAGCCCACCGGCGCCGACTTAATTCGGGTTTTATTGATTATATGCCGAGAAAAGGTTGAATAGCGCGTTACAACTTCAAAGTTTCACTTTTCGTGGGCTATTTCTCTCTGATCGATGACGATTTATAAGCGGGGCTGCAGTCAAAAGAGGCGAGGGGACTAGTTTGATAAAGAACATCACCCTGGATGATTAGATTGCGCCGTAATTTAACTTGTGTAGGATTTTTTTTTTTTTTTTTTGCTGCCCAGCCGTGATCCGACTGCAATCTAAAGAAGATGTGACGAGGATCAAACACATTAGGTCGTTCTCACTTTTTTTCTCCACCTTCTCTTGCGCATCTAAATTCATTAAGGAACCAATTAGCGTACTTGTAGGGAAATAACGACCAGCGCTGCGCTTCTGCCGCTGCAGCACTCTGCACGGACTCCATCCGACTGCATGACTTTATCCAAGCTTCTGTTGTGTCACAACTAAAAAAAGAAAGAAGAGAGAGATAAATCTTACCCAGAATGTGTCCAGAAGCAGGGCTGCTGTCAGGACCAGAGCGAAGTCAGTTCTCATGGTGGCGAGCAAGCGAGTCAAAGCAGCCTGGACAAGGAACCAGAGAGAGGGTCGTTCCGTGATTCTTCTCCAGTAATTGTTTAATTTCCCCCACTGCTTGGTCAGCCTGCTCCTTACGTCCCTCCGTGCGCTCCGTGAGTGTGCTGCAGCTCTGCCCCGAGTTTCCCCGGCTCTCTCATCTGCAGGTGAGCGCTCCGCTCAGTACCAAGGCGCAGCCAGCGTCACTCTCCAACCCCTCCTATCACCCGGTGCAGGAAAACTCCACACACGCACTTAAAGAAACACTCGTTGGAGCTTCGGATCAAACAGCCAACAGCACTGACATCTGCCCGAGAACCCCAATATTTGAACCCCTCTCCGATGGCGAGCTGACAGTTTTATGGTTGCAAATGAAAGCAGTCTGTAAAACACGATTCGAGTCCCCGTGGCCCAAATGTGTGGCAAACTCATCAGACGCCAAACTTCTGATTTACAAGCGTCCAGCTTCCACATAGGCTCATTATGAGATGTAGACGGTTGCACTAACGTGCGCAGCCGCGAGGTTCTATTAGAATCTGGCCTTCTTAAAATTTAAAGCCATCTTTATGATTTAATAATCGCGCAGCCTTGCATTTGGATAAGTAGGCTTTTGTCACGTGCGCACCATGTGACCTCCAGGTGATCAGCCCGACTGGAATCATCTATTTAGGTAAACAAAAAAAAAAAGGGGGTGTTAACAGCAATATTCTGTACAACCACAGCAATATGTGATGTAATTCTACGCAATTAAAAACGATCAATAATGAAACCATTATTAAAAGCTGTGTATTTTCATACATCTTAAAACTAGATGGTTTATTTTTGGGATCAACACCCCAAATTTTAATAGTTTTTGGGAACCAAATCATTACAAGAAGAAGTTTAAGTAAAGTGTTTGAGTTCTGCTTTATATTGAATGCAAGTATTTCTAAACCATTGCTTTGGGTGAAATGGTCTCTATTTTGTTTATTCTAAATTTATTTATTATTTCAAATTAGGAACGGCAATATTCAAAGTCAGTAATGGGTAACCCTGGTGAAATAAAGGGTCACTCTCTACATGCTTTACAGGCATTCAGCTAGATCAGATTTGGGTGAATTCTGGCAGTTTTATTGTTGAGATCATGGCCTGTTTTTGGCAAGGTGTTGGCTCCCAGTCTAGGGCCACTACTGGGGAGATCTGCCGTTTCTGCTAGGGTGATTGCAGCCCTGTGCCACCAGTATAGGCAGCCAGACTGGGGCCAATGCACTCAGGTCAATTTCCTGTGCCGTCATTCCAGCTAGCATGAAACGTTACCACAACACTGGCTGACGTTCCCTGCAAGTGCTAGCAACTATTCACAGAAAATGTTTGAATCAAATGTTTACAGATTTTAATTATCTTTTTGTTTCCGATAATAATCCTATAAAGTTTATATAAAAGTTAAATGTCATATTCAGAGAATCTTGTCAGGAACATAGGTTATGTTCTATGATAACAAAGGAGGACCCATGTCAAACCAATGTTCAAAAACTGTTTTCCAGATGTTATCAAGACCTCAAATACTGTTTTCTTGTAATGTGATATCCTTTCTGCAAAGTTCTGAGGATGTTTTGGAGATGTTGTTGAACATTCTTACATAAAATGTTTCCCCAATGATAACAAAGGAAAGATATTTTCAGTGCAACATTTGTTGATATTGATATTTTAACCAAAGTGGAACATCGTGTACGCAATGTTCTGAGGATGTTTAGGGATGTCGTTAATGGAGCACATTATGTAATCAATGCAACATTTCCACAGTGCTACATGATAACAAAGGAAAAACATTCTCAATGCAACATTCGGTTTTGAAATGTTAGGTCTTAACAATCTAACAATGTTATCACTAAGCATTTTAAGAACATCTTTATTTGTCTTATCTTTAAGAAAAATAACATTCTGAGAACTAAAAGAAAACCTCCCACTAAAAATATTAATAGAACTTTGCAGAACCTTGTCAGAGCATTTGTAGATCAAAAACAAAATTCAAGCTGGGGTAGTCTTACCATATCACTTCTGATGGCCATCATTGGACCAAACCATTCTGACTACCTTGGAATATATTGGTTTTACAGTGCAATCAGCACATCATCAGCCATACTAAACATAAGATTTGTGGCATCTAACAGGCAAGTGTATGTATTTTTGAGTTAATTTTATGCATTAATCTTTTTTGAAGGAAGTATTCAGCTGCTGCCATTTATCCCACTGTCTCAAACAGGAATCATCTCAACAAATGACATGTTTGTGGGGGCAATTTAAATGCTTTGTATGGACACAGAAACCCTCAGTCTGTTTTGGTGAAAGCTTTTGTGTCTGTTGATAGGCCTCGCATGTGGTATTTGATCATTTTTTCTGACATTTTTACCCTCATCATGGATTGATCTTCTCAGTGGCTGTTTTCTTTTTGTAGAGATGTAGTTAACAATGTTGGACTTTGATTATGCTGTAGCCTTGCTGCACTGGCTCTTATCTAACTCAACAAATCCTCAGCCTACCTTTTTCAACAAATCTAAAACTGTTGCTGAGACTGAAACTATAGAAAAGAAGTTCTATCAAAAGGTTTTCAGTGTGAATCAGAAAAACTGAACTCTCTTTGACAGGAGCTTCTCTCCCCCAAAACTGTCTTCTGTCTGAAAAGGTCCGACAAAGCCATGTCCAAATACCTTGTATCCATGTGAATGCGGGTTAACCTTTTACCTACAGCTTACTATTAGCAGGGTGTGTGTCTTGTGACTACATAAAACCTTTCCCCAAATAAAATAATGGAATAATACACAGGTTGACCTGTCTTCCTGGCCTTTTGAGGTCCTAATGACCTTTATGCTGTCTCTGATTGGCAGAGTGCTCTCCATATCTGCATAGTGAGCCAATGGATTCTATATCCTTTCAGAAAGAGTACAGCTGCATTAGTGGGTAGCTGCTCAGCCAATTTCCTCTGTGTGACATGTAGGAATTTTACCACCTCGCTTATCCCAGTGCTTTGGTCCCAAGGATGAGCGACAACATTGGTATTGACAGTTCTTTTTCTTCCTGATGGAGCCCTGTGGCTGGTTATTTTTTTGTCCTGTGAAATGCTGTGATTGTCAGTTCTCTCCCTGTACTGTGTTTTTGTGGCCTATGGTTGGATTCAATGTGTGGTATTAGAACAAGGCAGAATAAAACATTTATTGTGGAAATGAGTACAAGATTAAGGTATGAATATGCTATGAATACACATAGACCACAACAGCAGTTTTAGTAGAGTTATTCAACTGTCACATGAAGCCATAATCACACAGTGTTGGGCAGTAGAGGTTTGAACCACATTTCTCTGGAGTGTTGTTGGTAACAGCACTGTTTTCTGAAACTTTTTTTTTTTTTATTCAGTAGCAAGGTTCTTTCATTGATCAAAAAGTGCAATACTGTTGAAATAAAAGTAAGAATTAGTACGTGACATTACTGCCCCAAATGGTCACAGAGATGGGCGACAAATTAAAGGATAACCTGAATCCTTGACCCTTGTAGTGAGGGGACCCAGCGGCTCTGTTATGCAGTTGGGGGCATTTTGGTGGGGTAGTTTGGAACCACTTATTCCCTTATTTTAGTTCAGTATAATTTATTTCATTCATTTAGCACCAATTCCTAACATATGTCATCTCTGGTAATTAACCTTACAGTTTTTAAACAGAACCAAACAATCCAAAGTTTGCTTTGGATTCCCTTTGAGCAAACAGTCAGTGACAACCCAACCTTTTAACGGGGAGGGAAAAAAAGTCAGACAGAACCAACCTCAGAGAAGGCAGCCATCTGCCTCAACTGGTTGGGGTGAGAGTGGGGATGAGGGAGGTGGGGGATAGGAAGATAGCAGATGGAGAACAGGCAATGACCCTTCCCTCAGAGCTGAAAAAAATGCCTAAGATACAGCTTCCTGCATCAAAATGAAGTAACTGAAGTACTATTTGACTAAATAATTTTGACTAAATCACCACTAGAGGGAAGGGTCATTGCAAATTTGTTCAAAGTTGTTGTGACTGATCATCTATGATGAAACCTGTCTGTCCTGATGGGAGGTGTCTCTTCCAGGATGATAATGCCTCCATCCATAAGGCATGAAGGGTCACTGAAGTGATGTGAGTCATACACTGTGGCCTTCACAGTCACCAGAGGCCTGAACTACTAAGCACGATCTGGGATTAGCAATGTTACTTACCTTACCTTACGTAACCCCGAGTTTTCAGTACTATAACGATAGTTAACTTCTTGCTGAGGTACATTACCATGGTTACTTATACGGCACACATAACTCGATATGTATAAGATAACAGATCAACACGTATGAAAACACTGTCTATTCACTAATCATTTAAATGGAATTGATGGAATGAAAAATCCCATCAGCATTCCTGGAAAATCCAAAGGAGCTCTGTGTATGAATAATGACAGGTTTTAGAGTTTAGAATGATGCAAGTGATTTCAAAGCCACGTCATTATTCTATGTGTCTTTGTATGGTAATACAATCCAAAAACAGAAACTGATTAAAACACTACAGCCTACTTGTTGACTTTATAAGATTTGCAGCAATGTTGCCTATTGATTTGAACTATATGTTGGTCTTTACTTGTTCCCAAAGCTATTTAACACCATCAAGGTTGCCGCTGACATTATAAGGCGAAAACTGTCTTCAGCAACATAAGAATGAGACTGAAGGTGAGATTATTGAATTCATCCTCCACTCTTCACAACAAAAGGCTTTATTTTCATTGCTTGATTTTCTGTTAATATTATTATCCAATCTTTTGGTGTATGATGACTATTGAGAACATCTAGATGCTACAGTCACTTTGAAAAGCGACTGTAGCTTTCAGGAAGGAAAAGATGTGACATCTGACTCTCATTGGGCGTTTTGACCGTGAACCACTATGCCCTCCAGTTAGCGGGTCGGTACTCATTACCCATCTTCTCCTGGTCCCCAGCTTAACTCCTCTCTCCTATTCCATAACCAGCAAGAGGCTCTCTCGGCTGCCTCCCCCAACCTACAAACAGCTGTCTTCCCCTCCTTCCTACTATCCCCAGAGCTGGGAGCAACTTCCACACTGACTGTGCTGGGAAGCCTCTGCAGCCAACCTAGACTGGGAATAACCAAGTCTGCCACCCTTTGTCCCTGCATTGTTAGACCAGATCCTGGTACTTGGTAGCGTTTCTCTCTGAGGCATCAACACATCCTTCTTCCCACCGGACCATCAGCTCAATTAGGATTATCTTCTTGGCCTCCTCAGACCATATGACCACGTCAGGCCTTAGGGAGGTTTGGATGACCGGGGGAAAGTGTAGTTTCCTTCCTAGGTCGACCATCATCTCCCATGATGTTGATGTCTGCAGGAGGCCCTTATTGATCTTCTTAGAGGATAGCGTTTTCTCCCCCTCCCTGATGAACTGGATGGGACATGTTGGTCTCACATGGACTTGATGCTTCTTACATCTCTCCTGCTCCAGAATGTTAGTCAGTGCTCTGAGGACCTTGTCGTGGTAACATCAATATCTCCCCAGGATGAGAGAAATCTTGCACCCAGCTGGTATGTGCGGCAGTGTTCCACTTCCACCACATAGCCTGCACAGTGTGTCCTCCCTCATTCCCCACCTGTGCAGATTTGTGGGTGATGGGAAGGCATCATACACTGAGCAGAGCAGGAAAGAGATGCGGAAAGGCTCCAGGCTCCAGAGTTCATGCCGGGCAATATTGCGCTTTGGCAGGTCCCACTTCGTCCACATTCCTTGTGATGCAAGCTCCACTGCCTTAGACCGTCCCCCTTCCTAGCTGTCGGACCTCGGCTTACATCATGTCTCACTTCTTCTTTGAGTCTGCTTTCCCCTATTGCTGGAAGTGGATGGATCCGAGTCCCTGTTGCCCAATGCATGGGTTCCAAATGATGTCTTTCAGCTTCAGCAGGCTTTCTGCCTGTGCCACTGATGTAACTGCTGCCCACTTGCATCTAGATGTTGTAGTGACGCCTGCGCTGCTGACCTTTTCATCGGTGGAGTCTCTGTACATCATCAAGGCTCTGCACTTTGCCATCTTGATAATTAAACTGAATGTTGGACCTTGGATAAGGAAACTACATCTGAGTAACTTATACACAATTGTCATTATAGTCAGATCTATTCATCCCTTAATGGTGGGGCAGTGATGTTGATAAGCCTATTAACTTGCACATTAACACAGTCAGCATTTTTTTTTTTTTTTTGCCAGCTTTGCTTCCTCCTTTGGCTGCAGCAGCTGTGTTAGAATATGCTGTCTACATTATATTGTATTAAATTCCTCATATTGGTTTAGGATTATAGTTTTTGTGAGAAGTTTGTGAGTCTTCACTACTTCAGGTTTGCATTTGGTTGTCTGGTTCATTCATAGCCTTTTTTATATGAGCGTGGTCATAGCTGGATTCAGAAACTTCAGGTTGATCTTCTGACTTGTTAGACTGAGTGAAGTCAGGCAACAAAATAATAACCTGGGTTAGGGTTGTGTGTAACTTGCTTTATAGTGCAGGCCCCAGATGTCAAGGCAAGGCAAGTTCATTTGTATAGCATGTTTTCAATTCAACACAACAGGCAATTTTAAATGCTTTAAATGAAACATTAAAAGTATCAGGACAATCTGTGAAAGGAACATGAAGCGATATATAAAAGACATGTCAACAAAATTACAAGAGTTAAATAGAGATTTTTTTTTAAGTGTTTTTAAAAAGTGCAATTTAAAATATTCATTATTTTTTGAAAAGCAGAGCCAAACAGAGATGTCTTGCAGTAGACGTGTAGTTTTCTGGGAGTTTGTTCCAGATATGTGATTTGTAAAAACTGAAAGCTGCTTTTTTGTGTTTCGTGTTTCAGCCCAACTGAACATATGGTAGACTTTGGAAAGATGTGTTAGACAGCGCTATCCAACACCACGATCAAAACACCAAATAAGATAACATTTTGTGGAATAATGGTGTTCAATTTCTCCAGCAGGGTTCAGAGACTTAGAGAATCAATATCAAGGCATTTGATAGAGCAATACCTTAATGAGACACTGAACAATGTTTTTTCCTTTATTTTGTCACTCCTTTGCTTATGCATAGCAAACTGAAGCACTTCCATTTGACCGTGATATCACATATGAATCTATAGCTCAGTCTCCAAGCACCAACTCATAGCTTGTCAATAGCTAAATATTGTCTAGCTGGTTGTATTTAAGTGCAATTAATAAATAACTAAGCAGTACATTTTGATTTAGTGAACAAATTTTGACATGTTGATGTCGCTTAACTTGCAACATTTGTCTTCAGTGTAAGTGAATCTTCATTTAATACAACTGCTTGTTTAGTTCTGTGAGTAGCTTGCATTGTTCACTTTATTCTCACTAGAACACTTTGCAAGTAGCTTGTCCAACACTGTGATCATATTAGTTTGGGTAACTGGCTTTGGTTAGCAACATCAGTATACAAAATGACATAAAAATCATACTTTGGGATACATCACACAGGTTCACTTGCTCAGCTTTTCTCTTTTGTCTGCTGCATTTTTTTTTTGTGTGTGTTTCTCAGCTTATCTGTTGTGACAGGTTTAGGCACTGTATTGACCCAACCAAACTACCTTCACTTTCAACAGAAGAAAAGAAAATGTTGGAAAGTCCACGCCAAAACTGTCTGAGATGTTTTGACCAGACATGACTGGTAAAGTTCAGTGTGAAAACATTTTAACATAACAACTGAACTGTTTAAGACTCCCATTAAGCAGGGACAGTACCAGGACCTTAGCCAGCCATCATTATTGGTATTTATTCAACCTATGCCATTCTGGCAGTAACATGTCAAAAATATCTGCCATGAAAACACTTCATTCAGCTAATGATGTGTACCTCTGAAATACTGTATACTCTGTATACTAATTCACAACACGTTTCAAGTCTCTAGTATGTTCAAATGGAACAGTGAAAAAGAAAATTAGTATTTACAACTAAAAATCTGGGATGAATAAAGGAATTAGAGGTGGTGGCTGGGTGTTAAGTGGAGATCAAATAAATAGGAAATACACAGGCAGAGAAAGCTGCACAAGGATCTGAGTGAAATCCACATTCTGACTCACATTCAAGGACGTAGTCTTTAAGATTTGTATCGTAAACAATCCACTATAAACACTATGTGTACTCTATCAAGCCACAAACACTGCAGAATTCTTAAAACCGGGCTTTTAGTGCTGGTTTCAAACTTCACAAACTGTCCTTCAGTGAAGTTAAATAGTGCACATTTTTCAGCATTTCCAGAATCAAAATTTCAGAGACAAACAAAACACCAGTCTTTTTTAGGTTGCTAATGGACCATTAGCCAAACAACCATTGTAAAGTGATAATGATAATGCTAGAGTTATTTTATTTTTAAAGACATTTTGTAATATTTCAGTAGCAACCGAAAAAGAAAAATAGTGTGTTGTAAGAATAATTTCCCGCTCTGGTTATCTGGACTCCATTTGACAGTGATGACAGGGAATCTAAATTTGAATTTATACTTCAAGATGCAGTGTGTTTTTCAGGTTCGTTATCAGCTCGACGGTAGCAGAATTGCTGCTGAGTTAGCTCCTGAAAGAACCCCATCTTTAAGTATATAAATACCACAAAAGCACATTTGTATTTAAAATAACTTTTTGATTTTGATGATCATTTAGAAACCCAAACACGTATCAGAACACATATCTTGATTAACCCATTTTAAAGCAGGAACTTGCCAAAATAAACACATGGAATGAGATCAGAATCTGTCAGTGGAAGTTATGGAAGCTGTGAGCAATTGGAGCCCTTACCTCCTCAAAAACAGCATCTATCTGCCAAACTCCCATTGAGAGTTGCCACTGTACTGTGTTCCTGGTGCTTCATTATGTCATCTTATATTACTGTATTCAGTAAACTCAAATAAACTCAAGCCCAGGGAGTAGTAAACAGCCAGACAGCCTGGGTCTAATGGCAGTAAAAGAAAGTAGGGGAGACAGGCGGCATCGCTCGAAGTTGTCTGTAAGCATATTCTGAGGGGGCCAGTCATCGTGCTCTCCTGATAATGATGCTTTCATTAGCCATTGGGATGCCAGGCATGTCCCATACACTAAAATCAGTAGGGATCTCTGTGTGTGTCCCTCGCTCTCAGTCAGTTGATATGGTTGCAGTTTTAGTTTCATTTTTGTATTCTTGTCTCCACTTCACTCTGAGCCCATTAATGCAAATTATACTGAGAAAAGAGAGTGAGTAAAAGTGCAAAGGGTAAAAACTAAACCCACTGAGTGTGGTACCAAGCTTTACAAAAAAACACAAAATTATTCTTTCTTTATGTGCTACCAAGGACCTTCATCTCTATCTGAATAATCACTCAAGACATAGAGATTCTCATGGCATCAGCTGGACTAGCTTGTGAGGAAATATGACTGATACATTTTGGGAAAGTTGGATTGTTATGGACGGTGAGGATATGATCCTATCCATTCCCTTAGGATCATGTGGCTTCTGGAGTTTCCCTGTCCCAGCCCCAGCATCCTGTGGTACTGACCAAAGCTGACACAGGAGGCAAGGCACTGAAAGGTTGATAATGGATTTAAAGACTTGTTGACAGCTCTGGAACAAACACCCAGGCAGGGATCAGGAAAATTCTAGGCTTGGAGCAATATACCATTGTTTGATTTCCCATCTTTGATGGAGACACAGTGGAAAGAAAATACAGCTGGATATCCCCAGTGGCATAGCAGTGGCATGAGGCCTTATGATATTCAGACATCAGAAAGCCAGCTGCAAAGCGGTCAGCTGAACAATGTGGAGCAGTGAGTTCCACAGCCTGTGAAATTCACATGGCAAGTGAATAAAAATGGTCTGGGGAATGTGGTATTGTGCCATTCAAATTTATTCATCTCCTAAATGAGTCATGCAAATCCCATGGTGTGTGTGTAAGAGTAGCTTCAAAATTTGTACCTTTAATTTTTAGAATGTGTGAGGCTCCATATATGTGGCATCAGAAATTTAAGTTGCACTAATCTATATCCTTTGAAAACCCTGAACTACCTCCATCCCACATGCATCAGAAAGAAACAACGAGACAAGAAATATGATATGAATGGTACAGTATTATATGCTATAGTTTTGCATTAACTTTCATGCGCGGCTTTCAATCACATTTCTAACTTCAGTGGAGCTGGCTGAGAGCAGTCCACCAACTGCAAATCACACTTCTTTCTCTTTCATTAACAAAAGTTCTATCATACATTATTACCAGTGTGGGCACATGGAAACTCTGGAAACATCTACAAGCGCTTTCATGTGCAGCAGGCATGATGCATGTGCTATGCCCTGTGAATGGACAAATATGTGAGGGCTAGCGGGGAGGTGTTAAAATGATTCCTAGGCAGGAAGAATTTTTAGCAGCTATGGGAGGCACTCAGTGGAGATGCCCCCAAGGCTGATAGGACGCTTTGATCAGAGATGGAGGGACACGCCTGTTAAAAATCAGCAGTCGCCCATTCCCTCTGTATCTCTTTGTATTCCTCTCTTTCTCATCCCTCTTTCTCCCTCTCCATTGCTCTGTCTTTTTATCTCTTTTTTTTTATATATGTATACCATAGTCTCTCATTTTTTCCACTTTCTCTCTGCCTCTGCTCCTCTGTCTCTCACTTTACATACACATACCTAAGGGTCAGAGGAGTCGTCTTGTTTCCACAATGCTCCAGTCAAGTCCAGCTCTGCAGGTGGTTGCTCAGCTATACCCACAGGACACACTGGACAGGTGGCCTATAGCGTTCACTGACACCCATCATGACCATGTGACTGGCTGCATGAATACGCACTGTGCACACAAAGGAATGTGAACCCATAAGACTTCCTGCAATAAGCGTACGCTAATAAATCATACAAATCCTATCTAAATGCACCGAGGAAAAGACACAGCTATAGATACAGACTGATTGCACCCAGATTTCTGTGATGTTCGATATAGTATTTCAATTGCTTTGATTTCACAGCAGCGTATTTATCTCTGAAAAGCACTTTCCCAGTGATTTGGTTTGGTGCTTGACTTTATGTCTTTTCCAGGGTTGGTTCAGCCTGGGGATTCTCTGACACCAAGCAACAGTAGTGAGTAAATTATTCCATTCAATTATCTGAGCATTTGCTCAATATAAATACCATCTGGGTCCTTGAAATAGATTAGTTTAAGGCCATATTAAATTATTAAACTATTCCCAGTGAACGAGTCCCCATTCCCCTTTAAATGAGGCAGACTTATGGGGTTCATACCAAGCCTCTGGTCGTCTGACATGTTTGGCACTTGAATCGCGTCTGCCTGGAATGCTGTGACAGGATTCCCAGCAGGAACACAAAACCAGGGTCCACCATCACTTGACCCTCACTTCTTTCCACTGCCCAAACGGTTAACCCATTTCCTCGACTAACAGGCTTGGCCTAACTAGCATGAGGAAAAAAAAAGAAAAATATGTTGGCGCTGTAACTTAGTATAGGGTAGAATGAAATATTAGCTGTCTGATTTTGGCAGGTTACTTTAGACTGTAATGTATTTAGCAGGGTGAGCTCTCTACCACATTAGTTTATACTTCCATATGACTTCAATCACTCTCTTTCTTGCTCTCTCTCTCGCAGCTTTGTTGAACAACAGACCTACAGCAAAGGATTTCTCATTTATTTGGCACACTCCCTCCGGAGGTCCAAATCAAAATGTGAACATATGGCCACACTGAAATGTGCAGACACCACTATCCTCTGAACTGCCTTATAGCTCTGAGCCTCGGTGGCCTGAACGTCCTGACAATACACACTGCAACACCCATGCATTCAAAAGCTTTCAGCTCTGTGGTGAAGGAGTTTTAACCATCTTATGAACTGTGCAGCACCACTAACTAGATTTTTCAGAGAGCTTCATTAACATAAGCCCTCATACTAGCACAATTTTGGGGAGAGAATGCTTCTTGAAGGAAACATTTGAAAAATGTCTCAGAATAAAAAGGCATTGGCTGGATGAGGCATAAAAATATTGCCAGAGTAACTGGATCGTAATGGAATGAAATGTTTTAATCACGGTTGGAATGCACTGCAACTGGATAAAAAAATACAATCAAGCAATTTTTTTAACTGTCATTGTCAGTGATAACTCCATTCAGTTTTCAGTCCAAGATTTTATAAATTGCTCAAACTCACCATGTTGTCAGTGAGTTAAAATAATTTCTAGTTCAATTATTTACCTTGAAGTACAGATAAAAAGTGTGTTTTTGCACTGTGCAGTGGTTGATTAATTAATACCAACCCCACCTACATCGCCTCAAGTATACTTTGCAAACCTTTTCTTGACTGCACATAAATAAGAACCAGGTCATAAGTGTTTCCCTACTGTGGGCTTGAATAGTGGGCTGGAGATTAGACCAAGATATTCCATCAAGTGATGGAAGATGTTTCTGGAAAGCTTTTTCAAAGTTGGGCTCTCTGAGGAGTTGGTGCTTAATCTTTACAAATCAATTAGGTGCGGCTGCCAAATTTATTCAGTTGCTACATTTTGGAGGGGGGGGGTTACTCACATTTAGAAGAAAGACAGTTGTGTAATTAAAAACACAAAACCAAAGCCACTTGTTGAACTACATTGTATTTTAAACACTGATCCAAATAGTTATGTTGAACAAGTATACAGGTGCTTTATTTTCCACTTTGCTTTGCAAAAGGCTTGTCAGTAGGCACAGGCTCATCATTGCGTTTTTGTTTTTTTGTTTGGTTTTTTTCAGATCATGGGGCCCAGGTGTCCCCAAGCAAGGTTTCTTCACAACAAGCTCCTTCAGTCATCGCATCCACCTGGCATAGAAATGAAACACAAAAACAAAACACAGTTAGTAGCATTTTGGAAACCAGGGCCGAGACACTCCATCAAACAGCACATCATCAAAACACACTTTGAAAGAAAAACAACTTCCTCTATCTTACCACAGATTGTGAGAGCCATTTTTCAAAGACCAAGCATAATGGAAATTATGAAAAGGCAATTTCACCCTTGGCTAGAATTGGGGCGACCGAATGCAATACTGGCATTGCGCTTTTTAATGTTGGGTTGTGAACACTGAGATACAGGCCTGCAAATTGTTGACACGTCTCTGCGGTGCATGGTAACATCAGCCATCGGCCCCAACAGGACCACAGTCCAGAGAGCAAAGTAAAGGACGGTGCTGCAACTCAAACCTGCTTTTATTCATGTGATGACAGTTGTTCATTCCGCATCTTCCACTCTTCTTATCTTCACTACTTTTAAACCAAGTGAGACATATATTTTTTTATGTTCATCCTATTTGATTACTCACCAAGCAGTGACTAGAGTTGAGTCAAGCTGTGCTAGATTTGCATATGTTTAGAATACTGACCTTTTTACAAAGTCACATAAAAAGCAAGCCTTTTGTCCACGGTATGAAGGTAATGCATCATGTTCTAGCTTTGTCTGCAATGGAAGAAATATATGAAAATCAATGCCGGGCCATTATGGTGATATTGTCCTTCAGTGGCCCTTAGAAGAAAGTGACGTTATTCAAAAGGACTGACCTTTTTCTTTGAGAAGCGAACTTTCAACCTTATCAATAATGACTGTACATATTTTTACCATCAGCCATTTATGAAAAGGCACAAGTTGACAGACCAAAAACGCAGGGAAAAGGACAAGTTGGACAACATTAATTTATTCAAACTATGCAACGCATTTCATAAATCATGTAGACAAGCCATTGCATATCACTGTTTCGAAGGATATATGAACTCTCACTTACTGTTGGGAATATGTAAACACAAAACTACAATTTGTGGCCTCACTATTGTTGTTTCTATTTTCATCACTAGAAGAATAAGCACCGTGGAATTGGGGCCCTACAATATCTGCTGTAATTCATTCTCTGTGCATTTCCTTAAAATATTTGCTGTTGACTCATTGCTATGGAGAACCGGTGTCTGGTCTTTATTCTGGGGCAACTGGCATCATAAGAGTATGTTAAGCCAAATGCTTTAACTTCTATATGCTAGTATGAAATCATCAAAAATCTTCATCATGAATAATTTTCAGAAAATAAGGTAGAACACTGTAATGTTAAAGATTTAAGAACTCCGTCCCACTTTATAAACTCAAATGTAAATAGTAAATGAATGTGTATACGCTGGAGAGTTTTGTGAATTGCATTTGCAGTAACGGTAGTGAAATACACAGGCATCGTGTATTTTGTAGTTGACTTGGCTTACAAATTTTTTAAAAATCACATTTTTGTTTTTTTTTTTGCTGCCCTCTCAGTGTAAAAAAAAACTTTAAACAAAGGGTGTCTTTGAGTTGGGTATAGTGGTAGTCACAAGTATAGAAGATAACTCTTTAATTCTTCATTTGGTGAGACTTCTGCTACATTCACAATACAATAAATGGACTGCACTTGATGGTGCTCAAAGTAAAATGTTCTACTCTGTAGGGATATTGTTGTGGCTTCGTGATAATATCTTGAGGGTCTTGTGTTCTGACTGTATTTCAATGGAAAGGTTAAATGATATTTTTAGATTACCATAGTGTATTTTCTCTAAGACATGTGAGGAATATGAGCTTTAGTATTGGATTTACCAAGCTTCAACTACTTACATAGATATTTTGCTTTTTAATGTACATTCCACTTAAAAAAAAAAAAAAAGCATGTCTTTGAAAACCAACTTGTTTAAATTTTGGTGTCAACTTTAATTAAGTAAAAGCTGTAATTCTCATGCTGTCTCAACTTTATGAGCTGACTGAAACTTAGTAACATCATGACATGTGTCTAATTTCTGTTTCATTTCCCCATCTTTCCAGCTCTTGGCTTAATATGCTTCAGCTCACTGCTTTTATCCCTGTGACGCCTGCCGGGGCTGCTGGATGTGTTCATCAGCTGAGCCATCAAAGTCTCGATGGTAGTGAGACTGGTGTAGCATTTATGTTAATCCTTGTCACTCAGTAGGGATATACTGCACACGTATCGTGGAATAGCAGAAGTATAAGTTGCAGTTATTTTTAACAAAATCCACGCCCACATTATGGTTAACTATAAATATAACCTCCTCATCAAAGACTATCAATGTGCTTTTGATGTTTGTCTTGTCAACATAACCTGGTAGACATTCTGAGGCAATCAAGATGCTTTATTGTCCACAAGTGTAACACTGGTGTAACACCACTTTAATCAAAATAGGTTGCTTCTTTCTGTACACATCTGCACTTGATGATTATTCCCTATTATCCTTCTTCTTGTTTATTGACATATCATTGTTAGTGAAAGGCCTTCTCTTTGTATTTTGCCTTTTATGGTAAATAAAGTAAACAATGATCTATTATTAACAGTTTTTATTATTACCTGCTTGATCTTAGCTCAGCTTTTGATACTGGTAAATACACAATTCTGTTAGATTGCCTGGAAAAGTAGGCTGGCCTCGCCTCCATTTTTGGCCCCTTGTTTTTCTCTATTGACATGCTTCCATTAGGGTGCATTATGTGCAAACACAATATATTATTATTATTGTTATGCTGGACACATCCAGATTCCTTTAAAGAACAGTGACAAAGCAACCTGCCACAGCTGACATCTTGTCTATCAGAAATCAAGAGCTGGATGTCCCAAAACATCTTCCAGCTAAATGAAAACAAATCAGAAATAATTCTACTCAGCCCTCAGAGGCAGCCTGAGTCCTTACCGTTTCACGGTATTCAAGACATATTTGCACATTAGCTCTGTTTTAGCCTCCCTTCACTGGTTATAAGTTAGTTTTAGAATTGATTTCAATATTTTACTAATCACACTTAAAGCACTTCATTGTTTGGCTCCTTGCAAGCATGAGTGCAGTCTCAGATCCTCAGGCAGGACAGGCTCAAAACTAAAGCCTTTTCATTTAGGACCCTCATTGGCCTTGTCTGAATCTCCATGTCTTTAAATCACTTCTTAAAACCTATCATTTTAGTTATGTTTTTTCTTAGTTGTTTGTTTTTTCAAAAAAAGCCTTTTACTAAGACATTTTTTTTACTTTGGTCATTACATTTTATATTTGTATGTTATTGTTCGGCTGCACTGTGGTGTGGTGGTTTGCACTTTTGCCTTGCAGCAAAAAGATCCCTGGTTCGCGTCCCGGCTTTCCCGGGATCTTTCTGCATGGAGTTTGCATGTTCTCCCTGTGCATGCGTGGGTTTTCTCTGGGTACTCCGGCTTCCTCCCACAGTCCAAAAATATGCTGAGGTTAATTGATTATTCTAAATTGCCCGTAGGTGTGAATGCGAGTGTGATTGTTTGTCTGTATATGTAGCCCTGCGACAGACTGGTGACCTGTCTAGGGTGTCCCCTGCCTTTGCCCCAAGTCAGCTGGGATAGACTCCCCCCGTGACCCTAATGAGGACAAAGCGGTGTATAGATAATGGATGGATGGATGTTATTGTTGGTTGGTTCAAGTTAAATGTACTCTGTACTTTAAGTAGACTAAAAGTGTTTATAAATAAAGTTGTTATTATTTAGACTTTGCATACATAAGAAAAAAAAAAGAAAAAAACTACCGTTTGTTTTTTTGTCAAACTCTGGTGTTCATATTTTCACCTAAGAAAGCTGGGATTAGAACTATCTGCAGTATTGCCACCTTGAGGTGAGAAGCTACTTTCTCCTCTCTAACCTTTGGTAGATAATGCACCAGTTTGGAATTAAGAATATACATCTTAGCCCTGGGTCGAATTTTATATATCCTACATCCCTTTGCTCATATCTCTGTGTGTATAAGTGTGTGGAAAATGTATGTACACATATTTCAGATCCATTGTCATGAATTATGCATGTGGTTGTGCAGTTTTAAGGCACTGGCAGTGATGCTGCACTTCATTGGACAGCTAAGGGAAGTTCAGCATCCAGACTTGGTTGGTTTTTCTGTCAACTCTGGCTCTCACTTCTAGACCTAGATATGAGAATCGTATATTAACAAGCAGCAGCAATGTGTAGTACTACATTGGGGTGTGATTATGTGAGATACGCTCTTCAAAGCTTGGCTGACCTACTGTGTTTATATAGGTAAACAAGATTACAACAAGATACACTTGTGCCACTTGCAGCTAATTAATACTCACTAATTAATGCATCAGGACTCATTTCCCCATAAACATGCATACAATATAAACTGTGAGCTTGTTTTGGGTTACAGTACAGCTTCAAGGATGCAGAGTTCCTTCAGCTGCAAAAATGATGGTGGGATCTGTGACAACTCTAGACGCTTTCAGAAAACAGTCGTGTTGTCACTGACTTTTGTACTGTAATGGCAGACAGGCCAGGCCTGCATAAGGTTAATACTATGTGTCTTTGTTGTGCTTGTGTTGTGATTAACCTGTCTGGCACCTGTAACTCTGACTGAACTCAGGTCAGTGACACTGTTGGCAGAGACTGTTAACCCAGCTGGTGTCTGTGACTGCAGCTACTTAGTGCCTGAACTTGGATCGGTTAGACTTATTAGTGCATGGCAGCCCACCTGGGAGGTTGAACTTAGGTCAGTTGGACAGTTAATAGCAGACTAAGACCCATTTCCATCTGCGTGCTGTCATGTAGCCCTGACAGTTTGTTTGAGCCCATCCAGTGAGCTCTATGTGTAGTCGGCCTGGTCTGCTGCTTAGTGTTTAAAGCCACGGTACTTTTTGAAACCAGCGCCCGGGTTGACCTCATGTTCAACCTCCACCACGACATACAGACTCAGACTGTAACTATACAGGTGAAGAGGACGTACAGAGATGTGGAGAAAGATGACTGCGGGCAAGGTCAATGGATATTTGCTCATTGCTTTTTAATGTGAATAAGTTGTCCTTCGAATAATGTTGCTGCATAATGTCTTTATGGATTCATGAATATTGTACAAACTAAAGTAGAGAACTGCAACAACAAGGACATATTTTGTTAAAGATTTATTTCATATTCTGTTGGAACTGTGGTTGTGTGACTTTATTGTAAACAGATCATTTCTTATGTTTGTGAAAGTAATTTTTTTATGTCTAAATGTTTTTATTCAGCACTTAAATCTCCACCATATAATTGTGCTTTTTCTAAAAACAGTGTTGCTGTTGAAAACTACCATCAGACTGTTTTGCACTGTGGAAAAACTGCAAATGAAAAAAACAGCCTCTACAACTATTAGTGTGCTGCAGGGGACATTTTATTCTTGTCCCCTTAGTCTGAAGGATAATTGCAGATCAATACAAAATTCCTCAGTGTTTGCCTGATACATTTCTGCCTTGATGGGAGTGGTCGACTCCCCTTGTTGTGCTTTTTGGGTCACTGAATGTTTTGATGAGTATGAGAATAATGTGAACCCTGTATTAAGGCTTCATAGTTTCTCAACACAAATTAATATCTGTGGAAGATTTCAGCACAGCAACTGTGGAGCACCAGACAGAATCAATGCCAGGGTGCACTGAGGCTGTCCTGGCATCATGTGGTGGTTCAACACCTCACTAAGATTATTTAGTCTGACTTTTCCTATTTATTTATGGGGCATTAGGTGTCTCTATGTCAACTCTAAATACACTCACAAAATCCTTTGTACATTTGACTGAGTCAAATAGAAAAAAAAGTAAAACAATTGCCAGGACAGAGAGATGGTGTTGCTACTTTTGATAGTACTTTTTGAAGACTTGGAAGTGATTCATGTGTGCATTTGTTGGGCTAATGAGGGAGAATGGGTGAACTCACAAACATTTTCCACCTGACCTGCTTAATTTTTCTATGATGACTAACCTAAAAAGTAAGCAAAAATCAATTTTGATCCTGGTTTGAAGACATTTGATGTCCACGTTAATGGATATAACGTCTAGTCCGCTTGAAAATGGTCTTTTCGTTGATTGCTTCATTCTCAGCAGAGTGAGCCTTGTTCACTCTTTGCCTTTACAAATTTATTCACATGAAACTGTTTCCTCTCATCAAGATCAAATGTCAGATTTTACAAAGCAGGGTTTCAATTTGTCTAAATACATGGGGAGAGAATAATGAAAAAGTTTGAACGTATGCTGGATGCTGTAGCTTCGGATTGTCAACTGGACAAAAGTGGTCTGATTTAAATAAAGAAAATTCAGATGCAGGATTTATTGAAGGTGAAGTTGATCAAGGTCAAATTCTATCCACAGATTTCTATATTCTTTAATGAAAGTGATGTGAATCTTCCTTCCACTTCTACTGGTAAATTTAACAGACTTCACTGCATTTTCAAACAATTCTCTTAAACTCGACAAGACATCTTTCAGTCTGTGGTGGTTTAGAGATGATGGAGGCGGAAATATTTTTTTCCATACAGTATCAAAACCAACTAACTTAAAAACAGTCACTTAACACTTTTAACACTTTTACCAGCAAACCCAACATTAGCAACATGTTGCTATTCAAAATTATTCCTGAAAATCACACACACAAAATCACTCATTAAAAATACTCAAGTGTGCAATGACTCATCACATAGAGATTTGGAATAATACATCTAAAGAAGGCAGAAACAGTGGCTAAAGAATGACAGGGATAAATACTTAACAGGCATGCAGGATAAAACAACTGCATATATACTCAAAGGAATTTTGAACAGTAACAACTTTATACAGAGGACAGCAAGTTTCATTGATCTGTGATGTGACAGTTTCTCACTTCAGTGAGCAACAGCTCTACCTCCAGATATCAGCTCCAAAAAGTGGAGAAATATGAGCAAGTAAAAAGAGAAATTTCATAAACAAACAGTAATTTCCATCATCCTTTCAGTTTGCACTTTTTGAAAAACATTCAGACATTTAATTAAATGCACAAAATATTCACACGGCCATGAAATCCAACCCACACTCACATGTCACAGTCCTTATCCATATAGAGTAGAAAAGCATTTTTCTGTTGAAGTGTCTATTCAAGGTTGTTAAGCGATGTGTAAATAATGGCCTTCTTACACTTAGGCATGTATTCGCCTACAGTTTGAAAGCCATATACTGCATTTACACCATGTACCTGGGACGTGTAAGTTTCCTCAAGGTGAAATGCTTTGTTCTCTTTAGAAAGGTAGAAAGACATTGGTCTATCCACTGACCAAAACAAACATACTGTCATACCGTGTAGGCAGTTCTCAACTTAAGGACTAGATAAAAAGTAGTGTCAATTTAATATCACAATTTGTTATTTATCTTTATTCATACAGATAAACATAGCAAATGCCAGTAATAGTTTAAGGTTAAGTCATACAGTTATTATTACAGCTTGATTCACAAATATGACAAGAAAATGTCAAAACATGTCAAATTTTACACACCATAGAATGTTTATAATTGGGACCTAAAACCACAGAGACAATCGTAAACTCTACACACTTGCAGCCACTTTAATGATTATCATCCAACAGACTTTCAATAAGTATTTTGTTTAAAAAAAAGCACATGTTTTATATTTTTATCACCTGAGCAATCAGCTAGTCTGGGAGTCCAACAATCAGAAGATGACCCACATGCAGGCTGACTTTTTATGTGTATTTAGTTAGTTTTTTGTTTTTTTGTTTTTTTAAGAAAAGCAAAAGTTCTACTTTCAGACAAATACAACACTCAAGTGCTCAATCAGTTTCACCTGCAATGAGATTCAGAGGACCTAAAACGGCTTTTGCTCATGGAAAGAAGCAGCCAGAGAAAAGACAAGGTCTTCAGGCACTGTCAAGTGGAGCCAGGAGAAAAGGTTTATTAAAATTCTTTACTTAATCCGGCAGTTCGGGTTAAAAAGGCAAACAAGTTTTGACCTCTCAGGGTCTTAGCCAGCAAATAAAGAATGAAGAATGAAGTTGTTGTAAGGTGGTTAATGGTGCCAGAGGGACCCCGTGAATATGAAAAAAAAAGTGGCCTGAAAATGGTGTGGTATTCATGTGTGTGCAGAGAATTCTCACATTAAGATAAGAGCTACTTTGCTCTTTCAGGCTCACAGAAGGTGAAAACTGCATCAAAATGTGAAGATTTGTGTCTGTACATTGATTTTAGATTAATTTATGTCAAATAAGTGAAGCAATCTTGAACAACTGATACGACGTGGAAGATTTTTCTGTATCCTGTGCGTCATTAGGTTTGTTACGTCATTGCAAGCTTGATCTTAATTCACAAGATGGATAAAAAACAGATGGAAAGTGGAAGGGTTGATTGTTGGAGACAGCTGGGGTTGGGGGTGAGGGTGCTTTGAAGTCAGGAATACGTTTTTGAAGCCTGTTAGCTTTGTAATATGCATTAAACGTTTCCATACCTGAGCAGAATATCCACCTCCTATGGTGTTCCTGTTACAGCACCTGTGCCTTACCCTCAACGCCACTAACAAATTCTCATAAGTCCTGTGATCTCGCAAGACCTGAAGATAGCACGAGTACGGCAGCAAAATTGTGTCTTCGCACTGATGTTGTGAGGAAGTCAATTTGTCTCACAACTGTATCTCCTCGATTCTCTCCACTCTTATCAGATCTCTGTCTTGAATTCCCAGGTTTCAACAGCAAAACCGAGATGCTTCATTTCTGACACATCTGCAGCGAAGCCACCAACAGCAGGCTGCGGTGTCTGCGCCGCTTCCTGTCACCTCGACTCCCCGTGACCTTAACCAAACACAGTGTCACACCTGAGGCACAGGGACGACAAAGAGCACTAATCGCCAAATGCCAGGGTGTTCTGCACAAAGTGCTCCAGCATGACAGTCCGTTCTCCTTGTAATTACTGCATCTTGGTTGGGATCATTAAATATTCATCCACCATCGGCTGGGAGCTGCTCCAACTCTGCTACTACAGTGGCAGCTCCTTTCACATAGAGATTGGTAATGCACCCTTTTTCCTTTGTATTCCCTTGCTCTCGTATTCACATTTTCTACTCTTAACTTTGCACAACAGTTTTAAAACTTTCACTTCAAATGTTTTGCTGTATTTTTATAATTTTTTTTTCTTTCTGGGTCTTTTCTTTTCATCATTTTGTACCTATTGAAGCTATTCTGTTATAAAGTACCTCTTAGAATTTCTGTAGCTTCATATGCATGATCTTTGTATTGGTTTCAGAATATCTGAATCGTAATTAAAGTCTCATTATTTATGTTTGCAATGTGCAGATGAGAGAAACAAATACTGTTGTGACGTTGCCGATTAACATAGGAAGGAAGGAAGGTGTGAACTCCACAGAACATTAAGGCAGCTCTCGTCTCCTTCATGAACCACACAGCAGCAGAATAAGAGAGAGCTGAAAATCGCTACTATCCCACAGGATTAAGTCGGAGAATTACTAAAGCACGGGCACCATTTGGGTTAAATCTGTGGGAGGGAGGTGCATTTAATATGAGGGATGGGTCAATTCAATATACTCAGCTTTATTACTCCTGTGTGTCTTTAAAAACAGACCAAACGCCCACAGTAAAAAACAGGGGACAGTCAGAAGTTAAAGGTCAAAATGATGTTTGCAGAAAATTGGAAATTCTAACCCACACCACAGCATCCAGCACTCAAAATCCCACTGATATCTTCTAATGAGCCATAGAAAACATGATACTTTCTTATTAATGAGCCATCTGATGATACTGCAGCTCCAAATTATTGTTTTATTTTATTTGTTTTCATTTGGAAGAAATATGTGTTTTGCCCTAAACATTTACTGTATTTGAAATGAACAGTTATGGTGATAATATTAACCTGTACAGCAGGTCTAAATGCAATAAAGATATATAAGTCAGTGATAAAAATAAAGATGGTAAGACAATACTGTCTTCCATTAACTGTTAATTACTTTGGGGTTGAGACTAAGGTGTGATAGCACCATTTAAATAAATTGAACAGTGATTTGGGCCCTTGACAAACCTCGTTTATTTGTTGAACATTATCCTTTATCACAAATGGGGACCAGTATTATCGCTATAGAGCAATGTTGTGCATATGCAGGTGCAAAAGGATGACAGTATGCACATTCCAGCCAATGGCTTCACATTATTCTACTGATTCACAAAGTGGTGGTAATATGTTAAAAAAAATACAGTAATGCACCAACAAAATCAGTGAAGACAAAGACAGCAAGGATGTTAAAACTGGAAGTTCAAACTTCAAAGAAAAATCAGCTCTGTAAATGCTTCATGAGAAAGGAAATGCACATAACACTGCCAAGAATGTAGGTGATATTAAGGACTCACAGTGACGTCTTGGTGAGTAACACTGAATCACAACAAGAGTTCACAAAACAAAATGACGCAACAGAGAATGTTTGTCTGTGTAGTTGCTGCGAAAATTTCTAAAAATGCTTAAAACACGGCTGAAAGACACATTCACTGTCGAGCATTACTGAACTTAAGAACCAGCGTGTTTACAGGCAGCTCTGTTGTATCATGTCTTAGCTCATGGATGTTGCTGCATACACATATTGCCCATGCACTTATTAATATCAAATCTGTAGGCTGAGATCATCATTCTGATGCAAGACTGCAACATGTGGTTGTTCTCTTCTAATTTGGGGCTGTTTTTGGGCCCATTAGCTGTGAGGCCTATGATGGAGGTTGTCTGCAACTATGGTTGCCTTTCTCAGTCATTTGTGGTTCACAACAAAATACTCTGTCCACCACTGGCCACACTGCCATAAAATATAGTATGGGTATTTATGATTTTACACACATGACATCACATATTACAGCAGGCATCTACCAATACGTTACCATTAAATTACCACCACCATTCGGGATAAACCCTTTTTGAATATATGAATATTGCCTGTATTCCAGTGACACCATCAGAACAACCTATACCTTCGGGTTTTTCTTTATTTTGCTATGCTAAGCTAAGGCATCAGATAATACCATTTGGTCAAATCTGTTGGCATCTCAGTGTTATGCACAAGGTGAGCTTTGGCTTCAGTGTCATCCATGTCAATATCTGATGCTAATATATGTGTTGGGATTTTACTGTTTGACCATTTGTTTTCTTAGTTTCGTCTAATTTTCACTCACTGTTTGGAATAAATCCCTCTCCGAGCATTAATTAAACCCAAAAAAACTAATCTTGCTGTATCAGAATTACATATTCAAAAGTTTTGTCCTCGAAAATAATCTTTCCTGCCTTGAAATATCTTAGATATTATTCTACACCATTGCTTCCATGAGAATGTGCAGTACAATAGAAGTCTTTCCCCAACCGCTGTTCTCCACTTGCTGCAACTTGAGCACACCAAGAGCAAATCTGCTCTAACACAGCCACATATGCTACATACACAATGCCAGTTGCATTATCATAGTAACTGAGCTATACATTTTCAAACTGAAAATTGATTCTGAAGAAAACATACTAATAGCACCACTCGCAAACAAAGATTGTTTCCTTTGGGTTGCTGCATATGAAACTAGTCTTTCATTTAAATATTCATTAGTACAGTGCAGTTTCAAGATGAAAATGCTCAGGCATGGCTTTCACTGCCTAATTCACTCATCGTGTGTCTTCAAGCTTATACAAAACACTGCATGGACATGTTAATCAGGTAAGAATACTAGGCCCTATTTTCTATTGAGCTCCAAATTACTCATTAAACAACAAAACATTGTTCACCTAAAAGACAGATGGGACTGGATTAGAGTAACCAGCAGCTTAATATAATACAGCTTATTGAGAACAGTCATTTAAACTCCAACAGAAAAAGTTTTTAAAATTTAATAACAGGCTTGGGGCCAATGGCTTGTGTTAAAGTTCTGGCTTATAATAATAATAATAATAAATTTCATTTATAAAGCGCTTTTCCAAAAACTCAAAGACGCTGACGCTTATGAAGTCAGTTACATATAGTTTCTATTCTTTTGCCAAACTAAGAACTTAAAGTCCACAGAAATGAAAATACAAAATACAATGTCCTCATATAAATGCCTGTCTATAAAAGGTTGTTTTTTTTTTGTTTTTTTTTTTTTTTTTTAAAAAAAGGAGTAGCCATTAGAAGGTGACGGTATAGGATACCTTACACATGACTGTAATAAACAGAGTAGAAGAAGCTGGAGATAAAAACAGAGCACAACTACCCAAAAAATCCCAAGAAGAAAAAACAAACTAAACTTTGACCATTTATGAGAGAAAAATGAAGAGAAGTCTTGTGGAATTTTCAAAAATCACCTCAAGCAAGGGTAAAAGGAGAAAGTTTTGTTGAATTTTGCCATTTTCATAAATGATTTCTAAAATGATACTTCAAGATGCACATAAAAATGTATTATAGAAACACAGTTAATGTTAGATAATGTTTAAAAAGGGTCACAGGGTCTATAATGTAGATGTCTGCGACACTGAAACAAATACAGCAGTTTGGAAAATAGTATTACACGATCAGGTGCAATGATCTCTTCTTCTGTGCTCATTTCCATGAATCTCAGAGAATACCATTTGTTAGCTCAATACCAGAAATGTAACATGAAAAAATATGACTTTCTCATAGGCTTACTAGAAGACCTTGGCTGCATAATAGGTCTATACATAGGCTTCCAACCACAGTCATTTAATAATAAGAAGTGTGACAATGGCCTAGATCTAAAGCTGCACTGACAGAAGTTTTAAAGGTCCCGATCAGCACATGGCACAACACAATGCAAACAAAACAACATAATGCAAATAAGAATGACACTTGAGCTTGGTGTTTGTCAGTCTTCTGATACATGACGCCAATGCTTTAGTGGCCCCATAATAACTGCAACTGTTACAGTCCTTTAAATCAGAAGTCTATCCCCCACATTACAGTGACAGCTTTCACCATTTTTCTGTTAATCTGCCAGTTTGATGATGACACAGTTTTGAAATGTCAGCCTCTCCTCAAGACATGCAGCTTAAGGAGCAAAATACATCAATAATATCCAGGTGGCCATGATTTTTTTTTTTTTAAATCTAAATCATCATGTTAATTGCCATTTGTAGGGTACATTTGTGTAAATACATTACTCTTAGTGTGGATGTAGGACTCTTAACATTACTTTTTTATGTTACATGAAAGTTCTTTGTTTCCCCAATTCATTTAACACCATTATAACCATTCTATGTTGCCTTTTGTGACAGCTTCAATCTAACGTCAAACTACAACTTTGCTCTGCATGTAACCAAACCTATCCACCCTTGGGCATCTTAGGTTTGCTGTCACGTTGGTGCTCATCATTTAAATTCCTCCCTCCTCTTATTTTCATAAATTTCCACAGTAAAGGACCGCTCTGCCCCACCTTTACTGGACAGGTCTACCAAGACACTCCTTCCTTTTTCTCTCACAGAGAGCTGGTTTATCACACTTAACAAGCAACAAATGAACACGTGACAGTGGACTGAATTCTAACACAGATGATAATGGATTTGATTAAATGTTGTTGGTCAAGTTTTTTAGGCACTTCTGACTTTGATTCTCATGTGCAGAGAGCAGCAAGATACAGATATGAGCAGGTAAATAAAAAAAGCGAAAATTTAACATGTAAATACAGTGTATGGCAATCGATTAAAAGTGGATAGCATATGTTTGAATGGTACTTTGTTAGCTGGTGTGTTGTGTATTCATGCTCTCATCAATTTGAATACCTTGCCTGAGGTGCAATATAAAGTGCTTAGTCTTACCTCAGTTTGCTGCTGAAATTGATAGTCTTGACTGAAAGAGCAGAATTAAAATTTGCTCTTTTCTATTTACCCACAAAAACACAGTCTGTTTTATTTTCCTACCATACTAACATTACTATGTGGTACAAATGCAAAGCAAAAATGTGTTTTTTTTAAACTTATTTCTGTTGATTAATATGGTTGGCAGCTAAATAAACATGTATTAAAAGAATCCTCAGAGTATAGTGATAATAACGGTCTTCGACTGGCTGTTGGGAAATGAGCAAAAAAAGCTAGCGACTGCAGCAGCATGTGAGGAGCTTCTCTCCGAGGAAGCACTGCTCTGCCGGCTGTAATAAATTGGCTGTTTATTACGTTACAGGAAATTAAACAGTAGCCCAGGAAAGGCTGCACGTTCAATTTAAACTCCTGAAGAGAGAAAGAGGTTTAAAGGACCAATAAAGACACTCCACAACTCCTCCAAAGGAGAGTGAGATGCCTCCTTTGTCTTTGTGATTGAATTTATTCCTTTTTTTTTCCCTTTTAAGTGCCAAAATATGCTTTCTTATCTTGGTCCTCATTAGCAGTGCTTTCATGTACAAGTCTGATCTGTGCTAATCACTTAAAGGATCTAACTGCAATACTCACCACAGTGGTTAAAATTAATCACTCCCTTTGAGAACTACTGTACTTGTCAAGGAGAACAAACAATGCTCATCCTTATGGTGATAACTCACACTTTACAGCGCCAACGGCCCCACTGATATCATAGAATTAAAATCCCTCTGTTGTCAAGCACAAAGACATAAAATCAATCCATTTGAAACAGATTACAGGCAAACTGTGAGTACTGCACATAGACAACAGGGATGGAATGCTTATATCTCTCTTAAAGGTGAGTAAGAATATGTGAATATGCTTGATCATACAAACAGAGGGGGGAAAGAGAGACAGTAAGTGGTCAGAGGAGGCATTGCAAGCGTATTATCTGCTGAAGGAACTGTCGCAAGTCCCTTTACCTGCCTTCCTCATCCTCCTCTTCATCACTCATTTCATGAATAAAGCATAACAACAGAGGAAATTTTAAGTCAAAAGCCATGGATGGATGTTTATCCAACAAAACGGAGATTGAAAATATCTTGTCACATTCATCTGCTCTGTGTGTCAGTTTAAGAAAATGAGATTGTCTGCACTTCCAATAATTACAAACAGAGAGAAGGCAGGAGAGTCTACATAAAAAAATGCAGGCAGCTGGATACTGTCAAGTCAACACTATGCAGGGATTGTTTTGTGGCTTTCTGCCGCAGACAGACTTCTATCACTTTAAGCTCATATCTGCTTCATCAGTCAGTGACAGGTTTGTACTCAGGACAGCGTGGCTGAGGCACACATGAACAAATTACATCTGTGGACTGATCAGACGAACCAGCAGAAGTAATGAATATGCTGTGCAGAGCTTCTTTCTCTTTTAAGCCCCTTCTCCCTGCTTTTTAACATAACACCTCGCTGGATATTATCATAAATTATGCAGATTGCACTTTAAATAAACAAATTTGTACTACAGATGCAGATGAAGATGTTTACCCCATATAATCACACAGGGAAATAAGTAGTTGTGTTTTGGTGGGTTGTACTAATCATTCTGAGTGCAGTGCTTTAGCAGGCAACACTGCACAGCAGTTTTGCATCACATTATTCAAGCCCCTCATACACACACTCCATCCTATTTGCAAATGTCCAGGATGTAATAAATAGACCAAACTGGAAAGTAAGTAAGTTATCAGTGAAGGGCAAATCATGAAGTGAGCATTTCAGATAGCAGATTGGCTAGTATTTGTGTTTATAGATGATGAAAATAAACACGCTGCATATCCATATTACTAACCTAACCTCACTTGAGATATTGTGTGGCTGTGTAACCACAAGGTTTACTGGTGAGTAGAAAAGCATGAATGCCATCTAGTTACTGGGATACAATGTGGTGGGCTTTTGCCGATGTTTCCTTACTGGCTTTGCAGGTTTTCACATATTTCGCTTTGAAACAAGAAAAGAATATAGGGATATGCACTAGTATAGTATAATACTATTATACTCAGTAGTAGTATGTATAACTTAGTCTTTTTCTATTACATTGTAAGTTTTTTCTCTTTTTTTCTTCCATTTTTTATCGTTAGCACTTTCCTTTTGCTCACTTTATTTACAATTCCCAGTCATTTTTAAATGCTATATTTCCCGTTAATATTCTCTCCAGTTTTGTGCATTTCTCAATTTCCCATTTCTCTTTTCTCTCTCCAGCCTCTCCTGCTATGAACAGAAAATGATTGCATATCCACAGAGGGGATCCTCATCTACTTTATTACGCAGGTGAAAAAAGGGTATGTTAGTCCATCATTGTTCTCTCTCAGCTCCGATGATGATGATTTTGTGTGTGTGTGTATATATATATATATATATATATATATATATATATATATATATATATATATATATATATATGTGTGTGTGTGTGTGTGTGTGTGTGTGTGTGTGTGTGTGTGTGTGTGTGTGTGTATGTGTGTGTATATATATATATATATATATATATATATATGTGTGTGTGTGTGTGTGTGTAATTTTTTTTAGATAAAATAACAAGAAAGCCATTCAACATTAATCTGTCTTTTAGGGTGGTTGTAGAGTGGGATGTACATGCAGAGCCACAGTGGAGGACGGGAGAATGTGGAATTGAAAAACTAGTCATGAATAAATATGACACCACATTTTTCCTTCTCCTTATCGAGGTTGCCCAGAGAGAGGTGGAAAAGGAACCACACTGATTACGGCAACTGCTGCTGACTCCCTGACAGCAGATGTCTTGTTGATGATAGCGCTCATAACTACATGAAGGCAACATACAAATCTGTTGAGAGTTGGCGTACAACCTCATAGCACTGTGGTTATAGCATAAACTGGCCACTTAAGTCTATGATTCCGCTTATGTACGGTCATAATGTTCTTCGACTCAATGAAGACCTTGAATATCTTTTAGACAGTTGCTTGTATACTTGCAGCCCGGTTATTTTTGTACGCTGAGTGTTTCTGCACAGCATATGTGTTCCATTCGTCAGAATACATGCTAATACACACCACATGAGTGCATTCTTGCTGAATTTAAATTAACAATCTTTTTCTTTATCCACAGATGTCAGCTCAGAAGCAGAAACAACAGACGGATTTAGGCATTCGGATTTAAAAACAACCACCTTCCAAAACAATGCATCATGATGATGCTCGTGTGTATCTGCCCATTGCCATGATGATCTCCTGCTGTGTCCAAGAGGCTTAACAGGAGCTAACTGTACTTTGTGGAATTGAATCAATAAAAAAAATAAAAACACAAAGGAAGAGAAAAATGACACAGGTAGACACGTGGAGATAGGCTGCCGCTGGTGGATGAATTGTTTCAAATAACGATGCTCAGCCAGGTCTTTTTGGTGAGGGGAGTAATGTTTGGCTTTGCAGTGTTTCTCTGAGGGCTATTCTCAGCACAGCGTAAATGCTCATCAACTCCTTGTGTCTCTCTGCACACTCACACACAGACAAACACGGGCATTCCTACACACTCAGCTCATGCATTCGCTCGCTTTGTTTAGGTTTTTGTTTTTTGTGCGCCTTTTTTCTCTCTCCAATCTCTCCCCGGTGATTGAACAAAAGATTACAGATTGCTGTCTTTAGCCACGGAGGAGCATTGGGAGCATGATGCAGCAGTCACCACGGCTTAGAAAGACTGGTCCAACAACCAGGCCAAACTGGAAATACTGGCTCATGCTATGCAGGAAAGTCAGCGGCTATTCCTTGCTAGCCATCATGTAGGTAACTAAAATAAGATGTAAGACCTCCTGGCTTTGAGTGATGTTTGGCAATTGGATGACATACTGTCTGGAGGAGGGAGTGCATGAATACCAAGCAGATGAACTGACATCTCACTTACATCAGTGTCTCCCTGACTGACACCTGGATGGGGAAGCAGTGTGTGCACATATATTTTATACAGTGACTGACCTCAATTGCAAGAATCCTCCTGTCACCGCCTCTGTTTTCCCGGAGATCACAAATAAGGGTGCGTGTCCATTTTAACCCCTGTCTCAGCTGATGACCAAGCTTGTATATTGTTGTTGTGTACTGTTTCTCCCATTTCCCACCACACAAGCTCTTGCTGCTGTGATTATCTGGACACTTTATTTCTGGTCAGTTAAGTCCCTAATTTGATTGATGGCTGTTTCCACCCACAGATTTGCTAAAGGGATGCAAAAAACAGGAAATTCTAGAACTTGTCTTTATTTATTATCAATTTATGTAACCTGTACATTGGCAATTCGAAACCAGGGAAAGACGAGAATCGAGGAGTAAGAGGTTCATCAGGACTAATCAATCACTGCATTATTCACTCATATAGAATAGAGACTATGTGAACAGTAATATAATGCTTTGTTTTGTTTTGTGTTTTTTTTTTTGGTGTTTTCATTTCTAACATGGTACTTGTTTTATCCTGGTGTCATCGAGATGCTACGGGCAAATTCACAGTTACCATTTCGACAATACAATGTCACACTGTTTGTTTTTCGGCTTGCAAAACTTTAGGGCAAAACCATGGATGTATTTAAAAAACTGTGGGACTGCACTCTAAAACTGTACCCAGTCAGTCTGATGGAGGCTGCTTTCAAAGTGTTGTCTCTCTTCTGGGTTTGATTCTGCTTTGGGCACCACTGCACATGTGCATTCGTGTTTTTTTTCCACAAGCCCTATGCTCCATCCCTCAGACTGAATTCTGAGATGACAACACACAATAACTGACCTTGCTTCAGGACTACAGCATCCTCTCAGCAGTATTACAGAACTCTCCTGTTATAACAATTGATCTAAAGAAAGCATACATTTTATGATGCAATAGTGTATATATAAAGTATTTTTTAATTGCCCATCTTCATTTCATATTAATTGACTTTTAGTCACTTAGTAGAACAAGCTGTAAACATAGTATTGACCTAATGAATATTGTATGGGAAGTGTGTCAGCAGACAATTGCATATTTACACATCCTGCAAAAACACCTACAAACAAGCACAGACAAGAAAAACATTAGTTTCATTAATTTAAATCTGTCTTTCTTTTCTTCCTCTTGCCAAGTGTTGGTCTCTGCCAACTCCTGAGGGAAATACTTGGTTTGCTACCTGTTGATTGCTCCTTTATGTTCACCAACTAGTTGCTTCGTCTGTTGAGTGGTGAAACGAAACCAAACGGTAAAGTTGTGGACCACAAAACCAACACAATAGGGTTAAAAGATGCTGTAAAGCTCTGTGGTACTAAATTCACCTGCAGAGACCGGCATTAATTCTCAGCACCATGAATGACCCCTTTTAACATGAACAAAGTCATTTGATCAATGTAAAGATATTGATTATGTCGAGTTTAAATATGCTTACGGGCATGGGTGTAGATTGTTCATTAAGGCTACTGCTGATGTAACTATGGCAAGCTTTGACTTCAGCTTATACAATTAGATGCAACACTTCCTTTAGCTTCTTCAAATTCTCATTTCAACTTCAAAATCAGTGCTCCTAATCCTTGATCTTAAGGGCCACTGTAGAGTGCAGGTATGTCTCTTCTCTGATCCTAGCAGGCAAACTCAAAAGGATAGTCTTAATCATCAGCCTGCTAGCAAGATTAGTACCAATGTAGAGTATTATCATCCTGAAACTCAGATGAGAGTGAGGAGTGAGAGGACGGTTCTCATAATGAGGCGCCCATCTAAGCTCACCTGTTATAGCTGTTTTATGAAGAGAAGAGAAGAGAAGAGAAGAGAAGAGAAGAGAAGAGAAGAGAAGAGAAGAGAAGAGAAGAGAAGAGAAGAGAAGAGAAGAGAAGAGAAGAGAAGAGAAGAGAAGAGAAGAGAAGAGAAGAGAAGAGGCGTTGCCTTGTATCTCCTGTGTATATTTCCGATAAGACTCATTGGAAACGTGTCTCTCTGCCTCTTAATAGGCAAACTCCCAATTAAGGAAACCGAAGCTAATCAAAAACTAAACATATGACTGTAGTTTCTGTCCTCTGATGCCTTCCTTTCCTTTCTCTGCCTGTCTTTCTTCATTTACTGATATCCTTTGTATAGACAAATACTCCAACCTGCAGTATTTTTTTAATAACGCACTTGCATCAAAGTGACACTTGTCTTTACAATGTTTTGATAAGAGTCAGCATTATTTGGACTTAACCGAGCACCTAAGGCTACTGCCATCACTGTGAGGAACTCTGCCACTGAGCACTTGTGGATCACATACACTCGGCTGGAGGAGTCCCCTCAAAACTGAACCATTTGATTCACATCTGCTGTCTTTGCTGCTACTGTGTCTCATGTAATTAAAAAAAAAAATTATCTGGAGGTTTTTTAAGCATACATGCAATATAAAAAAGACACTAGAGACACTGAAGGACACTTAAACAACAACTTGATTTTCAAGTGGTTAGGCAGTGTATGTATAAATTAGCCTATATTACAATGGAAAAAACAGGGAGTTACGTTGAACTGAACTGAGTTCTCCTCATGTTTTGTGGAAGGAAATCTAAACTGGAAATACCACCATTGTACAATGGGTTGATTTTCAAAAAGAAGAAACAGTTTAAAACTTGTGTGAAAGCAGAGTCTTAGTGTTAAGATTGTGTGTGTTGCACCAGCAGCTGACAAACTTCATGGTGTCATGACATGACGAGGTGTTTGCATAGTTTGAACTATTTACCCATACCAGTAACTTAAGCCTTAAAATGTTTAGAAGAAGCTGTTGCTCTGCTAAGTTTGTGTTTTCAAAAGTAGGGCAACCTAATACTGATTCCTTCTAAACATCACTTATTATTATAATAGCAGCTCCAGCATACCTGGTGCTCTGTTGGTCCTACATTATACTCAGTAGGGGCCTCTTTGCTGTTTCTCTTTCTAAAATCCAGGTGTAGAGACACCAAATGATCAGAAAACTCTTTGAAAACTCACATCGCTGGGTCGTCCTGTCACCTGAACACAGAGGACTTAGTATTTCAAATCACAACGTGGAATTAGGCAAGGATTGATTTAATATTTGGTGTTGGCAGTGTGGTAAGTTTAAAAATATTAGGTTGTATTTTTTTCTGTTTCTGGGATATTTGTTTCTGATTGTAGAAGAAGACAATTAATGAACTGATCTGATCAACATATAAGGACTGTAATCAACACTGTCAAAACTCCAGACATTGCAACTGGCAGGGTCAATGTAAAGTCATTTGTATAGCACAGCCATATTATATAGTCAAGTTATGTAAAAGTGCAATACAAGTGTGACTTATTATGGTGCTGTTTACCATTTGAATTATGTTGTCCCGTTTCAGTTGTCATATTGCTAACACTAATATTAATCTGTCACATTTTCAAAAAGCCATCCGACTGTCTTCACCTTTCAGACTATACCATACTATATATTACTGGTAGACAACATTCTGTCTTTCTGCATATGGAAGAAATGCAAAACCCTTTCCCTCTGACTTGACTTCGACTGTGCACCTCTCAAACTCTCAATTTAGACATGAATTTTCACCAGCGCAGAGCTCTCTACCTGTTCCACTCAGTTTAGCAGCCACTCCACAACTAATGTGACTGCAGAGAAGAAGTAAAGAGAGAATAAACGAAACAGGAGCTTTAAAACTAAAGCTCTCTGCTGTCACCTTCTCCAAATAAAATATTTTTTTATATATATTTATATATATATATATATATATATATATATATATATATATATATATATATATATATATATATATCCAATGACACCAAGGCCAGCTCATAGTACACACAAGCTCTTGGATTTTAACGCTCTATCCAAAAAACTTCAAACACCAGTCATTTATTGGTTTTATTATTTAGAAAAAGATTCACTCCTTGATCTCATCTAAATGGGACAGAATTGGGGAGACGGAGTGAGTACTGCTGTCTCAGTGAAAATGGATATTATTTGAACAGCGCCGAAGCCATCAGCAGTGTTTGGGAAAAGGGGATGAGATTACAAAGTGCTGTGTGACTTGGACAACTCTTGTCAAGGCTTGTTCAAACTGATTTGTACTGCACAGCACTCTGGAGAGACTGGGCTTCAGAGACACTTTTTGTCTGGTCAAAAGTCTGTGTGTTATCCATATCAAAACAGACAGCAAAAATGACAGAAAAATGTGTACAGTGCAATAAGATGTTTTTGACCCAAAGCACAGAAGCGGCTATTCGATAGTAATAGATAATTGATATTGGAGAGAAACAACAGAGAAATGCTGTAGCAAAGCATTATATGATTGTTGATGAGAGTCTAAAAGTTGTTATTTAAATCAGTGCTTTTTGGAAAGATGCCGTGTTGACGTGCACAGAAAGGTAAATTAATCATTCTAATCAGCGTTAAAGGGAAGATATTATCATAGCCCACTGGAAGGCTTATCAATATCCCAGCTTCAAAGGAGAGGGTTAACAGCATGGGCCTGAGAAATATGTCCAAATTACTGCAGTTGTATCAAGGAATAGCCCCGCAAATGAAGAAATGAGGCATAATTACAGAATAAATAATAAAACTGACTGACATCAAATAACCAGAAATGGATTTTTCTCCCCTGGCATGATTTTTGGCATTTTTCCTTCATCAAAATACACTGTGCGATGCCTGACTTGCAAATGTGTTTGGCCTTGTCAATATTATCAACTGATTTTCTTGAGTGAGCTGAAAACACCATAAAGTCAGTTTTGAAGAAATGAAATACATTGTGAGATGCTCATACCGGATTCGTCTGATTGCTCACACTCAGTCTGGCAGTCATATAGAGATCTGAGGATAGCTTAATCCAGCATTCTCGAGCACACTGCAACATACTTGAGCTCCAATTATGCCCCTTTTTGTTCTGTCAGCTCTGACTGTTAATACCTTAAGCTTATTGTTCATTTTACCCACAGGTTCAACTTTCATTTGGATGGAATTAAAAGCAGATTTAAACTCAAATAACTGCATAAGTAAATTCGCTTTGAAGCCAAACGCCTATCTTTTTAGCAAGTAATCTTTTTGACTTCCACACACACACATTTGGTGGAGCTCGGAAGATGAAAGGTAAGGTAGCTGCTTGTCAAAAACTATTAATGTAAGAGTAAAAGCGGTTGTATTGGCATCTCTTTGAAAATCAGACACATTGAAGTCCTTTCAGTGGATGCAGTTGCCTGTTTGTACCTGCAGGGTGTTGCATTTGGTTGAAAGATTGAAAAAGCAGCCAAGCTGGATTCTGAGGAAGAGGTTGAGAAGAGGGTCAAATAGCTGTGATTTGACAACAGGAAACATGACAGAGTTGGATCATTCATTGCTTTCTTTGTCACGTGAAGATGCTTTAATCTGCATAATGAAAACAGCTTTTTTTATTTAATGTATGTCATGAAAGGCTCACAAGAGATTGCTTTGCATATTGCTGCAAAAATGATTTATGACTTATCTCAAAAAATGCATACAATGACTGCCAGTGTAAACAGACAACTGCAAACAAACAGTTTGGAATGTATCAAGAGACGTAAATATGTAAAGACCCTGCTGAGACCTATACTGAATGTCCCAGTGGTTATCTTTTCCCTCTTCCCATCAGGGAGCAAACAGTGAAATCAGGTCTGGCTGAACACAGGCAAGAATCCAGTAAATTGGTAAATTAATAGAGTTTGTGTATGGAATTGCATGTTTACAAAATCTTCATTATGCATTCAGGTAAACATTTCACGGTTCATTCCCATTACATGTCCTGTTACTGCAGTTTAAATGTGACTGTGCTGTTCACATGTATTTGAGCAGTTTTTCATCCATAAGCGCTGCAGTAGAGTTCATAATTGTTTGGGCTAAATGTGTTCAGCTGGCTTTTCTGTCACCAGGCCTTTTTTTTTTTTTTAAGTATATAATGTCTGTGCTGAAGTTTGCTCAAGTCTTGATCAAAACAAATATGCAGTTTAAACAAGATATCACTTAACTTTCATCATCCATCAAAAGAGGATTATTTATAAGTGCTAAAGTCTTGGACGGATTCGATGCTTGGGAACAGCAACTCTGCTAGAAATCAAGTTTGATATAGTTCAATGAGGAGATCAATTCTACTCTCAGATCTGTCAGTTAAATATGACAGTAAAGTCAGGAGACTCTTAGACGACCAGATTTAGAGTTTGGGTCTAAGTCTGCTGTTTCTGGGGCATATTTCATGCAGCTTTCTCCTCCCCTTCAGCTCTCTGCATGTTCCCCTTCTTTTTAAAATCCCCTTCACTACTATGGGGTACAACAACAACAACCTACATCCTGAAAATGGCAAGTATGCAGAGGATTTTGATCACAGAATGAGTCAGGTCTGCAGGGTTTTTTTTCTTCATGTGAATTAACTATTTTACTGACAGAGCTCGTCTTCCTTCCACCCAAACACGTCAACCCTCATTGTTTTGCAGGGACACAGCTCAAGATGATAGTGATTGGTTCAAAGCCATACAAACAAACCACAGCAGGGCAGAATGATAGTGAGATGCAGCCAGACCATTTTCCATTGCTGACAAAGCACTGTGTAGAATGGTCTGACTATGAAAAACCAGATTAGCTTAACTGAACAAACAGCCAGACTGATTCTGTCCAAAGGTTTAACTACTCTGCCAACCAGCACCTCCAAAGATCGCTAATTAACACATTTTTTATCATGTTTGTTCAGTCTGTATAAACACCGCAGACAGTGAAGGGATGAATTATGTGATGAAATATTTCTTGGACAGGAACTGCATTATGCAGCCTCATATTAAACAAAAGATTGACACTGAACTTTTCACTCAGTTCTTGGCAAGAAAGCAAATACGTGTACTTGCCACAATGTTCAGCATTTTGTGCGACTGAGTCTATAGAGTGAAACTTTTATTTTTATTCAGGGTTAGTTTTAACCAGGGCTGCACAGTAGCTCAGTGGTTAGAACTGTCGCCTCACAGCTAGAAGATCCCAGGTACATGTCCCGGACTGGGCCTGAAATCTTGCTGTGTGGAGTCTGCATATTCTCCCTGTGCATGCATGGGTTTTCACTGGGCACTTTGGCTTCCTCCAACAGTCCAAGACATGCTGAAGTTAATTGATGATTCTAAATTGTCCATAGATGTGAATGTGGGTGTGCTTATTTGCCTATATATGTAGCCCTGTGATAGACTGGTGACCTGTTCAGGGTGTCCCCTGCCTTCGCCCTGAGTCAGCTGGGATAGCGACACTAAAGGGGATTGAGCGGTGTATAGGTGATGGATGGATAGTTTTGTCCAGGCTTCCTCAGAGTCCAGACCTCTGACTGCATCCAGGCAGAGCAGAAAGTCATTCTGGACACAGCCCAAACCATGTGTTGTAAATTTACCTCATTAGGTGCAACATTTTCTGTCTTGAAATAAATTTTCTGTTGATCAATAAATTGTTAGAGATGTTAAATATACAGTATAGCTGGAGGTTATAAACAGCAATCCTGTCCTCAGATAAATGTGATTTTAAAGTGGCTTATTTTTATGTGTTGTCACTCTGTTACCTGCTAGAGAGAGTGTTATGTGTTGATGCTGTCAAGTTCGTGAATTAGTTAAACTACAGAATTTGCTGTCAACTCCAAAATCCTAGATAGAGTGCTTCTCAATTTCTCCAGGACACATTTTCTATCACTAATGTGGACTAAGCCATGTCTGCCCTGCTTTAATGCTCGTGCTGTCAAACATGTGATATTTGTTAGTGATGCTATCACACATCAGAGGTCAGGGGTCACACTGATGCAGCTGTCTGCAGAAAAACCATTGCCAGATGCCGTTTCCCTTTAAGGCAGAAACCTTTTTTTGACTATTATCTTGAACTTGAATGTAGGTTGCTGAATTTTCGAGTGAGCAGATTGAATTTTCATTTGTTATAGCCACAACTCTGTCTTTTAATAGAAATCAGTTGCAGACCTTGGAGAAATAACGTTGATAAACCCACTTTTTAGAGGCGTGCATGAGAAACTTACCTTGAGAAACTTTTAATCAATCCAGTGGGCTGAAAAACGCCTGTTTATTTCAAGTGAGGTCACATACATACACAGAGGAGCAGCTGTCTGATTGGCTTCTTATCACCATGACATCAAGACATTTCAGCGGACAAGTCTGCTGTCAAATTGATTCTGTCCATGTTGACATTGTGCAGTGAGGGACATCTGCAGCAAAACAATCAGAGGCGGAACCTCGGCTTAGGACCAGAGAAGCAGTACTGTGAGGTTGTTTTTCATTCTAAGATCATGGAGCATGTCTCCTCTGATATCCCCTTCACTCATTCACTGATGTGATCATTTATTTATGGATCTGGCCAAGAAACCAACAGAGAATTCACATCAGCCTTCCTCACAGGAGCCCTGTCACATCTACATATTTTTAATAGCTCATAACTCAACAGGCCTGGCTTGACATATCCCATCAAAAAAGAAGCAACATTTCGCCTGACATCAAACTTTCTCCTTAAAGCATTTAGATGTGTGTCCTATTAACCCTTCACTTCTCAACATTTGGCACCCAGCATACATCATGATAACCTTCAAGTGCATGTGCCTTATAATAAATGGCCTGCTGTTGCTTCTGATGTACATGTAAACCTTTTTTTAAATAATTATTGTATTGAGACAGAATTTATAAAAAAAGATAAAATAGCAATCACATTTTTGAGTGTTTAGGATTACTGCTCTCATTATTGATTATTAAATACCAACACAGGCATAAAAAGAATCATTATTTGACAAAAATAACCATATGTCATTAATTTTAAATTCCAGGAGGCAGAGTGTGCTGTATGTCCATATCTATCTCACCATAGCTGGCCTTTTGCCATGTACATACATTCCTCCTCCTCCGGCTCAGAGGATAAAACTGTTTTAACAGCCAAATGAATCAGGGATGCAACAGCTTCCTGCCAGCTTTGATTTCAAGTCAATATGTACAGCCAAGATTAAGGGAGAAAGTGAAAAGAAGCATCAGCTATTAAATAGAAGATTTAGCATTGGTACTTCATACACACCTGCTTACGAGTAACATCGAAAAACCTGAATGTGCAAAAAAATCACCCACCCAAAATTAAACAACTTGTATAAATCACCAGGAAGTACTGAACAAAACAAAACAAAACAAAAAAGCAGCAACACTCGCACCTGTATGGCAATCCAAAACAACAGTCCTCTACTATGGAGGTCTTGTTGTTTGGTTTATCCTACAGTACAACTCACATTGCTGCTTTCAGCTTCAGTGAGCTCTGTAAACTGTATGTAGAGACTGCACTATGTGTGTATGTATCAATAACCTTGCAGGGACAAATATCTGTTCTTGCAGACATATTATGGGAATTCACCTTGCATTTGGTGACAAAATGCTTGTCCTTCTCAAAGTAAACAATTCACTTTCCTGATTTCAACTTGATTTTTGGCTAAAATAAGGGCTAAAGTTTCAATTCTTTTGGATTTTAATAAAATGAAATCCTTTCTCTGATAGTGGCTATGATCAACATTTTTCCTGCAAATACCATTCAGAGTGCTTCTGTTGTGTGATTGGTGCACAGTCATTTTTATTTTGGTAGTAGAACAGCATTAAGTTAAGCAAGCACAGCTTCCTGATTCTCTTCAAAATATGAGATGGCTTTTTGCTGAAGCAGCCATTGAAAATCCAACATGATTATTGTCCATCAAAAAATGTCAGCAAAACTAAAATAATGCTATTTTCCTGTATTTCTAATTCATGGCCAGTTTTAATTTTTGCAAGTCCATAATGAAAAAGAAGCAGATACTCAGAGGTGTTAGATGGAGTTGCGTCACCTATATAATTCTGCAACAGGGTAAGCTAATATTTCTCTGTCTGTATTTCTGCTGTTTCGTCTCATTCTAATCGTCTTTGTCACTTCCATTCTCCCATGCTGTCCAAGTTCCTGCATTCATAATTCTGACGTCAACATATCCGACCCGTGATCTTTCCTTGAGCCAGTCAGCCCTTACTTTATGTTCTTTAAATATAATTGCATTTCTGTCATCCTTTCTTTCAGACTTGCTGCCCAGCATCTCCCTATTACCACCAATACCTGGAGGATGTTCAAGGAGATACAACCGTGTTTCCGTCAAAGGCTTCATACCACCATCAGCATCTAGTTTCCAGGGCCTGGCCTATCTCTTATCTTAATATTGTTGCAGACCTCCACTTGGTCATCCCTTATTGAAACGTAAGCTAATGCAATGTCCTTCTCAAAGACCAAAAATAGTTTATATATACTGTATATGTGCATAAACATATGTGTACACATTTATACAGTAAATGTGTATTTTTTGTAATACTTAATGTGGCTTTAAGACATTTGGAGAGGATGAACAGAAACAAATAAACAGAACTGGTCATAATAAGTTACGATAACAATTTACTCATCATTACTGAAATACACTGATGAGACACTTTTGGACAGTTTTACAGAGTTAATTAGGGCCAGCATTACCAGCATTTATGAAGGTAGTAAGTTAAAAATAAAGAGGACCAAGATTATATTACTTAATATTTCACCTAGTCACAAGCAAGCCAAAGACGAGAGCCGGTTCTGCTGGTAAAGCATCTTCAATAAACAACTTAAGGTACACTGCAAAAGATTTAATAGCGATCGCTGTCACAAATTTATTATCTAGATACAACCATGATAACGCTTATAAATTGTTTTCTTTCCACCACGAGTCCATATTTGGTCCCCAGCTGCAGGGGATGGAGATAAACTGTGTAGTAGAAGTTGTGTAGTAGCAATATATTACAGAATATGTCTTATACCCAGTTCTTACTGATACATAGAGCACATTCACAATCAACATTTTTCATACGATTAAATCAACACATTATAATATACAAATGTTTTGATTACAGTAATGTTGTATGAACTGTGTTCAGATTCCAAAAAGGGCGTTCATGTAGTGCTGGTTTTAGGGTTCTATATAGAATTTTGAACAAAAATATGACAGTAAAATAGCATCAAAGAAGTTTTTTCTATGGAAAACCACAGTGGAATATTGGCATCTTTGCAGAGAATGAGGTCACACTCGCTTTGTATGTTGTATGCTGTGTTTCTCTGTTTTGTTTTGGTAAAAAGTCTGGCATGTTAGTGTAGCTGAGTACTTCCCTTTGAACCTGCTGACCCTCCTCAATATAGCCATCCATGATCTGTACACTAATTTATCCTGTGGAGGGTTGCTGGCGACTGGAGCCTACCCAAGCCGACTTAAGGGAGCAGGTTGGACAATCACAAGGCTAACACAGAGAGATGGACAGACGTGCATGCTCTCACTCGCACCCACAGCCAAAGCAAGGTCTTTTGATCTTTGTAATGCAGGAGGAGGTCAAAGCATCCAGTGAATATTTGAATATTGGGATCTCAAAATAAATATTCAGATACCACCGTCAAGACCGGATATTCAGGTCCAGCCCTAGAAAGGCCCCAGCCAAGATTCAAACCCAGGCCCTTCTACCTATGAGGCGACAGTGCTAGTCACTGCCCCCACTTTTATATAGATACTATATATATATATATATATATATATATAAAAATGTCAACAGTGACCTCTCACACCACACTGTAAAGGTAGGGACGCAGTCGAGTACATTCAGCCTATGCTTCCAGAAAAAGAAAGAATTTAAAAACAAAATATATATATATATTTTTTAGCTATTTATCTATGCATATGTTCCATCAAAACCAGTCAAGACAGTTTGTTATCCTGCGAACCTTGCAAGTATTATGTACCTAGGAGAAGACAGACAGTCAGGACTGTATGTTAGGCAGAGCCTCTTCCACCCACCACCTAACTGCATTTACTGTAGAACAGCTATGCTTCAACAACCCTTGAATCTTCCTCTCTGCATTCTTTAAGTAGATTAATAAACTGCATCGCATTTAATTAATCGGGACAAATTGCTTGTTGTATTATTGAACATATTCACACACAGAGATGTCTGAACATAAAACCTCAAATAGTGGTTTTATAGAGGCGCAGTCTCTCCATACTGCAAAGTCCTTTTCAGATATGGGAAATGGAACATTTCTGCTCCATCAATCCAGTCACTTTGCCATTAATGAACCTTAGATCGTCATTGAGACATACCCCCCATGGTGTGGAAGAAATCTGTGGTACATATATAGGTTTCACTTCAGCAAATCCACATCACTCCTTCCCTTTGGAGACTCGCCTGGATTCTGCTGCTGTCTGATGCTGCAGGTATTTAATAAACTCAGAGGAATTAGTCCTAAACAGCTGAAAGCAAGACATTTCAGCTCCTGCAAATGTCTTGTAGAGAAACTGAAATTCCTAACTGAAATTACATTCATTATCAGTGAGCATCATTAATCTAAGTTCTAGCAGTATCTAGTTTTATCGCATTAAACTCTTATTTTTATGGACATTGTGTTTTGTAGCAGGCTGCACAGTGGCTTGGTGGTTAGCACTTTCATCTTGCAGCTAGAAGATCCCTGGTTCATGCCCCGGTCGTTCCGGGCTCTTTTGCATGGAGTTTGCATGTTCTCCCTGTGCACACGTGGGTTTCCTCCGGGTACTCTGGCATCCTCCCACAGTCCAACAACATGTTGAGGTTAATTGGTAATTCTAAATTGTCTATAGGTGTGAATGCGAGTGTGCTTGTCTGTCTCTCTGTGTAGCCCTGCGATAGACTGACGATCTATCCAGGGTGTCCCCTGCCTTTGCCCTGAGTCAGCTGAGATAGGCACCCCTGCAATTCTAATGAGGATTAAGCGGTGTATAGATAATGGACGGATGGATGCATATATTTTGTAGCCTAATAGATTTTAAAATGTAAAGTGAATGAGAATGGTATGTTGTAATTTTGGCACACCAAGTGTGGATTAAGCATCTCTGTGATGCTTTGGAATTAAAATTATTGCTGAAATGTTGAAAAAAAACTTCCCTAAATCATTTCACACAAATTAAAGTACCATTGCTTATGTCTGTCGGTTAATGTAAGAAATGTCATCTGGTCTATACCTAATAAGACTGGTGATGCGACTTTTGCAGAAAAGCAACCAGGGTTTGTCTTCAGACATGAAGCCAACATGTTACATTACCATCAGATTAACAGAACGGAGTATATGTGTGAAAGGGGCTTAGGAGCCACCTTATATAGGTCTGCCAGGAGTGAGTTATCAGATGCTATGACTATAATCTATTGCAAACAACACAAAAACTGGTCAACCCTAATTTCTGTGCTTGTACCTCATTCTGCTGCAAGGTATTGGGGCTGGACCTTTACTCTTTTTGCTCCCTTCTGCTCAGGTTTTCCTGTCTTTCCATCTTTCCATAACCCATTGCCCATAATTTGTCTCGTCAAAAGCATTGGGTAGACAGGTAAATCGAAGCATGCTGAGGGAGTTTGTTTGTCTGCATGACTACTGAAAACGTCTCTGACCTGTTTCACACATTGCTTTGTGTGTTTTTATAGCAGTGTACAGTAAGAAGTCAATATCTGAATCTCACATAGTAGTTGGCTCATACACCATTCCGTGAGATGTCCTTCAGAAAGCATTATGAAAATATTTTTTCATGTGAAGGGTGTCAAATTATTTTTTTATATCTTTCTCAGGTAGGCATCTGCTGTAACATATTTACAAGATATTAGGTACAGTATAAGAGAAAACATGTTTTTGCTGTTTTTTTTCTTAACATAAAATGAGATCCCATGCAAGAGAGAGGAAATTGGCAGCAATTGACAGACATAATAATGATTAAAAATATTTTTAAAAATAACTGTTGCAATAGTCACACCCGGTATTTCAAAGATGAACTGTGTACTTGGATGGTTATGTCCATAACTGCGTTAAAAGCCTCCAAGGATCCAGTTAGGAATAACACCTGAAAAACAATAATGTACAACAAAGCTGACAAACAGGCCACCATTAGCAGAGATTTAACCCACAGGGTGAATGAGTTGACAGTGGCAAGATAGGCTTAATTCATTAAACCTGCTCTAGTTTGCATCTCGGAGACACAAAACATTTTGTGAAAGCCGGCTGCAGGTGAACTGGCATTTTGCAACTTCAGAAAAATGATATACTTTTTCTGTCCTTGTGATGAATAAACACTAAAACCAGTTAGATGTTGTCAGTGAAACCTACATTTGAAGTTGGGTTGCATGAACATGTCTGTGTAGATGACTTGCTCTCCACTTCAGGATGAATGACAGCAAAATAAAACAAAAAAAAATAGAATTGCTGACTTGATGGTGACACAACGTGACCAAAATCAAACTAGTGGGTCATTCCAAGTATATTCATGAAATGTGTACACTTTTGCTATCATATAATACTTGTTTAAAGTAAATAAAAAGAAGAGTGAGGAAAAAAGTTGAGTCGCAGAATGCTAAATTACAAATTAATGACAGAATTAGTAACCATAATAGCATGCTGATATGATAAAAGCTTTATACAGCATATAAGCATTCAATGAAATATTCAATTTCCACAGCACTTAGCTTGGCACTTGCACAGAAAATGCCAAAAATCAACAAATTCTTGGCAGTGAATAGCATTTCCTCTTCACTAGTCTACTGATAACATATACTCACAATGAATAGCAAACTATTTTTTTGGATGAATCCCTTTCATAACAATGTCTGATCAAATCGGAAGAAAACTGTCTTCTCCACTATGTTGTAAATACTTTGTTTTCATGATGCTGTTGTTTTATGAGTGGGTGTTTTTTTCTGTTGGCACCAATTTGATTCTAATCTGAAACCAGCTTACTGCAGGTGGTTTTCCAACCAGAATTACCTACAACACATAATGGAGCCCGTTGCATCGTGCCACTTTGTCATGACAGCTTGGCACCACATTTGAACACACTGGGTCTCCTTTAGCATCATTTTTCAACACCAGGGTAGCCTGATAGACCTGTAAAGTTCTTTGAATGTCATAAACAGATGCCATGATTATGTAGCCAAATTTTCTCAGCTGGTGTAGTTACTATTGCTGCTTTTCAGGCAACGAGAGATAGAACTGGTGCCAAGAACTTTTGGAACCTCAGTTTGACCAAAGAGCAGGTGACAAAAAAAAGTAAACCCTGTGTGAATACAAAACTTAGGCCATGAAAAACAAGGAGGGTGAAATATTGGTCAAACTTAGGACACAAACCTCAGTCACAGTCCTGTAACATACACCCCATCCACACCTCCAACCACCTTATGTTACTCTTTGAAACCAAAAAAGCTCCTACACATCTATTGGCATTAAAAAGGCAATAGTACAGAATGGTGTTTGATGTGTCGGGAATAATAACTGGCTGGATTAAGATGTAATATACAGCAGATACATATATGTAGCAATATTACAGTACAGTCTCTGTTATTCAGTGTAACTGAACTGTATATCGATTTGAGCAGGTGTTCAGCTTATCACCTTATTTTCTTTCTGCTTTCAACCCTAAACCAGAGTGTGTTTTAAAATCTACAGTCAGTTGTGGCTCTGTGGTAATTTGGATATTGCCCAGGGTACTAAGTGCAAAGACCGACAATTCATTCTGTTCTATGAGAAAACACCACCAATGTGATGTTAATCACTGAAGTCATTTATTTCCCTTAAACTCCAGAGCCAGCTGGAGGCTGCAGCAACAACAACACTCTGATACCCCTCTCCATAGCCACTCAATCAGGATATTAATTGCCCAGCTATGTCTGACTGTTATCAATCTCTACCAATCATACTTTATTAAATAAACATGCAATTGCCTTCTGGAACACACTCGCATGCAACAGTGGGCTTTATCATTGTGTATCTACAGTCGACAACTGTGCAACTCTGGACACATACAGATGATCAGCTCAGAACTGATGATGCACCACTATCAACACTAGTCCAGGCTTCCCAATTAAAGTCCCTTTTGTATGCTTCCTTCCACTGTATTTGGGTATGCGTGTTTATGTACATGTGGTCCAGCACGATAACACTGAAGGTTGAAGCTAACATGTCTCAAATGCTGTTCAGTGTATAATGCTGTAAGGAGCAGAGGCTTTCCTCTTCTGATGTACCCCACTTTTTTTTGCCTGTCCTTCCCACATGGAATGACTCAGTGGCTTGCGTTCTGGCACAGAGAATGTTTTAGGTCGGAATTATGATCCAGGTAAGATCGACAGTGCTTCCCACATTAAAAAAGTAAAATATTTCGTTTTTAATACATTTATTTAGGTTTGTTACATAACATGGTCGAAAATAAAATACCAGCCTTGGATAAAATGCCAGCCTTGGTTGAGAATTGATAGTCGATTTCTTGCATTTTGGAGCTGTAAAAAATGCTTTTAGTTTCAAGTTGGTAATTGGAAAGCTCAGAGGTCTGTTGTCTGCAAAGAGGATATTTAGTTAGTTTGAGGAGCAATGTAGCACCTAAATGAAGTTTTAGTGAGCATTTTGCAGAAGGCCACCGCACAGACTCCTACTCTTGGCCAGATGCTACAGTCACTGTCTTACTATTTTGCTGCTGTTTTTTTGGCTTTCATCACTTCAACCACAGCTCAACACTACAAACATCACAGTGGTTATAGGAAGTCATGCAAAGGAGTAATGTCAAAAGTCAAAAATGTCAATAAGTATCCTTTGGATCTCACAGAAGTCACCCAGGAAACTTCTTATATGTAATTTTGTTTTGTGAAGGTCAAATCCAGATATCTTCACTTGTGTTGTATTTAATGTCTGGTGCAAATGTTCATGTGTAAAACACTGCAGGCTTGGAAACACAGAGTTTAAAAAAGTTTTCATTTCAGTTTGTCAACCATCTGACTGAAGGCTAAAAGAAAGTGGGACAGAAACATGTCAAAAAAGGTGAGGATGTTCAAATCATTATCTGTAGAATGATTTCACTCGATGTTTCACATAGCCTTTGAGCACAGACAAAATTGAATGCTGGGTTCAATTTAATTGCCTTTGTGCTGTTATCATCCTCCCACAGAATGGCTTTTATCTAAATCATTATCTAATGGCTGAAAAATTCTGGTTAAAGCTTGCACAGCTAGCAACAACTCACTCATATTCTGTATCATGGAAGCTTAAATGACCCACATCCATTTTCCTCCCACACCCTCGGCTTCCTCACTGACACTGCAGTTAACATAATGCTGCAGCACATTACCCAACAGGACCACGACTGCAGAAAGAGAAAAGGGGCTGTATTGTACTTAATATCCACGTCAAGGTTCATTCGTCATTATGCTGACCCTCCCCTTCACCTTGTATCTGTGGATGACCCCATGCCAGCTACTGACCAAATGCATTATTTCCCACTGCAGCCAATCACAGCCCTGCCTTTAAATCACTCTCGGGATGGCCTGCCTTTGAACCTAGCATTAAGGTCATCTAATACGCAATATATATCTGAACAACGAATAAAAGCAATGCCCTCAGCTGTCAGTGAACTATCACTGAATTGTGGGTGTCTGACTGAACTGACTTTTGAATATTCTGAGTGAGTAAGCAATGTGCCTTTGTGGTAATTGCAGAATTGGAATCTTCACAACAAATGCAGTTGACAACGGAGTGAAAGGGCAGTACATGGGTTGTGACCACAGGCTAGCATTATTACTGTTATTGAGCAGGTGTAAGTGCAGGCTGCTTACAGAGGCCACAGGTCACTTACGATTGTGATGCACCTAAATTGAGGTGACATAAAAGCATAAAATGAGATTCTTATAAACAAAAGGTCACAGTCTACAGGCCACTGTGTGTGTTTGGAGTCAGTCACCACTGGAAGCTTGTTGAGCTTTGAGTGGTGCAGTTTTGTGAAACATATTCAGGTAGAGGGAATAATGCAGGACACAGTCTAGCAAAAATGTGCACACGGGGGAAAACTGCTGTATTATTACACACACAAGCATATCAAGCATGTGTGAATGAGTTGTGGTGGCAGCAGGCTAAGCATATGTCCCGCTCATGAGAGACATCTTCCTGATCTTCATGGGGGATCCTAAAGTGTCCCCAAGCCAGATGAGATATATCCTCCCTCCAGCGAGTTCTGGGTCTACCCCGGGATCTCCTCCCATTTGGATGTGCTGAAAATGGTGACTAGGTGGCATCCTAATCAGATGCTCAAACCACTTCACCTCACTCCTTTTGATGCCAAGGAGTAGCAACTTGACTCCAAGCTTCCTCCAGATGATGAGCTCCTCATCCCATCTCTAAGGCTGAGCCCAGCCACCTTACAGATTAAACTCATTTTGGCTGCTCATATTCGCAATGCCATTGTGTCGGGCAATACCCGGAGCTCATGACAGTAGGTGATAGATGGAATGTAGACCGAATCGAGATGTTTCTTCACAACAACCACATTCCTGCTGATGCTGCACCAGTCCATCTGTCCATCTCATACTTCATTTTCCTGTCGCTTTTGACCAAAATCCCAAGATACTTTTTATGTGTTTGTGGAAGCAGTTACCTCCAACCCAGAGGGAACAAGCCACAGGTTTCCACCAAAGAGCAATGGCGCTTACTCTCAACCTGACGCCTTCACACTCAGCTGCAAACCTCCACAGTGTGGGCTGAAGGTCATGGCCTGATGGAACCAACAGAAGTCCATGAGTCCGTGATTTCAGGATGAGGTAAACAAAAGCAGGCTTCTCATCACATGATTAGTAGCAGTTTTCAGTGAGCCATAGCTAGCTTGTATGTTCAAAACTGCATGAAAATGAAAACCCTCCAAAATAGTCTTGAATGTGCATTAAATTTCTAGATGTATAATATACGGTATAGCTTAGCTTTATAGGTTACCTCCATGTTTAAAGTCAATAGAACTGAACTCAGCATCCTTTTTTTGTTCATATTGTGCAGTATACAGTCAGCCCCATTTTTAATGAACAGTATTAAAAGAAATAAAACATAAATTTGACTGCTAGTCCATTAAAATAATGCTAAATGGAATTTCTCAATCAAAATACATATGTAATATACAGAGGAGCAGAACATTCCACAGCAACACAAAGAATTTAACTCTCCTCCAAATGGAACATCTGCTGATTGGATGTTTAGTACTAAAGGACCACTCATAGCTCTCTTGGAGACAACAGGATGCCTCCTACCTCCACCAGAATCTGATAAGGGTCAGAAAGCCTCAACTGTGAGGAAAACCACACCTCTGCAGAAGCGGACTGGCATTCTTCACGATGACCTTCTGATCACCCTACCAGACACATTGAACTTGGTATGCAGAAATTAATTGAACAGTTTATAAATCAGAGCATTAAGGGAATGCAACATCACCAGAGCGACGATCTGGACTCAGTTTCTGATACCAGGTTGATGAGGACCAGTATGGAAGAAGAACACATCAAATCGGAAGTGTTTGCGGACAAGCTCGTACGAGACACAAACACCCCCCTCTTCTCTGTCACAGACCACAGCCAAAAAGGCAGAGACAGACTTTTTACTCCTAGCATATATACTACTTGTCTGTCTTATTATTGAATGTATATGCTTGTATTTTCAGCTGTGTTATAAGTTTATTTTCATGTCGCCTAAAGCCTACAATTTGTAAGTTTATTCTTATGTTTAATTGTCAATAATTATGTTTAACTTTAAATCAGGGCTTTGGTTTCCTATGTTTTACTTAAAGTTTGACTTCTCAAGTTAACTTTAATAATACAACAGTTCAAATATTGTCTTGGTAACTATGAGCTTTTCACTCTGGCACACTTTTACAATTCAAACCTACCAAAGTGTCTCCTTGTTTCTGCGTTCCAGAACAAACTCATCCAGCAGATCATCACAGCTTCACGTCCTGCAGCGGCTTCCCTCTCACCACTACAAAGGCTAGGAAGTATCACTTTCCTTCTGCTACATGGGTGAATTTACAAATTATGTCTGGTTTTCCAATTCTAGTGTAATTCTACATTCATCAGCTTCCTACCAACTGCTTCCAGTGACGATCACAGTTAATTAGTTTGTTTATCTGCATTTATTCATTCATTTATTCACTGTCTGGTGTTGTTATGTCATTGTTGTTTATTGTTTGTTCGTAGTATTAGTTAATAAATGTTTGTGTATAATTAGCGTTGTTTCTACTGTGTATTTCTTTGTTTGGGAAATGGAGTTAAATAAAGTCAGAGCTTAAGACCTTCAGAAAACAGACTGACCAATTTATTTTTCATTGAAGTCTCTTTGAGACTTAGTCTAAATTGTTAACTTCCTAAGGCAAGCTGAGAATGATGCCCCTAAATTAGCGAGTGCAATTTTAATCAAAAAGTGTAGTTTGTACATTTGGTGGGTTGCAGTCTACACTTTTATCTGCATTGTTTGGTGCAGCCATGTGAGGCTATTTCCGCAACATTTTGTTACACATAAATTACTGGACAAATAGCTTTCATTTATTTTGTTTCACTGTAAGGATAGAGACCAGCCAAATGTTTTATTTGATGTAGTTAATGATCGGCTAACTTTTGGCTTTGGAAGTAAAGCCAATATGAGGTCACTGTTACTGCAAATGTTACATTGCATGCCTAAGTAACTCACTGCTTTACAAGTCAGTTCCTGATACATTCTTTGTATTTTCTTTTGTGGAAAGGAAATAAAAAGTCACAACCCTCTGAACTACTGATGCTGAGAATCTGTCTTACTACAGCCCCTTGCACACTGCTTCACCATGTGGAGAAATCAGAAGCTTGACCTGTCATGCCATGCTATGGTTGTCAGGCTATAATTGCACAATTTCAAGGAGGATTTAATGGAAGCTGGGTTGTGGGAAACAACAATAAACACTACAAAATGTATTGAATTAGGTGAAGAACAATGCTACAATATGCTTCAATTTTTACCTTAGGACTATACTTTGTCTATGTAAACACCATTGCATTGCTGCAACACAAAAAAAGCTTAGAGTTGCTGGGAAAGGGAGGGGCTGTTTTGAAGTGGACCAGGCAGAATCAGGGCAAGTGACTGGTGAGTATATGTATTTCTATTCAGTGGACTCATTGCTCACTTAAAAACATGACCATTAGGGACCTCATTTAAAGCTAACTAAAGGTTCATAGTCAGAATCTGAACTTTAAGCTATTATCATGGTAATGGCCAAAAAATCAGAGCCCAGCTTTCAAAAGTCACCAGAAATGAAAGCTAAAGGCACCTATTTAAAAAATTGCATCCCACAGGAATATACTAAGTGAAAAGAGAAGGAGACAAGGTTGAAAGGGAATCAGAGATGGGGAGAAAAAAGAGGAAACCAGATGAGTTTAGTGTGGATTTTCTTTTAACTTTAACCTGTCTCCCTTCCTATCTCTGACTGGTACAGACAATGGGACATTAGGCATGCTTCTGCTGGTGTCATTGGAAGACTAATGAGATGGCACCAGTCCCATGAATGGCTCATTGACCTGATGCATATTACTGTCTTTAAGAGTTTCTTCATCCTGTTATGGCCAGTCATGCAGCAGATCTTCTATCTGTGGCAGAGGGTGTGATGAATAACAAAAATGCCCCGTATGATGGTCCACTGTATACTATCATCACAACCAAATGTTTTGGCTTTGAGGCCATTTTTCGGTACATGTTTTGGATCGGAAGTAAGACACTGTATAAAACTGCATAGTTGTAGATTCATAACTAAAGACTGACAGAGAAAACAAGGAAACATTCATTTCATCATATTTGCAAAGATGCACGTATACCTGATGCTGTATACCTGATGCTGTATACCTGATGCTGTATACCTGATGCTGTATACCTGATGCTGTATACCTGATGCTGTATACCTGATGCTGTATACCTGATGCTGTATACCTGATGCTGTGGGCACATGTGCACAAGTGCCCTTCAGTTGCTTTTCCATATTGACACTTCTGCCTGTTTTGCCAATCATTAGACCTTTTAATGAAAGGAACTGCAAAGAAAGAACAATTGTCACACCAGTGAGGTTTACCAAGCTATTTGGGGCTAGCTTAGCTATAATGGCTCTTTGTCATGCCCAAACAACAAATCCACCACATGCATTGGTATACCACTATTGTTTATGCATTTTGCCCTTGGTGCATTCAAGTTCTGTTCATTTGCTGTTCATTTGACATCTATTCTTGGACTCAGACCAGTTAGCAAACTATTGATGGCTCAGTTTAAGATATTCTCCTTATGTGAATATATGCTGAAATGAATAGATATTTGTGACTCAAGGTTGATGCTTCCAGGTCAAAAGGGTGTTGAAATGAAATGGAAAAATGGAAAATTTATAATTTGTTAGTCTCCTTATATGGCAGCTAACATTTAGTCTGTCAGTATATCATCCATAAAAAATGGATCATATCAACCAGTCCCTCAAATAAGTGCTTTAAGACCGAAATAGCATTTCCTATTTTGTAACATATATGGAGGCCTGTGATTGATATTGGCTTATTTATTAATGTATCAGTCTGGATGTCATGAGGAAAAAGGAAAAGAAAATATATATGTATGTATTTATATGTGTATACTATATATGTATGTATCATATACAGTATAATATACTATCCATGACACTTGAAAGTAGGTATTGCCCAGTCCCCTCAAGCCCACCTCCAGGCTAGATATGCTCCTTGGATCGAGAAGCATGGAAAGGAGGGCAAAGAGAGAGCAGAGTGAAGCAAAAAATGAGAACACAGCATTGGGTGGTTTTTCAGCATGGGATGCCCAGTCAGACTTCAGGGAGGTAATTAATTAACAACAACAACAAAAATGTCCAAGCTGAGACCTCCAGGGGCACCCTATGCTTCCTCAGATCTCTGTCCAGGAAATGGATGGCTGGGCTGGGGTGGGTTTATGTGGAGCAGGGATCCATCCAGAAAGGTTCCTCTCCAGCAAGCACACGATGCGAGTGAGCACCAAGACAAAAACCCCAGTTTATAATGCCACGGTTTAAGTCCATGAATCCCATAAAGGAGATATCAAACAGGCTTTCATGGCAAAGCGCCAAAAGGTCATTTAATTACATACCAGTTTTTGTCACTCCATTATATAACAAGATCAGAAAAAACTCTGATCAAAGACAATTTACTGAAATGCATTTACTAATGAACATCTAATTTGGATATATATTGTATATATACTAAACAGTTCATGTATTTCAGTAGTGGATTTTTTCCTTGTTATCTTGTTTTGATATTCAAATATTTTTGCTTTACTCTTTTTTCTTTTCTTTTTTTTGTTGGAAGTTGGAAATACGGACAAGACCTGGCATCTTAAAGCCCGAATCATTATAGCTCAATGACTGAGTCCCTGTAAGATTTTTTGTGGTGCTCTTGGTCAAAACTACCTACCAATAGTAGCCTGAGGGAGGACCAAACATGAGCCAGCGACAGGGAGTTGTGAGACAAGCGAGAACAACTCTGATTTGCAGCAGTTCCAACTCATAACATAAAGGATCTGCTGCTACTGTTTTGGTGCCAGTAGGGATTATGTAGGGATGGTCACAGTGATTTGGCTCATCATTTTGCTGCTTTTACAATTTGGTCAAATGAGAGGGATTTGCTTTCCAACCTTAAACATGTGAGCATAAAAAATGTGATGAACAAAATAAACCAAAAAGTATAAGAAATAATAATCATAATTATTGCCCAATGTACTGAAACTAAAGATCAAGAAGAAAAACTGGAGCGTAACTATGTGTGAAATCAAAAATGATGCAGTCTGCCATTGCTGTCGTTGTGCTTACTGCAAGCATTGCTAAGAGACCAGACATGACTTGGGTCAATGGTGGCTCTCTCGGCAGTAGAAAAGCAAACCGATTCTTAGAAGCTGAACTAACAAGAACTCCATTAGCACCATCCCAGAAATATCACCTACTTTGCAATGGTGGAAAGAGGCTAGTGAGCTGAGAAAGGGTTACTGTTAGCAACACAATGACATAAATTCAATTGCAGAATGAGTTTACAGCAGTACGTGATAATGTAAGGTGTCTGATTAGTTAGAGATATGAGAAACTCTAATGAAAATGGGAAATTTGAACAAACAACATTGCACTTTTCTTAGTAGTAGTTTCTTCAGTAGTTTTAACTGGCAGTACTGACATCAGTCAGTCTTAGAAGAAGTGAAGAAAAGCCTGATGAGGTCTAACTGACACAAAAGGAGACAGAATGCAATCACTGATAAAGCCTTAGCTTGTGGCATCCTTTGATGCCTGACCAGCTCTGCAAAACAACAAATCCCTTTAGTCTCAGTCTGCACACTGAGAACCTGTCAACAAGTACACTATGTATCTCCTACACTCTAAAAATAAATATAAAAGATGGCGGCTTTGTGAGTTTTGAACTGATAAACCAAAGTATTGAAACAGTGGCAGCAACATTAGTGAGAGCAGTAAGAGAAAGTAATAACTTGCCCCCTCTCAGTTATGTAGGATTCCAACAAAACTTTTAATATATGGTGCCCTTTGTGTAATAGGCATAAATGCATCACTTGAAAAAGTTTTAAATATCGGTAGCCAGAGTCTTGACAGAGAATTTGTCTTCATAATCACCAAACAAAATGTTTTCCCCAACTGTGTCCGACCCTATCTAGCCACCAATGTATATAGATGCAATTGCAAACAGCAACCCAAGACTAGGAGTCACATTGCTGATCAAGAGGAACCACAATCTTTAAGCATGTTGCCCCATCATGCATGCATTGTATGCTAAGAGGACGTGGTGTTGTATGAGGGTGCTACGGCTGTTTTATTAGCTCCCTCAAACTCAATTTCCATTTAATTTGTGAGCTGGCTCCCTGAGTATGCTCCTGGCAGCTAAAGGTATAAATCTGGCCTTATCTGGCCCCGGCATGCACAGTTCATATCCACACACCCTGTGCCAACAACAGATCTATAATTCATGGCCAAGCACACCCACGTTATTGGCTGCCCGTGTATTAGAAAATACAACACAGGAGAAAGAATTCAATGTAGTGTCATCCAAACAGTTCAGAAGGCAAGAGGGTATGTTTTCTCTCCCCAGAGACAGAACCATGTGACAGAAACTTCTCTGTAGTGCTATTACACATGAAAGAAAGAAATGTACCCTGTCAAACTTTTTTACATTTACATTCTGCACAGTGGTGTCTTGTATCGTTATGCCAAAGTGAGGGTTAACATCAGTGTGACCCCACAGGTGAAAGAGTGCTGTGTTTGACAGATGGGGAATTATTCCTCCAATTAGGCTAATTGGATGAGACAGGTCAGGGCATATAAGCTGTTGAATGTAGGTGAACAAACAGAAAGGATTGTGGTAAATTATCTTGAGGGAATGCACTGGAGGGACCAAATTAGGCCACTGTTTCTGTAAAAATCTATATTGGGAAAAAAATATATAATGTTGCTACAGTGATGGCTGGCCTTGTGAGCAGTTGCCTGCTTTGATGACTTCTGCTAAAAGATCTGTCCACGGATCATTATCCAATCATGCTCCCCAGCTTGTCTGTGTCTGTCTCGTATTGCTTGCCTGCCATACTTCAAAACTGTCAACATCAATAGTCAAAAGTATGAACAAAGTTTTAAACTTTTGTGGCATATCTAACTGATTCATCACCCATAAATACATTCGGTTTTTCACGCCAGGTGGAAAGGTGAATGTAAAGAACGACAACACCAGAAATACACAGAAAGTGGAAAATTAAACATCTAAAAAGCACTTAGATGGTAAAGCAACCGGTGTCCCAGCTGGAAGTGAGGTAATGTCAACTATCCTCTCACACTCCTCATAACAGCAGGCACTGTGGCGTGTGGACACGTGGTGCTGGATGAAAACTGTGGAATTTTCAACTGGCCCCTGCTCACCAGGTCGAGCAAAAGCGAGAAAGGAAATGTAGGGCAGAAGATGAGGATCGAGGGCCAGTCCCTCCGGTGACCTCTTTAATGAGCATTACTGCGCCAGCAAGGAGGAGGAGGAATGCTTCCGCACAGCGGCACAACATCACGGTCAGGCCGGCACGATAACGTCGTCAGCCCACTGAGGACCTACTGTAGCTGGGAACCGACGGCGAGATGAGAGAGACATCAGACACGAGGTAATTAGGACCACTCGAGAAAAGAGGTGGGGGAGGATACCACCGCTAAACACCTCATCCTCTTTCACTCTCTTCTTCTCTGATTCCTTGGGGTCATGCTTGTTTTCGCCTTGATATCTCTGTTAATGAATGAGCGCGGCGTCTATTGCCCAGAGGGGACCAGTGCTTGTCTCTGAAAAGGGAGGCACGGGTGGTGGGGGGTGGGGGTGGGGGGAGGTGGCACGCTGCGTTTTGTTTGTGTTGTTCTGAAGCAGCTGGAGGCAATGACGGGGAACACAATAACAATTTTCATGCACCCAGTGAATGCATAAGCACCCACTCATCACAAAATCACAGGCATACAAGCACAACTGTAAATGAACACCTGCTGTTCTGTACAGGGTATGAAATAGCTCATCAATACTATACAATATGTTGTGCAGTGTGTAATCAATTATGCGTTCAACAACATGAGGATGTGAAGTGTAAATAAAACCACGCATGCTGACTTACTAAAGTCTCATATAATAGAACTTCATAAAGAAAAGTCTTGTTCTCATACATCTGTGTACCTTATTAAACATCCATGTTCAATAACTTTTCTATTCTGTTCCATTGATTTTCACCAGTAAACTAAGCTCTGTACTTCTTCAGAGTATTTCTCAATAAAGGCATGCTAAAGTGAAACGTGAAATATGACACTGAATTTCGAGTTTAACTAACATAACCAAAGACACCACTCCATAAAGTTTGAACAATAGATTTCGCCATTTTCTGCACTTGCAACACGAGAAAAGTACTTTTGTTACATTTACTAGACGACAATGTGATGCTGTTTCTGTGTACTTGTGATTGACCAGCCTTAAAGCATGTTGCCGTATAACCATCTCTGCTTAAAACTGAGAAGCGACCTGTTGTTACAGCCCCATGCATACTCTGTTTAAAACAGTTTATCAGCGAGTTCATAAAGTTTTACATTTTACAAATCACACTGGTATTGGATTAATTCTTCATGTTGGCTGATACTTTAAATTCAGGTGATGTATCTAGTGAGAAAAAGTCAGATTTAAACACACCAACCCCGAGCCTGACACTGACACCTGATTTGAGTTGCAAATATACATAAATCTTTCTCAGACTTCCATCTATTCACTTCTCCCAACCTCTCCATCCAGTCGGTCCAGATGTTCCACGTACTCATGTATCTGCTGAAATATTCACACCTGGCTCCTCTTGCTCTGAGCCACCCAGTCCCTTCCACAGATGTGCCCTGTCAATCTAAATAAAGAGGGACATGACAAGCCAATCACCGTTCTGCCGTGTGTGTGTGTGTGCTCAGTGGCACTGCTCCGGGATATTTTTACAGAAACATAATGTTTCATAATTTAATCTCCACCTCTCTCTTTGTCGGTATCAGGATGTCTTAATGAAGTCTGTCCATTCTGCTTCAGCCATGCACAATGCCTGAGTATGTAATGTTGTCATAAAATGTGTTTATGGGTGTAATGTTTGCAGAGATCATTTGATATGTGAAAGCTTTTATACTGTTAAGCAGATTGTATTATAAACACCACAGCACCGGAGTCAAAGGGGGGAGGGGGTTGGGGGGAGAGTCTGAAGAGCACCCATGGGGACAATAATGCCTTGAACAGTATATCATTATACTGTAACTGGCTAACCACTGTAAACAGTATGGTTAATATTTCATGCTCTCAACAGCGTTTTAATGGATTATTAGACCATAAACAGGCAAGGAAATGAGTGTTCAAAGTGAGTCATAGCGTTAGATTTATTGGCAGGTCGGTTATCAGGAGATGATAGGGTCATCTTTTATTACATTTCAAACAAAGAACTGAGGATATCACGGGGTTTCTTCATATCAGAACGGAGGGACAAAAAAAGAAGTTCAGTGGGCGAAAAAAGTGCAAGGATATAAAGGATCAAATCAATTCAGTCCTTCTTCTACCATTTGAAACCTTCTGAATGGACAGACAGATGATGGCTATCTCACCTCAGACAAAGGCTCAGAAGAAAGATTTAAAGGTGTGTTCGGCCCTTTGTCGTCTGAAACGTGTCTTCAGGAGCTCCCTGGGGTGCTCTGGAGAGCTTACTTGAACTTTGGCTGATGAGAAACAGCTAACTGAGCGCAGACAAATATGCACAACCAAAGACAGCACACATTCACAGGTGCCCCTAGTGTCTCTTCCAAGCATATGAATGGATTTAAAGCTCAAGCAAAGCCCTACAGTGAAAATAGCAGTCGAACAATGGCCATATGTTGAGCCTGGTGCAGCCGCAGGGGGATCGATTGGTGAATATTTCATTAGAGCTTGAGCTAAATTCTTTCCAAATGAAAACATACATATCTCCCCGTAGGTGGGGCTCCACCATATGCGCATGTTTATTAATATAGCAGCCTTGCTCCTTGGACTTAGGGTGATGGATATAAGTAATTACTTTTTTTTGGATTGAATTACCTGCTGTTGCTGCAGCAGGTTAAGTGTGGCAAACGCAATTTTTGTATTTTCAGTTCAAGCATGTACTGCTGCATTTTATTGCTTTCTGCAAGGGCACCAAGAAGTGGCACAGTGAAACGAATCCACGTATTTTCACAAAATATTTGCCTCTCGGTAAGACGAGCTTGTCGGTGAACAACTGTGTCTGGTTTGCCCAGCCACTAACAACATGAAGTTTATTCAAGAGGTGTATTTTACCATCAACTCCTGTTTCTTAACTGTCTGCAAAGCGCCCCTGTTTGTGGAGCAGTTTATATTTAGACAGAAGAGAGATAAATGAAAGAGGATGGTGAAATGTTACTGTAGCTACAATAGCTGCTTTCATTTTGGACTCTTTGGCTCTCTGTTCCCTCAAACGTTACTGGTGACGACATAGTTTGCTATTGACCGGTGGCACGTCAAGGTTTACCAAATCTGAATTTGATTCAGAAGAAAATTCATGTAAATTTTCTTATGATCAAGATTTGAATATTTTAATTGCAGCATTTCCATGGGAATGAACTGATTTAACCACAAAAATGTTCCTGTTTTAAATATGGTAAATGCCTGAGTAGTAACTCATCTGTATCAACTGGGCTGAGTAAAAATATATTAGAGACACAAATTACTACAGCATGCATATGACGTGTCAAAAGATGTGCAGAAGAACTGACAGGTGCTGAGTTATTGTTATGGCAGGAGGAATTCATTTCAGTTTTGTATATTTTGTTTTGACACATTTCTCTCATGTGACAAGAGACACAATATGTTCCAGTCTTTGTTTCCTTTTACAAAGACAACTCAAGTGGAATCACAGGGAAAGCAAGGAAAGAGGAGCAAGAGGGCAACAAACCCTAATCAAAGCTCTTTATCTTTGTTTTTCCCTCCTCATCTCTCTACCTGTCTCTATCTGTCCTCTGTTGTCTTCCTTTCTGAACCTTAATCTACGTATCTGTCTTTCACATGTGCAACACAGTATCTTTACTCTTCCTCTTCTGTCATTATCTCCTTGTCTTTGCTTTGTTCCCATCTTGTTTCTACCTTCCACCCACTATAAACTGCTGTCCTCGAAGTATTTCTCTTCTGCACTCCAGTTCCTCCTCCCAAAGTACTGCTTCATCCATCCACATTATGGGATTGAGTAATTGGATGGCTCAAAAAACAGGCTGAGCTTTGAAGAATCTACTTTGCTATTTCAACTGTGCACAACCTACAATCATTTACAGTGTACAAATTAGCTTGTAGCATTCACTGGTAACACATCTAGAGCTGTGATCTGAAAGCATTTTTTTCTCAAGTATGCCTATTTTTCTTTTTCCTTTTTTTTGAGCTCACTGTTGATAATTCCAATTCTACATTTTAATATTGCAAAGGCAATATACTTTCATTATATTGCTTCAAATTGCTTTCACTGAATAGAATATTACCTGCTTTGTTGCAGCCGTTTTTCATATGGAGTTTTTTTTTTAATAACACTGAAAAACATTGAAACATCCTATACTGAACGTCAGACTCATGTAAGTCAATAAAGGCACCTAAAGCCATCTGATTAGAATAAACATCCTCTATATTCTTTACAGCTTTAACTATTCATGTGTATTATGAGGCTGATGATGACACTTTTGCAGCTACTGAGCAACACAAAAACCACACGAACAGTAAATTAGCTAAGCCTGTAACTGTACATTTTTTAACACGTATAGTGCCCTCTCCTCTGTAAAGGCAGGAGAGATGAGTGAATTTGACATTTATGCCCACTTGATATGAATTATACATTACATTTACAGCATCGGTGCACTATGGCCTTAAAGGAGCTGAATCATAATGAAGCATTATTTCCTTCCAATGAAGCTGTTAGATGGTTATTTTTAGAAAAAATCTATTTCAACATCTTCTTGCTCTGATGGAGTATCTGGAGCAGAAAGTACAGACTGAAACACAAGTCTTTAATTTGTTTATTCTGTCCTTGTCTTTACCAGTTAATTCTCATGCATTCACTTAATGTGAGTTGGATGCATTTCCCTTTAAACTTGAATAGTGCATACCTTGCACCTTGGGACGAGTTCACTGTATTCATCTGATACTGTGGTCATGTTTGGTTTTATAAATTAATACTGATGTTGATTCACAGCAGTCGTGCCAGTACATCAAAACAGATGCATGTCATCTGAATCATTCACCTTCTGTGTTTGTTATGATTCATACTTGAATCATTGAGAGGCAGCAAGGTTGCACAGAGAGTACAAGTTCAAGGTCTTTTTCTGGCATCTGAGCATCTGAATCCGTAAATAACTCATTAAGTAACTGACTGACTGACTGATGATAATATATATACTGTATATTTTTCTACTACTCTGTTATTTCCTGAGCAGAAGCCATCAACTTCCAAGTTTCGCATATAAACACACCGAGAAATGCAGCGCTAGTCAAATGGTTCTGTCTGAGTTGAGTCAAAAAAATCATCTGTTTTGCACATCACAGGGGCTTAAGCTGTTTATTTGTAAGTCAGTTTGCAGAGATAGCAGTGTGTGTGCGTCTGTGTGTGTGTATGTCTGTGTGTGTGTTGCTGACGGGTAAAAGGAAAGCAGTTTTAATCACCACTCACCCTCACACCCTGCTGACAGCGTCAGAGAGGACCAGTCTCACCCCCTTCCTATGATCAGCCTCATCAGCTGTCTGCTTAGCCCTCCATTCATCTCTTTATTATTTATTTACCTCCACTTTGTACATACATATTCCCCCAGGAACACATCCTTTGAGCGTTTAAGCAGGGCCTCTGCTAAAGCACAGCAGAGGAACTTTTTCACTCTATTTGTGTTGCACACGAAAACCAAGTTAGCTCTGAGTTTAACTCTGACGTGCTTTTTTCCCCCCTTTTGACGGATATTTTTTGAAAGGGACAGAGAAGCCTCATTTAAGTAATGCTTGGAGTTTGGCTTGATTGATTTTATCTTGACATATTTCCTAAACTAAAAACAGACAGCTCATTTATAAAGAATGATCACACTAATGGGTGGCCAATTAGATCTACCAAATGACAGCGTATTTGTTCACACTGCTATTGATTTTGTATACACCAAATCAAATTTACACAGTCAATAGGCAGTCTTTTCTTGTCTTGGCAGGTATAGTAACAACAGATCAAACCACTTAAATCAGTCTTTAGAAATCACAGTATATCTTAAATGTGATGCATTTGACCGTGTAGCCACCAACAACAGATTTCATTATTTATTAGATGAGGTCATTCTTTGTGGGCACTAAGGACAGTTTCCATTACCTGGTTTCTGTCAAGGATCCTGAACGTCTGCTGTTGGCCGGGTCATGTGACACTGCTTTTGGGCAAGAAACCAGAGAGTCCCTCTAGACTGTGTCACTGCAGCAGTGAGTGAAAGAGTGAGGGCAGGTTGGGGGAGATTATTTTTCTTGAGACAAAATGCTTTCAAAGGACAAACTATGGAGCACAATTGTGAAGCAACGGTTAGAGATTCTGTGCAGTTTAATGTGGGAAATTTGAAGATTATTGTTAGCATTATGTTTACAAATCTACAAAGCCAAGTCTGGAGTACAGAGTTACAATGTAAGGAAAATGCTGCCCAATAAGAGTGAGCTTCAGGTAGTGATTTAACAGATGTGATGGAGGTTGTGAGCCTAAGATAACCAAGCAGGGAGCTCAGAAATTGAGGGGAATGGACTGAAAAGGCCTGACCACCTCAGGTAATTGAGTACAGCTGGAGAACCGCTGCTTATGGAGCTCAGGCTGATCTGTGCTGACCATGCAAAAAGTACTCATTTCAAAGTTAGTGCATAGATGGAAAAATGTAGGTAATGTAATCTGATGTTGTAGAGATTGTTAGAAGTCAAGTAGCAGCATTTTGGATTGACTGAATGGCAGAAATTGTCTTGAGAAGATAGGAAATAAAATCACTTTCTCAAGAGTCATAGCAGTTGGTTGTGAAGTATTCTGCTGCAAATATGTAAAGCGATGTTTTTTTGTTCTAATATCCTGTGTTTTTTAAAACTTGAGGAAGAAATGATTTACATGAAACATGACCTCATCCACATCTGAAAAAAATGTCTCCTGAGATTTCTCTCATGGTGAGAGGACGTGGATAGGTTCAGGGTGGCTTTGGGCTGTCACTTTGTGAAAAATTTTGAGGGTCTAAAAATATCAGCGTGCATAAAGAAAGGCAGATGAAGAACAAGGACATCTATCAAAACATGAGGAAAGAAAATCCCGCCTATGGCTAGTTCTACCATTCAAAATGAGTGGTGGGGTAGTCCACCGCTGAATATATGAAACCTTAATTTCATCACATTAAGCAACAGTTCTTATCTGCTTTGCAAAGCAAGTGCCAGAAAGTCGGGACCAGGCAAGTTTCCACCTTCAATTAGTCTCGCAAGCCCAGACCTTGATTTACCTCCGCCGTGACAACATCTGAGGGGAATCGGCTGGGAAATGACATTGCAGTGGTGTTTTGCAGGGAGAAAAAAAAGGAAAAATCAAGGAAGGTATAAAAAAGAAAAAAATGACAAAGGTTAAAATACGGGTGCTTAAAATCTCACAACACTATAAGATGAGAGTCTTTGCTGCCTCTACAGAGTAAGTTGACTCTGGATCACTAGGAACAGCAAACTCCCACGATGCATAGATCGCTTTCACACCTCAATTTTAAAGCTGTGCACAGTGAAAAAACACAAATGCAGGTGGAATATTATCCAGAACTCACTGAAGGTTTGTTGTATTTGGCCACATTGTCAAAACAACAAAAGCAACAGATGCTAACGTGGATACAAGTTTGTGAAACATATACATGATGCAGAAAACCAGATACATAATGTTTATTATGAACACGAATATTATATGGAACCCTGCATGTTTTACAACCCTCTTAAGTAACAAAACGAAGGCTTTAAATGTGTAATGTTGTATGCAGAATTAAAGGACATGCCTGGTGATTTTCTGTATATTATTTCATGCCGGGAAGCTTTTTTTTTCGCATTTATATCCGTTTGAACTGAATAACAACAGCAGTGGATCACTCGCTGGATCAATACACAGGGTAGTAGACCTCTTTAAATCTGCAACATGCAACAGTTCTTTACAAGTCGATGCATGTGACATTATTGATTTGAACCGAGGAGGCACAGACAAAGCGCACAGTTCCCCAATAAGCAGAAAGATACATGTTACTGTTGATGAAGACAAACAGACTTCCAGACACTTGCACCAATGACTTTTAGTCTCAGTGGTCAATGGGACACGGATCCTGCAGATGAGGCGACACGCTTCAGAACACACATGAATAAGTCCGTGTAATTACATCAGCTCTGCTACTGTACAGAGGTTAGGGCATCAGAAGCAAGACACTGATAGTTCCTGTCAAACAGCATGCAGTTTTGACTGATGGTGTGCAGCACTCATATAATTTCTCCTGGCCTTGGATCGAACAGGTTACACTTCAAGTGAGTTCTTCAAGCTATCTGAAGGAAATCAGATTCTGTTGTTAAATTAATCATCGAGCTAATCAAAGCAGCGTCTTTAAGACCGTGAGTATTATTGACAAATCAATATAGTGCCTCCCGTAGGCAATGTTTTAATGAATCTATGTGCAAAGTAACGAAATGTCCATACAGAGCTGTTTATTGATAATGTATATTCTCATAGCACTGAAGAATGATGTTACGGTTATGCTTAGGCAGTTGGGCTCGGTATTAATAGAAGCCTTAGAGTCATTACAAAAAAATCTCACTCAGTTGCAATTATTAACTGATGAGTCATTTTCAGTAAATGTATGCTCTGTTATATTTCAACCCTTTGAGGTCACCAGGAGAGCCAGCTGCAGCAAAGCGAGGTAACACAGCATCAGTGACTTAGAATTACTTTGCATTTTTAAAGCTGGATAAACAGCAGAGTGATATCCGGTTGCAAGATACCCAAATGACCTGAGCCCACAAAGACAGGAAACACAACAGACCTTTTCCACCATTTCAAAAGGCAGCACCACCATCACCCAGACTGCAGAGAGCTATTGTATGCAGTCCCAAGCTGCTAACAATAAAAGCTGAGCTCACAAGCAAGCCTCCTGTGGCAGCATCATTTTAATTTCTATTCTACTACATTATTGCTAGTATGGCATGGCATTTAAAATGTGTATAATCACAATCAGCAATAAAACAAGCTCAATGAATTTCTTGCCTCTAGATTGGTATTAAATGTAGATTGTAGTAATTATTAGGTGAGACCAGTATGATAAAAACTGACATGTTGCCCTTGGTTTTAAATATTTGTTTATTTTGACATGTCATGAACTCTGGAAACAGTTTGTCATCAGTCATTTTGAGCTGAACGTTTGTTATGTCTGAATTTATTTAAAAAGGTGTTTCTGTTTCCCTTGAAACTCCTTTCACTAAAGTGAAAATAACCTCTGGCGAGCTTTGAAATTTTGCACAAAACTAGAAATGTCTCTGAATTTTGTCATTTCCGTTAACATGTCATAATGTAACGCTTCAAAATGCGCATCAGATTTGGTATGGAATCACAAAAGTAAAATCAGTCTCCTCATAGTATACTTGGCAAGAAAGCTTGAAAAGTGAATTTGCCAAAATTTTAAGTTACTGCTTTAAGGTTAGGTGAAATACTAAAAAAGCATTCTACAGGACTGGATGATGTGGCACATTTTTGAAAATTGACTGATAAGATAAGATAAGATAAGATAAGATAAGATAAGATAAAGTTCTTTATTTCTCCCCACTCCAGGGGAAATTTACATTGTTACAGCAGTTTTATTTACAATATATACAAGGGTGGCAAAATTTTTAACAGAAAAAATAAAAATAAAGTTTAAAAGTGCAAAGATGTGCAGTGCAAGAATGTCTGTGCAAATTTTATGGTTTGGGGTGGTAATGATATAGTCCAGTTTATGTTAACATCAGCCAGTGATGCTGATGTTGTAAAGTCTTATAGCAGATGGGATAATAATTATCAGTAATATCATTAATAAGGAAGGACACACACAGTATGTTTGTTGATGTAAAGACTCCAGAGAGAGCCAATTGAAAGTAGAAGGGGTATTTCTGGTTTAGGATTGAATCCTAGCTATATCAAATAAGGATCTGAGGGGTTCTAAAACATCCTTTATTTTTGAATCAATAACTTCTTTCACTTTGCTGCAATTGTGGTCTAACACTTTCATCTCAAAATGGCAACAGCAACAATGTTGTAAAATAAACATCACACAAAAGATCAACATGTTCTGCTGCACACGTTGGCACTGCCACTGGCAGATGAATTCACTTTTATGTGCCACATATCGAAAAACAGAAAATCAAATATAAGTCTGATTTTTTTTAAAATCACAGATAATGACTGTAAAGGCAGATTGCTGCTATCAACACAGGAATTTTGTTGTTCATTTTGGCTTGCTTACTCAGTTGGGTTTGTAATGATGGAAGCTGTTGTGTTTCCAATCTTGGTTGGTAGGTTGCATTTATATCTTGCAGCAGATATTGTTCTATCAGCCTATAGTAAGTTGCTCATCATTTTATCATTGCTATAGAGGGATTTTATTCATTTTGTAAATATAAAGCTTATTCGTATAGGACATCTTTGCTTTTTCAGTACTGCTACCTTTTCCTTCCCAAAATGCGTCAGTAACCTAAACTAAACTCATACAGGGCACAGGACCTGAGCCCCAGCCTTCACTGAAAAAGTTCTACTTTTGAACGCCCACTGGCCAACTCATCCACTTCCCTTCAGCTCCTATGTGGTGTGGTGCAAATATGTAGCACTTTTTGGACAAAAAAAAAAAAACATTGCCAGTGAGCATAATCCAGGCAACATTTAAATCCTTTCAAAAATAAGTTGTAGGAGGTAGAGTTGCAATAAGTGCAGTAAGTGATGTAATAATGGTGTCTCACTTTGTCTAAAACTGAAAGATTTCACAGCAAATCTATTCATTCCAATGGAATTGCCACGAATAGAGAACCTGCTAGAGGAGGTAAAATGCAAATGTTCTGCATACAGTTGAGCAATTATTTTGGTCACTTATTTTGTGCAGACGAATCAATGTCACTTTGTAGTGTAGCCACCACATGATGTTTGATGCACAAATAAAATCACACTTTTGTACCGTATTTGTATTTGTCATGTAGTCAGAATGCTTATTTTCTGTATGTCAGTTGAGAACAGAGCCTGTGATTAGCAGATAAACAGGAGGGTTTTTTTTTTTTTTTTACTGTGGAGAGCATTGTGAAAGTTGTATGCATCACACAGGCTGACTCTCTTGATAGAATCCTACCACGCCTGACAAATAATCTCCCTCGGTGCTGTTTACATAATGCCTAACAAGTGTTAAATTTGTACCACTAATCGGGGAAACTGTCAAACCTCGGCATTGTGGACCGTGCAGTAATCCATTCCATCATTGTTATTCAGCTCCAATCTCATTACCTCTATTCAACATTTAAGCACGTTGGAGATGAAGACTGCTACAATCAAGAAGCATTTCAAACACACAGCACAATGGGGAAAAAAGGTAACACTGCATAGCTTTCATTTTTAAGCTTGCTTCCTCCATCACAGAGTGACATCTCCCTGATTTATGAATAAAACAGTAATAAGAAACATAGTCGAGGCGTTTCATATTCATAACAACTTGAACAATGTATGTAAGCACCTTTGGATTTCATGCATCTAAAATTACACCTTCCCAAGGTTTTTTCTACCTTGAAGCCAATGAAATTCATTCACTGAATGTTTCATCGTGTCTCTGCCAAAGCTGTTATTGAGAAATTACAGTAGAGGCAATGAGTCAGGAAGCACTGTGACGGTGGCCCAAGTGGAATCCAGGAGAGATGTATTATTATGATATTTTCTTGGAGGAATCTGGAATTGAATTCTGATTCAGTGGAATATGATTTTAAAGCGAGGTTATGCTATCCCCTGATAGATGATACACAGGCAACAGTCACGCTACACAGAGCATCGCAATAGATACACTGACTACAGAGGTGGTCATGCACAACACCAGCAGGCTGCATACAGATGAGGTCGGAAGAAATGGGATCACCGTGGCATAAACACAACAACAAAGGATGTAATGGAGAGTTTACCACCCAAACTCAGTTAATCCAGTTTATCTGTGAAGTATTTCACAACATTCGAAAATGCTAGAAATGTTTATACGAGGAATTTAGGCATGCTTAGTAGAGACTGGCTCCAGGAAATTCATGGAAAGTGGGAATTTATACAGTTCAAAAAACAGAATATTGGAAGCCGTTGTCTTATTCGTTAAAAGCTAAAATTTACTGTTCACTCACATGAAATACAGACACATTACTGAACACTTACATGTGGCATCTCACTTCCATGTACTCGAGGGTCTCACATGTAATGCATGAGGGTCTCAGTTTTCCTTTAGAGGACATCTTGGTCTCACTATAAAAAGCGCAAAGTGAAAAGGACAATGTGATCTGACAAGCCATTGTAGTAAAGCAGGATTGCACTATGGCTGAGAGATGGATAGTTAAATGATTTTTCCTTCAAAATAAAGTTTGAAAAAAAAAAAAGACATTTCAAACTGAACAGCGCACCACCAGGATACAAAACCACAAAAATTGCAATATAGTACTTTGTCAAGTTGTAAAACTGGAGCGGTACATCATTACAAAACTGTTTTGTCCTGTAGTCGATGGATTTCTGACAGTACAGATTGAGCAGGTAATTTCAGGTAAGAAAAAAAAGAACGTCTTGTCACAATGTTGGATTTATTCAACATTAGTAGTTGCACCATAGGATCATCTTTGGTGGATGGATTCGGCTTTGATATATGACTCTACTGATCTGAGATCACGCTAATCACCATTTCCTTTACTTTAGTTCAATACACGACACATTTAATCTAGTCATGTTATTTGTCTTTAATCCTTACAAAACCAGGCTACTGTGTCCATGTTATTCAAAAACACACAGAGCAATAGGGATATTTTGATAAATTGCATGTTGCAAAGTAAGCTAAAGCAGGTCTATATTCATACTGTAATAATGGGGTGAGCATATCAGCAGAGCTTCAGGTTACAGAGGCCTAAGAATAGTGTTGGATAGAGGAATTCATCAGGTGAAAGGTGCTATTTATGGCATACCTGGACAGTACATCATGACCAGTGATTCACTCGGTGGTGAATGAGAGGAGAGCCACGGGTGATGAATCTGTGCTCCATATCCTGGGAGGTCATCCACATGACATCAAGAGCGATTAGGGGCCTTGTCCCCAATCTATCAGGGGACAATCGGTGTATTTCATCATCACATCTACCCCCTTTTTCTTGCCTCCCTCCCCCATGGGAAACCGCTCATCAGAAACACGGCCATTTAAGTGTGTGGTCATGGACAAGGTCACAGCCCAACTGTACGTATGTTCACTTTTAGTGTGTCTGCCATTACATGCTGATGTATACACCACAAAGATAAAGGGAGACAAGGACCAGTTGGGCCATCTCTTGTCCCTGAGGAGTCATCCATCAGAGCTGGATGTGACCCTGGTGGACAGATGTTGTCCCATGGTGCACACACTCACCCTGGATGGATCCAAGGCTCCGCTGCTGTGCTCCCGGAGCTGGAGGAGTGGTTGGACTCATTAGATATACTGTAAGGCTGACAGGTGTAGGACTCAAGGGGCCCCGTGGTTCTGTCCTTTAGTCTTGAATAGGCATCAGTCCTTATGACTGCCTCTGTGGTTTGTGGCCTCTTGGGCTGTTAGTGTATGTCTGCTGATGCTTTTCTAAGATTTGATCTGTGGGTCAACAGACCTAAGAAAACATCAGAACTTTAGGAAGTTCTTTGTCATGTGAAAATTCTCATTTAATGATAAAGTAAAAAATCAAAAAGATTGTACAGACTGATTTTCCAAGGAACAAATTGGAATCTGATAAACCCTCAGCACCTCTTGATGCACACACAAAAATGCATGCATGTAATGGTAAGAGACTGTGAAGAAATGTCTCATGCATAATCCCTCATAAGTCAACCTTTGAAGTGCGTTGAGATAATTCAGGCTCAGTGAAAGGCGGCAAACTTCCTACATGTCCAAACTTTTCTCTCTTTTCTCACTATTTTAAACTTGCAAAGATGCATGTAAACAGTGTAGGAGTTGAATTTTGAGGGACCTCCAAACAAGATTTTTAAAAAGCACCGCCTGCTTTTAATTTTATCATCTTGCCAGGTGAGGAAAAACAGCCAGTCTGTGGCACACAGCACAAATGGGGATTTTAAAAAAATGTGGACCCCAAAGTTATGCTTTAGCTCTATTTTAGGTAATCAAATATTGATAACAGGAGGTATTAAAAATTCATTTGCCTGGAACAAGTTGGTCGAGTTGAAATGGAAATAATTGGGAGCAAACAGTACCTGGCCACTCATTCGTTGTAAAATGTAAACATTTCATTCACTTTGTTTGATAATGACAGAGCCTCTGATGACAGCAAATGATTGAAATGATGTGTTTTATTAAGCTAAACAAAGTATAGAATAATGACATTACTTCAGAGAAAATATCTGAACTTTTTTTTTTTTTTTGGTCTTCTCAGATCTCAGAACTGGTGCACAAACTGACATTGTGTCACAAAGCAATGACCTACTCAGTGATTTGAATTCAAATTGTAAGGCTTGGTCTTATGATTAAGTGGTACAACAAAATTCCTCTCCTCTTGTTCTCTGGGTAAAATTTAACTGATGGTCAGACCTCTAAATATATCCACTGAAAATTGGCCAAATCTTGAAAATATTCAGGAGAACTGGATATCTGATTACCAGATTGCATCTCATTCAAGGGAAAGTTGCTTAGTGGTACATTCGTCTAAACAAACAAACAAAAATAAATTCAGCCTCCCTTCATGAGGTACTCGAGATGTTCTGCATGCTTCATGCTGTCATGGAACATTAAAGTGCTTCATAGTCAAGGCAGCAGAGAGCAGGAGCAACCAAAACTCCTGGGCTGGCTGACTTATTGTTGGCTCCCTGCAAACTTAAATGAGAAGAATAAAACAATCTTATGGGTGCAGGGCCATATCAAATTTTATTTCAATCTGAACTTAATCTAAAAAATAAAATAACACCTTTACCTTCTGAACAAATCCCAGTCACCCCCACTCCATGGAAACAACCGCATTTTGCTGTTTTGTGGTTTAAAAGCTAGCCTTTACATTACTGACTGATTCAAACTGCATTTAAAATATATACATTGTAAAGTCGAAAGTATGTTTTATATCGTATATATATCTAATCAATATACCCAGCTTTATTCCATTTCAGCAACCAAAAATACCTACTATTGTTTCACGGATTAAATAAAAATGCCTTTCCTGTATGATTCGTTTTTTATGAGAAAGAACTTCCAGGTTGTAACCAGCACAAGCTGACCACTGCTTCTGCATCCTCTGTGCTGCTTTCCCTCCCTTCCTCCCTTGCAGACTTACAGATCTACAAGAACAGCTCATGGCTACTGGAATGGTCGACCAGCAGAGAAAAAACTTTATGCCACAAAGGACATCAACAGACTCTACATTTTGTGAGTGCTAGGTCTCTCTCCTTTTGTTCTTTTTCTCAGTCTTATTCTCCTGTAACACAACTGAATGCTGTTCTGCTCCTGTGTTTCTCTCACTGCATGAATACCTCTCTCTCTCCCTCCCTCCATCTCTCTCTCTCTCTCTCTTACCATCCTTGGCTTCACAGTATCTATCCCTGAGGGCCGATCGATAGACTGCAACAGCCTTTCAATGAAATCTCCTCTGTGCTACTGGAGAAAAGAAACGTCGTTCAATCGAACCGATAACTCTCTCCCTCTGTTCCTTTTGATCGCTCCCTCTCTCCCTTTCTATAAATACAATCTCCCTTCCGCTCTGTTTTGTGCTCGGTGTGAGGAGGATGATAGGGAGGTGGTATAGGCAGCAGTCAGAGGCCACGGCTGGAGGCTTGTTTGATGATCAGTGGGGAGGGATACTAAGGGATCGTCATGCCACAGGCATTGTAAATTACCTCTGAGTAATGCAAAGGAGATAAAGCAGACAGTGTGGGGGTGGGGGCAAGGGGTGAGAACAGGTAGGCACATTCAGTCTTGTGGTCAGTGTGGGAAAAAAAAAATCGCAGAAAAAGGCAGCAGCTGTCAAATAAAACAGGAAACGATCAATATCACCAGCCTTCATATGACCCAACCTTAAAGCCTGACACAGCTGCAGCTCAGTTTTTATATGTGCACGTGCAGAACTGACAGGTATACAAAAAAAAAAAAATGAACAGGTCAGTGTTGGTGGGAGGCACAACTAGAATTGTCAGCCTGTTTATTTTGAGGAATTCATAGTCAACATCCTAAATTCCCACTGGGACCGAGGAGCAAAAACAGCAGCTCATAAAATCAGCTTTAATTCTGGGCAAGTGGGCAGCTGTTATATCCAGCTGTGAAACACGTGTTTGCCATAGCAGACCCAGTGCAAACATGACTAGTCAATGATTGTGATGAATCAGCAAAGGCTTAATGATTCTCTCAGCAAATGAGACTCACTTGTTTCCTTGGAAAGTCCAATAGATTAATGTGGAAGGTAACAGGGTAATAGGATACTGAATGACTCCTGGCCTTTTATTACATATGAGTAGGTGGAGAAACAGACTGGGGCTATATGCATTAAAACTGTAAGATCCACAATTTATTGAAGGAGGAGGCCATTGCAGGGACACTTACTGCCCAACTGACTTGTCAAGTGTCATTTTGTTAATTATTGTTAATTATTCTTATGTTAAGATAATGATGTTCCCAGCTCCAGTCTCAGGAGCGCTTCAGTGACTGCTCAGGTTTTAATTTGATCACTGAAAGGTGTAAATGTTTGAATTTCTAATTAGTTACACACTTTATATCAGACGAGGCATGTCCATCCACGAAAAAGCTACACAATCACAGACACTAGCAGCATCAAGCTGAAATGCCTCGCACTGATCCCCAGACAATAAATATGACACATAGTGTTCTATTTTCTTTCTCAGTGGTGAACAGTGGGCATGTGGACTGCCGCAGAGCATTGTTGTTAATTGTACGCAGATGTTTTCCGACTTGTGCAACTTTGGAACCTGGATAATCCATCATGACCTGGGTGGACAGACACCGTAGGTGATGGGTCAGTAACAATAAGAATTCAGCAACCAAGATAGTGCAGTTTTTATGTCAAGAATAAATGGGATTCTCACTAATGCATTTGCCACAGAGAAGCCCACAGGGCCACAGTGTGGAGAGGAAACCCCTGGATGATTTAAGGCATCTAGAGCTTCCCAGAGACCCTGCAACACATCTGGGGTTGTAGATTTTTATAGTGTAAGAGTTGTTGTTTAGCTGTCAGGAAACCCAGAATTTCTAGCACTGGCTCAACTATGATATATGCAATTTCTGTGTCTTTCTTAGGAGCAGTAAACTCCACTCAAATTCAGTTTATACAGTATGTCTTTTTTATTTTGAGATGTTTTTACATCAACTAATTTAAAGTGTCATCTGGACTTCAGTATCTGTTTGGCAACCGCAGAGTATCAGTCTCATTGCAGAGTTTAAAAAGGTTTTACAAACACAATCTGACAGACTTTTTTAATCAACAACAATGACCACTGATCAACCTAATGTCCTCTGCTTTAGCAATCCATGGGATGCAAAACTGAGTCGGACTGAGAGTTTGTCCACATTGGGGTTATTTTATATAATTCATTTTCATGTTCAAATATTCAACATAAAATACCATTCCAAAATCACATCTGATCTCCTCCCCTAGGTGACATTTCCATTAGTTCTCCAACCATAAATCTCAAAATAGCTAACATCATGTTTGTGTCTGGCTACTAAACATCATTATTCGCAATTGCAGTTTTATGTTCCCTTACCCTGATCTTTAACTCCCCGCTGCTTTCACTATAATATCCGCTTCAATTAAAAAAGACACATATTCTTCAGCACACATAATGGTGCTATTAGGAGAAATTTCCTTTCTGTGTGTGAGAAATAATCTGACTTTGCACTGCAATTCATACAGTTGTGACATATAATTAAGGCGTAAAGACCTAAACTCAGTGGGAAGTGTGTTAATGGAGGACTTTACACCCCTCTGTGTTTCCTTATCTTTTATGGGCAAATCCAAGTTTACCTCAAAATATGTCACCAAAAGAGTCTAAACTTATGTACTGCACTGATCAGCCACAGTATTAACGCTACCCGCTAATATCGTGTATTTCTCCCTTGTGCCACTAAAACCACTCTGACTTGTCAAAGCATGGACTCTACCTCTGAAGGTGTCCTGTGATATCAGGCTCCAATACATTAGCTGCAGATTCTTTAAGGCCCAGAAGCTGTGAGGTGGGGTTCCCATGGATTAGACTTTCCAGCACATCCCAGAAATGCTTAATCAGACCTCAGCCTGAGATCTGGGGTATTTGAAGGCGAAGTCATGTTCCTCAAAACATTCCCGAACCATTTTTGCAGCTCTGCTTGAAGAGACCACTATGATCAGGGAGCATCATTGCCATGGGGGATGTGTGCATGGTCTGCAAAAATATTTAGGGAGGTGGTCTGTTCCAAAGTCACATCCACATGAATGTCAGAACCAAAGGCTTCCTATCAAGACATTGCCCAGAGCATCTCACTGACTCATATGCTCATTGTAGGTTCTCTAAGCAGTGGACAGGGGTCAGCATGGGCTGGTACACAGCCCCATACACAGCAAGCTGCAATGCACTGTGTGTTCTGACAATTTTCTATAAGAGCCAGTCAGGTTTTCAGTAATTTGTGCTACAGCAGTTCTTCCATGATTTGATATCACATGGCTAACCTTCACTCCCCACATGCAGCAATAAACCTAATTAGTCTTGGATATCCATGTTCCAGTTGGTGGCTCATGGTTGTCCTTCTTTGAAATCCTTCTGGTAGGTACTAACCATTATACACTGGAAACGGCCCACAAAACTTGCCATTTTCTGGATGGGCTGACCCACTCACCAATCCATAACAACTTGGTCTTTGTCAGTTGCTCACATCCGTACACTGATCCATTTTTCCTGTTTCCAACACATCAGTTAACTGATCATTTGCTGCCTAATATATCCCACCACTTGACAGGTGCCACTGCATCAATATAATTAATGTTATTCGCTTGTCAGTGGTTTTTATGTTGTGGCTGAATGTTGTGTGTGTCAGTGATCATTTTTCTGTCTTTTTGTCCTACATTTTATTTTTATTTTATGCTAACTTATTCAAATTCTCTTCATTATTTTTAATAGCTTATCAACTCTAGATGACAAGTTATCCAACCTGGCTGTCATGTTCAACAAAGCCATTAAGATACAAAGAACACACTGTATGTTTTAAAATCACAAGGATGCACTTGAGATAATAATGTGAGTAAGACAACACTGCAGTTAATGAGGAGGGCAACCAAAACCACTATCTAGGCCTTCGCAGATGGCCTAACGTACAAGAAAAGCACTCAGAGTGCAGTATTCCGCCAAGGCTGCTCAATCGTTGTATAATTTCTGACATAAGTCCTGATAAGTCCACAGCAGTGGATCACAATCATGTGATAGTCAGCAGGCAGCTGGCATAGCATTCACTTGTTGTCATAGTTACAGTGATGCCGTGCCGCTATCTCGCATTGATACAGAAATCCTTACCAAATCTGTGGATCTAAACTATAAGCCTGCCTAAATCTAATCAGGTGGTCCTTGTGTCATTTCTGACCTCACCTGAACATTTCATCCAAGTCCGTTATTCCGTTTTTGAGTCATGCTGTGCACAGACAGACAAATGTATGTCAATCATCACATAACTCCACCGCGTTCCTTGGTGGAGTAAATATATACACTACCAGTCAAACGTTTGGACACACCTTCTCATTCAATGACTTTTTATTTATTTGTATTATTTTCTACATTATAGACTAATACTGAAGATTAACACTTTTTTGTTTACAACATAATTCCACGTGAATTATTTTACTGTTTTGATGTCTTCAGTATTAATCTACAATGTAGAAAATAATTAAATAAAAAACCATTGAATGAGAAAGTGTGTCCAAATTTTGGACTGGTACTGTACATGTGGGTAATATTTAGCATGTCTTTAAGAGGAAGGGGTTTTTTTGTCAGTAAAACAGTGATGATTATTATATATTTGTTATATTACACTATAATATAAAATGTTGATTGGAATAAATTAATTCAGTCACTAACGATGCAGACTGTTCACTTTTCACATCCTTTAAACATACTTCGGTATTACAGCACATCGCTGTTCATATGTTCACTCTGTGTGTGGTCCATTAGTTGTAAAGTTCAATTCTGTACAAAAATAGTCCATGTAAGTGCCATTACACTACATTACAAGTGCCATTTATTGGGTTTTTAACAAGGAAGTAACATGATGTGAATCACAGCTAAGCTCTCAGTCACCAGTGAGGAGATCTTCACTGCGAAAAGCTCTAATTCAGTGAGTGGCTATCGTGGTTCGAGTTTGAAGGTTTTGTTCTTATATGTACTGAAAATCTCTAACAACAATGGTTTCAAACAAGGAATGGTGTGATATCACTGCTAGTTTACTGGTAATCATGCTGTATCCGTCCATCCATTATCTATACACTGTTTAACCCTCTGTAGGGTCGTGGGGGACTGGAGTCAAAACCCAGCTCACTCAGGGCGAAGGCAGGGAACACCCTGGACAGGTTACCAGTCTATCACAGGGCTACACATAGAGACAAACAACCAAGCACACTCACATTCACAGCTATAGACAATTTAGAATCACCAGTGAATCTCAGCATGTTTTTGGACTGTGGGAGGAAGCCGGAGAACCCGAATAATACTCATGGATGCACTGGGAGAACATGCAAATTCCAAACAGTAGGATCCCAGGCTAAGGCCGGGATGCGAACTGTGGATCGTCTACTTGTGAGGCAATGGTGTTAACAAATGATCCACCGGGCAGCCCTGGTGCTATATAAATATAATTAAATTGAACATTGAATTGAATTAGTGTATGATATAGACCTAGCAGTCATAATGCTAAAACCACCTGCCTAAATACTGTGTAGATCTCCTTTGCGCCGCCAAACAGGCTCTGAATTGTTGAGCCATACCCACTGGACCTCTGAGAGTCTCCTGCAGTGTCTGGTACTTGAATGTTGGCAATGGATTCTTTGGTACCTGTAGGTTGGAGCATAAAGTTTCCATAGATTGGGCTTGCTCCAGTGCATCCTGTTTTGTTTTTCTAAAAGGTCTAAAACTTCTGAAACTCGAAGTCAGCTCCAAAGGGAGTTATTCTCTCCCACAGAAAATCTTGCTCCTGACCTGCCTGAAACGTCTCAGCTCAAGTCAAGGCTTTGCTTCCATTACTTATCTTGTAACACATTTGCAAAGAGCCGGCCGAATGACTAGCCCAGCACACCTTTAAACAAAGAATGCTTGCAGTCCACCTATACTCCTAGATCTGGGGTTACAGTACATAATCAGCACAGCCTTGCTTTCATCAGTAAACTGGGCTTTTTTCAGGACGGAGGCCTTAAAGAGACAGTAGCTAAAACAGAACATTCCATACTGAGGTTGTGAAAAGGTTCAGCAATAGTGTACAATATAAAAAAAATATGTTTTTTCAACAATAAAGCATGTAAGCATATTCTAGTAGAGCCCAAAAATTTTATAAAAAACCTTCAAATGCGCACAATATGGACTCTTTAAATGTAAGAAGCTAAATATTCATCTGTTGGGATTCAGCATCTTTCTCAGCACCAAAGTATCAGTTTCCTCTGGAGAGAAGCTTCTGTAGTGGATTCACTTCAGACTCTTCTTTACATCATGAAATTGCCTCAGTAGTGTGGTGCAAAAGGCACATCTTTCCATGGGGAGGAAAACATAATGATACTATCATAAGCATACTAATACATAATAGTGTGCACATACTATAGGATACTATAGTGTAGTATAATACACTATAGCTGTTTTTTATCCCATTGTTTATTCAGCTACAATGAAGGTATGCGTCAACAGCTATTAGAACAGAAAATATGAAAAACTAACAGTCATCCAGTTCTATTCACTAAAACTGCTCCTGTTACGGCTTATTTCACATGAGGTTTGGAGCTGCTTTACATACATGCATGAAGCCCAGTGATGAGAACAGTATTCACTCAGGGGTGGCAATGTTGTTTTCTTTATATTTTGTTTACAAATTCTATCATTTATTTATTGAAAAATTATTTTCATTTTTTCTATTTTCCTAATCTCAGATTTTGTTTTGCAACTTCCCACCTCCATACAAAATTTAACTGATACATGTTCATGCCGGGTCATAGCCCAATTACTGAGCGTGAGCTTCTTATTTGTCTGCTGTAGAGTCCAGGAAGCAAAGTCAGTGGGTGTCAGGAGGCTTTGCTTGCCTTAAGGGGCTCTCATAATGCATGAGCAGTGCCTGATCAGCAGAACGGTGACACTGATGCTCAGGCTTGCCACCCCTGCTACCCTGGCTCCTCCTGCATTATTACATGTCCAGATACCATCTTCAATTCTACTTCCTTTAAACAAGGTTGATGTGACAGTCATTAAACCTCCATTCATGACGTTAATTACCTGATAAGACTTGCTGAGGTAAGATGGACAGTGAGGCTTTCAGCAGAGAAAGAGTGAACAAACCAGCTGATTTTTTTCCAACAGTGAGCAGCTGTACGCATTATCCTCCATCACGTGTACCATCATCCCATATCCGAGGTCCACTTAGTGTGTCTGAGTCTCTGCAGAAGGAGGCATAGATTGTATGCTTAGATACAGCACATTTTTGACAAATCTGTTATTGGTTAAAACCCTGTTTTCAGGCCTCCAAATCCACATGAATGCAGAAATTACACAATTATCATATAAATATGGGAAAAATGAAAATTAAAGGAAAAAATTAGAACCATTTACCTCCACACTGTGGGGATTCAATGGCTCCGATCTACTGGAGGTGACATTTAAGTGGCATTGTTTGTGTCCACTTGCCCCTTTAGAGGGAGGGGTCTCTGCAAATCAGTACAAAATTGCTCTACACTTCTATCCAATTGGACTGGTCTCTTCCAGGAGAACAATGACTCTATCCACAGGGCATGAGGGGTCACTAAATGGTTTGAGGAAAATAATGTTAATCATATACTACGGACCCGCAGCCATCAGATTTCAACTCATTTAGAGACCTATGGTACATTTTGGACTGATGTTTCAGACAATGTTCACTTTTGAAAAATGGTGTTTATCCCTCCAGTAGAGTTCCAGAGAACTGGAAAATCAATGCAAAGGCACAATAAATGTGTTTTAGCTGCACGTGGTAGCCCAATACTTCACTAACACACTTTATGTTGTTGTTTTTTGTCTCCTGTCTGTATATACACAGTGTATATACACAGTAAATGCAGTGTTAACTTTATTTTGTGCATTATAAGCACAAGAATTCAAGCAGAGATGAGGATCATCCAGGCAACTTAATCTATTAGTGTTGTCACACATAATTCACAAATCTATGAAAACATTTTTGGGAGTGTGTTTGCTCATCAGCCACTCAGGTTATTGAGCATGATGGGAGCTTTGCATTGATTTTATGGAGATAATTATATGCCTAAAATGTGAAAACATTTACTTTCAAATTTTAAAATAAAAAAAAACTAAAAAATTGAAAATAGGACTATATCAGCTGCAAATAATCATCATTGTTATTAGTAAGTGATTTCCTGATTTGTTTTCCTAACAGTAAATAAATTTGTGAGATGAGAAGTCTGTATAACTGGAAACTGTGTTGTATTTTTCTTTGAAAAATGACTTAAATGATTAACTACTTATCCATATCACTGCAAATTAATGTTGATTGTTCTGTTCTACAGTTAACACCCCTGATAAGGCTGAAGGGAGCATTCAGTGAACAGGAAAGTTGCCATCAATAAGATGAGTTTCCAAACAGAGACACTGGAGTAAATACCCAATAACTGTGCTACAGAAAGGTGGAGTTAGAGCGAAAAACATTACATAACAAGAGCATTAAGGAATGTCAATAAAAACAGTATGACAGAATGGGGTGTGATAGACTGAAAATCTTCAAGATTATAAGTTTGAGTCACAAACAGTTGTACACTATGTGTCTCCTGTTCACCACAATCTGTCTACACTGTCCTCACTTTCACTACAACACCCAGAGCGTTCACGCATGGGGCTGCAATAAATGCTAACGAAACATACAGCTAATTCACTTTAAACTCCATCAACCCTTTTCCCCTGTTGCCAGTAACACCACAGAACAGCGCTTGCATTAGACAGGCTTCCTTGCATGTCAATAGTCAGCCATCTGCTCTGGCTCCTGTAACGGACAAGAGCCCAGCGGAGAATTTCACCCATAGGAGGCCTTATTTGGATGAACGAGGTATAGACAAGATGGTCAGAAGCTCAGCGATGGTCAAATAATCTTTGTGCCTAGTCACCTGTGAGACAGTCCCTAAGCTTTATATATATATATAGAGAATGATGTATTGTTGTCTTTTGAGGTCTGACCTGAGAGTAACCTGGGGTTGACCTGGTTATCATTCTCTTCTCAGGAGGAAGCAGCATCATAAGCAATCTGTGGAGTTTCAGGGGAGGCTGCAATATGCTTCAGGCATGTCTGCTGTAAATATAGAGCCAAAACAATTAGGGATTTGTCCTGTTCTGTTTATGGTAATTTTCTAAGACAATCAGACACAAATCCATCACGCACGCCGCAAATTCCACCTACAATGGCAACACACAAAAGCGCACTCACTCTTCTCTACTTTCTCTCCATCGTTTGTACACACCCACGTCGATCCACCCACACACACATGCAGATGAGAACACACACACACGCACACTCAAAGCCCAGCACAATGTGCAAGTTCAGACAGTCCAGGTTAAAAAAGTGGGGGCTGCAGTGCAATCAGTGGAAACACAGGGGGAGATTCAATTAAATTTCTCTCTGCAGAGGAAATGCCATACACACAGTATAACTGTCTCTGTTCAGATTCCATTATGTTGTCACTACCCATGAATCACAATGAAAACAGCCTCACAACAGCTTCGATTTTCATGAGATGTTGACTATAAATTATTTTCCTAACCCCTGGCTCTGTTTTAATTATGTAAGCACTTGCCTTGAATCATCTTCCCACTGAGCAATCATTTTATTTTAAGATGAAAAAATTGAAATACATTTTTAAATACATATTCAAGAATTTCAAATTTGTTTTGCAGTCATGTATTCCATAACTTAAAGATTTCCTTATTTCGATTTGCATATAAAATTTCACAACAAAATGATCCTCAAATTGATTTCCAGAGCCAGCCCCAGCCATGTGCTTCCACTGACACGATACTGTCGCCAGTTCTGATAGAAGGTGTTTGTGTCTGAAGATACACTGTTAAGTGAAGAGAGGATATGAGAAAAAAAAAAAAAAAAACATTTCAAACACAGACTGAAAAGTCCCTGAGGAGCATCAGTCAGAAGACTGCAGCACTTAGGAACTAAAATAGAGCCAGGCAGAGAGCATAATTAGGCATTTTAAGTGCTTTACATAATACAGTCAGTCATAATGAAGGCCCTGTGGGATCCAGAGGCTGGGCGGCTATTGTCACTCCGCTGCAGCAGGAGCATTCATAAGAAGGCTGGAGAAAGAGATGGAAGGATAAGGGGAAATGGAGAGGTGGAAAGTAATAATGCACAAAAAATCCTAGTTACAAAACATAAAAATAAAATAGTGAAACGAAGTTAACTTAATTAGAGTGTAGTTCCATTACACAGTCAAAAAATGAGCCAAAGTCAGTGATTTCCATTTTTTTTAACTGTCCTCCCCAGAGTGCACAGCAGGCACGTCCAGACAAACATGATTAATAAAAGAATGTGATTCTGTAAAATACATAAAAAGGATGCGACACTACTGTGCCATAACGACAGTCCTCCCTTTGTCACCCTATGTCCCTTTCTCTCTCTCTCCCTCCCACCTCTCTCTATCATTCTTTGATGAGTGAACCACTTGATGTTGACGGCGGATTGATACAGGCTCTTAATGAATGATGTTTTATTAATAGTCCCATAATCAGATTACCTGCAGGTGGACAGGCTCCATCCATCTCTTTCTTTGGAGGTCTAACACAGTGAAAGCAGAATAACACATCTGGAGGAACAGAGGCACTTGTCTGGTCCACATTCAGCCCTAATCAGGTTTGTGCTTGTATTTACAGTGCACTGCATACAGGAGACAAGCAGGTAATCCATGTCTGTAATAACCACAAGCAGGAACGCTGTTAATTGTGAATGATAAAGGGCTTTACAAGCAATGCTGTCTGGAGCTTTGCTGGTTTTCTGACAGGTAAAATGAGCTGATTTATATTTTTACTTACAGCCATGGCATGGCTGAAGAGATGGAAGTGTCAATCCATCCATTCAGCACTTTCACAAAGTGAAATTGATGACTGATATATAATTTGCTGCAGATCTTTATGGCCCCCAGGAGATGAAACTGAAGGATTTGGTGATCTGGGAAGGTTTTGTCAGATGCTACTAAGAGGTCACTTCAGTTCATGACCTCTAAAAGCTAATGACCCAGTTGTCCCCATCTATACATCAGTGGGAGGCTTCGCTTGCAGTATAGTAGTAATATGTAAAACATAATCTTACCATGTCTGTTAACATGGTATACAATACGTTGCACTTTTAAAATCACCATCCTAGTGTTCAGTTTTTATTTTAACACTAAGATGACCTTTCCTTATCTTTTTTTTTACCTTGTTTTTGCTCCATCTGAAGTAATAGTATTAGAACAGCAAATTGTCTCTCCTCTTTTATCTATGTAACAATTTTTTTTTAAATCTTTTTGTCGAGACTATCAACAAAGAGGTATTTCAAGATGATGTTTCATGCAGCTACCTGAAAGAAATATTTTAGTTTCCTATTTGGTGACAAAATGCATTTCCAAGTCTTTCTGATGCTCGCTGGCCACCAAAACCACATCCTTAAAATACAATGAACCACTATCTGCTGAATTATTTTGTCAGAAATTGTTTTATGGATTTATTTTGTTTAGAAGGGCACATCTGTGGGTTTGTAACATTTTGCAGGCAACACAAGTGGAACTCTGGGTGATTTGGAAAAGGAATTAAGGGAAGCCTGCAAGCTAGTTCAGGCAGCCCAACAGGAGTCTGCTCACATGATGTACTCTTCTCAATGCAGCACATATCTAACACACCCTTTTAATCACATGCCTAAGTCACGGTGCACTGCTTATTCTTTTGCCACACGCCTGCACACACCATGCACCTGAAAGCTATGCCGCTGTGTGCTGTCCCTGCTGCCAGTATTTCAAAAGCCCTGCCTCCACCACAGCATCCACCTGTAGGCTCTGAGGCTTCCCCCCTAGAGGGGTATTTAGTATCTTCCCCACACCCTGCTGAGTAAGGACCAGGTAATGGTCTCTCAGAACTAGCTCCTAAGGCAAGTGCTGCAACCACATCAAAAATGTGTATATAGTTGTACTGAACAGCCACACTGGAAGGTGGCAAATCACCAATAGGGGCTGGGTGTTCTCACTGTTACCAAACAGTTGTTGTGTCTCTCTGAACAACGTGTCTTTTTCACACTTATGCATTCATAAAAAGAGTAGGCTACTACATGCACTAGTCATCAACAACAACAAGTGAACAGTTTAAAATAATGTGTTTCTTGGACATTGTGTATGAGTAGATCCCATTATTTATTCGCATGAAGTTACAGATATTATGTGGAAAATACATCCTGATAGACGTCAAAGCATCGAGTGTGTCACATTTTGAAAACTACACAGTAAACAAGAAACAGCATATGATCTATGAGTGTCTGAAGAAATAACAAGAAAAGTCTGCATCAGGACGTGGTGCAGTTGCTGGTGTCATAAGTCAAAGCTGGTCTTTCACCCAGGAGACTGGAGTTAGAGTCATGATTGTCATTTTGACACTTTCAATTTACGCTTGTTTGAGAATTCTCGTTTTCATTCTCTTGTTCCTAAAGGTTCAGGTAATCTCGCTTTGCCAGCTCATTCTGTAGAATATAATGGCTGCAGATTGGAAATGTTATAGAGGGAAAAAATCACTCTGGCTTGTTTGTATTCCTTTAAACCAGTCACAGATGTTCCCTCAAAATAGTGGCGGGTGGAATTGTTTTGGTGGAACATTTGGATGTTGCACTGTTATTAAAATGGATAATTCAAAAAATAAATGAATAAATAACATCAAAAAACAGGCCTGCTTCACTGCACGATCCAAATCCTCTGCAAAACTCGACACTGGTAGTGGGTTGCTGTCCAGAGCTTCTTGTTGTTGGTTGTTGTTGAAAATGGTAACATGTAGATGACAGAAGGGATGGGAAAAGCCAGGTTTAGGCAACAAAGCTCGTCGGTTTGGTTAAGGAAATTTTGATTTTTTAAAAAATATTCTTTCATAGGTAAATAGCAGATTTGTTTCTTGTTTTGTTTTTTTGCAATTTTTTTGACTGAACCGACGTGTATAGTTTCACTTCTCAGCGAGGCAAAACATCACACTGACAAGTTATCCTGCAGAGGCTAGCAGGTTTATTAAATGCTTTAGCATGATACAGGGCTGGAGAATGTGGTGCTCCTGAGAATGCACACTGACTTGTTTGTTCTTGCACAAACTGCTCCAGCACTGCACTTACTAATGGCCAGAGCAACAAGAACTGATAGGGAGCCTGGGTTTGATTACTGGTATAAACGTTGACTGTCATGGTGGGATTTTGGGTTGGATTTCTGGCTCAGCCTATTAGGAGAAATCTTGAAAAATAACAGCCCACTTATTATTAAACTTCCTACTCATCCGCAAGAAAAGTGGTAACTGGAAGTAAGCCCACAGGAGGTATGAAAAATGAGAGACCCGGTGTGTTTACTAAGTTCTCTCATGCTGCAGTTTCCAGTTAACAGCCAGGCCAGGAGGAAAGTGTACATCAGATGGGAACTTTTTAAGTGTGATTTATGGAGCTGCTGTGATTGAGGTGTCAGGATTTATGGCCAGACCTGCTGACAGCAATTACTCCCCAAACGCTAATGCAACTGAAAACTCCCCTTTGATAGATCTGGTTATTAATGCAAGTACACAGGTATGCAGCCACTAAGGGCTCCACAGAAAGGTTAGATTTATCATGGTGACATTTTCTTTGTATTATGCACCCACATTCTCCCAATGTGGCCAAGGGACCGGCAAAGTAGGTGCATAGTGATACCTTCCAACAGTCCCAACCAACCCAGCAAATATTAGTAGTGCAGGACTTTGCATTGCATTCATTACTCAAATGTATAGACTTGTTTTGGCAAGGTCAGGTCCAAAAATAATTCCACCCTCATTTTTTACAAGAATAAGCAGCTTTAATAATGAGGCTACTGTCACATTAGCTTAATGTAGATTAGCAGAGTAGTTTTTTTTATCTGTCTCTAAAAAGAAAAAAAATAAATAAACAAAGGTGTAGTGAAAAAAAAGTTGTCAAAAGACTGAAAAAAAAAGACCAAATGTTTTCATTTAGTCATTCTGAAGCGCTGCCAGGAAAAAGTCGGGATGAAATAATCATTTTTGTAATATATTTAAATGGTGTTTGAAATTAAATCATACCAGTTTCTACCTCAGGACATCAGAGCACTGTCATGTACTTACTTGTCACATTATTTATACGAAGAAAAAAAACACTTGTGTGCATAACCACAACTGTCTGTTTGTGTGTGTGTGTGTGCGTGTGTGTGTGTGTGTGTGTGTGCATGTGTGTGTGTGTGTGCGTGTGTGTGTGTGTGTGTGTGTGCGTGCGTGCGCGCGCTTTACTATCCACTCTTGTGTTCTTGTGTGTCTGCCTGTTTATCATCATGTTCTTTGCAAAAAGATAGAAGCTGTACAACAATTTTAGGAAACATTAATGAGAAGTTCAAAGAAACTATTTATGCTTCCTGCAAGAGAAGAAAAGGACTGGCACAAAATATAAAAGCACATGAAACAAGCCACTGAAAGTCTGCAGAGACAGTTTCATAATGTGAGATAGCGACTGCAGAGAAAAATGCCTTTACAATCCCATTTACAGTTGCTATAAAACAGCTTCCAGAGAAATCAGATGCAAAGACCCCCGCCTCATTGTTCAGTAACCTTAATGTACGCTTGTTTGAACGCATGTGGTGAGCAATGGCCAGCGGGGAGCGCACTTCTTGTTTTCTGTGTTTCCTGCCACATCCAACACCTTGGGGTTGATGTTTTAATGGAGTGTGGGAGGCAGACTCCTGGGTGTTTCTGCATGATAATTCAGACTCTCTGGAGCTCCGTGTGGCCTTGTGTGTTGACTGCTAATGCAAGCTGAAGAGGAAGCACCTGAATTCCGAACTCTACCTAAGATTCATTTGTTCAAAACACTGAAGCGACTTGAAAATGCGACGCACGTTTCGGAAGCCACTGTGCTGCTTCAGAGTAACTGCTATCCTGTGGCACCTAACCTAAGTATGTGAACCTCATCGCTTTTTTTTTTTTCACTAATATATTCCTGACTTTACTTTAAATGCTATTTTATTTAAATATTATGAATTGACACACTGATATATGTTCAATGAAATGCAATGTTTCGGACAAATCATGTGGGAATGAATAAAAATCAGCAAGAATAAGAGTAACATCAGCATGAGAACAAAACTCAATGAGGAAACTTATGTATTTTTTAACTTCATGAGATGCCTTTAATGTCAGCAGAGATAGCTGCAGAGCTGACGTATATGAACGCATCTCCAGAGACCCATCATCCTAATTCCCCAGTGGACAAGACAATATATACAGAGGCATTCACAGGCAGATACACACAAACAAACAAATGGCAAAAGCTAGTGACAAATTTGCAATCACATCACGTATGAGGGAAGGACAAAAAAAAAAGTGAGAGAACGTTACAGTTAAAGTCACAATCCCCCTCAAAGTTGTCGCTCTTATGTGTAAGCATTTATGCAGTTAAGGCAGAGGAAAAACACTTGTGAAAGGATCAGGCAGGCAGGGGAAAAAAGGAGGCAAGGGGGAGGGGAGGCTGTTGCAGGTGACAGCCAAAGCATGCAATAAAGATTAGGAAGGCAAGATGAATTATAAGGCTCCAAGGCTACAGCACAGAGGGACCTGACAGATCTACTGTTTCTCCGGCTCGACCACTCCACTGCAGGGACGGCTGCATTGAAACCTCAGGGGTGAAGAAGCACTTTTTTCCATAGCCCCACTCTCTACCAGAACATGGTACTGACTGTTTGGCAGTAAACAGGTTGAGCTAAAGAGGCGCTTGACCCTGGGAGCGCATTTTCATTATTTAGAGGTGTTTGTGCAGCAGTGACATCTTTTCAGGAGGAAAGAATGGAGGAGAAGCAGAAAGAGTGAGCAGCAGCGTCAGAGAGATCCTCTGTTTGCCTGGTAAAAACTACAAATGCGTGCGCTCGGCACTGTCCCCGGTTGAATTTAATGCAGGTTTTTTAAAAAGCTGCACTCTCCGACACAGTGGGAATTTTAACATCTCTCTTTGCCTCTCGTTGGGTTTAACTGCTTTGCTGTGATTGCACACTCGCTGTGGCATAAGACATATTTTACGGCATGCTGTGTGTTTTCACATCACTGATTGTTTTGATTTCTGGTTTATTTTCCTGAATCAATTAAGAGGAAGGTCAGCTAACACAGTAAATTTATTCATTTATGTTTAATTGTTGTGGAGAATTAGAGACTTTTTGTTTGAGAAGTTTTCACTTTTTACGTGTAAGTTGCTGTGTTTACTTATTTGTTTTCTTTTGTCACGTCTGGTTCCACTATTTTGCCATCATATCATAGTATCTGTTTCTTTTACATGTAACAGTTACAGGGCATTTGCAACCGATCATTTAGAACCAGTGTCGATGTTAAACTGAGAAAGTCACAGGTTTTGTAGACTGACAATGGACTGCAAGCTCAACCCTATTAAATTGTTTTATGGCCTTGGAGAAAATAATAAATCATTACTGGCTTGGGAAACTAGTGCACAAGAAAGTAAAGGCATACTTTAAATAATATAGTGTTATAATGGGGGGGATAAAGGGCATACCATGAGAAAAATAAATGAACCTTGAGACTTAGATTCTTGGATAATAAGTAAAACATCACAATTTATTTTGAAAAATTAAATTGCAAGTGAAGAGTGAAAAGACTTCTCTAAGATGTGCAGAAGCACAGCACTGCTTGGGGCTGTTGTCATGATGCTAACATCGGAATATTCCCAATATTTAGCAAAGTTTAGCAAATTAGCTTGCTTATTATTGCTAGAACTGAGTATTTCATAGGAAAACTGTCATATATGTTTTATTTTGTGTTAGTGGGACATGTTACTACATATGGTCATAAAAATATCACTAATGGATTTCTATATTATCTTTTTTTGTTAATGTGTGCTCAAAGATGAGGTCTTTCATGGCACCCTAATTTTGTTTTCATATTTCTACTGACTCATAATCAGATCTACCTCTGTATTGCAGATTCTGAATCAATAACATGATCAAAATACAGCTGAGCCTGATAGGAATGTTATTAGTTTTTATGTACAAAGTATTTACAGTTCATCCTGAGGGGATACGATTTTGTCAGTCAAATTTCATGGTTATCCATTCATTTGTTTTTAGAATTTTTTGCTCAAAACCACGAAACTTAATCTCATAGTAACAACAACATAGAGGTAAAGTCAGAGCATCACCGATGGCAGTATAATAATAGCAAAAATGAACAGCTCTGCAAAAGTTTTTGCACATGCATCTAGTAGATCTTGAAATATTTTAGTCAGGACTGATGGAAGGGTAATAGTCACTTGTCTTGCATTTTCCATTTGCTCTAATGTCTTCACTTTAATGGACAGTCATCTGGTACAGTAAGGTCCATATGAAAACAAACCAGGTTTTATTTATTGGGATCATCTACAAAATCTAAAACTGATAAGCCTCACATACCTCCAACAAGATATGAAATACATCCCAGAAACTCACATTGCACTAAGACCCATTTATTTAAAAGCTCAGCAATTCAGAGGATTGCAAAATAAGTCTATTAACGCTGGGTGCCTTATAATAAAGGTTAAGAAATGGCAGCTACAGTAACCCAGCTGGTTTATATAAATACTCTTAAGAGGTAGCTAAAAGAAGTCGAGTCAAATTTGCAAAAGCCAGAGAGACTTTTTGCCCTTCTGTCATTACCATATAAAACCACAAAAACATAGAAGTCTAGTGCCAAATATGCCCACTCGCCTTTCCTTTGTTCAGCTCTTCCTCTGCTTTTGTCTCAGTAAAGGGAGGAAGCACTACTGCAGTATAAAGATAATATTGTATCTTGAGACTGATTAATCTACTCATCATTCTCGCTTTTCTGGTTAATGTACAAGCGTAGCATGTAGCCTCTGGATGTTTTCGTCACTGATCTTGCCAAGTGCTAGCACATGTCCCACACTGTCGACTCCCCTCCAGGCCTCCTCTTTTCTGGTCTGTTGCACCAACTGTGATTATTTAGCTCTCCACAGGTGTAGCAGAAAGGGACAGAGGACTGACCACAGAGAGTGAAGGAGAAAGAGGGAGGAATATGCAGCAGTGATTTACCTCACACACCCTGATTCACGATTAGGCAATTAGGGTCATTCCTGCCACTCATGGATTCATGGAGGGAACCAGTGGTCATATTTTTCAGAATTAGACACCTAAAGATTGTGCCATCTGATCATCTCTTACAACAAAAAACAGGATAAACTCATGAATTAATGTCACTTTATATTTGTTAAACAAATACATAAAGTTCTTGTATTTTCCATGTTATTCAGTTCACTTCATTTGTACAATTAGTATATTTAAGTAAAACTAGGAATAGTAATAGAACATTGTGCAAATAAAATGTCACTAAAGCAAACGTACACGACCATTATCATGAAATCTAAATAAAATACACTTTATTAAGAACTTGCTCAAGATGTATCACTGGATATCTATAATTAATACAATAACATTTCAGGTAAGGTTTAATTTTGACTGAGAAGTAAATTTAACTATTTAATCATCTGTTGGATGGTTTTAATATAAGAAAATGCATCAGACTTTGAGTTGATTGCATGTTAGTCCATAACATTTCTCCTTAAAGTAGTGTAATATACTTAGAAATTAGCAAAAATGACAGGAAGCCTTTCAAAATTGTAAAAACATTGGGTTAATTTCTATCATTGCTGACAGTAGACTGAATAAATAATGTCAATATGAACTACATTTACATTATAATGTCTCGTACATTTATTTTTTGATCAGTCATGCTCAACACCAGCTATTCTAATTTGTGTGACAGCTACATACTTTGAAGTTCATATTGAGAGGAATGTAAATAGATTTCAATAAGGGTAGTGTTTTTTTTTTTTTTTTAAAGCTCTTTAAAACTGACAAAAAATTTCTTGCTCTTTAAATCAAAAAAAATATTGGCTTAGCCACTGTTAGTGATAGGAGGATGGAGAATTATGCAGGAAGATAAAGAATTAAACAGATACTGCAGGGTTATGACTGAAAAAGTTGGTCATGCACAGGAAAAATACATGAGTCCGTAACAATATGTGCTCACAGGTAACTATTTGATAAAAGTAGAAACCAGGTTTCACATTAGTAGCTTATACAACCATATCTGTAGTTTATTTTAATAAGATTTAGTTCATGTTGTTTCATGAGGTAAAAAGCGGCCAAACTCTGCAAATTAGTCCTCCCCAATTTCCATTTTTATAGGTTAATTAAAGCCAAACAAACAAAACTGTCTCATCCCCACAGTGTTTAACTACACGACTGCATGAGGACATTTCTGAACTAGTTAATTAAGCAAATGTCTAAAAAACAATGTCAATTGTTTTATTTGCCAATGTACATGACAAGCGTGAGTTGAATTGACATAACTCGCTCACACATGCCCAGATATTAAAGTTTCAGATCCCTGTGAATTAATGTTTAATCCTGGAAGTGTTAGGCAGGGAGAGCAATATGTTCCTCGCCCCCCCCCTAGGCTAGTTGGCAGCCATGAAGCTCAGTGTAGCTTGAGTCTGGGCCTGTTTACCAGGGGGGGAAGAGAAGGACGAAGTGGAGCAAAATCACAATAACACAAATGTCAAACATCCTCTATAATGATTTCTGTTACCTCAAAGGCAGATTATATACTGGGACAGCGACTTCTAAAAATTTTTGAGGAATGCCTTGGGGTTCACGTTCTTGGAAGTTACTTACTGTACATTTAAACAAGGAGCAAACATCACAAACGTTACTTCGGAGAGAAATTTCCTCGGAGCCTGAAAAGGACTAAAGTTGGCTGAGTGAAGCCAGTATCTAGGCATCACTCACTCTCTTTGTTAGGATGATATGCTCTGCTAGGCTCAGTGAGGCTGATTAAATCCGACATACAGAGACACAGATAAACTGACAGAGACTGATGTCGACCGCGGTAAATTAGCTAAGACAGGTGGGGTGGACAGACAAAAGGCAGGGCTCTAAGGAGTTAAGTAGAGATGGTATTTTCAGACCACATTTTGATTCCTTCATGGTTTGATGTCTCGGCATTTCTCCACTTTAATATTACAAATACTGCAAATAAATAGTTTCTAGGAAGTGTGTGATTTTACACAGCATGTGATGAACATGAACAGTTACATAAATAAATAAATTTGATACTGTGTATGAAAGATAGACATAGTCTCTGTGAAAGGGGAAGAAAATGTGGAAGTGAGCCTGCATTTTTTCTAAAGTCCAGCAGGGGGAGACTTCTCTGGCTGCAAATAGAAGTTTGATTGGACTGATGCTATTATGAGAAAATAACCTGACTTCTATTTCGGTCAATATTTTTGTAATCAGTTTATGGTCTCAGTTGCAAGTTACAAGTTCCTTTCAATACATTATGATGTTAGTTTTGAAAATTAAGCTCTCATTTAGAGAAAAAACGACAAACTTGTTTTAAGTTATAGCTGCTGACTGTGCAGACATGCATAGTGTCCTTGAATTCTCTGTCAGATCTACATTTCATTTGTTAAGTCACATTTTGAAAAAAAAATAATATGATGGTTGTTCCAAACTCATGGCTTCAAAATGGTAGTCCAAAATCCAGTAAGTATGTCAATGTCTTTTATATACAGCCTATGGTTCAACATTGTTTCCTGAGAATTGGGTTTGTACACTACTAAAATACAAGAAATAATGTAATCTATCTGGATAGTAAAAACAAAAACATATCTCACACTGTGTCACACATAAACAAGGTTAATAGGTCAGCAAACTACCAGAAGTTGTCCCAGATGGATTTGCCTAATGCATTTAGCAAAATGAGAGTGCCAGTGGCAAAATTCTGTTTACTCTCAGTCAGACGCAAAAGCATCTTTACAATAGAAATTGTAAGTGCAAAGTTAGCATGAACCATACAACAACAATAGGCACACTAGTAGGAAATGCTCCACATTGAGATGAATTAGAATTTTCCTTCAGAAAAATGGTCACCCCTAAGAATAAAGAGCATACTGTAAAAACATGAACGCTCAAGCACTATGAAAAGCACACTCCATTTAGACAGAAAAGTATAAATAACAAAACTTATACAAATAAGAAAAAAAATAAATGGCACAAAACAAATCTATTACACTACTAGTGTTTCAGAATGCTCAGAGTGGTAACCTCAATTTAGATAAAGAGCAACATTGTTGCTTATATTTTTGTTATTTGTGACTTTTTTCCATTCTTTCCTTCTCAAACTTTGAACTACTTTAATTACATAAAAAATTTGCTTTAACAAACCAGGATGATTTCATCTCAGTCTCTGAATGGCCCATGTGGGGTCTGATAGAGCTGGGTGTCCAGGAGGAAATCACTCCAATACTGCTTTAAACTTATGGTGCCTAAACTCAACTGCATGTAGGAGTCAGCATGCCAACTTTGGTCTCTAGTGTCACAGTTTGTCTAATCCTCATTAGTAGCATGATGTAGAATTTTGATTAATAACTACTGCGTTTAATAAAGGCAGCAGTTACTGTTCCAATATATTTGGCAAACAAGCTTGTAAATGACATTACAACTAGATGGACTTGGTAGAAATGCTCAACTGGTGTACATGTGCATTTTGTTAACACAAACTAGACAGTGTAAGTATTTCCTCCGCTCAAAAACCTGTACAAATATGGAATGTGTTACAGCCAAACAGGATGACTGAACCAAAGACCAGAAACTATTGTAATGTCACATCAAACCCTTGATTCCTGAAGGGGATTTGGAAGACAGTGACGCCACAGGGAAATATTGATTCGCCTCCATGTAACTTGTTGGAAGCTCAAGATTAAAGACCAAAAAAATAAGCCAATGTGGGCATTCTGAGCACTTGACAGGCTGTAAAACCTGAATGAATTTGTATGTGCGAATCATGATGTGCAGGTATGCGGGTCCAATTCAGTTGCTTTCGCCTGGTCTTTGTACTGTTGCTGGAGCATCTTTGCGACGGATACTTTCAACCTCCCACATTCCTGCGTGTTTATCTGCTGTAGTCACTGTACGCAGCTCCTCACTTGCTAACACCTTTCTGTGGAGCCAGAGCTGGCAACGTGAGCGCTCCGCCTGCCTCCAACCACTCCTCTGTTCAGCTAGAGTGCTCTTTGTATAAAAGACACCCCTCTGCGTTGCTGGAATGGTTCTTATTTGCAGTCCATCTCTTCTCTGTTTGCCGCTCTTTCTTTTTTTCCTTGAATCTCATTGTCTCTCTGCTGTCAGTTTTGGTTCCCCAAACAAAACATGAAAAACATTGGGATTGAAACGACATGATTGTTTTTCAGTGAAATGCAATCAAGCTTTTGATGAGTTCTTGTTCTCTGTTTTATTGCCATTTCCTCGTCTTTTGCCAATATCTGCTGTTACAGATACCAGGTTGGAAAATAATTTAAAACGGAGGAAAGGAGATATTCTTAAGCTCCCAGTCCGTTTGACCTCAGACTGCTATTTAGAACACACAATGCCTGATTCCTCCAGATAGACAGAGATTTAGACTCTGAATTCTGCTGTTCAGATCAGTGCTTCACAAGTGATATTGAGAGCCTTAAGAGGATTATATCAATGATGCTCCATTTTCCATCTGCATGGTAAACCATTTAACATTAGGGTGACTCTACTAAATATAGTGCTTAGAGTCTGTTAGCCAGGCTTTTTGTCCTCCTTCCCCTTGATGAAATTAAGGATAAAATCAGCGAGAGAAAAGTATGTTCTTCTCCGTGCAGTGTGAAGAATGAGTGTGGAGATGTGATTTTGAGACATGGCTGTCAGATTACTGGCTCCAGCTGTGGAGATGGAGAGGCCATGGATTTGCTGTGTTTTTCTCTTGAGGCTCATTTCAACACAGCACAGTGTGCTGCTCTGTTTTGTCACACAGCGGGACCAAGACTGCCAGAACATGGACGATTTCCTTCTCTATCACAGGCAAGGAAGCTACAGCTCAGTCCAAGGTGCATTTCATCTTCTGCCTCCTTCTGCTTGTTTCTGCCTCCTCTGAGCATCTCAGCTCAATAAATCTAGGAAGCCTAAGTGACCAAAAGAAAAGCTGCTGTGCATGCCTGAAGTAACTCCTTGCGTACTGCTCTCTGCTACAAACACATTCTGCCGTTGCCCTGTCAGGTCAGTCATCGCACTTTTCTGCAATTCAGATGGTGCATGCTTTAATCTGATTCCTTGCTGCTGCATCCTTAACTGCTTTGGTCAAAGGTTGTTGTGATTTTACCAGAAGTTGTAAACTAAATATGGAGCTACTATCTATACCCCTGCATTCACTTCTACACAAAGATATCCTCACAGGCACATCATTAAACGTACACACCCACGCATATTCAAGCAATAAGCAGCGTAATTGTTATCAGTAGAATATTTACTGTTGCCTCTTATGAGAAAAAGAATATCTTAAGATCCAAGCATGAAAGCTGAGTGTTGTCAGTAGTCATCAGTGTTCAAGCAGTTATTAAACTGTATGTGAAAGAAATACCACAATGCTGCCAACTGCCCAAGTAGAGCTTGACACCCTGACTTTATCTTTTCATCTCTTAATTTCAATTATTCACATTCATTGTAGCATTGTCAACGTGTGCAACATTTAATTTTTATTTAATTTTTATATATTTCATTCATTACGTATTACTCCTGTATAAGTGCCAGCATTACTTTTTACTGTACTATTCTAGCCTTCTTTTAGCTCACTTTTTCTAGTAATTTGAGTAATGTATTATACTCATATCTTATTGCCCTTTAGTTATTAGCGCTGCATTTCTAATCATTTGTTTTTTCTGAGCATTATCTGGAACTATAAAGTCTCATCTCATCTTATACTCTTCTTTATTCTATTGTTATACTATAGTTTTTTATTCTGATTTTCCTCCTTTAAGTCATTGTGCTCAGTTCTTATGGGTCGCTATTTCTAATTATACAGCACTTCGGCTCAACTCCTGTTGTTTTAAATGTGCCTTATGAATAAATTTGACTTGACCAGCAGTACATTGGACTGTGTGAAAATACTGTTGATTGTCAAACATTTTAAATTCGATCTCCTCAACTCACCAGTCCTAGGGGGATTGCAGCATGGCGACAGACATGGGTGTCTAGTCACTGAGGAGAGAAAAGAATCAACATCCAAGCTAAAGATGCCACCACTCAGGTGTTAATTTGAAATCAACAAATAAGGGAAGCTTATGGAACCCTGCATCTATCACTCAAATCTACTCGTTTGAAAATTTCAAGAGATGGCACTGAAATTAATGGAGTGTTTTATTATCTCCCCGCCTTCAGCCGTTCTACCTCTGGGGTTAATAAAACTGTCAATAATAAAATTCCCTCTTACAGTGGATGAAATTTATGTCACTGTTTAGCACGTGATTATTTTCCATGTGTTATGTCTTCCGTTTTTTATACAGCCGTAGAAGAATGCAGGCCAGATATGGAGATGTCTGTGAACCAATCACTGTGTCACTGTAATAATGGTGCATTTGAGTTATGTGTCTGGAGAACACAGGATGGCAACCCCCCCACATTACCTACACTCCCCACCATCTGTGCCACATCTCACTCTGGGCTATTCAACAGTGCCTTTCTGTTTCATTTGCTGTCTCTGCGTTTGTCTCCTCCTGTCTTCCGTTTGGCTTTTTTGTCTCATGCTCATTTTGTAGAGCAGAGACAGTAGACATATAACTAGCGATAAGTTGTGATATTAAACTGCCCATAGCAAAACAAGCCATTCAGGAACTGTCTAGATTATTCCTCAGTAAGCTAAAAATTGATCCATTCTTGGTTCAAACTGCAGGAAAGAGTTTCTTTTTGTTTTTTTTGCTGAGGCTAAAACTATACTGTTGTTAAATGCGTTCTGGTGTTTGCTCCGAAGACGTAATGGAAAGACTCACAATTGATGGATGTTACTGCCGAAAATGAATATGAATGCGTTAAATCAGCAATAATTCTTTTCCCAGTCATTATTAATTCTAGATTTGCCTTGGCAAATAGATTTGTTTTTTGGATTGATGCCCAAGTACTGTGTCATGAAGCATTCATTATTCAAAAATAAAACTGAAACTAGGGCGCTTCTGTTGTGAACTGTGTGAGAGAAATAATGCTGAAAGGTTTTTGAAGGCCCCTTTCAAGTCCTATTTATGTTAAAATTTTCTGTTTTGTTTTGGGGTTTTTTTGACTAGCACTTCACTGAAATGGATATTTTAGCAGCTAATTTAATTGCCATTAATATGTTATATGTGTCCTAGTCAAAAGCCAAGAAAAAGGAAGATCTGCACTGTTTATGTCATACTCCCATAACAAGAAAATCTGTGACTGGCCTCGCCCAACGGCAGATGCTTAATATAAATTATGTACTTAAGTCATTAGAAAATGATCTCATGAATGACAAAATTCAGAAATAAACATTTGTATGATATGGTGCTTTAGATGAGCACTTCTGCAATTTCTCTTATAATCATGAATGTGTTTTCACCAGAGCAAATACCTGATAAGTTCCAGTATTAACTTTTTCCATTTTATGCTCCTTGGCCCATGTCCCTCTGAAAAGGCTAAGTCTTTGGTGTTTGTTGATCCAAACATGTTCTGCATTTTTGATCACGTTTCAAAGGTGGTGATTGAAGTCATGATTCTTATCTTGACTGATGTCGCATAATTGGGTTCGGTATCTGTTGTTAGTGTCTGATGAAAGATCTCCTCTTATCCACAGCTGGTCTGCTACCTTTGATGGCACTTGTTTTAATCTTTGTGGTGCATTTCCAAAACTCATTTTAAAGCTGAGATCTACCGATGAGGCAACATAATTTGTGAAAGCAACTATTTATTTCTGTTTCACAATGTGTTTCACAGTGCAGTCATTTGGTAAAGTAAACTTTTAAATGCCAAATGGTTTTCGGATTGGGCTAGCCTGAACACATTCCCGGCGATCCTCAAAATACTGCTCTTGTAAAAGTGCTTGTGGAATCATTTGCTATTGCCGAGATTTGAATGGTAATTTGTGTGGGCAGGTAACTCCAGAGAGGTCAAGTGAGTCTAATATCCTCTGACAGCTGAAGATGCAGTTTCTTCATGAAGTTAGCTAGCATCAGCAATATTTTGGCTACATGAGGGGGACAAATAATTAAACAGAGGTCCCGGACAAACAACGTCACGCGGACAGGGAGGATATATCCTGTGATGACCTTCTGTCACCCAGGCAGCAAACAGAGTAAAGTGAGAAGTATGAAAAACTTACTGCTTAATGAGCAAGAGCTTGGCTGTCTGTCAGGCCTGTCCATCATGGCTGAATTAAACTCAACCCTCTTTTCTCTTATAGACGATCTGCATATCTGAAACTGCATTCTATACTTGTATAGTACATTTCACCTGAGTGGTACTTGAAGCGTTTACAGTGTTCCTCATTCACCCGTTCACACAGCAATGGCACCATGCAAGTTACTCACCTGCCATCAGGTGCAACTTGGTTCAGTATTACTGACCCAAGGATACTTTGACAGGGATCGAACTGCAAACCTTGTGATCAGTGCACAACCTGCTCTATACCTGAGCCACAGCCGCCCCAATTACATTTCGAGGGAAATCTATTTTCTCGTATCTGTGGCATTTATAAATACATTCCCAAACAGCAGCATATTTATTGTATTTCTTTCCAAGTGTTGATCCTGTTCAGCCATCCGATCGTATATGAGATGGAACCCCAGAAAATGGAGGACAACGTTTAAAACATGTTGTGATAGGATGTATTTGGTTATTTTCCAAACCAGGTCTAAACCTAATCAAAGACTGAGGGAAAGCAAAACTTAAAAATAATGGCCCCACACAGGACAAGAACCTTCTACTCCTGGCCAATCCTGTGTCAGACTTACTATATGCCACTACCACTTCTCCAACCTCGTACAGTGGCATTAGTGGCTCTTTGAAACTCCTACTACATTATATCTGGAAAAAATGTGCTTCTTTCTATTTGTCATGCAGTGTACTTGTATAGGAGCATACGCTTACTTTGCCAGACCTGTGAAAACAATACTGGTCAGGCTGCAGCAGCAACATGAAAGACTAACCATCTGTTTTTATGTTTGATAACTTGAGTCTTTTTTTGCCCCTACAGGTCAAATGAGGTTATGTACCACATATTGTGTGTAGGCTGGAAAAACAATAGGGTAGTGTAGTACATTTTTGTTTTCTTTCAGTTCTAAGTTAGTTTAGAGGAGACAGACAAGTAAGACTATAAAAGGTTAGAAAACAATCAGAAGATGTTAACTGTTGTTAGGAAACTGGCAGAAAACAGTCTCTGGGGTCACAATCAGGCAGTTTTTACACCATTCCACACACCCTGACTAAAATATCTTGCACTATGGCCTCCAAATGTGCAATACACACGGGTCTTTTGGCAAACTATCCCACTGCTTTGTTGTAGTTCAACTATAAAACCAAAAGTTTTCAAACTACTGTGTCAAGTGGTATTTTAATTGTGTAAGACCTTCTAGCTAACATGGTTGTAAAGACAGATTTTAGTGATCCAGTCACGGATCGACACCGCAGATGAAACCGTCATTCATCCAGGACCTTTTTGGGAAACTTTCTCTTCCTCATGTCAAACATGCTTCTACCAAACCTTACCAGAATTACATCTATAAACGACTGCGAGATCTGTGACAGCCCATGTTATATTCATTGACTTGCCTTGGCTTCAGAGAATAAATTTTTTTTAAATGAGTAAGGATATTGTAACATAGAAAGTGTTAGTGAATGCTCTTGAATGTGTGTTTTTTTTTTTTTTTAATTCATGCATCATCATTGGGTGAGCGAGCATCCCTGCATCTGGAGGAGGTTTGTTTAGGCATTTGTTGCATCTGACATTGCTAGCCACAGTTGTCATCTTCTGGTTAAATGATGCGTGAAAGTGAATATCCATCTTCTGTGATCAAAAGCGTTATGTGATGACAGTACGATACATGCATTATAAACAACCCGGCTGTTTGTGGAGTTGAAAATACCAGACTGGTCTCACTACCTCCATAAAGTGGAGCACACACATTCAGGCTTTCTTTTATGTGCACAACTTGGACAACAGATTTTGAAAGCTCAACCAGCTTCAATCCAGAACCACAGCTCCACCTAACAAACATCTAAACTATGTTGCAACCCCAGGTGTCACTCTGAAGGCCCACACATACAGTTAAAGCAAAATGTGAAATGAAAAGTGAAAAATCTCTGAAATCTTGTTCGGTAGTTTGGTCCAAGAATAAATAGCCTGCTGTGTAAGGGTAGGGGAGCATTATGTGATGTAACAAGCTTATTTGTGAAAACACAGGTGATGTGAGCGAGAGTCGGAGGAGGGGTTGCGGCATTAAAGTACACAGCAAGAAATCACTCAACCTACATGAATAAGCCTCCGGGCGGCCAACTCAGCTGACAGCAGAGAAATACCATCGCCATTAAAGCCCTCTCAACACCTGTGTGGATTTCTTAAATTGAAACTGTCCAACTCTGGAGAGTGAAAGAGCAGTGAGGAAGGAGGAAAGCCGTACAGACAAATGCCAAGTAAAAGGTGGGCTTAAGAAACGAAAGATGGACAGAGCAGCCAACGAGAAGTGAGAGCAAAACAGCGAAATGTCTACTCCTGCTTACTGTGATTACAGTTCTATTATTTAAATGTCAGTGTCCGTCTGTCTATGTGTCAGTCTTGTAATAGGTAAATTTATGTGAGCACTGGACAATGTGTTAATGTCGTCTTTATTTCTATTAATTGAAATCGGAGAAAAAAATGTATATGTGTGTGGGGATGTGTGTGTGTGTTTTATGAGAGAGAGAGGAAGAGAGAGCTCTTGTCTCAGTCTCTCTGTTGATGCACACAGAACAAGGTTAATTACTTTTCTGACCTTCTCCGGAAGCTTAAAGAAATATTCCAGCCATAGCCTGAATAGATAGCACAAGCGGAGATGCAGAGTCAATGGCCAAACAGTGAAAAATGAAACACTGCAGAATCTTTTAAGTGTAACCTTATTTACCTTCACCATTACTTATCAAATGTTTCAATAAAACTGCCTGCATGGCTGATTTAATGTCACAGAGGAAAAAAGGATTGCTTCCCCCCACCTGCAGCTGCTTGCTTACTTTGATGAAATATGTCTGCAAAATATCCTGTTTTTTTTTATATATATATATGCTTAAATTGATTCTTTTGGATATGAAGCATCAGTTTACAAGGTGAAAACACTTAAACAATATACTGCAGGCGTTACACATTTCTCAAAAGCTGTATTCTGTGTTTCTAGGGTGCCTTGAAAATATAGTCTTTTTATAATCCCAATAGAGTTGAAGTGAAAAGGACATAACATCATCAACTAATTCCACTTAATTCCATGTTATCTGCATAGATTAAGCCAATGTTACAGCCGCTATAGCCTTATGAATATGTAATTTGATCATAAGTATTGTGTGTACATCAGTGAGTTAAAGCATCAGAAGCACCAGACAGTCACTGGAGACCAAACCCGAAGTGTAAATGCAAATAAATTTGAGTAAAACTGTGTGCTTTGTTGACTTGTACCTACCAGTGTGTTGATCAGTATGTCTTATTTACTGTTCTTAAAACTTACAAAACACTATACAATAGCAAAAACTACAGAATAAAGCTTCTTATATTTTTAAGATTCTTCTCAGGATAAGCTGCAACATTTGAATTCAGTTTTTATTTCAAACTAAAAATGAGTGCAATAATATTACTTTACTTGCAAGTTCTATTATCAGCCTATAATGAATATTTGTACCTGTGAAAGAACATTCTGTTTCTAACGGGGATGTTGAGCTGTGTAATAGAAGATGCAAAGTTAATGTCAATAACTGTGGTTATTTTTAGATATAATGTAGAAATGAGCTAGGATTATGGAAATACCAAAATCATGAGTCACGCTCCAACCTCAGATAAAAATCAGACTCGACAACACGATTACAGCCCTGACTGTGAGAGACACTTAGATTTAAAGTTGCATTAGCAGGGACAGCTCTTTGTTGTTGGTTTATTTTTTTTTTTATGTGATTCCTCCATACTGTCGGGCAGCAGAGAATTATTCTGCACCAGGTTAATTTCACTAACTCTTACAGAAATAACAGTTTTATAGCCTCCCGCACTTCAGGCTATTAAATGTAATGTAAGACAGATAGTGGCCTTACTTGATGAGCAGCCGCGTTATCGTTCATGCATGTCTGAAGCTTGCATAAAAGCCTCTGAATAAGGGTATATTAGGTGCATGAATGTGATCACACCATCCATACATCCATTAAAGTCAGTAATACTGTCAGCGTGTCTCATGGTAGCTCCCATTGTCAGACTACTTGATATGCAATCATCTGTCTTGCTGGCTGATCTATGCTGGCAGCCAGCCTCAATCTCCCCAAGCCCAGTTTGATCTCCAGGATAAACAAACTCACAACAATTAAGAGAGATATGAGGGTTGACAAAATAATTAACATGGGGCCAGTGTGACTCTTGGGGAGAAGGAGGGGGACGGGGGGAGATGTGCAGTCAACAAAAGACGAATAAACAAATAATCATTTGGGTGGTTAAGCAATGAACGTAATAATTGTGGGTACAGCGGAAAACCTTGGAGAAACTAATCTTCACAGAAATCGACTTGTACGGTTATCATCCCCCTCCCCAAACGCACACATCTTGTAGAAAATAAACAGCGATTCTCAGCTCATTCACTTATTAACTTAGCTCTGATGATGAAATGGAGGAGAAGCAGTCAGAAACAGCTGATCTCAGTGGTCTGGTTTTTAGCTCTGAGCATGCACAAATTATCATTGCTGAAGGTGTCTCTTGATTTAGAAGTCAAGCCCACGGCTACAGACTCCTCAGGTGAACACAGCATACCTCAGCTTTGAAACGTCACTTATTTGCCTCAGATTGCTCCAGGCCTCGAATAATAATGATAATCTTCACTGGTGGAGTTTTTTTTTTTTTTTAAGCACAAAATTTCTGCAATTAATTATAATAATCAGAAGTGTTAAAAGCAGGTCAACATGGCCGTAAAAATGCAAATGTTCTGTCGCTGTATGTCTAAATGCTAATATGTATATTAAAATTTAATTTTAGCTTTAAAAAAAAGAAGAAAAGACCTTTTTGCATGGTAGTTGTCCTATCCCATGTAGACACAAACACTCAGACACTCAATTATCGCCGACTGAGACTAAAGCTGGATATTTATCTGTGTTACGCAGAGGTGAGAGTCAATGGGGGGCAGCTTTTAGCAGCTGCATGTGTAAGTGCCATGCTCCCCCTCTGCTGCATCTGGGTAAAAGCATGGAAGAGAAATTGAGGGTGCCACCACTCTGGCTATTATGGAGGAGACATGCTGCTGGTTATCATGATGAGGTCAAAAAAAATAACCTGAGACTCTCAGACAAATTTCATATACACAAAAATGAGCCACATTTTATATAGGCCACAAACACATACAGAAATTCATATAAACACATGCACATTGCATTTTAAAGCTGCATTAGGAATTTCTATATTATCCCTGCATCAAATCACAAAGTGTAATGTGAAAGTTCAGCTCTTATGTGGCATTTAACAGAATGTTGTAGAAATGTAAATCAATAGAATTGGGGTGAAGCTTAATAGTAACTATTTTTGGTTTAAGTGGTATTAATATACAGATATGAATCTAGACTAAATTAGAAATGAAAATTTTATGTTATGATGATATTAAACAATAACAATGACATGTCAGACATTAAAAATATGGCTGAATGTTTGAGAAAATGGTTGGAGGTCAATCAGAAGTTTCAAGGATGAGAATGAAAAATAAAATAAAATTTAAAAAAACAAAGCAAATTTAGAATAACAATGCTTGTAAAAAAATGTGCAACATGGCAAGGGCAAAATAAACAAAAATATGTGCCAGATGCCGGAAACTTGCCAAAAAAGAACCCAGTCACCACAAGTAAACAATTACAAGATTTGCTAAACAACATCACAGTCCACAGCCTGTAAAATGGACATTAGGTTGGGTCAACACTGCAGACGGTCTGAAAACACTGGTATTTAAGGGAGGGTTATTAGCGATTTTGTCCACTTCCTATAAGATGTAACACGAGGATAGTGCTACTGCTCAATATATAACTTTGTCGCTACTCAGTTTCCCTCCAAACTTGCCTGCTTCTGGATAGCGTGGCAGTGATTAGTCGATTAGTCTCCCCTCTTATCTCCAGGAGTGGAGGTATTGCACTTGGAAGTAGTTCCCTGTAGCACCCCTCCTGCTCCTCATCTGGCTCTGTCCATGGTACTGATTTGCTCTCCAAGAGCCTGCTGGCTGTTGCATTATAACTTCACAACGCAGACACACGTACACAAAACACAAACATACACTTCCTCTTCACGAACACACATAGACGAACAGGATAACAACACAGCCCAGAGGACAGGGATTGAATAGCCTTCCTTGTGTTGATAAAGAGAAAATGCCGGGCTGATTATGATTACTAGAGATTATCCCCTTTATAATAAAAAAAAGGCACTGATCCCTCAGGCAGGGAGCTTCACATCATGATCAATAGCACAGATTAAACTCTAAAGTGCCCACAAACTCCTGACGCTTTAATTTCAAAGTTTATAGTAAAGCCAGCGGAGGCAGTGCATCCCCTGTCTGCTTTTTTTTATCTCTGGGATCTTTAAGCAGCGAAAAAAGACACTAATTTTGCACATCTCCCTCATATCCCTTTAAAGAGCAAATACAATGCACTTATTACCTACCTGCACGAGGCTGAAAGCAAGAGTCAGTGGCTCCAATACTCCCACACATAAACAATTAAAATGGCCTCACTCACTCTTCCACTCTGTTAATGTATAATTCTTTGTTTCCATTTAATGCTGGATGAGTTTTTGATGAAGAGGTCACCATTCAATTGAAACTGTGTGATTTGATTTTTATGCAAAACAAGAGCTGTGGGTGTTGATTAAACTGCCCTGTGCACATTTACATATTCACTTTATTTTACCAAAATGCATTAGATAGTGTAGTGTGTGTGTGTGTGTGTGTGTGTGTGTGTGTGTGTGTGTTTGCAGCTTGGTCCTAGGTGTGGCATGTGTGTGCTGGTGCGTTTGTATCACTGAGGTTCTTAGGTTTTCTTGTCATAGTCTGGAGCTTTTCACACTGTTGTTGTCTGGGAGCAGATTCGCCACCCCTTCTCTGTTCTCTGCCTCCCCCCTCGCTCATCCCCTGAGGGTGTCAGACCCAGCTGGAGAGCTGGAGATCAGGCTGAGCCATGAGAAATGCCCCCGAGGAGCTGTGAGGTGGACCAGGGTTCAGCTGGGGCTGACACTGCTAAATGCCCTGGGATGGCTCAGAGCCGACAGGTTGGGTCAACAGAGGAAGGGGGAGGGGGATGTGGGTGCACGGATAGGTTCGTGTTGTGTGTTTGGCAGACAGGATGTCGGGAGCCTCGCAGCATGTCAGAGCGATGTAGGTCATTTATGACTGACCAGATGGAAGTATTGATGTGTAAATATGAAAAAAAGCCCGAATTATCACAGTTGCGTTCTTGACATAAACTCCACATGGCTATGCTCTCAAAAACTTACTTTAATATCATATTTTATTCTTGCAAATGGGAGAATCTATGCAATTGTCACAGTCTGTGACGCCATTAGCTTTACTTGAACGGGCAGCAGAACAGATGAGCATTAGGAGCAGGAGCACTATATGGGGTTCTTGCATTTGTGTTTGAGAGCTGCCCTGAAACAGCAGCATAGTGTTAGAAAAGTGAAAATGAGGAGAGAGAGAAAGAGGACACATGAGATGCTTCAAAATCTGCTTGTGCAGCAACACAGCCAGGAATTAATTTGGCAGAAGAAATTAAAATCTGATAATAGAAAAAAAAAAATCCAAAGTGTGAATATTTTCTTATCATTCCATTACCTTACAGTAATGTAAGTACGATTGGAGAAAAAAAAAGAAAAGAAAAAATATCAGTACAGATTTCGTTTCCCCAAATTTATACTTTGATCTCTAAACACTCTGCTCTCACAAATGGGATGAAACTATTCAATTTCACACATTTTAACTGCTCTGTATTGACTTGCTCATGAAGAAATCTTATTTGTGGGAACAGACCAAGTACGAAAACTTGAGCACGCTGCGTAATTGAAAACATGACAGGATTAATTTAAATCACTACATCAGCCGATATTTTGTAAACAACGGCTTGTTATAAGCTACAATTACCAGGGAATACTTCTAATCCATATTCTGCAAAACTATCAGTAGTTTCTAGGAAACATGCTGCATTAGGACTGTTGTATTTAGTCTTGTGTGAAACTTACTGCCAGTGCAGCTTTTTACCAGCACTATTTGATACGTTGATACTTGTCAAATAAGGATTTCAAGAAGCTGGAGCAACCATATTGTCATATAAGATGCTTGTTTGTGCAAACATTCCTCAAACATCATTACTCTGTGTATAGTTTTATGAATTATTGTGTATATTATGGTAATCTGGTGGCATCAAGTTTTGTTTGAAGACAAATTAGACAATCTTAATAGTTTGCTATGCATGCTGCTGTTGTTATGACTGCCAATACTTCTGTCCTCAAACTTTACAATACAAAGACAACAGGGGAAAAATTATCATACTAAAAATGTTTTTAATTAATCTGTCTTTGATTTCAGAGCTACACAAAAACCCACTAAAATGAAAATGCGCCTGAAGATGTTTTTGTCAGCTGTAGCTGGATAGCTTATTAAGTTTCAAGAGTTTTTCAGAAAATGCTGCCTCCAGTTGACTTTTCAATGCTTTCAGTTGACTCATGTCAGAAAGGAGAAAAAATGTCATGACATGACAGAGTGGTAAAAGATCCAACACCAAAAACAAAAGTCAAAGTTCAGCATTTTTCTTGTGTTAACTTGCAGAGATAGTTGGTCTGAGTATGAGGACACCAGAGTCTTGAATGTTTAGTGCTTAGTATAGCATATTATTGTACTTCAAGTATACAGCATAAGCGTATTTAGTGCTGCAATAATCAGCCGTTAGTGTTATTAGTATACTAGTGCTTCATAAATTATATTTACTGGTCTTATATAGTTTTTATCAGGGTGAATTTGATTCCTACTGTGTTATGTTATGTTGCTGTATTCTGCTAATGAGATCTTCTTACATTATCTTGTGTTAAACTTCAGTGATGCATATGGATACAATGTGTACAGTATATCCACTACAATCACATGTGCAGGGCTGTAGGGGTTGTTTTAGAAAGTAACAGAAAAGCAGTTTTGTTTGACTTGATATGAATCACATTACCTCGTCAACCTGCAGTTGAAAACATTACAATAGTGTTGTGATAACTGAACTACTTCTGTGAATTCAACTTGCACAAGCATTTGTAAAGTTCTTTTCATTCTTCTAAAGTTCTGATATCAAATGTGTGTTTGGTACACATTGTGTCAATATAGGTTTACACTGCAGGGACTGTTGTAATAAATACAGCTGCCTACAAGCACAGGCATAAAATGAAGCCATTTATAAAGAACTTCTATGGAAGATTTGCACAGGGGTTTCTGTCGAACTGCAGAGTCTGTGTCAGTGTTTTGCCTCTATAAATCATTCGCTGCCCAACACTACACAGAGAGGCGGACAAAGACTGACTGATTAAAACATGCAGCAGGATTTCCAACCTCACTGTGAAAGTGACTTTTGTGTTGGTGGAGAGCAGGTGAGGCAACGAAAAACACAAAGCACTTGACAATATTATTCTTTTCTTCTTTTTTTGTTGTTGTAATTGTGAATGCAGTTATTTCAAAACAAGTTGAATCGCTTAGCACGTATTAGCTTCTCTTCTCTTGGCAACAATACACCGTATAATTTTTGACTTCTCCGCTTGATGTGTTTGATTCACTTTGTTCTTCTTGTGTCATTCAAAATCACTGCCATGCTGTTTAACATAGACATTTTGACTTTGCAATCAGTCTAAAATACAACAGGGATGAGATAAAAGTGATTTCCACTTTACCTTCAGGCAATCATTTAGCATAAACACATTTCAATTATATAAAATCAGTTAAACACAAAAGGGTTTTCACACCTTTTGAGCAGACGACTGGTACATGTGTGTTAGCGGAAAATTGTTTCTTATTATTGCAACAGACTGACTGCAAATACAATAATTCTCCTCATTTTTGTAGCATTTAAAGGCAATTCAAGAACACGGCAACAATGCAAAATCAAAGCAGAAAGTCCGAGAGACACAATATCAATGACTGAAAACGAATCTGTTGAGTTAATGGCTGCAGGCACCACTGTACAAAAGAATGTCTTTCCTTTGCCTAGTTTGGTAATGAGTCTGATCCAAATCTGTATATTTTCTTGTGCTACAATAATGAGTGTTGGGTTGAGCTGGAGCTGTTTCCATCATTTCTTCTGTCCTCATAAGTTTCCAGATATCAGAAAAAGGCCTTTCTTTCAGTGTAATCGCTCTGTGAATGTGACATCATGACAGAGGACTGATGCTTTCCAGCTTGGACCAGGTCCTCACCCCCTTTTCCCACAGTGACAGAGAACAGAGTACTTAGCCCAGGGACGTGCAGCAAACAGCAGACTGACCTTGTAGGAGCTCAGGCCTGCACCTCCAGGGGACAGTCCTTGGAAGAGAGACAGACCTTCTCTAACCCAACACCTCCAGACACTCTCACGGGCCTCAGACTCACAAGGCTGCTCCCCTTTACAAGAACCTACGACACCGCTAAAAGCCAGGCCCTGACTGGAGGTCAGTGTGAATAAGAGTCTGGCAAAATGAAAAAAGAAGTCTCAGAGGAGAGAAAAGAAACCATGTTACTACACAGCTACGAAGATCTGTAGTCACTGTTTAAGATTTTTAGACAGCAGTTACTGAAGTTAAGCTCATTTTTTTCTCTTTTTTTTTTGCTTAAATTTGAATAGTTTACTACTTTGCCACTTCAGAATTCTTTGGTTTTTTTAAACATTTTCTGTTCAGATTGAAGGCTGTCCTATTCATAATTCAGTATTGCTAAACCAGACAAAATCAACTCTATCGTGCCTCCTTTTGCCTGCTACTGACTTCAGCTTACCTTCATTCTACAAAAGTATTTCTACTGGGTAAAAGTAGAAAAGGTTTTTCGAGTGCTGTTTATCAAACTTTACAATGCAACACTTCAAAATTTCTCGAGGTCATGTCTTTGTATAATGCTACATCAAAGTTTCTTTTTCTGCATTTTGACCATTTCTTCCGATTCTTTTTACATCAAACAGCACATATGCAGTTAATAGGGAGATATCCATTCACACAAGTATCTCACTGCATTTACTAAGGTAGCAGCTAAAAAGAAGGTGTTTTTTTGAGTTAGACTCCAATGACGTGAAGCATTTCAGTCCCAAATGAACGTAGGTATTCGTCAACTATTGTAAAGAAATGTTAAAATTATGATTGTAGGAATTGTGACACAAAAAATACCAGACCAGCAGGTAATCACAGACCCTTCAGAAAGAAAGACAGAAAATGAGAGAGCTGATCTTCCTTATTAAACCTTCCAAAAATTCATTAGAGCAAAATATTCAAATTAACTAAAAATTCTGGATAGCAGTACTGATTGATATTCTCCACTTGGAAACATTTTAATAACAGACCGAGGGGAAATTAAAAGGATGTAGAAACTCAAATTTTTTTCTATGGATGGAACTGAGAGTTTTGACGTTCTACAGAAGTGATATTCTTTCATACTTGATTATTTTTTTTTACATTGTTTACTTTACTTGATTTCTATGCTCCATTCTGTTATTTTTGTACTAGTTTTAAATTGAAGTAGTTCTGTATTGTATTTTCTTTTTTCCTGTTTCATACAGTTATAAAAAAGGATTGTATTCAATTCATGATACATTTTTTGGTCCAAAATTTTCACAATAAAAAGAAAATACAAAGACTGTGTTTCTGTGTTACAAGCAAAGTTTTTCCTGTTAAAAGATAAGAATAAGCAGGCATTGTTGAAAAATTGTGATGTATTTTACTGCTTCACTGTCCCTCCTTTTCAGCCACTCAATTGTATACTAGAAAGGCGGGGCTTGTCACCCAGGTAATGCAGAAAATGGAGGAAATGCTTAAAACATGTAGTGAAACAGTAACTCAAACCGCTCTTGTTTTTCCTAACCCTACCCAAGTCATTTTGGGCCTAACTTTAACTGAGCTTCTAACAAGTGCAGCTGTGGTTTAAATACTCTTATGAAAACTATGTATATCATATCAGTCTTGAGTTTCCAAAGACTCCTACAACTCCTAATTTTTAATTTAATTTAATTATTAAAACATGTGGATCTTTGTCACAAAAAACAATCATGCATTTTGGTTATTTCATAAATTTGTTACAGGTCTTCTAGAAATGTCGCAAAATCTGCTTGGTCAGAAAATACCTTTTCTCCTGAAATGGTACCCTGAAGCTCAGCTGATGATTGCTGCTGATCACATGGACAAGGAAAAGGCCTTCTAGAGGAAAGTTCTGTGGTCAAATGAAACTAAAATGTTGCTACTTGGCCATGATGACCAGAGAACACCCAAACTACCATCAAGCATGTTGGTGGCAATATTAAGCTTTTGGGCTGTATCGCTGACAGTGGAACTGGGGCGTCACACAATGTAAATGGAAATATGATAAAGGACGATTACCTCCCCTAAATCATTAGCTAGAAGGTTGGATTTTACATTTGCTATTAGTTCATAAATAACAAAACAGTGAGAGACCAGAAGAGTAACGTTACTAGTGTATGCAGCTCAGAGCCTGGTTATGAATTTTAACTGTTTTATTCATTGTCACAATTATTTACAAACTGATTATTATTGAATGATTCATTAATATAGCATCTCCCAATCTGTTCCCTGCTAACTCATCATTATCTACTATGTAGGCCTCAAGAGGAGATACTAATTAGTGATTCATTAATTATCAGGTTGGTTGTTCTTCACTCTTTTGTGTTCATTTAGAGCTTTGTTCATGATACAGGTTTGGAAAGAGTACTACCATATTTTACTCAAATAAAAGAAGTTTTTTTTCTTTACCTAAGCACAGTGGCCAACTGATTTAATAGACATGGATGAACTGACTGTAATAGCTACTGCTTACTGGTCATATTCTAAACCAGTGGTACCTACTGTTTATCTACTTCTAATCTATGTCTTAAATTGAGAAAATGTATTGTAGAACAGCTGAAATGAACTAATTCTAACAAATGCTACAGAAAGTAATCTTTGTTAATGATTTTTTTGTTATCTTGTCATCCTGGCTGCTGTGTACGGGAAGCTGTCAAGATGATAATGAACACAGGCTGGATGTCCAACAACTATGAATATTGGAAAATCTGCTTGACACTCCTATGAAACTGTGGCTGCTAAGGAGGCATTTATGTACATTAACCCTGTAAAGTAGCCTCTTTAAATTCATGAGAATCAGCTAGTTTACCCCGCCCCTCTTCCCATCCCCACCCAGTTGCTACTCTGTGCTCAACAAATAATTTCATCCCCTCACTAACACTACAGAATCACTTTTACTTTAGTACTTCAAATGGAAAAGTTTTCCACTTCTCTGCCAGGTTTCTGTTTATGCAGCTGTATTATAGATAATGTGCCTTTGGAAAGAATGCAAATAAGTCCTTTCATAAGTGGATGTTTCACAATCAACAAGTGCTCCTATAATCACCAATTTTTTGTCTTTTTTTGACAGACATTTCCACATAATTTATCAAGTGTTCCTACATTTCTGTTGCTCCTCCAGTGATGTGGTTTGTGTGTTTCTAAAAATGCACCCTCCAGTTTAACCAGTAGGTGTGTGATACAGAAGGCAGTACTTCTAAAGATGACAAATTGTCGTGAAGGTCATTTTTGTTTGTGGACAAGGAATAATGAGAAACAGCAACAACAACAACAAAAGTAAACAGACATATTGTTCTGGTGACTGAACAGCAAGCAGCGCCAGAGGCCGTTCCTCTTACTGTTAATTACAGTTGTGTGACATCCATGTGGGCAGCGGGGTCGCTAATGCTAAGAGACCTGGGGCACTGCTTTCTTTCCCAACACAGTGATGTGTTAATGATACAAGCAAACAAACACTCAAGCAAAGGACAAGTTTTCACGAGGAGTCAGGGTTGCATATATGAATAATGCATGGCAGCCAACAATCAAGGCATTCAAAACATAACACGATAAGTGGATACTGTGTAGGAGAGACGGAGCATTCGCAGCAGCTGCGCATGTCTTGTGGAAGGAACACGCAATACCAGAACCCTGCCAGGGAAGGTAGGAGGTTTTGTGTGTGTTTTTCAGTGTGTATGCATTAGTGTGTGTGCGTGTGTGTTGTGAGACAAGGTTGGGTGACCTTCAGGGAACAGGTGTTGGTGTCAGCATTTACTCAGTCACGGCACATTGAGCAGCACTGTACAAACACACATGAGGGAGGGAGGGAGGGAGTGACGGAGAGCGGGAATGAGAAAGAGAGATGCATAATGTCAGTGAGAAAAAGAGAGGAAACACTTGATGGAACATTAGAAAGATTTATAGAAGGAAATATGCAGTTGATACCATATCACAAACAAACCGGAGCATTAGGACACACACACTTTCACATAGTCTAAAGACATATAGTAAAATTTATACACATCATCAGTGACTGATAATAACTAAATACGCTGCATATCATGTGTTAGTATATTTTATATTTCCGTTTTGTGCATCTTTACACGTCTACACCACTACATTAGAGCAAAATATTTACTTTTTAATGCTACATTTATTTGACAGCTTTTTATACTTGTTGCTTTTTGTGTTCAGATTTTACAGTAAAACCGTATGACAAAATTGCAAAATACAAAGAGCTGTGGCTCCTTGTCATACTTTAGATGCGAATCCCAAATAAAAATTTCCTTTTTGAGCTCCTCAAATACATTCATTTGAATCACTGTTCATTCATTCAGTATAACTCTCTAGTCTTCAGCAGAAAAAAAAACAAAACATTAGAAAAAAGTCTGAAAATGCAAGTTGAAAGAACTTTTTTTTCTTTGATTTTTGTTTTTCATCCCATTAAAATTCACACAACCTCTCAGATTTATCTTGTAACTCTTCAGGGGATCCAGCCCACATGTTGGGAATTAAACTAGCTATTCAGAAATTAGGTAGTCACTCACTGATGCATCATTATTAACAATGTTATTCATTATAATACATTAGTCGCAGGGTGGGACAAGGTGTACCTTTACTTCACTTTAATACTTAAGTTAATTTACCTTTTGTGTGTCAGCAATTTCAGACGCAGGAATTCTACTTGTGGTGCAGAACTTTTACATTCTGGCGTTGGTATTTTTAAGTAAATAATGCAAATTAACATTTCAGTCTTTAAAAGGCATATAGGGTTATCTGCGCATGTAGTGCCTCCCTCACCAGCTCTGGTATATTCTCTAAAATGGGGAAAATTACAGCATTTTGCTTTCCAAGACTGAATATACTGAAAATATTATCTTGTGTTGAGGGTATAAAAAGCCACAGAGAAACTGCTGTGCAGTGGCTTATTTATTGTAATTATCTTCAATCATCGCCATTACTCGATGCTAATTGCTAATGGAAAACAGTGTATGTTTCGATGAAAATTGAATGCATTACCTGTAAAAATGTAAACAAAATTGTCATCTTAGTGCCGTGCTTTTAGAGTGTGTGTCTCTAGTACACTGGAGAATTGTGTATGTATACTATAGACAAGCAACAACTCCAAGCTTAAACACACCGTACAGCGTACCAAAAGTCCTTGAATGTAGATTAGGAGGTAATAGAATTCCCATTCATGTCCTCATTATTTAGGGGGTTGGTTAGAGGGAATGTTTTACAGTCACTGCACAGGTGGTTTATGGGTTGAAGGAGCAGAGCATCTGTTTAACCTGCGACAGGAATCAGACACCATGTTGCGTCAGACTCAATTGCTTTCAATTTTCCCCTCAAACATTCATCTGGACTATTGTAACAAGCAGATCAATATGAGTAAATAAAGACAGAATACCCTTTGATATCATTCCAGTCAGCTACTGATAATCACTCACACAAGCAGAACCTGCTGGATTTCCAGACTGCACCTGTTCAATGTTTCTACCGATTCTGAACAACAAAAAATGATTTGTTCTACCTAAATTAGGGTGTGTGTGTGTCTCTCTCTCTCTCTGTGTGTGTGTGTGTGTGTGTGTGTGTGTGTGTGTGTGGTTGTGAACATACATCCTGTCTGTGAATGTGAACAGTGTGGTGTACGTTTGTGTGGCTGTGCAGTGTTTCACACAACACAGCAGCCTCTGCATTGAGAGCGTAATGAGATTTCTGGTTCCACTAATCGCTTCCTTTTTTTGTATATCCCATTGTCAACAGTGGGAAACATACTCACACAAATCTGTGTTTAAGAACAGATCAAAAGTGTCTGTAATCTCTAGCTTAGGATGCAGATCTTGGGAAGAACTAGTACACTTTTTCATGCATGATGCACTAATTTCCCAAGTTAATTATTGCAGCTCCTATAAGACAATGGAATGCCTTAAGCAAGTAACAGCGAAGGAAGAATTAGAAGCTGCAGGTCATTTGAGTTGAGCAACTTTAGTTAAAACAAAAAAAAAAACACCTACCCCAATTAACGAAGTTTGAATTTGGGACAACTCCATTGTTTCTTCTTGCATAAATCTTCTAAATTCTGCATAGAGCAGGTATCAGTATGCACAACGGAGTCTCTAATATTGGGCCAGTGGCATATTTTTCATTGTTTTGCTTCTGTCATGCGTTACAGTAGACGTGGAATGAAACAATAACTAAAAGATTAAAGTCAAGGTATTCAAATATCAACAAATGATATGATGCTTCAATTGGCAGGACAGTATCATTTGTCTGTACCTTCAAAAGCTGTTAGAGAACATGAAAAATAAATCCATTTTATAATCTTACAACACTTTGGCTAAGAATGGGATAGGTTTAGGGACTAAAAATACTTGGTTCTGTTTGAGGACTGAATGTCAAAGAGTCATAAAGTCTGACACAGAACTTTCACCCATTAGACAGGCATTCATGTACTCTGTGGGACTATTATTCTTGCATTTAAAGGTGGAGTCTTTGATTCTGGTGATAGACTGCTGTTTAAGCTAGTTAGCATATTTAGATAGCTTGCATATTTCAGATTCACCAATCTTTTTGCTCCCATGGCTGCCTTTCCCCATTTGTGTCCCATTTGTAGCCCATTAGTAGCTTCCCATTCAGCTGAATATAAAATTTTTTTTAGCACACACATGGAGCATTCTCTGAGCAAACCATGTGAAGTTTTTACCTGTATTTGATGAAAACTCCACCTTGAATTTGTTTTCATCTGCGGCTGGTTTAGGTTAAGATAGTCTTGCATTGCAATAACATTTTACTGCACAAATGGCATGAACAGATTATTCTGCCTTGTATGTTTTTCTTTAAACCAAACACAATCATATTGGGCAGAGCCAAGCCCAGGATGGAACAATGGTGTCCCCTCAAAACAGTAACAGAGGAATTGTTTTACAAGGCTAGCTTACAAGGAGGTAAGCACTGTCATTAAAATAGATAATAGTCCATAAACAACTAGCAGGGCTGCCTTACTGCATGATACCAGTTTTCAGGAAGATGTGGTAGGTCGCTGCACAGAGGTTGTTGTTTTGTGTAATGAAAGGAATGCTGAAAACAATAACATGTAGACAGGGGAAGCTCAATGACAGGCATTTATCCACACTCTATACCTGGTGAGTCAGACCAGGTTTGAGAAATGATCATGCTTTGGGTTAAAATAGAGCTTTTCACAATGTAGAGTTGCTCTTTCATTCTCTTAGTTACCAGGGTGATGAGTCCCACCCCATCTAATATATGACTGCTTGAAAAGTAGCGACAGTGAAGTAATAAAAGGCAAAGACATGCTGATTAGAAACAAATCTGTGATGCATCAAAATATGTGTCCCTCAGTTGTGATTGAAAAGTCAGTTCAGTTGTATTGGAAATATATTTTTTGGGAGGCTTTGTCTACATATGCTCACACAGCACTTTATTAGGAACATCTATGCAATCTAATGCAGTACAATACAACAGCTGTGCCGTGAATTCTGCTGTTGTTTCTGCTGACATTGTCAAAGAAAAGAGGCAATTCTACATTATGTTCCTTAGGTCTTGTGTTTAGTCGCAGTGTATTAGACTTCACTATATTGAAAAGTATTCACAATATTTTGCCAACCCAATATCATACATGAGAGAGGCAAAATATTCAATTCAAATAAATATTTATAGAATTGTAAATCAAAACATAGATGTGTCATCTCAGGGAACTTTTTGTAATACAGTCCAGATCTATAACAATTGTCCCTCAAAGAAAGCACTTGGGGACAGTGGGGAGGAAACATTCCCCTTTGACAGGAAGAAACCTCCAACAGAACCAGACTCAGTGTGGGCGGCCATCTGCCTCGACCAGTTGGGTTGAGGGGATACTGAGAAGAGTCATCTTGTGGTTCATGTGTCTGACTTGCTGAGGGGCAGATTGAATGCAAAACTCCCCCAAAACGAGCAAGAGATGCAGATGGCTGCAGTATAGACCTGGCAGAGCATCATCTACACAACATACCTGGAGCATATCTATCAAGAGGAACCAGGAGCAGCACAGTGGAGACAGCGCTACTAGTGGCTGTTTGCATCATTATTCCACTGACTGAGATTTGATGGAGGAAACGATTCAAAAATTGTAGCAGCGTGACAGCAAAGGGAAGGTAGGAGGTTTTAAAATATTTAAAAAAGCAAATTCAACCTCAAGGATACACAATGTTTCATTGAAGAATGCTGTGTATAAACATAACTGTGTTTGTTTCCATGAAAACCTCACAGAGCACTGCCAAACATGTTACAGTAAGTTGTCTAAATACTATCCGTCTCTTACAAATAGGAAACCATGTATTAAAAGAAACGCAGTCGCTTCACAGATCATCATCAGATGAAAGCTGAGAGTCACTGCATTCCAAATACACCTGCACATCAAAAATCTGACTCTTTCATTTGATTTTTATATCAGGTGAAATGTTCATAGCAGAACTATAACCTTGTGAATCAACATCAGCTCAGTTAAGCATTTAAAGGCAAGAAATGAATACGTAGATCAGAAGATTTCACATATATAAGCAGAGATTCATTACTGTTCAAAAGGCTACTAAAAGAGAACCATCTGAACTATGAGACAGACTGAAAATCAGCTTAGAATTCGATCACATATGTGTACACATATGAGGCTCAGGGTTATGGCAACTGTGTTAAAATGTCTCTGAATTAAGCTGTTCAATAATGACAGGGAGAAGAACGTAGTTTGAGAAGCAATATTTTCCGTGAATTTCAAAAATGTACACGCAACAACAAAAACCTAAGTAAAAATAACACTGCATTTATTTACTGTTGCAACCACGCTGCATTTTGGCGGTGTACACTGAATAGTAAAGGAAAGACAATACAAGGCAGAGGGAAAGAGATGAAAGCAATGTCGAGTTTCTGAAAATGTTTTTCAGTTATTCCTCTTCCCTCTCTGCTTTTTTTTCCGCGCCTGTATTTTTCCAGAGGAACACGAGATTCAGCAAACAACTGCTGTCAGCAAATAAAGCAAACAAATTACACAGTCAGTCCTCATTGTAACATAGCAGTGATGGATGATGATGTGCCCTGAAAACACTGTAAAGAAATACTCGCTGTTATTCTAAGTGCTGTTCTTGCAGACTATTTTTAAGTTGCTCACAGTCAAAACAAGCCGGAGACTGTTAATCAAATTTCACAGATAGTGTTGCATTCCACATTGCATGTTCTTCATTATCTGGAAAGAAATGACTTGTCACACAGCGGTCAAATTAATATTGCAAATAGTCCTTTCTCCTCTACCTAAATGGGGAAGAGCATCTTTTGACAGATGTATTTAAAGTGTGCCTGGTGTTCAGATAATTAGCTCCTACTTCAGTCAGAAAAATCCAATTAAGTGGATCTATAACCCCGGGTCATAGCTTTTTATTATTTCTTTCTTTTCTAACAGCCGTAAATTCATCGGATTGTATCATGTGTGATCAAAAATGGCTGCTGTGAAGAAATAGAAAAGGGTTAACAGAGAGGTGATGTTGCGTTAAAGAGCTACCTGTGAATTCTATTCAGCAGGAATTAGAAAACTTTAGCATTCCCTCAGTCAATAAATGCCCTGACAGTAACCTCAGCTGTATGCGTCTGACAGACACCTGTACCCGGAGCGCCTCTGTTAGCATGTGTTTGGATTACCCAGCATTAAACATCCGTGTCTCCTAAATGCCACTGTTTGTTGCCTCTGAAGTATCTCAATTACCGCTGATGCTATTGGAGCCTAAGTGGGCCCACACGGCGTAGGTTGGGGGGCATTTGTTAAGTGGGCCTTTGTCGTTGAGTTTCAGGGTTAATGTGAAGTGTGAGCTAATCCACTGGCCACTCAATAGCTTTAACAGCGCATGAAATCTCTTTTGTTAGTAAACCCTGTGCTTCAGGCCATATCTGAAATTGATCACCATTCCCTCTCCCCTCCTCTCGTCATGGGGCTTTGTTGGAAGGAGTATCGACAGACATCCCTCTTGAGGGGAAATAGGAGAGGGACTGATAGAGGATGCTGGGAGGAATTAATAAAGGCAGGATAGAGAAGTCGACACTGATTCTCCCCTCTTTATCTCTCTATCTATCTTTGTATCTATCTTTAGGTTTCGGTCTATTACTCAAACAAAGCAAGCAAATTAAAAATGATACCTTTTCTACGGATATGCTTCCTGACATTTTATAAATGATGAATCGATTAAAGGGACACGAGTGATTTCATGCTTATTTTTCATGAAGAGGCAAGTTAAGACAGAAATGATTGCAGGAGAAGCCAACATCTCACTTTTTTAGTCCTCAGTATGGGTCAAGCTACAAAAATGTGGACCCTATAGTTTCCATCTTTCATTAGACTATTTCTGATCCAACATTCATTAAACTTTCAGGGCTCTCATTAAAAAAAATGTTGTCTCCAACTCAAAGCAGACACATCACCTGGATGATTTTGTCAGACTTAAGGGCCCCTTCAGAGCCAGCGAACATCAAACATTTTCACAGACTGCTCTTGATAATGTGCCAGCTGTAGCCCAAGGTTGGTGGTTCAATCTCTAGCTCCCTCCTGTCACAGCTCCCATCTCATTTCTCAATTAGTAGAGCCTCAATTCCTTTCCTCGCCTTTTCTCCTTGCAACGTAGTTCCTCCCACCAGAGGTGTGAGTGGGGAAGGCAAGGGAGGAAGGAGGAGACATGAGCAGAGACGAGTCCAGGCAACAGGCATTTGACAATATGAGACATCCTTTGTTTTAGAGCTGTTAATATGATGTGTGGCACTGCAGCAGCATCTTTCCATTGTTTTGTTACAGCGTACCACTGTATTTTATGATCTCTCTCAGATGAGCAGAACAGCCTTCATGATAGCTTACAGCATGTATGTATATATATATATATATATATATATATATATATATATATATATATATATATATATATATATATATATATATATATATATATATGTGCTAAAGATTGATTTCCGGGTCACAGGCAGGAGGACGGAGGAGACGAGGAGACAAGGAGGCTCAAGGTCTCGGCTCTGTCTCCTCCTTTCCCTAGTATCTCTGTTATTTTTCTGTTTGGTTTTCTTGTTTGTGCATCTGTAGGTGTGGCGCTCCTCATTTACTCCCTGCTTTCCGATTGCATCAGCCTACACATCTGCTTTTCATCCTTTCATCAGTGCTGCAGTGTTTAAGCCTTTTCTCCCAGTGTAGTACAAATGCTACGGCCTGGTTAGTGTTTTACTCTAGTTTTGATTACTTACATTTTAATAGCTGGGTTTATCCTGTTTTTCCCTGTGCTCCAGATTCACATTTCACTGCCTTGTTCTGCTTCTTCTGCCATCAGCTCACTTACAACTCATCCAGACTGAAACTCTCCTTCCCTGGCCTGTTCCCCTGCTCTGCCCACTCTTCCACCTGCCTGCTTTCCATGCATTCACCTGCCATGCTGCCTCTCCAGCCCCAGCAAGCTTCACCATCAGCTCCCTTAAACCTTCTGCCTTCCTCACCGTACCTCCATACTCAAAGCCACATCTGTCCTTGAGCCTGACAATAAAACTGTCCTTAACTGCTGCCATTCAGTGTCTGTGTTCTGCTTTTGAGTGGAAGTTCAACATAAAACTTATTTGGATGCATTGGTGGAGTTCAGCTTTAATGGACACATCAATTGGAAATAACAATAGTACTTGCAGCTCTGCTTGACAGAAACACTGCATTAGAATTTTCTTGCAGAGCTCAGTGGAGGGTTTGTGTCGGTACAAAATGTTTCTTCTACGCTAGCCAAAATAGTGCAGTATTACAAACATGCACCCTGCAGTCAGGGCAAATATTGAGACAGATGTCAGTTTGACTGTTGCCCAGATATCCATAGTTTCAGTGCTGCTGACATATGCAGCATTTGGCAACAGAAAACCACCAACACTCCAACCTCCTGTTTTTACTGTAACCGTTTTATTGGACTGGTTGACTGGTCAACACTTTTTACAGTTTTTATGAGTAAATACAGAATTCAGCAGCTGCATGAACAAAGTTTTTTATGTTTATTCTGAAAAAAAGAGTAAGCAGGAAGATCTGCTGCTTTCCAAATGGCAGCACAAATGCCAGAGTGAAGCAGAGAGAATTTTTGCATCGAGTCCTCACTCTGTCTGTCATGACTTTTAGATTGTGGGAGGATGGATGGTGAGCTGGGAATGAACAAATAGATGGAATTCTAAATGTTTTGCCTCCACTGAGTTAAACTCTCCAACCGGAAAATGGTGGACTAATAGCATTAACAACCAAATTGACTAATCGAAAGTTGTATACGCTCAACGTCCAGTGCAGCCACACAATAATAACTTTTTTGAACATTTACTGAGCTGAAATATTGATTTTTTTTTCTTTTTTCAAGGATGCAGTGCTCCAGTCAATTAAGAAATGAATTAAGAAAAAGTTGCACCAAAATTTGCACATTGTATTCAGCATGCATCAGGTTTATATGTTATTACCTTCATTGTTCTGCTCCACTTTGAACACCTTATTTTCTTCCTACGTCATAGTTTTTTTCTCTCCTCATTCTCCCTCACTTCCTATTTGATAGTTTGCCAATGGAGGCATGGAGGCAAATCCAACAGATGTTTCCAAGGCCAGTGGAGTGAAACGAGCAAAACACTCATTTGATTGTTTTGTGATTTTCTTTGGCAGCATTTGGGACTTTTGGTGCCCTCTGTCTAAAGGAGCACCGTGAGAAAACTTTTCTCTCTACAAGAGATGGGAGGAAAAATAAAAGTTCTGGTGCCATGATGCGTTCTCCCAGTATGCGTGCACCCGCTCAGAAAAAAGTCAGAGAAAAATCTGCGTGCTTTCAGTGACTGACAGCTGATGCTCTACATCACATTTTTTAAAGACCTGTCTATCTCCACAGCATTTCTGGGTGTACGTGCCTGTCCTCTCATCTCCAGTCGGCCATGTTTTTGACTATGATCAATCAGCATCAGTGTCTTTAGCTGGATCTATCCTTCCCCCGCCTCCCCGACCAAATCTGTGCACCGCTCCCCCTCTACCACAGCATCTTCTGATCAGTACCAGCCTCTGAGCTGGATGGTGTACATGGTGGTGTGGGGGGAGGGGGAGCAGCTGCATGACTCTGTGGCACATGACAAGTGCTTCGGCTCTGATCCGTTTTCTGTAAAGAATCATTAGCTGCAGAAAACGCAGCTGTGTCGCGCAGGTTCACAGCTCAATCGCTACAATCCATCTCCCCTTGCTGGATTTTTCCTCAGAGCGAGAGGAGACGCAGACATCTCCCTTCACTGTCTCCTCTCTCACACTTTCCATTACCAGTTTATTTATTTCATTCTTTAATGAGCTGACCTTAACGAGCGCTGACAGCATGTCTGGCGTCTGGGCCTCCTCATCACTTGTCACCGGGACGACCTCCTCCCAAGTGACAAACTTGTGTCTAAATGGGGATGTGAGAGGCTGCTGGGCTATGTTTAACTAGCAGGGCACCTACAGAGACAGCCTTATCTAAAAGGCTGGCTTCACACTTTCAGTACCGTCTCTCAATTGTTCTTTTTTTCCCTTCCTGGTGGTTGATTGCAGAGAGATTTGGGGTATGAGATGCAAGCCATGTTGTCAAACTGTCGGTTTCTCTGCTTGACACACACTTGGAAGTTGAGTAGGTGCCATGGAAGGAGGGGGGTGGCTCTTGTGATGTTACAGACAATTGCACCGTTCCAGTTCTCTGTGTCATCTATCCTGCTGCTTTTAAAGACAGTGTGACCTGCCTTCGTTTCCTCTGAGAGACGTGGGACTTGATGTGTACAGCTCCGCCTCTTACACGGTCAACAATAATGTAGAAACACTGTAAAGAAAACTATTTATATAGAGAAATTGCAGAGCAATTCTTCAAATAGACGCCTGCAAACACTCAAGCCTCTCATTTCTGGCCACTTAAATCTCACCGTGCGCTAACAGACGAGGATGATATGGCGGTGGACCAGTGATAGACCGTATCTGTCAGAGTTACCTTACAGTGGAGGAATAATGATGCCTCCTGGTAGAATTAAACCGATGAAACCATTAATTCTGTAAACACAAATTGCACTGAACTTTTCAAATCCCCAACAAACTACGATGGCAAACACTAATGAACAATTTATCTCAATGAATTCATTTGTTTGCCATTAGTCAGCACTGCAGTCGGTGTTTGGGTTTTTGCGTGTGCGTTTTGTGAGTCCCTCTCCTGAGTACTTACAGAAACTGGCCATATTTTCTCCCTCTGCTTTTATCAGCATTTCTGTTTGGTAAATTGTGAGTGCTGCTCGACACAGGCTTTGAATGACTAACAAGGACTCTGTTTCCATAATATGAATATTTTGACAGACTTAGTCTTTGCTGCAGAAGCATATTTAATGTTTGTAATACAGAGGACATCAGTAAAGCTGCACATTGTGATTTCCATCTGGAATTTATCCTTTTTAAAAGTATTAATTAAACTGTAGAGCTGAAAGACACATTTTCCATTTATTTTAGAAGTGAGTTTGTTGTACCAAAATTTGTTTTGGACTATGGTATATTTCTCAGCAGTGGTAAAGTACTTATTATTATGCAGTCAGGGAATCAGGTAAAAACACTGATATGAGTCTCTACAGTAAACATGCAGCTCCAGCCAGCAGTCAGTTAGCTTAGCTTATCATAATAACTGGAAATGAAGGAAACAGCCAGCCCCTCAGTGTAACAAACTACACCCACCAGGACTTTTAAAGTTCAATAATCAGCATACCCTATGTTTCTTGTTGAATCCAGACAAAAAAAAAAAATTTAAAAAAGTTTCAAAAACACAATGATATGGGGTTTTACAGAAATTTATGTGCTGAGCAATTTCCCAGATGGAGTCTTTCTGTCAACTTAAAGGTCACCAGGTTTTGAGGTAAGCAACAAAGTCACTGCTCCCAGACATCACTATAATGTATTGTTTTGCACTTCTCAGCAAATATGCATGAGCAACCCTGTCACCTTTAAATTATACTCCTATACAACTAAATTAATTTGTCATGAATGCAGTTGTGCAGTAAGCAAATAAAGTGTAAATAAAGCAAAATGTGTTTTCATTTTGGATTCATTAAATCAGTTAGAGGTAGTTGTCAAAAATGATTTTTCCTGCATTTGCTGAGCACCTCATGGCTGCCGTTCCCTTCGCTGCACTTTTAATCGACTCTGAGCTATGTGTGAGCTCTTTTGTGCATGAACTGATGTTGAAACAGCACACAGCTGCCCAGAAAAACTTCAATAGCCAAGTGTTCATTTGAACCATTGCATTTTGGGCATTACATAGTGAAAAAAAAAGGACTATAATTCCTACAGTGCACAGTTCTTTGAATTTTGACGTAAACCTACACAAATTAAACTTGAGACTTGGCACTTTAGTGCATTATTTATTATTTTATTTCCAGTTGAGTGTGCTGAAGCATGAAACCTGAAGAAGGACAAATGTGCTGTTCTTATATTCATGATCTGAACCATAGCTGACACATTAGTGAGATCTTCTGCTGTCATTATTATATCCCTCAAATCAGCCCTTCTCTTCTGAATTAAGATTGAAGCCTGCATATCTGATGTACTGTATTACTTGTTGAAGCATCTGCACTGTTTACATTGTTAGATTTTGCTCCAGCTTTGCACCATTCATTTAACCTAAAAAAAATATTATAGCACATAGCTGAACTGTAACCTGCTGTTAGCATGGAAATTAATTGGAATAAACTGCTGCAGGCGAAACGCAGCAGTTATCGTTTACTGCAATAAAAGCAATATGAGGTCAGGGTTATACAACAGTTGCATGTTAGCATTAATGAGATTTAGAGGCATCTTTGCTTCTGTAATGTACTGTAACGTTTAGTATTTGAACATACTGGCACATATATACACACAATACAATGTTTTCGGATCTTTCACAGGCAACTGGATCAGATCTTAAGGAGAATTCGTCAAAAGGCCAGGTTGACTCCCTTCGGCTTTACTGAAGGGTTAAGTTTGCTCAGACTATTTGTCTGACAGGATTTTTTTTCCCCTTGACACCAAAATTGCTCTTGAGTGTTACTGGAACTGTTTCCCAGTTCATGGCTGCATATGACGTGGTCTGAAAGCCTCCATCATGTGACGTGTTAAAATAGGCGTCACACCCAAACCTACATATGCAAACACGCACACTTATGTAGACACTAATGTAGTTCATTAGAACTTAGTGTACAATGTGCATTGCTTGGGATTTCCATTAAAATCCATTTTTCCTATTCTGCTTAAAGGAAAGAAAAACACCCATAAGCCTGAGGGAACCAGCTTAAGAATAGCTTACTTTTTGTGTAATGAACTGCTGGTCCAAAAATGTACACAGAAGATGAAACGTTTGCTGTGAACACGGTTGCTTTTATGTCGGCACTTATCAGCAAAGTTCCTGTGTGGATTAGTTCTAATCCTCTGCCATTATGGCCACAATGGTTTCATTAAATAACCCGACATATTGTGGCAAAAATGTGTTTGCTGTTTAATGAAACTGGCGAGGATATGCCAGAGGGTGCAATGAAGAATACCCAAAATGAGAGAGGGACATTCAGCACGGCTTACCTTAATGACATACTGACTATACTTGCTATGGAACGAGATTATAATAGGAGGAGAAAAGGGGTTTTATTCTGTAAGGTATTATTAAAGATTAATTAAAATGCAAACAAAAGGCGTTGCTCAAATGAAGACAATAAATAAATAATCTAAAAATGGCCAATATGCATAAAAGCTTTGGCATACCCTGCAATTTTCAAGAGTCTTTCAGAGTTATTTGCTGAAGTCACATTCTCTGTTCGGCTGTACTCACACACAGTTATCTGAAAACTCATTAAGATATCATAGTCTGTTTTTAAAGCGGAATACTGCAAGTTTAATAAAAACACTGACTCATGAGCTTGGCCTCGCCTAAACTGATACTTTAATTAGAGGCCAAAGCAAAACATTTCTATACCATCAAATCGGTATGTCGCGTTTAAATGTACATCTCAACATGTTCTATCAATAATTCAGACAGAGCCGAGTACACAAAACAAAATGCATTATTCATTTGCTAATGTTGTGACAGAAAATCACTGTGCAAAGAAATGCACATATGGTAGCACAACACCTGTCCCACTGTGTCTCTGTGTTTTTCCTGTTTGATTCTGCAGATTCTGTGAGCTAGTTTTTGATGATGGAGAAATTGGCAATTAAGGATAGTGGGGTGCTTTAAGCACATCGTTTGACTCTTTCTTTTTTGTTTTCTTGCGACACATTTATGCTGCACTTGCAAAAATGTGCTTGGCTGGAGGAGAAGGCATACCGCTATTGTCATTTTCCAGCTGCCATGTATAGCTTTCACTTTGACACAGGCTCAGAGTACGGTGATAAGGCCCACATCTCATGAGCCGGGACACTGCCACAGTCAGACTTGCTCATCTTCAGAGTGCTGAATGTTAAAATAATGTGCAGTAAAGCAGAGTCTAAAGCAGTACGTAAGGCATCAGAGCAAAGCGTTTGTGGTTCTATCTATGTGTAACTTTATTGTCTTTGCTTTCATCTCAGCACTTTCCTAGTGGAGCCGTACACACAGAGACCTCAAACACAGAACATATAGTTCCCCAAGTGTCCACAGAGTGATGTTAATCTGGAGATATATCACTGTAACAAGGCAACGCGAAGCAAGAGTCAGTCTAAGGTTGGTCTCATCTCCCACTCAGTTCTCAAGGTCATAATTAATTGAATGAGAGTGGGAGTCTGTGGGACTAGTTGCCTTGTAGCTTATGCTACAGAGCCAACACTGCTTTCCCTACATGCCTCTGCATTGCTAACTAGTCCCCCAATTACTTTTGGAGTGGCGATATCCAGGGAGCACAAAGAGATACGCTGCATTCAAGGACTTTTAAATGAGCTATAAGGGCAGATAAAGAATCTTCTGGGTCTTGATAATTGACAGATCATTCATTATAAACACTGAACTAAGCTAAGGTATTCACTTGAACTCTCAAGAACTCTCCGAAATGACAAAGTCTTTGACAGCTCACTTGTACTCATTGCACTGCTGTAGAGTAGAGGGAAATTAAAGAGACACACATATACAAACACATACTTGTAGACTCCTGAAACTCTAATCAGGAAAGCCATTCTTGCTTTATTACACCCGAGATTCTCAAACAGTTTAGCCCGGGGGCCTCTCTTGGAAACTGACAGAGGGCCAGGGGCCAGTTAATATAATTGTCTGCTTTGGCTGTCAACCTTTCAACATTTTACTGTAATCACTGCTTTTAAAATGGCAGGGCATGTCAGCTCCTGGTGTGATGTCAGAAAAAAAAATGCAAGAAATCATACACACATCCATCCTCCTACAATTGCAGGAGCATTTTATTACCTAATTTGCAAAATTAAATGTGAGCAAACATAATATTAACGTAGTAAAGAAGAGCAACAGCGACATATTCAGCTTCACGGCCAACTAAATCATGTAAACAGAACAGGAACATGGACACTCTCCCACTAATGCATTCAGGCCACGGTGGAGAAGGTTGTGCAGCAGTTTACAACAGTTCAACAACAAACAGCTCTCTCTTTCAAACGTTGTTAATATTCTGGATAACTACAAAACATTTGGTGACCATCAGTTTGGGCACATTTGAAAGCAACTGCAAACTGGCATCATTCAGAAAAGACAAGGGTGAAAAATAGCAAGTCAGATAAACAATGATGATATACCAGGCTTTAATACTCAGATACATCGTGATGTCTTTAAAGCAAGAGCACTTGGAAGTACTTTTGTGCAGTGGTGTAAAGGAGCTAAGGGCATTTATTCAAGTGCAGTGTGTAAGTTTCATTTTTAGATACTTCCATGTTACTTGAACTACATTGCAGAGAGAAAATTTTACACTTTCTACACCACTACATTTGCAATATTTGACAGCTTTAGTTAGTTGTCACTTGTAACAAAAGGATGAAGTGATTCTTCCCTCTAAATGTCTTACATATCTCACAAAAAAATCAAAGATTAGACAGGGAAAAAATCCAAGAACAGAACTTTTTTTGTCTTTTCCAATAATGTTTTCCCCACAGATTTATCAGGTGTTTCTGGGTATTAAGTAGCTCAATCTAGCTTCACATCAAGCAACATTTATGTATTGTTTACACACCGATGTTTTATTAATAATCTAATGATGCTCCAAATAACAATCTAGCAATCAGAGGGACCAAACCAGTGCTTTACTTTAATACAAAAAGTACATGTTGCTGCTGATACCTATGTACTTATACAGGACTTTTGCTTACATTTACAGAATATTTACTGTGAAACCTTTTGTAACCTCATGTTCTTGAGTGACAATGTAAAAGTAGAGCAAACATACACTATGATACTTTTTAGAGAACAACCCGTAAGTGTAAAATGTGTTTAACATTGCTGAGAGGCACAACATGCCTCCAAAACACAAACTTTTAGATAACCTATTCTCTATTGTCATTCTCAAAATAGACTATTTCTAGATGACTTGTGTAAATGACCACATGTATTTTTTTTTTAATTCTACTTTGCTACAAAAAGATTTAAGCAAACAGACCAGGATATCACACTTCTTTCTGACAGTTTCTCTATCAAGTTTTTTGTTTTAACTCTGTCTTTTCTTTTCCTAAGTCTCCAAATCTCACCTGCATGAAATGAGAAAGAAAGACAAAAAAAAGGAACAACAGCAAACACTGTATCAGCTTTTCTGGGAGGGGGACATCCGGCCACCAAGCTGCGTGTAAGACATGGAAGGACGGGAGCATGCTGCGAGACTCTATAAGCTTCCATTGTGAAGCATGCTGTGTGCTTTGTCCCTGTGCAGGGAGTCATATTGTTTGCCCTTGATACAAACAGATCAGTGTGAGACTGGGCAATATTTTCGAGAAAGAGTGGAAATATAGCAACAGTTGTTCCAGACAGACTCTGCTGACCCTCACCTTTCAAGTCTAGACAACACACCCAGATGCATGGAAACATACTTAAACAGAAAGGCCGGATGAAAAAAATTCCAGTATGTGGAAAATATGTGAAATATATGACAAATCCTGAAGTTGATTTGGTGTGATAAAAAAAATTTCTCCATCATTCAAGAGGTCTTGAAGTGATGGATGAGACAGAAATTTTCTTCATGCCGTGTCTTCATGCGCATATTAAATGAAAATAATTGAAGTGGCAATGGAAGCTATGTGATCTTTGGTGACAAAAAACACACTTTAAAATGGTTGGCAGGATGTGTAGTGGCATTATCATCAACAGTTGGTTATGTAAAATAGCTCAATAATCCTTGGCTGCTATTGGACCGGTGTAATTATCAGATCTAATGACTCCCCGGAGATTACAGCTCATATCATTATAGGTTGACCGCCATGCGAAATAGCCAACAACAGACAAAAATGGGTTGATGGCTCTATTTGGCATGCTTCAGAGGTAAATCTCTCCTCATTTGGAGCCAAAGGATGAAGGATGAGTCATTAGTCTATATTGCTTTGCACCGCTGCTGCAGGGTTTAAGTTATGCATTCCCTCCACTCTTGTTTCTCTTACATGTTTCTGAAAGGCAGCACTGCACTTAACTCAGGTCTTTAAAGTGAGATTATGTGATTTTTACTAAACAGCAGCCACTGAGGCCACATGTGACATTTACAAGGTAATAGTAAAGGAACAGTCTGACATTTTGGGCAATACATTTATTTCTTTGATTGATACCACTGCAATGTAAATATGGCACCATAGCCGGCAGTCGACCATAATCTATTTAAACAAACAATTTGGGCTTTTATTGGGGGTTATGGGCTGGACTAATTCTTGGCTTGGAGCAGTGATTTCCTGAAATCTTGTTGTCACTGTGAGGCTGGGCAAACAGCACAAACTCCAAACAAACAGTGTTTAAAAGTGAGCTCTGTGTATTCACGCAATGATGAGAGAATAAAGGGAACAGGAAAGTATCCCCATTATTTTAAATTTGAAGTGTTTATTCCAATATGATTTTGCAGTTATGACAGCTTAAATAGTCTACTTTTGTTGTGTTTAGTATTTGCAAGCTGTTTCCTCCTGCTTTCAGTCTTCTGCCACACTAAGCTACCCAGCTGCTTGCTGTAGCTTTATAATTAGTAACCATAGGAGTGGCATGGATCTTCATATCCAGCATATTGTGGTGGTTTTACCAATTAATTATCATGTTTGTCTTCAGTTTCCTGTTTCTAGATTTCCTTTCCAGGTCATTTTTGTTGACTGATGTTCAACGAATCTAGGGATTACATGTTTGGCCTGTGAAGTTACTTTTAAAAAAAAATATATATGCAGATGCATATTTATCAGTGCTCCTCCTAAAGATACCATTTGTTGCAACTTCCCCCTCATATTATTCTGCCTCTCTTAGCCCAATTTGAAAATGTGATTTAGTGCTGTTTCACACCACTCTGGATAAGGACACACAGTGAAAACTCACAAATGCACATGTACACCACCTTGCCCTTGAGTCAGCTACCCTCGTCCTGTCTAAATGGGAACACAAACACCTACAGTAAAATAGTTATACTGCACTGGACTTCCAGCTTTAAACCTCACGGGTGTTTCATTTTGCAACTGAGAAAACTTTCTTCATGACTCCACAGAATTTTTTTTTTTTTTTTTTTTTTACAAACTTTAGGCAACTATAGCTCTCAGCATCTTGAAATCAATCACCAAAACCATGGCTTCAGCCTGTAGAAACCTCACCCTCTCTCCAGAAGTTGTGTAATACTTGTTTCTTCCTTGAGTTTTGGGCTTTCCTTTGTACTGCGTGACTAGTCTTCCTTACAGTCTGTTGCTCTGTGTCTTGCCATTAACTCAAACTGATCCTCATGTGATGGGGCCTACAGAGGGTAAGGATGAAAATCAAACTCATCTCTCTCCATGCCAGCTGCACTCACACATCTTGCCTCAAAACCTGGAACACATTCCTTTTGAGTTCCCCGATCTGTTAGCATGACAATGCTGCAGTCAATCCTCCCAGCACAAGAAACAAGCAGCCACTAACACAACCAGGGTTTCAGGAGACCTGCAGTTCACTGATTCAGGTTTCAGAAACATCAAGCCCCAAAGTCTCACAATATCAACACTAAAGCCCCAAACTCATCACATTCAGGCAACCAGGGAGTTTTACTCTGCAGTTATTGACCTAAGATTTTGGAAAACTTAAACAATGATTCAGAAAATAACAGCACAGCAACACTGGCACAGATCCCCATGCAGCGACCTATAATTAGCATTCATACTTAATTCCTATCATATTGATGTCAATGTGTTTTATTCTCAATATCCTGACATGATGTGGCCAGTATTAGTTTATCCCACCTTTTCAATTTTCCTAATCAAGAAACACCAATTCTCTACAGGTATTTTCTTGGAGGGAGCATGATAATTTCAGTGTTTTTTTTTTCCTACCAAATGGAACATGAATATTGGGTAGTAAGATCTGTATGCAAATCAAGTCGATATTAATTTTGGCTCATAATTTAGTTTCCACAAAGCGAGTCCCTTGGCATATCTAAAGTGAACATTTGTTACAGAGTATACATGCTTTGTTCGAGTAAGTTGCAGGATCCATCTGGCAGTGCTGGAAGAATTAGTCACAGACATAAGAAATGGGGATCAGTGGACAGGAAGCAGCAACCTATGGGGCTCATTTAAGCAATACTTCCACATTATGAGAACATTTTAGCAGGTTGATTATGTTTCCTTGTACACAAATATAATGACAGTGGAACTGAAATGTTCTTGTTTTTGATCCAAAAGATATCTGAAAAGATCAACACCCTATTACTCAAATCTCTGCACTAAAATGAAATTACAGCCACTTAATTTAGCTGAGTATAAAGACTAGAAACTGGGGAAATAGGTGACTTTCCAAGGATTACAAAATCTGTCCAACCAAACATTTTCACAACAGCAGCTTATGGTTTTTCTGCTTTGATTTTCATAGAGAAATAAATAGGTTTGTTACTTTGGAACTGAGTTAGCTGTTTCTCTGTGTTTCTCTCCGTTTCCAGTATTTATGTTGAGCTAAGCTAACTATTTGCTGGCTGTTGCTTTATATTAAACAAGAGAATTTCCCAAAACATCAAACTAGCCCTTTAACAGACCTCAGAGAATTACAGGTGAGGAATTGAGCTGACTGTAACCTTAAGCAATTGACAGCCATAATTTACAGTATAAAAGCAAATAGCAAAGAGTGAACTCAACTGGCCTCCAAAAAAGGTCCCTTGTGCATTACACATCAGTGTCCACAAATTTGCTTCAGTGTATTCATAACAATCTCTTGTCAAATCATACAAATGGAAGAATACTTTGGACTCTTTTAAGCTGTCAGAATTGAAATGAACTTTTCTTTTTTTTAAGCAGAAGGAATAAAAACTATGAGCTGTTCTGTAATGAGAGGTCTAAACCTCTTCATCTTCAAGTGTCTCTTCATCCACAACAGCACAATTAAAACAACTTGCTGCTCTTCCTTGCCGTTTGAATTTAAAACTAATTGAGGGAAGGAGCCAATGGGCAGATGAGATGACAGAAACTGCCGACATTTAACTCTTTGGCAGTGACATCACTTAAAATCTGCCAGATATCTGTAATTAATTGCCATGAGCAAGTGGCATGATTTTATCAGTCCTGAAAAAAAATTGAATTAGAAGGTTTATCTGCTTCTATTAATGCATTGTCAGGAGCTTCTAATGGGCTGATGAATAAATTATTGTTCCTCATTTGGATGAATGGTTGTTGGAGGGGCATTCACTGGCTACAGAACATTGGAAAAAAAGAAAAAATGTGTTAAACAAAAACATTCAAGTAGGACAAAATTATTCAGAACCCGGCCAACAAAATCCATTCTGCTGTCTTTTTCTGAAACAAGTTACAGTTGGTTGGATTCGTTGAAAAATGCAAATGACTTCTCCATTAAAAACATGAATGTTATTCTCTTATGATTATTTCTTACTCCTGAAAGATTAGAGATGACCTTAATGCTTCCCCTCATTTTTAACTGAAATCCATTAGGCAATTAACATCAATTTTTGAGGCTGTGTTTGGGAAAAGGTACAAATTTATGTCCAAATGTCTCTCTAATGTTCCTTTTATTTCTTGTGTTTGGTATCCTGAGGATTTGTAAACAAATAGATTCTGAGAATAAATCAGAGAGGAGGAGAATAATGAACCACCAGGAGATTCATTCTGAATAACTAATATTGACTGGTATTTACCACAGTAAAACACAGCAAATTAGAAAAATGAAAGATTAGGCTTTGGGGTCATTGACATTAAAGATAAAAGCTACTCTAACGTACAAGAATAAAGACATAATGTTGAGGCTGTTCAAAAAACACACATAGATCTTGGCTGCTCTACATTGTGGCCTAACGCTAGTTTACCTGAGTGTAGTTGGGGTGATGTGACAAACACTCGCCTATTGAGTTTACAAGGCCGACATGAAAGTGTGTGAAAACTCATGCAGAATTCACGAGGTTTTCTTTTTGTAATGTCAGCAATAGAAATTGCTTTTCAGGCTGTCTTATGGGTTGAACTTGATTTCTTTATCAGTTTCAGGTTATTCTTCTGAGTGGCAAAAGCCTTCAGCCTGCTATCTGTTGTCAAAGAGTGATATGGTTACAAAGCCGATATTGCTCTGTTGGACAGCTTGTATCTCCCATGACAGTGTGTGAAAATGGGAAACACAAATAGGCCTCTCTGTGTATCTCCAAACTGAATCCAAGCTCAAATCGAGTTGGGATGCATATGGTGTGTTTGCATACTTACTACCTTTGAGGTTTTCACTTGATAATAGCCATCTATTTTCATCTATAGCAAACCACTGGAGTGAGGAAGCTCCCTCATACCGACACATCTGCTGCAGTTATCACTCAGGCAGAAGTATAAAAACAGAATGATTTAGAGGGAAATGAGAAATATTCTGATGGATTCATTTTATTGTGTTTGCCATCGACGGTCAGCAATCTGTGACAAAAGCCTGTAAATATATGACTCATTCTAGCTTTATGAGTTGGATTTATTCTCTGACAGAGCAACTTTCATCAAAATGTCAATGTCGAGAGTCTGACAGTGCCAAGTATTTAAGCATATTTATCATTCTGAAAAGTTTTCTCTTGTAACTTGAGATCATTTCCACCATAGATGTGTCATGTCTGTCATTTGAAGACAGTATGAAAGCGTAAATTAGCAAGTACGGTGTCATCATTCCAAGTGCTGCGTACTGAATCTACAGTAAGTGAATTCCACTCTCTGTATGCACACGAGCGCCTTCACAGCACTTACTGTGACTGCAAAACACAGCTTCAGCTTCCCTATAGTGAGCGTACAGTAAGAGCATTTCGTCCTGTGGTGGCATTGGGTCACCTTGCAGGTGCAGCTAAGGTATTAAGAGATTAGGGGCAGCAGCTCACCCTGTGGAAGGTTCTGGTCTGCAGTGTGTAGCTGCCGGCCCGGACCTTAATTGGCTGCGGTGGCAGCGAGTGCCCTGCCGCTACTGAGCCGAGTGCTGGTCAGGGGTCAGCCCCAAACAGCTCTTTCCTGTCATCCTTCCTGTCAGCCTGAAGGTCAGCCCTGTAGACCAGCATGGCAGGAAGACCAGGTCTCAGCCACTTACCACGGTGCGCGGACAGGTGTACCACAGCGACCTGTGGATGAGACAGAAGGTTTCGAGGTGGAGGAGAGAAGACGTCGAAAAAGGGAGTGGGAAAGTTTGGGTTTGTTGTGGCACACTGCTTCGAACATCCCTTTCCCTTCATCCAAAGTGCTCAACTGAGAGAAGTTTTAGGCTCGTGTCTAAGGTGACCGATGTGTTTTCACGTTAGTATTACAGAGCTGTCATAGCCGACTGTATGGATCAGAAAATTGAGACGGAGAGCTGGTTATGAAGTTTGCTGCAGCGCATTGATGGATGTGGACAGGAATGAAAACCAGAAGACTTAACAATTAAAACCCCAGGAGGAAAAATGTGACTTTAAATCTGTGATAGAGCTCGGGCCTGGGGCTAGGACAGAAGAAGGAGAAGAGAGAAAAAAGGCAAACACTGACAGATTTCGGATGATTCAGATTCATGTGTGCCAGAGACCTCTGTGTGATCACAGAGAAACAGAAAGTGGAAGAGCAAGGCAGAAAGAGAAAGTGAGAGAGGGAACTTTGGGTGGAGAAACATTCCCAAAAGGACTACTCTTTACAAAATGTTGCTGAATAAAATTGTGCATCTAATAAGGAAAAGTAATTAAATTTTCCTCCAAGACATCTTGTGTCACAGAGAGAAATCCGGCTGTTCTCTTCGCCAAAGATAGGCATTGAAGCTGGAGGGGCTTTGCCTGAATAAGATACAGGTTTTATTCTGTTCAGACGGGAGCCTTTTCAAGCCGTGTTGATTAAAATGTTGTATCAATACACTGCGCTGGCATTCTCTGCATCCTTTACAGCAACTCTGAATTGGAGGCAAGGACCCAAATGTCATACCTCTGCTTTTAACTTTCTTGCAGTTGGATTTTTCATGTCATTTTCAATTTTTAGTAAAGTTAAGTGTTTAACCAAGATGTGTGTAAAACATTTTTGAGCTACATCTCTGCAATGAGACAAAGATGAGAGAGCAAGAGTGGTGTGATTTTTTCTGGCAGCAAGTGAAGGGAAGCCATGAATTGCATTGAGGTTTTTGTCAAAGGATTAGTGTAAGTGAGATGAGAAGATTTATATGAATCTCATGTCTTTGCATTAAATAGCGAGCTGCAGCCACTGGGTTATTAGCCCATATCTTAACACAAGGAGGAGGAATCAGCTAACTTAATTCAACATCACAGAAATATTTTTGTATGTATCTTAAAATATATAGAGAGAAACATAATATTTGTGCTACTGTATAAACTAAACAAATGGGAAATAATTTACAATTTTTGTACTTTGGAGAGCAGGTAAGTTGTTTGCCTCTTCTTCCATACTTTTATATTATGCAAAGTTGATTGAGGTGGCTCTCGTTCAATAGATAAGTAAACCTATGCAGTCTACAAGTTTTTTCATTTGCTCTGTTCCAGATTTTGTCTTTGTTGGTTGTAATAAACTCAGGTCAATGAACATTTTTATAAAGAAGTCTTGTGATAAAAAAAAAAAAATCTACTGTAGATATCAGATTTTAAAAAATAAAGGAGAGTTAATTGTGATGTTAACTAGATTACAACTGGCTCATCTAGCTGACCGTGTGTTTTATGTTTGCATAGTCAAAAATTGGAAAGACACGAATGCATAATTTCATAGTACTATGATGCAAGTTATTACTGATATTTTCAGTAGAAACAAACTATTCATGAACTTCCTGATTCTTCTTTGTTGGTATGGAAGCTGATCCATTACAAAAAGCCAAAGCCTAAACCTGCTGCAGGCAGAAAGTTAAAAGATAAAATAACAGAATCGGGTGACCTCTGAATTGCTGAAACACATAAGATCAATAGTTAACACAAAGATATGAAAGCGGTAGACTACTATCTTCTCTATCTCATCAAACTCTTAGCAGGAATATTAAAAATATCATCACGAAATGTCTCCTGAAATTTACTGTAGCTCGTATTGATGGTCGCATAAGGAAACCAGTTCTGGTGTTGGGTAATTGAACTCCCCGGTGTTTGCTGAGGCAGTAATCACAGTATTTTCAAAAAGTTATGGAGGCTATTTGTCAAGACCAAATGAGGCAGACTCTGCATAACAATAACAACAACCAGAAAAGACAGATGCATGTACGCATATGTATCAGGGTGCTAGCATATCTTCTCTAGTCTCACATTACATATAGTGAGCAATCATCATTCATAAGTGGCTCCCCACACAGGAAATGTTAATGTATGCTTCTCACCACCGAGATAAGTCAATTCTTACACCCACACCAGCCATAGTGCTGGATGAGTTCTTTTTACCGCCTTGTACACTGCAGACAAAAATATACATATATTTCATACAGTGTTGTGTAATTTGTGCCAAGACCCCACATTGTTCCGCGCCGGTCTCTGACAATTGCATTGACTGATAATGATTTGAAAACTTTGATACCTTGTTGTTTCTCAATATTTTGCAGATTCACAGAGATAGAAATGGTCCTTAAAAGTACAGATGTTAGAGAATCTTTACAAAACTTCCCTTCATCCTTTTATCATAAAATCTCAGCCAAAAGAGCTTCACTTTACAATGAACTTCTCCTCAGCCAAGAAACTTGTGGAATAATGATGCAGTTTTCTCAACTCTCTCTCTCTCTCTCTCTCTCTCTCTCTCTTTCTCGCAGAGCTTATTAGAAGCATCGTGGACAAGTGAAGTTTCCAAGTTTTAATAACGCTCTCGAGTACATACACATCTATCACATTGCCCATCAACAGTTTAGGCGATGAATTAAACATTAAGACGTTAAAACTGCCTGTTTTTCTCAACAGATAAGTTATTGCAATTGGAGCTGACATTCTGTGTACCTTTAACCTTAGCTGCACATAAACAACCTGTATTACTTTAGGGCAGACCTGTTGTCATAAATTTTCATTTTATTTACACATATGCGCCTTTTTCTTGGAAATAAACAAGCCGATATCAACAATCTGTGTTTACTACTTCTCCATGAATATGCAAATGTGAGATCTGAATTTAGAAGCTTGGTGGATTTAGATGAGCAATCCTAAAATACCTCAGTCTAAATGGCAAGTTTGACAGCTAACATGAAAAATAAGACTTGTGCAAGATCCATGTAACATGGAGCAAACCATAGATTCAAAAATAGCAAAGTAAAATATTAATATATCGAAATGCCGGGTTCATCTTCTCGTGGATGTGCATGTGTCGCTGACTAGTGGACACAAGATTAACAATTAACATTTTACCACAGTAATGAATTAAGAAAGAACCAGAAATAAATATCTGCTGCTTAAAAAAGATGAGTTTCCTGTCCGTGAGTCAGAGTAAGAGCCAAGGCTGTTCCCTACTACCAGAAACAATCTTCAGTTGCACTTTATCGCTAATCATTTGTGCTTCACTCTTTAGGTACCTTATCTTCTTCTTTACGAACAGATTGTGTCGTAGTTTTCTCTTTTGTTCTCACGAGAAGCAACATTTAATTAATGTTCTGAAACAAATACAAAATTGTGAACTGACCTTTTAACCCTCAAATCCGCTTAGTAAGCAGTTTAACATTTTCTAGAACCTAAATCGCTTCCTCTAGGAGTTTTTATTACACCTGATTAGCACAGACACAATGACCGACATTGATCTGAAGGCTTCTCTGTCTTCCTATTGTCCCTTTTTTTCCCTCACATAGCTAAGTAACGTCAATATATTTCAGTCAATTGGTCAATCAGTCAGTTCACCTCATTGGTCCACACCAAAATTTCTCATAAACTGTTGGGTGAATTGCCGTGACATTTGCTACATATATTCAATGTCCCTTGAGGAAACATTCTAACATCTTCTGCAATCCTCTGACATTTCTGCAACAGGCACTAAAAATTTTTCAATTATTCAGTAAAATATCTCTACATCTATTCGAAGGATTGGCACACAGACATTCACAGTTCCCAGACGTTCCCAAGTGCACTCATGATTTTGATGGGCTTTCAGCACGACCACCAAGGTTCTATTTTTGTGTTGAAATATCTCACCAACTATTGGATTGAATGCTGTGGTTTTTGGTACCGACGTTCATGGTCCATAGAGGATGAACTGCAATACATGTTGGTTTATGACTGAATAATGAAATTCTAGCATGCCAAATAAAGATAGTGAACACAGGAAACATTTCACCTGCTAAACACCAGAATGATAATGTTAGTATATAAGTATGTTGGCATGCAGACATTTGCATGTACCTCCAACCATTGCTGTCCCCAGTCTGTTCAGATTACTTCAAAGACAAATCCAAGAAATTTCATGCTAGCATGCTTTTGCTGCCTCACAGAGCTGCTAGCACGACTGTAGACTCCTTGTATTTCTGTTAAATCAGCACATATGTAACTAAGCCATCACCAAACTAATGTCCTACATTATCTTGGAGACGTTTTATAAATAACTCTTGTTTCCTCACATCCAGCACATACCAGCCCTTTCTTCAGGCGTATATGGCACTCCAGTCTTATATCTATCTTTAACAACACGTCCTCACAGGAAGAAGTGAGACATGTAATTTGGAATTACAAGTGCTTGAAAGAGACTGAGATATCACCTAGCTCGGTACCCCCAACTGAAGTAGAATATATTAGCAAACAGATCAATGTATCACTCTACAGAATATCAAGTCAAAGCTGGAACTCTTGGGTTTGTTTTTTAACAATGTGGAAATGCACCAAGAATGACATTCATATCTAATTACACTGACTATACACCACTTGCAAATGAATGACTTTAAATCATTTGTGGAATTCATAGTGAAGGAAGGTGTAGCAACTGCAAGTCTATTTTTTGCAACATTACTAAGTGGAACCATCCTCCCTCTGGCAAAAATGAATAAAAACATTTTGAGGAGAAACCCAGCCTGTACAGGATGGATTGGTTTTACCAGCCTTACAGGAATTACCAATGAGCTTTCATCCAAGTTTCTCTGGCTGAATCACATTACTGAACTTTTTCTAATTCAAAATGGCAAAACAAAAAGTTCAAAATACTTAAAAAGGTATACGCTCACTTTGGAGTTTTTTCACTTTGCATTAAAGATGCTGAGAAGACATTTTTACACTCATTTTCTTACTGTGAGTTATGGTGACCTACGCAAATACACAATTTTATGCCAAAACCAGAACTGTTTGGGATATTTCCCAAGAGAGATACTGGCATTTCAGTTTTGTTTTTTGTTTTTTTGTTTTTCTGTTTTTTTGTCTCATTCGTTTGAAGGACTCTGATGGAAAAGGGTGGTGTCATGTACAACAACCAGGCACAACATAAAAACCATTGACAGGTGAAGTCAAACTGATTATCTTTTTACAATGCAATGTAACATGTACCTTCCACCTAAACATTGTTGTAGACCAAGCACACCTCTATAACAACGGTGCTTCTCAACAGCATGGGCTTCCTGTAGCAAGACAATGCAGGTGACACACCACAAAAACTACTCAGGAACTGCTCGAGAAACACCACAAACAGCCTCCAAACTCCCTAGATCCCAGTTCTATTGGGCATCTAGAGGATGAACAAGAAGAGGACCGAAAGTATTGCCCAACGTTCTGACCAATGTCCATCCCCCTATGGGTTAGAGCTTTTTCAGCAGCACAAAGGGGGCCTACACAATATCAAATATCAGGCAGGTGTGTTTATTTAAGAATTTATCAAGATTTGAGTTATAATGTGATGACAGTGGAGCCGTTTGTGTAGACTCTCGGGTCATTCTGATTTAAATCAGATCAAACCACCAAACAGTTTTTGTGTTTGAACTCTTAGAAATACTTGAGCATTTTTTATTAAAACCAACACTGGCTGCCATGAATTTTTGATGTTAGTGAGAGAAACTTCACGGTCTTTAAATAAAACATACCTTTTAAGGCCCAACATTTTGTATCCTTCCTGTGCCCATCCCAAAATGACAGCTGAGACATAAGGAAAGCTTAAGTCAAAAGGTACAAATGTTCGCCCTCTGTTGCTGAGCCGCGGGGGGATAAACTGCATTATTAGACAGGACTTAAGAGCTCACTTGTTTCCAAGGTTATGCCCCTGATCCCATAACGCGACTGTGTGTCTGACTGTAGACAACAACACAAAACACAGGCATTTATGCAAGCCATGTGCAGAGTCTGCTGCTTTAATTGCATTCAATTATAATGAGAATATAATATTACATTTGCTTCAGAACCTCAACTGAGGAGCCACATTGCATTTTATGTGAGATTATTTGGGATTTTCTGCTGGATGGCAAACTTTTGTCTGCCTATCTTTGTGATCAAATCAAAATGTGAAAAAGCACAAGTGTCACAGGTAGAATATTCTGGACAATGAGGCCACAAGTCTGCTTTGACAGCAACCAAACTGAGCGGTGCACCACAGCGCAAGTTCTACAGGGACAGGCTTTCTTTGCATGACTAGGCTCAACAAAACACCCCAGGCAGTGATAATGACTATCACGATGTCGGTTATCAACTTCCTTTGTTCAACTGTTATTTTTTCTTCATCCGACTCTGTGCACGCTTCCATTACAGGGGGCATTTAATATGTCATTTGACCATTCTTCCGCACAAAATGGACCAATGGTTTGTCGGCAATGTCCGTCCAGAGGAACAGCTTGTTATAATGAAGGGCTGTAAAGAATATTTTAAAAATGGATTACAACAAAAAGCTGTTCCTGAAAATACAGCAAGACATGAACGCTGGTAGAAGATCAATAACTGTTGAAGTTATATTTCAATGCCTGCCATTTATTCCTACCATGGTAGCTGCACAATAGAGCTCTTAAACTTTAAACTTCAGACATTTAACTGTGATACTGAAGAAGTACACGTAGGTTTTGGACTGCCTAATGAAAGTCACATTAGTTTTTGGTGAAGTTAAAGCAAAATGAATGGTATTGATTGAATATTCTCTGTGATAGCATAGATACCACTAGAGTACTCAATTTTATAATCTCTGTTCTGTTAGTTGCAGTACCAGCAGTGTAAAATGGACTTGGCAGCAAATCAGGACCAGGCATAAAAATCTAATTATGCCTTTTCTGCATTACCAGCTGAATGCATGTAGGTTCCTGTGGCATGCAGTTTGTGCTACTGGAACTGAACAGTTTTGTTCAGTGGTATTATTAATGCAAAGCTCAGTAGGTTTGTGGATATGATGGATTTCCTCAACTGAGAATCTATTTATCACTTATAGAAAATGTTGTAAGGAAAAGAGTTGGTGAAAGAGTGGTGCTGCTTACAGCCAATTCAAATCCCAAATTTTGAACAAAAACTCCTCCGAAGCAGATTAGCTGTCTTGGATAAGTTACCATGGTGATGCAGCAGGGTGAAAGAGAGACCCCTTCATGACAATAAGAACCACTAACCCTAACCCTCTGGCTTTAGGTTCAACATACTGCAGCTCGGTGTACTATTAATCTCATTTCGTAGTGCACCACATTGTTTCAGATCATTTTAAACTGAAAGAACAGAGTTTTAATTAAGAAACAGAGAAACTGCTTCATGTGAACTGAAAGACTGAAAAGTTTCCAGGCCGTTTCGTTTGTTCCAAATGCCTGTAGTGTTCAAGTAATCAGGTAGTTGATGTTTGGCGGTTGTGTCAAGGCTGATTAAACAGAATGCATCTCATTCACTGCAGTCATTTGCAAAACTAATTAAAGTTTAGTGACTGTCCCACAAAGCCGACTGCATGTTAAGAGGAAAAAAGTGGTCAATTCAAGGTGCATAAAGGTTGTTTCTTGAATTAACAGTTTTGGTTAAACCACAGCTACAGAAGCCAGTCGACATTAGGTTGATTAAACAACACAGTGTTTGTTCCTCATGCACTTGCATGTCTGGCTTGGTTACATTGTTTTCTGAGCTGCCTCAATAACTGAGGAAAGAACAAGTAGTTGGAGAAGAGTGAGAGGAACAAGTTTCAGTCTCTGTGGTGTTGGTATTTTCAGTCTCCATCTATCATCCAGATGAATCTGCTGTTTCTGTGGATTTAACTGATGGCGTGCACATGCACAGGTGTTGGGTTCACTTTTCAACCTCTAATGTAATTTCCTTAATTAGCTAATTCATGGTTCATGCATAGCAAGCCAATCTATTCATATATATTAATCAGAGATCCAAGTTTGATTTTTGTTACCGTCTCTCACTGTGTCATAATATGATATTAATGAATGAAAGCTGTTAGCCCTGCATTTTAAATCATTGCTAGACAGAGTGAAATGAATGTTTTCCCAAAGAAAATACATTTTCATAACATTGCGATCTGGAATTTCACATTTAGCCTTGCGGCAGCTGGAGGAAGAGGATATCTCCCCCTCCCCACACTTCCCCATTTCTGTATTTCATTTCAAGATTATGTTTGGGGTGCATAATTATGACACTCATTAAAAGCTCCTGTGCTGAAACAGCGTCAAATGGGGGAAAATATCCTTGGCTGCAATCCAACTCATTAGAATCCCTGATGACGCTTTATGGGATCAGCTTTTTTTTATTAGCAGCCACTATTTACTATACAGCAGAATGGAAATATTACTGTAATAACTTATAATTATGTGTGAGTCCAACTGTTAATTTGAGTCGGTGAAGGAGAGGCAGATTGAGAAGTGGGGTTCGCTGTGCCAACAGTCACTGAGGTGAATGGGAACTGTGACAGCTCCAGCCTCGTCAACGTGGTCATCTGTTATTTTGGCCCAAACATCAGAGCGCTGACTATGAATGTAACAATGCACACAGCTCAAAGTTTGGCTGAAAACACAGTAGAGCAGACTTTCTCAACTTTGGAGTCAGGAACCTTCATGGGGTTACAGAAAGACTCACAAAAGATTTCTATGTGTCTCATATATTTTTAATAAAGGAACTCCTCACATTCTCTGGGAGGTTGAAAATGTGTTCATGGGTCATTAAGCTGTAGAAACCCTCTAATAGGAGTCATGGTTCAGTAATATCAAGGAAAGCTCTGAATAAAAAAAAAAATATCTACAGAAGTTTGTCTCAAAAAATGTAAAAATGTGCGTTCTGTGCAACAATACGCAACAACAAACTCATTATGTAAGACTTGTCATGTGGCTTGTCAAGATATTTGTCCATTGGAAGTACATTATCTGCTTGTTATTTCCAAACAAAAACTGAAATCTAAACAGAAGAATTTGTGGTTTTACAAGGGATTGTGCTCCAGATTATTATATGGACACAAGAGTGGAGTATCTTATTATTTTTTTTCTAGCAAGTCGATAAATATTACCTCTTTTTACAGCAGTAGTTAGCATTTTTCTGCATACTTTATACCTACTACATACTTCCATTTAATGCTTATTAAAACTTCATATTGTTGTGTTATTATTGATCTGTGGTTGTTGATAGGACAAAATCTCTTTCAGTTTATATTGAAAACTTTATTGGAGTATATTCAGGGTGAAAACAAGGACAAGTGAAGCAAGACATTTAAAGAGCTTCTAAGTGCTTCATAATGGCCTTTGATGGGTACATGGTGCACTGGTCACCAATAAACTCTAAAATAAATGTACCTGTAGCTTACAAATTGCTAATATTTTTTGAGACCTATACAAATACAGGTCTTTGAACTTTATGACCTTTCAGAATTTAACCAAAGATCTGTTTAAGACCTTAAAGTATTTAAAGTCTCAGCTACACACAAGATGATTGATTAAAAAATGCTGGGCTTTTTTCATCCAACCTCCATCGAGTGAAACAGAAAACGTCACATTTCCTGGATTGGACAAATTGTTATCACTGAACATAATCCAGGTAGTTTATATTATTTTTTTCTGTAACCAAATGTGCAATCAGACTCTCAGGGTTTCCGCTGTGTTTTGACAAGAAACATAAATTGCAGAGGTTCACAATGACATTTTGACAACTGTTTTGGAATCCTGTATGTCTCACTGTGCATCTTTTTACATTGTTCGTCTTAAATTTAAAAATTACTCACTAAAAATTGTCATGTATTTCAATCATTGAAAAAGAAGAAAAAATTTTTTTTCCACATGAATAGTCAAAACAAGGACTTATGTTGACAAGACACATTTTAAATACAAGGTTTTTGACAAGCTATTTTAAGCCAAATCTTCACAGAGATTAACAACCTCTCCACTTCTGAGTGACATATTACCAATTTTGATCATTTCTCTTTAAAGCAAAAGAAACTGAAGGTCGCTATCCACATAAGTACCATTTAATCTTACCAGACAAAAGAGGAAGACTGTGTCTAGATTATGCAGGTGCCTGCAGGCCTGAAGTATTGTACCATCTTGATTATCCTCCCAAAGCTTAGATGTTCTCTCCCCTTGTGCTGCCGAATTAAATCCACCGCAGGTGAACTCTATCTCACTCCTAATTAAGAGTGTGTGTCCATGTGTGATATTGTTTCTCATTTCATACCCCCAGTCTGCTCTGAACAGCAAGGAGACGAGGAATGAGGGTGGAAATGTTTCCTTTTTGTTGTTTCTTGTGTATGTGTGTGTCTCCTTCTACATTTATGCTTCACTCAGATTTGTGTGTGGTTATTGTGTGCATTTGTTTCTGCATATAAATAAATAATAGAAATTTTAAAACACATTTGAACCATCCAGAGTGACAATGCAGGAATTTTCCCTGCAGCTATAGACAAAATTTTACAGATTCTTCTCATAGACTTTTTAGAGTTTAAATTTTGTTGCTGTTACCAAATGAGCAGCTTTAATTGACTGTTGTGTTTCACTTCTGGATTTCTTTCGCTCCTCACAGAACTGCTTAAAGGTCAAAGATCCATGACCTGGGCTCTTCTGCAGAGCCACAACCCTCAGGGGCCAAATATCAGCAAAAGCAAAATTCATTCTGCATCAATGAGCATAGCAGGGGTGAGGTTCTGGCAGCACTGATTAAACTGGCTCATATGCTAAGCACTGTTTTTAAAAATGAAGAACAAAGACTGAAAAGCATTTGTTTTCATCAGTTTGTTTATCTCTAATCAACAAAAACTCATGTACTGTAAGGTAATGTCTAAGTAATGCCAATGTGATTTTGATTTGGCTACACATGAAAATTGTTTCCACATAGATTTTCTCTGGAAAACACACCCTGAAGTTACATCAGTAGACTGAGAGAAATGCACAAACAAAATCTTTTGTCTCCCCGGTGGTGTGATTTTGAGTGTTGGGTGATCAACTGTACAGAGATGGGGATTGGCAGCATCTCAAGATGGCTCTGAGGCTCCTCTCCCTGCCATGCTTTATGGTTAAGCAGCCAGCAAATTGGGAAAGTGGCTTTATCTAATTAGAAAATACATTCCTTTAGCAACAGTCCCCCAGGCAGAATCATCATTATTTAAGCTGGCTGGCCTTGAGAGAAGCAGCAAGCGGCATTCAGATACATATCTAATGCTCACCATGGAAATGACGATGTGCAGTGGATATGCTCATGATAGAATAGAATGATAGAATCATCGGATTTTCTCTTCTTCTTTTGCCTTCTTTTCCTCTAAATATAATGCTGGCTTTCTCTATCGCTCGTCTTAGTCTCCTGGATCTCCATTGTCTATTAAAAGGCTAAGTAATAATTATTTTAGTGCCTTTTCATTAGACAATTTTCATGCTGTGGTGCAAATCGTCTTGCAGATTGTCTCAGTATGTTGCTACTCCACATTAATGCATTATGATTGGTGCAGTTGATACAGCAATCACTAGAGGAAATTGGTCTGAAACCCTTAAGGGTGTGCAGCTATACATATACCACTATAACAGGCATGATATCTTGAACTGCAATTATGTGATATTTTCCACAACATATTAGTATCAAATGGTGATTCACTGCAGCTCAAAAGAAGCACAAAAGCAGCACACTTTAATGTGGGCCATCGGTGCCAAAGGCACAGAGGGATTAAAAAGCAGCCTAATGGACAGATGCTAGCTCAGACTGAAGGCTATGCCGCATAGTTTTAACTAAACAACATGAGCTCCACATAATGAGCTTTGACTATCTATGTCTACTGCACATTGCTGTACTTTGCACTACATTTCTTGATTTTAGCCTGTGAGTATGTGTGTGTTTCTGTGTGTCTACTCTGTGCATGTGTGTCTGTGTAATGATCACTTTGAAGCTTTTGTTTGTACAGTGAACAGTCTCTCAGTATCTTAGGCTACTGTGAGCCCTCCTATTGCCCGGCACTGTTAATGAGACCTCTGGGAATGGACACGGAGGTGTGTGTCAACACATAAATCCTTTAAAGTTTCACAAGTCCATGTGTGTGTGCAGTATTAGTAATGTTCCGGGGACCTCGGTCTGTTTACACAATCACATTATAGAAACTTGTCATCTTTATGGCGACATAAAGTCCTCACTACGTAGATCATTAAATTTTAAGGTGAAGACATGTTTTAAGGTTTGTGGAAGGGTTGAGTAAAGTAGCAGTTATGGTTAAGATTAGAGTCAATGTAATCTCCTCTTAAGTGATGGAAACACAACTGCATGTCTGTCTGTGTGTCTGTGTTTGTGCGTGTGTCTGTTTGTGTGTGTATCGTGACAGTTCACAGGCTCGTTTTAGCTACTTTTGGATTAGTGTCCCTCTAGAATTGGAATCATTATCAGCACCCACATCTGCAGTGTTGGATTTCTTAATGTTGTGCACACATACTGTATATGCCTGCATTTCTTCACACCTCTCTTTCTTGTCCTGTATCTACTGTATGCTGTTTAAAAGACTAAAAACCTATTGCTGCACCAGCTGCTGCATGAAGCTGTAGACCTCATTACACACCACAACAAAAGTTAGACAGGGAGACAAAACTAGCAGGGCAAACATGATGCCTCTGGTTATAGCATGTTTTTGCTGCCTATCTGATCACTTGTACAGCACTTTGGTCAACTGAGGTTGTTTTTTAAAACTGCTATAGAAATACATTAGATATGATTTGAATTTAAAGTAGTATCTCCAGAGGAAGAGTCATGTTGTTACCTCAATCAGAAGTCATTTTAGTTTGACCGAAATGATCTGCAGACCAACCGGCTGCTCATTAATTCCAAAGCATGCTGCTGGTTAATTGTGAAAATTATGCTCGAAGTTATTTTCAGTGTTGCAAATAATTAGCTTTAGGATTGGGTATATTTGCGAATGTTTGTGTGCTTCACTGTGCATGCATGTGTCATCATCACAAATAGCAATTTGAAACAGAGCCTGTGATAAACAAAATAAGTCTACAGATCTGCACGCTGCATATCAGTAAATGCTAAGTAGACTGATCAAGTTGTCCTTATGCTACCTTTACATTTAGCTTCATCAGTCTCTGCTGTGCTGCTGTAAGCCTGGTTGTCGCATAGTTATGTCTCCTAGCAGCAGCCCCTTCAGACCTTACCAGTGTTTTTCACGGAGTCTAACAAAGTGGGTCACTGATGTGAGGTGCTGCTGAGAAGAGTGGTGGATGTTGTGTTTGTAGTCTGCGTATCTGTATGAATAAAAGAAAAATAAAATGAAAAGAAAGTGCAAAGAAATACGTGAGCAGGACTACAGCTGGCAGCATTTAACATCAGCTCTCCAGTGCAGGAAAGAACACATGCTGGGAATCAGCTAAAAAGGACTTGTTACTTTGTTCAAAAGAGGTAGAAAAGTAATCATCAATATGTCTACTGCGTTAGAGTGCATCATGACCAATTTCCATAAAACTCTTGAAATCTGCTCTCAGACACCGTGTCGCGCTGAACAAACAAATGCAGAATGTTGACTTCTTTTCTTTGACTTTATTAAACGCAGCAGCATCCACACTGTTGTCAAACTGAGAAAGGGGCCACAGCAGGTGACTTCACTGATTATTTCAATCCTTTGACACGTCTTGTGATCTTACTTAGCCTTATTAACCTAAACGTTCTTCTGCACAGACTCACAGCTTCAACAGTGAAATCACTGGGTTACGCTTAGGATGAATTCAGCACCTTTAGAGCTGTAGGTAAATTTGTATTTTCCGCAAATATTATTTCTTCTGGACAATTTTTCCCGGCTGTCTGACCTTGGTTATTCCACAGAGTTTTATGTTTTGCTGCTTAACTGTAATAATATTTGCTGTACTGGCATCTCTGCAGGCACAAACTGATCTATTTAAGTAAAATTACAAATAAGTCCAGACAGCATTACAATGAAAACAAAATGTATTATTCACAACCTTAAAGTTACTGTGGATAGTTAAGTTGGGTCAGTGCAAACTTATGTCTATTATTATGTATGGAAAAGGACGTTTCATAAATCATAAACCAAATGATAATAATAATGGTCGACCACTGCAGTGTCTTTGAGTCTACATTCATATAACTGTGGTGTTGTATCATTGTCCTCTTATAGTTCACCATGACTTAAGTAATACATTTTTTTTTAAAATTGATTTTACATGGGGCTGCACAGTGGCTTGGTGGTTAACACCGTTGCCTCACAGCTACAGTTTCCCCAGTTCACATTCAAAGCCTGGGCCTGGGATCTTTCTGCATGGAGTTTGCATGTTGTCAGTGTGCACACATGGGTTTTCTCCAGGTACTGACTTCCTGCCACAGTCCAAAAATATGTTGAGGTTAATTGGTGATTCTAAATTGTCCATAGATGTGAATGTGAGTGTGATTGTTTGTCTATCTGTGTAGCCCTGCGATAGACTGGTGACTTGTCCATGGTCTCCCTTGTCTTTGCCCTCAGTCAGCTGGGATGGACTCCAGCCCCCCTAGGACCCTAATGAGGATTAAGAGGTGTGTAGATAATGGATGGATGATTTTTTGTGTTTTTTTTTTTTTTTTAATCTAAATTACCAAAAGGTACAGAGAGTATACAAATAAAATGTAACACAAATGAGAATGTTCTGGTTTCGCTCGAGAACAAACTGACTGTCTGGAGAGTTAGATTAAATTTAAGGTCTATTTATAACGAAATACCACCAGTTAAGCAGAGGTAAAAAGAAATTTGTTTGTGGTACAAAATTAGAAAACATTCGGAAGATTCAGCTGCAACATGTCTTTTTGGAAAGAGAATACCAGTCAGATCAGTGGCAATGCCGCAAGGGAAAGGTTGTTCTCACATTATTTTTTAACATATTCTCCTTGAACTTCAATGCACTTTGTTCATTGATGTTCAAGCTTCACTATCCCATCTTGAGACTCCACATCCTCCTCAACAGCATGAATGACTTCATCGATACTCTAACAACGGCGACCACTCAAGTGGGATTTCAATTTGGGAAACAGAAGTTGGAACAGTTTGGGTGAGTCAGGCGCGTGGGGCAGCAGTTCAATGCTCCATTTGGCTGCTTCTGCCACTTGTACTGTGTGAACGGGTTTATTGTCCTGGAGCAACACATTAGTTCAAATCATTTCTCACTTTTTTTTCTTGATTGCTTCAAACATCTGAGCTTCGGTGAACAGTACTATAGGGCTTTATAGTGTACAGATATATCCCAAAGTAGGATTTAAGCCTCTTGTTTCCAGGTGAAGACTGAGCATTTTTTGAGGTATTTTTCGTATCTACAGCCTGAAAATAGCCTCTTGTGTATTTTGTGACAAAGTTTAAGCTTCAAGGTAATTTTTATTATCCCTGAAGGGAAATTTGTCCTGCAGTCAGCAGAACACCACACCCTAAAACCACACAACAAATCAAACATATGCAGATAAAATTAAATAAGATATAACAAAAACAGATTAATAAAATAAAATCATGATCAATAAGCTCAGCTAGAGGCAGTTGTGACTGACTGATGCTTTCCAGTGGATGGTTACAGCAGTTCTACACACTTGCTGCTGGGACCATTTAGCACTACAAGCCTGGACAAACCCCTATACTTGATTCAACTCAGCTGATGTTGATGCCATCTTGCATCTCTGTACATTCTACACTGCAGCCGCTCACTGAGGAGTACTAAACAGCTTTGCTTGGGGGCTCATCAGATTCATTACTGTACCAGATTCAGACAGTCATCTTAGTGCTCGTTAGCTGGTTAGTTTGTTAGCCTATGGATATCACTCCTGATACTTGCTGCGAGCTGACTTTAGAGAGACTTGTGACTTCAATTTGGTTAAACGACACAATTTTTAAAGCTAGTTAGTTTGCATTTTGAGTTTAAAATTCGTATTTTTTTTTTAACTAATCGTATACAGTGGATTGCTGATTTCATTGATTCATCATTGGACCGAGCATCACAGTTTACCAGAGCTTACTGCATATTCTGCACCATGCTCTGCTGATATTAGCTGCTAGTGTGGTTTTGAAGACATACCGACAGTGAATGAAGAAAAAGATGATGCCATGGATAGTTTGTATCAACCACCTGGGATCAGCAGACCATCAGCCTCTGAAAAGATTGTGTATGACTGATTAAAATAATAAATAAATAAAAGCTGTGCAGTGAATTCCATCAAATGTATGGGTAAAAAATAGATTACTAAATGTTGAGATTTTTAAAAACAACATATGCTCATGTAAGAGTAAATGACATGATGACGTTTTGTTGCGTAATTTACTCTTAGCTTGTTGCTACCCACTTCTGTTGTAAATACATTGTATTTTACATTTTTCTTATTATTCGCATGCTTGTACTGTTTGATGTATATATTCAACATCTACAGAAACTATTGTTAGAAGGAACTTATTTTCCAAATGGGCCTGAAATGTGTCAGAAATGGGAATGCTGATGTTTCAAATAACAACGTATGCCTCCCTGAAAGAGCATGGGAGAGTTAAATGGTGAGCGAGGAGGGAGAGATTTGAGACAAATGGACAGATTCTGCTGTTCTAGAAACAACTAGAAGTGAGTTATAGTTTGAACCTCTGATTTAAACCTCTTAGCTGATCAGAAATTGTATTTGCAGTACTGACTGACAACTCACGGAGGTCTTGAAGGTATTTTAAAATTGTCTAATAAAATTTTTGGCTTATTGTCAGAGTTATAACTGAAGGCAGATCTGAATATGCAAACATGACACATATATTTTTAGTTTCACTGTGGCTTACACTCTCTGTGGATATTTGGAGGATAGATATTGAGAACGCCCATGAATTCCCTTAGAAACCAGAGAAAAAATAATAACACTCTTAATAAATTTCATGGCAATTATCACATTTATGAGTTTTCATCAGTATCAAATAAGTTTAGCTTTAGTTGTCTGTGCATCCCTGGATACACCACAGAGAAAAACTGATAGAAACTAAACTGTCAAACTTTAAATGGGGCCAGTTTGTAAAACAAAAAATAAATAAATGAATAAATAAAAAATTTCAAGCTCAGTTGTTTCCATTGTGCATGGGGGACAAAATGAAAACCCCTGCGTATAAAATGCATGTAGACATTCTTCAAGCCGGAAAATTGAGATGAATTTATTTATGTTTAAGTGATGTTGAAAACATCTCAGTTTGCTGTTTTTTTTTCTCTTCAAAGCTGATTGTTTATCTCAGGATGCAATGAAAATACTTAATCCAAAGCATTTTTAATGTTTTTACTATCTATGCAGCAAAACCTGAGAACAAAAAGCTTGACAATGAAGTTAAAACCATGAGATAAAATATTTCATTAAAAAGCCTGGGGCCAGGATTGACAGAAATGGAAAATATGGAAATGGTTCAGTAGGGTTTGAGTGGATGAGACGGATATTAGCTACATATAATACCTGAAAATGGTATCAGTGGACTTCCTCATATTGCAGGTGACAATGTAAGAGGGCTCTTAGCCAGGATTTCTGTGATGACATACATTACCTCAGCTTAGACAGCTTGTGTACAATGATCTAAGTATATAATTTAATGAAAATGAGCTGCTAGAAAGCCTGCTGCCTAGATGGCCCTGAGTTGCTCTTCTCAAATCCAGATTTTTTGAACATAATTGATTAAAATCATTCTTGTCTGTCCATAATAGAATTAACATGCAAGGAAAATTAATTATGCATTGCCATGATTGAGTTTTTGCTTTTAATCACGACAATTTCAGGCTTGACGAAGCTTAGATTGGCCAATTTAAGAATAGGTTAATGGGTTCCCATTATGGTTAGATTTCTCATTGCACAGTGAGTGTGCCTGAACAACAAGAAGGGCCTGAGTGATTATCTATCTGATACAAAGGCTATTGTAAAAGTAATTTTCATTGTGAAGATCACTACATCACCTTCTTGTAAAAAGAAATTATTTAATATTGTTAAGGCTAATGGATAACATTTAAAGACAAACATGCATCTTATCTCAAAGGATTCCCAGTATGGTTCAGTGCAGGATGCTGCCATTACTTTTAGAAATCATTTCAAGGGTTGTGCTTGCATCTGAAAATTAAAGAGCCGTGTTATGTATATTTATGGATTCATAATTTTATTTTGAGGGTTTTCTACTATATGTTTACATGCTTTAAAGTTCAAAAAGCACTTTTTTTGTCATGCTTTACTGTGCTACAGCATCTCTTCTCACCCTTTGTGTAAAAAGGCATCATTTGAGCTACTGTCCCTTTAAGTTTTTATTTCCTGAGAAATCCAGTGCGCTCTGACTGGTCAGCTAACCCAAACAAAATTAGGCAAAATTGGTTACATACTGTAACCCCAGATCTCTACAGTAAGCACATTTCTTAAGAGAAGTGGCTTTTTTGAGAAAGAAGTGACTGACTGTAAGAAAAGCAGGCAGGCATTATGCAAATGTATTAGACGGTGACATAGATAAGTAAGAGAAGAAAAGTCTTGACCTCAAACGAAGTGTTTTGAGCAGGTCAGAAGCAACATTTTCTGTAGAAGAGAATAACTCAGTTTGGTGAGGACAAAAACACAATATGTGGGCTTTTTAATGTCAGCGCTATATATTAACTTCATTGGAAAGCTACTATAAAACATCACAAGTTTGTCTGACAAAAAAAAAGAAAAAAGTAGAACAACAACGTGAAAGCATTCACAACAGTAAAATTTCCAAACAAATATTGATCCTTAAGCTGAACTGAGTGAGTGAACAGAAAGATAGTACTGACGACGGTCAGAATCAGTGTTAAATGTCATGGTCCAACTCCTGTTTGTATGAATGGTGATGAATTCACTTCCTGATGTACTGAGCTGCTTTTGAATTATCAGTCTGTTAGCTGGCAAAAAGTGAATCGACTTTACAGTCAGACACTGTTTATCTTTGAACTGAACTGAACAATATGATTCATCAGCAAAGTTGTTTTTTTTTCTATTTGCTGCTCCATAACCCAAGTTCCTCTTGTGCTTTGAAAATGTGACTTAACTGCACTTTGGATGATTAAATAGCTCCAAGTCATCTCATGACTCATGCAACTAGCTGAGTTAAATTAATTAAACTTGAGAATATGAGTTTAGTGAATCAAAGATATTAAGTTGAATCAACTAGTCACAAAGACAAGAATTACAGACTCACTTTCCTTTCAGATTTTCAGAGTCTAAAGTGTTTCTTCCTCATTTACCTTTGAAAACTTACAGCCTCAGCAGTTGAAGCCTTTTTTGACCAGAGTCAGTGAACAAAAACAATCTGCGAGGCTGCGATGAGATTACCAGCATACAGCTGTAGGGACTGAATCCAGTACCAGGCTTTGTCATGGTTAGAAATGATTTAATTATTGTGTAAAGAAACAACTAAAACTCAATTTGACACAGAGAAAATTTCCACCGAGTTCGTCTCCTCAAACTACAACAAAAACTCTCTTACAGTGCATCCTGGAAAATGTCATTGCCAGTGCGGTTTCTTGTAATTCCATTCAGTGAGTTGTGTGAGTTGAATGACTATTAATTTCTAAAGTGGCCTGAAAAAAATGAAATTTTAAGTTCAGTTTACAAAAAATGCATATTCATATATTTACATGAAGTAAACTAGAAAAGTTGAGTTGAACTGACTTAATTCTTTTATGATGTTTTCCTATGTACCAGTCATTGAGGATAACGAGCAAAGATGTTCAGGATTTTTTACAGCACATTCTGACAGTTTTCTCAACACACTTCCATGTCCCACCATCCCTCCAGACCAAAGTGGTTTAAACCAAACACTTAATACACTGGTGTGTCTGCTGTTAAAAGCTGTGGAAAGTTGCATTTCGTTGTCGGCTAATTCAGCCTCTTTTACAACCTTGAGCAGCAACACAGGGATAGGATAGGACAGTGCATTTAATCATCCTTTTTTCCATCAAAGTTTATTTTACTTGTGAAGTTTAATATACTGGCTACATGCTGCTGTTTCAGGCCTATTACTGTTTCTTTCTACTACTCTTGAATGCCATCTGTTGTCTTGTGCATTGTGTAAATTTCGTATCTCAGTAATGTGTCTATTACACTCTGTTCTCTGCTCCCTTAAAAAGCAGCTACAAATCTTTTGAGAAGTGCCTCTGACTGAACTGCATCACTTTTCCGAATGTATCCATCACCACACACACACAAATACAGAGCGGCTTGTTTCATTTATTTCATTACCACTATTATGAAGGTCATATTATAGCCTTTTCAAAACTTTCGCTGTGTGCTCAAACAGCCCACACATCAAAACATCTACCCACATGAGGTGATACAGTCACCAATGATAAGTGGAGGTTACGCCACTCAAGTCAGTCTATCAAAACAGTTCAGTAATACTAAGCATATTGGCTACATAATAGCACAATGTAAGTAACTGAAATCTAGAAACACGTGGCTGTGCAGTCCTGACTGCTTTAAAGAACACATACTTGTAACTTGCAGGTGGAAAAGTGTGGAATAATGTGGCTGAATTTGTCTTTCACACTCTTTCACAATGTAGAAATTGCCAGGTTTCTGAATTAAGCCCCAAAAGTCTGGACTAATATTAACAATTACATTCACTCCTTGTGTGCTCATTAGGCTTTTCTAAAGTGATGTGAAACAGCAGTTGAGACATATTAAGCTGCCGTTATGCAACTTATTTTGCATATTTGGACTTGAGATTTTCTTGGATTATTCAGAGGAGGTGTTAACTGGCCTCCACTGACTTGCCCCTCACCTGTGATGTTAGACAAAAATAAAGAAAAAAACTACATCTGACCGCAAACTTTTGAAAATGTAAAGGAAGCTTTTGCCAGCTGAGAGGCAAACACACACCTCTGACCCATAATATCTCTTTGCCAGTTAATGGGATCCACCAACTAACAGCGAGGGGCTGTTTTATATGATATGAAGAAATAAAAAAAAATACTTCAGTTGTTGTATGAATAAATAAATTTAAAAAGACAAGTTGCTTCTGATCATTACAAATCTCACACAAACAGCATTTGTGTTCTTTTTTTGCTAATTATCAATAATTGCTTAGTGTTTTCAGCTTTTAATTACAAAACTTGATTTTAAGGGAGATTTATTTAATGTTTTTGTTTTATTTATTTTTATGTGTATTGTGTCGATCAAAATACTCCTGTTTTCTTTTTTGCAAGGACGCTGTTTGCAGTAAATTACAAACATCCTCTTAATACAAGGACGCCAAACAAGATGTTCCAGGTAAACAGACATAATGAAGAAAATCATGAAATACTGAAGAGAGAAGAAGAGAATTTAAAGTTGAGTTGCAAATGTTGTGACAAGACAGAGAGCTCCACAGAAACCTTTGTGTCAGTACACATCGATAACAAGAGGTAGGATCGCAGCTATACGATTAATTTCAAGGTTCATTATTGTTGTCAAGACACGAACACTGTGGCACTTGAAACTTGTAGGTGCAGTCATGGTCTAATTGACAGAAAAGTATTTTGTTTTTATTTACTAATCTATTTATTTGCTGGCTTAGACTTTTGGGGTCAGTGGAGCACAAAATTGCTGTGCATATATATATTATTCACTACATGGCAGATTTGTCGTCTCCATAGAAACTAATCTCCATTTTGTCGTTAAAGGAGTTACTAGACAATAAGGTCAAGAAAATGTCGGGTAAGAGGGTAAAAGAGTTGCGTTTAAACAAAATGACAAGAATTGAAAATGTGGAGGGAAAGGAAGACGACAGAAATGTGATGTTTATGAAGAGAGAAAACAGTTAATTTGTCTCATTAATATCACATCCAGCCTTTTCCACATACATGAAGAAATATACATTTGCAGGGAAACAGGAACACACTGTGCTCACGCACACTGAGTCAACACTGAAAAGCATTGTCTGCTTTGGACTAAATGGTCAGGTAAGCAATAAAGTAATGGGCAGCTTGCATAAGAGGTGACATTTCAGCTCCATTTGGTTTTCTTTTAACGTGGCCCAGTGTGGGACAGGTGTACTCGGTTTATTTCAAATTGACAGTGTCAACACACTGACCTGAAATGCACAGACACATTCTGAATGTTTTCCATGGGAGAGGACTGCCAGGTACTGTTGAGGTTTTGTTTTATCTGTTTTTTAATATGACGCAAGTTTGACATAACCAGGCTTTCTTTATGTGATCTGGACTTAATAAAACATATACCCTTAACTCAGGCTTTTCGTCACACTCTGAATGTTCCCATAAAAGCAGGCATTTGACAGGTCATGTGCTTCTTCTTCTGCACAATATGGACCAAGATTGTTAAATATATAAGGAGTAAAAACCTGTGTTATGATCAAAACGAGTTGTTTTTGCAAATGATGCAAGAAAGCAATGCTGGTAGAAAACTGTAAATCATAGATTTAGCTGCTTTTTTTCTAACATGAGCAGTTAACCTTTGTTCAGTGGCATTTCTACCTTAAAGGTTAGCAGGTTTGCAGATATAATGTATACAGAATATCTTCAGGAAAAGAACTGGTGAAAGTGTGGTACTTCTTACATCATATTTAAATCCCAAAGTCTGAACAGAACCTCATTCCAAGCAGCATAAGGTACATTAGTCTGGCTTCATAGTACTTGTGCAGCCCTCTGGTCTTTAACAGATAAAAACAGACATTAGCAGATGTTGTAGCAAACAAAATGCACTCCTATAATCTTTCGATTTTCTATTCTTAACTTTCCGCACCATGAGGAGGTTAACATTTGGGATTCTGAGTAAGATTCCTCAACAACTATTCAATGGATTGCTATGAAATTTGATGCACACATTCATGTTTCCATCAGAACGATGATATCCTAATTTTTGCTCTATTCAGTACTTTGGTTTATGACCAAACATCGGGAAAATTAATGATATTCTCATTTTAGCCTTAGCTGTATTTCATGGTTGGTGACACTGTTGGCATGCATGCACACAAACCATACTATAAATAGCACATTGAACTAAGTGAGTGAACATGTTAAACATGATCCCTACCGAACATCAGCCTGTCAATCATGAGGAGGTTATGTTAGAATGCTGACATGAACGTTCACTTTAAAACGCCGACGTGCCCTGCGTGGATGTAGACTCTAAAGACAACCTTGTCTCCAATGAGCTGCATTTATTCACAGCTAAACTTTGACATTTATGTTTAGATACAGTATAATCTGTGGGAGGTGCTCAGGGTGGATGATGGGTGCACAACACACAGAACTCTTACCGATACTGAGAACCAGGTTAGCATCTGTCTGTGGTTACGTTTAAGCAACAAATAACGATTTGTTAAAATTGTTTTGATTAAATGTTAATAACCACACTTTATCTGAAGTCATTGTGTACATTTTCTGTGTTTAACCAGATCGGGAAACATAATCATAAATAGGCTAATGATGCGGTCACTATAAATGGATATAGAACTGAAGATTGGACATTATACTGGAAAACAAATGAGGGAAAGGAATCACTGACCGTATTACTGACACATTAATAATCATCAATATCTGCAACTTACCAAAAACTATTATTCAAAAACATTGCATCATTACATCTACAAAGAAGAAAAGCATTTAGAAAATGCAGTACTCTGCTAAGGCTGCTCAGTCATATCATTTCCGATGAAATCTTTAATAAAAAATTACCTTGTGCTCAGCACAGGCATGTGTTATGCATGTTTACGTTACGTGCAGATAACGAATCATGTGACTTAAATATGTAGCAGGCGGTGGGAACTGATGGGACTCTGAAACACCCCCACAATTTAATCAATTATTCCTTGCTTGATTTTGGATGGATAAGTCCCAATAATTCTGCAGCGGTCGACTTGTAGTGGGATTGCAATCATGATCGTCAGCAGGCAGCTGCCACAGTGTTCACTTGTTGTCATAGCTACGGTGACACCGTGCCACTATCTCCCAATGATACAGAAATCTTTAACAAATCCATGGATCCAGACTATAAACTGCATGACTGACAAAATCTAATCATTTGGTACTTGTGTCATTTCTGATCTTCCCTGAAATTTTCATCCAAATCCGTTCGTCCATTTTTGAGTAATGTTGCTAACAGACTGACAGACAGACAGACAGACAGACAGATGGACAGAGAAGCGTATGCCGATCGTCACATAATTCTGCCTCATTCCTTAGCGGAGAAAAAAACTATTTATTATAAGAACACATAATGTTGATTACTGCCAGCTGCCGTATCATCTAATCAACGTTACTTCATAGGGTGAAGAGGAATCACATTGGTCTGTATGACAGAAACACTTTCCATCACACTTTCTCGTATATTTTCGAAAAATTAAATGAAAACTGTCAGAAACTCACTTTCTGGCTCATCTGATTATATATTTATTGGTCAGCATTGGGTGTGTGAAAATGTGCTATTTAACATTTACTGTGTTTTAAGTAAAAAATAATGAGAAATGCTCTCAAAACCTACCTTTGATCTCTCTGAAGCAGCTTGTAAGTAGATCGTGTGGTGTAATCTTATGACTTCTAGAAACGCAGCAGACCAAAAAAAAGCCTCTAATAACCTTTCAGTTACACCGACACCTTAAATTTTAAAATACAGATTGCAAAAATTAGCCTTTGAAGTCAGCGAAGCAGTGTGCTCTTATGTAGTTTCAGTTCAATTTCAAAGAGAAGACTTTTATGAATTAGTGGATTTTGTCAATCATTATTCAATATTAACAGAAGCCTCATGTGAAATAGTAGTATTTAATTCAAATTTAAACAGTGAAATACTGTGAATGCACTCCTAATACAAGCGTAACAAATGTTTGTCTATTTACTACACTTTCCTCAGTCTTCTAATATATGGAACAAATGAAAACAAAATAAGACTGACAGATGACGGAAATATTTTGAGAGCAAAAGTACATTTTGTCCAGACATTAGATGAGCTTTTCTGTTTATCAGTCCCAACATGTTATAACTCAGAAAGTACAAAACGCACAAGAGGAAATCAATTTAATGGGCTCCATGCTAGTTTCCACATTTAGATAAATAACAAAAATTGTTATTTAGAAAGAAAAGGTTGGAGGACTAATGGACAAGTGGAGCAGGAATGAATCATTTCCCTTCAATACTGTAGAAGCCAGACTCATTTATTGATATCCGAGTTTAGTGCAGTGTGTTTCTTTTACCTCCACATAGCAGGATTTTTGTAGTGCTGTTGTTAATCAATATTTTTGATCTGATTGTTATTGTTGGGCCTGTTAAGCTGCTGTGAGATGTTTAAAGACAGATACTCATTTTATGCCTGTCAGACTCTACACCTTTGTAATTTTATTTAATATGGATCATTTTTCAGGGATTTGTTTGAATGTGTGATGGATTGATTTCATGTTTAGCAAGACCTCAATCTGTACCTAAATGTCAATATCACGGACACGTAATTAGATAACATATAATAGAGTGAGGAAAATTATTAATTTTATTAATTTAATCATTTGTCTATCATACATGCCCCTTTTTTGCAGCATTCTCAGTTCACACAGAACACTAATGAAGTGCTTTTGGATCTCTGTGTTTTAACATGGACTCCCCACCAGATGTTCTCTGAGCCAGTGTTCCTGTTATTGTGCCTCCTTTTGATTTTATCTTCATTTTAACTCTGCAGGTAATTTCTCACCAAGTGCTGTAACGCTCAAGACTGGTGCTTCAGTTCCCTTTTGGCACCAATTTAGATGATTTTGATGTCCATCTTGGCAAAATCTGAAAGATTAGTGATCCAAATTAGTGTTAGATTGTGTTGTTTGGTTAAATTGTGTTGCAATTTTGCTGTCAGATCCTTCTGAAATTCGTCTTGCATCATGAGCCAATAGTGTTTCATTCAAGTACAGGACATTATTACAAATGGACAGCTGCAGTGCATCTCAATAGTCAGTTTTTAAGCCAAAAGTAGGAACCAAATTTTCAGAAAATCTGCAAAGAAAAACTTTCATTGATATGGGTTTTCATCCATTATTGTGGTGCAGAATAATACAGTTGAGCACATTATAAACAGCTCGTGGCTCTAATTTTCCAGTCAGTGCCATTAATCCATTGCAGAAGGAGAGGGTGCATGATGGGACATAATTAAAAGAGAACCAGTCAAATTTTAAGCTATCAAAAAAAAAAAACAAAGTGGAAAAATGATAGAAATATTGCATCTCTGTTTGTTTCACTTATTTATTGGAGCAAATTTTCATTTCGTTGAAGCTGGAGCCTTAGTTGATGTGCAAGTCAGCTTTTTGTTCAGACTGTTTCATTGCCCTTTGTTGCATTGTGTTTTTATCCATACGTCAACATTTCCACCTCAGCGGAGCATAAAAATGTTTTGCACCTTTTTTAAAACTGGTTTTTCTGCATTTCTATGAGGGTTTTTTTTTTTTTTTTTGTTCCCAAATCGAAAATGTCCATAAGAACAAATGAAAAACACTCCTTTCTGCTTGACATTCAATTTCGGACATACACGAGTACAAATTGCCAGTCTAACCAGTACATCTCTATTCCTCAGGACCAATCTTTTTTTAATTATTTATTTAACTTCATCACAGACATAAGAATGGCTACATTTTAACACAGCAGGATATATTGATGTTTTGTAAATCATCTATACGTGTACACCCTGCGCCCTGTCTTTGAGGAGAATCGGTAAAATATGGATGAATTCCAGTAAACGACCACAGGAACAAGAAACACGGCAGGCAGAGAAGGGAAAAAAAAACAGATGGGCCAAGAAATAAAACAGTGAATGAGGACTGATGATGAAGACTGGTCAGGGAAATGTAGGTGCTCACCAGCCATTCATTTCCCAATCCCCCATCCTTCGCATCTGCTCGATCTTCCTCCATTACAGACCACACGCATCCCCCAGTGTGTGCAGCACAGGTGTCATTTCCATCGGACACCTTCCTCTTACCTCTGCTGCCGCTGGAAAATGACAAAACTGGAACCACGGCAGAACTTTCTGTTCCACACACCACAAGCAGAAAATTGCCCTCTTTCCACTCTTCTGGCTCCATTTCATCCAGCTGTAGCAAGGCTGCAGTGCATGAGTGTTCATTTACTGAGATCCATGCCAGACCTTGTCAGTTCTTTTCTACAAGTACTGTATAGGCAATTGAGCAATTCATTCTGAATATATATGAAACATGAGAAAATTGAGGTCGCCTAGTTTGCAGTTTAAGAAAAAAAACACATGGAAATGAACTTGTCCTTGTCTGATTGACATCTAACGCAAATTGTGTTGGGTTTTTTTTTTGTTTTTTGTTTTTTTTTTTTTAATCAAAGTGATTTGTGGCAGAGGAGGATTACAAATCATTCCCTGACTTTTCTTAAAATGTCTCTAATCCCACTTAATTCTGCACGGGCTCCTGCATCGACTGCTATCCTCGTGTTGTTTACTTAACTCTAGTTTATTCAGATATAGCTCCTGCCATCCCATCACACCCACACAAATAAACCCAGAAACCACTTTCGGAAATACTTTCTCCTGTTATCTCTTTCATGCAAGTGCTACTATTTATGGGCTTTGTCTTCCTGACTGGATTTCTGTGTGTGTGTGTGTGTGTGTGTGTGTGTGTGTGCGTGCGTGCGTGCGTGCGTGTGTGCGTTTGTGTAGATGTGAGTCTGCAAACATTACTTTATACTCATGTGTAGTGTGTCTATATATAAGCCATCATGTGAGAATGCGAATGAGCCAGTATCATAACTTAGAGAGGTACCTTACATGGAAATTTGAAATATATCCCAGCCTTTTAGGAAATGTGAGGCCATTATAGAAAGCAAGTCAACTACCACTGAGTCTTAAACTTAGTTTTAAAGTACTATAGTAGGAATAAATCATTTAGAAAAAGTTACCTGATTTATTCAGCTCTCCCTGCTGATCAAGTAGCATCAGCCTTGGTTAGGGCTTTGATCAGTCTCAGCCAGAGAAGGGAGGGAAGGTCTTTTAGATTTAATTACCTCTCTATTGTGACCATTTGAAATAAATCCTTTTCAGTCAGTTTAAATAAAACAAATGAGCCACTAATTTGGCAGCCAGAACATAAATTAGTTAGCCGATGTTTTCACACAGCCTTGTTTCCGAGAAATTATATTTCAGAGTTTGGAAACTGAAGAATTCACAAGTAACTTCAAGACACTGAAGACCTGTTTACTTTGCAAACACTAAACTAAGACTACGATCTCACCATGACAGTCACCAAAGTGCTTCAGTTGCCCAAACCTTTTACTTCCCCATGACTCCCAATGAGTCATATAAAAGCATTGCCTTTTTTCACTTGAAAATAAACCTTTGCAGATATAATGATCCAGGCAGTAATTGTGTCTTTGCTAAGAAGTACTTGAAAAAAACAACTTAGTTTTTCAGAAAATTATTATAGAATCTAGGAATAAGGGATGGTGTTAGTGGAACTCAGTTCAGTATCTTGATGATTTGTGACACCCAGACTGAAAGACTAGCATAGAACCAGGGTTGTTGATACCATTGGTAGGAAATCTCCTGTCCAATCACGTCTCCAGATCACACAGCTCATGAGGTACTGATAGCAATGATTCGCCATAAGGTTCAGTGTGTAGTCTGCTCGGAGATAACCGCCACTACAAGGAAACAACCACCACCTCTGGACAGCAACCTTCCACACTGATAGTTTTAGGTTTTGCTCAGGATTTGGATTGTGCAGTAAGGCAGCCCTGCCGGTTGCTTTTTTTCAGTGAATTAGCCACTTCAATAACAATATTCACCTCCCTGCATGTAAATGTTCCACTAAAACAGTTTCCCTATTACTATTTTGAATGGACACCATTGCTGCACCATTGGCTTAGCTCCGTCCAGTACAACTATGATCGGTTTAAAGACATACAAACAAGCTAGAGGTTTTTTTTCCCCTCCCCATAATAGAATGATAACCATACCATTCTGTGCTGCAAAATGGTCTGGCAATACTAGACTGAAGAAATCTAAACAACAGCTTTGTGTCATTCACCTTTACCTCAACCTTCCATGAATCACACCTACAGCCCATTTGCTTTTTTTTATTTCAGTCCTCAAACAGTAACTTGGGATTTTTAGGAAACAATTATCAGTTGAAAACCTCAAAAAGTGCTCTGAAATCAACATCTTCCAACTTCGAAATGAATTTTCAATTGAGTGCTATTTATATAGTGGCCATTCACAACAGAAGTCATCTCATAGCATTTTACAATGAGAAGGTCAAGACTATACAATGTTATAAAGAGAAACCTAGTGATTCATCATTGACCAGGCTATTGGCGGCAGTCGGGAGGAAATAAAAGTTACTTTAAACACAAAGAAACTACAACAGAATGAGACTTGGGGAGGGCAGTCAACCACCTCGGAGGGTTGGGCTGAACGGAGAGTGGAGGGAGAAAAGATGAGCAGTGAGAAACAACAGACAACAAGCAATAAAAACAATAAACACAGCATCCGCAGGCCATAAACATGCAGCTCAAGGATACCTTCAGAAAGGCACACTAAAAGATAAAGCTAAAAGAGAACTCTCAGTGCTATTAAAAGGAAACTGTATGATTCCAAATTGCAATTAAAATCTGCCTTAAAATATTTCATATTCATCCAGCCCAGTTCTCTAAATGTTAGTTTGGTACATGCCCAGTGGAATCTTTGCATGCAGAATTCTGCAGATACATTTTCCACCCCAAATGCATGTAGAGCAGAATTAAGCAGTTAGTCCTAAAGATAACCTAGCCCTCTCAGGCACACTCGAACCACTCTTACTATAACACATTGTCTAAGTATGAGAAAACCAAATTATAATGTAATGTAAATAAACCTATGTATTACATTGGAAACAAGAACCTAAAAGTCACAGTAGATTAAAATGCCTTATACTGCTATGAGAATGAAACAGGACTACTTCCCAATAACTAACATGTCACATTCAAAGGAACAGCAAATGATCCAGACACACACATGGCACACTCATCTGATTTACTATGTATTAATATATCTAAAACACATCAATCTTAATTCTGTACTAATGTTTATATTACTGCTATTGTGTTCATATGTTGATATTTCTTGACACTGTTTCTCAAAATTTGCAGCCCAATTAAATTTAATTGAACTGAGTAGAAGAACAGAGATCCTTCTATTGCTCAAGCCATCAATCCTGCATCTCCAAAAGAAAGGCACTAAAACACTTTCTGTTGTTCTAATCTTAAGAAGCCAACGCAGCGCCAGAAATGTTGTCCAGCAGGAGTCTCTGCCAAACTGTACGACACTTGTCAACTCAGGAACCTTTCAGAGAGGCTCCAGCTGACATCGACTGAAACTCACAAATAAACAAACAGCTTCCTTTTTTTTAATGGATTTGTCTACTAGTCAGAATGGAGTGTCACCTGACCTTTGATAGCTGCATGTTGCACCCGTTTGAAGCCCTCTTCTATCATCTGAAGCACATTTAAGGGTTTGTGTCCAACTGTTGCCTTGACAGAGTCAGAAAAGCAGGTACGGTCCGTTTTTTCCCCCGTTTCAATCGTGAACGTTGCTGTGTCTGAAGGACCTCCAGTGCATACAGATCAGTGCCGACAAGGACATGTAAACAGCACATTTCTTAGAGTCCAGCAGCACATGCTGGCTCTCTCTTTACTCCAGCACAAAATTCAAAGATGCTGTCCTGACTTTGCAGTGTATGCACAGAAAAAAAACGCCATATATCCCAAGAAACTTCTAATCTCACTGACTCCCCATGTACAGCCTCAAGTCAAACAACTTCCTGCTGCGCTGAGCCCCCAGGACTGTAGACCACAGCACTGGGGACTGTACTTCCTGTGTAGCTGCTCTCAAATGTGGAACAAGCTACTTGACCGCCTGAGGGCATTACAGACACTGGGTCATATTAATTCTAAAAATCTATATTTATAGAATAGCGTTTGCTCTGAAGAAGTATGTAGGAACTTTTAGTGAAGATCACTAGATTATAGACTTTTTTTAAAGACCCCCTCTGGTGAAAATCAACCCTTTTTTTTTTTTACCATGTCAACATGGGCATATGGTGGTTTTTATATGCTGGAAATAAGCACTCAGCACAATGTGTGATGCAGAACTGGAGTAGAATTACATCTAAATTCTTTCAAAACAGGAACAGAATATCTTCACGGAAAAAAACAAATATGCAACTTTGATTAAATGAGTTTTTAGGGTTTAATCAACGACTAGAGAGGGACTTTAAATTAGAACCAGAAAATTTCAGAAGGTGATATGTTCTGGTATAGTCATATGGAAAGTCTAATATAAGTGTGATTTATTTTTGAGATGTCAACTTTTGTCACAAACTTTGACCAGTTCCTTGTAATATCTCTCAGATTTTACTGTGAAAGTGTAGTATACTTCACAGAATCCTGATGAATCCCTGAAAATAAAAATGTTTTACTTCTAAGGTTTATTAAATTAACAGGCCATTGCTTTTTAATTTCAGAGTAAGAAGCATTCAGATCCTTTAGTGAAATTAAAGCACCATTTACCTCATTTAAAGTACTCCAATATTAGTTAAAAACCTGCAGGTGTGAGTGAAAAATTATTAAATGTACTTAAAATATCTGAAATAAAAGTACAAATTATAATATAAAATGACACATACAATGGATATATATTATTAATAATATTATAAAATATGACAATATTGGACATTATTATGTGTAAAATCAGTATTGTAGACATAGTTTAGTCTGGAACTGCAGCTAATGATTATTTTCACTGTCATTTCATCCATTTATTATCTGGATGATGTTTTGCTGTTTTTACACAATTGTTCCTTACAACATTTTGCCATAAAATGACACCATTTTCTAGTTTATTTAAATCAAAATATTATTTTACAGATATCTGCAGTTATTTGAAAGACAAATTCTGTTTATTAAGAATGACAAAAATAGTAAAATTATTTTGCAGATTTTTCCCGTTTTGTTAAATTACAAATAATATAGAAATAAAGTTTGGGTCCTGAGAAGCAGAAAGGAGCAGACAGGCAGAGCAAGGATTAGCCCCTCAAACGAACGGTCACAAGTCAAAAAAATGTGAGTTGTATCATAAAACTTCTTTCACCGTGTGAAGCGCAGTCTTGTTGTGAACAAGCTGATGTATTTTCGTGTTCATACCGCGCAATATACAGATTTGGTGGCAAGTTAGAGAGACTAACCACTTCTGATTTTCACCCTAGACTTAAAAGCCAAATGTAATCGGAGTCAGTGACAGGTTTGGTTTTCACACTCTATATTCTGAGGTCATTTATGAAAAAAATATACATCCTACGATAATGAGACTCACATGGTGAAGAAGGGCAAAAATGCCCACATGTTTGATGCATACATTTTTCATGTAGAGTAAAAACTCTGGGAAGGAGACGTGATTAACAGCACTTTTTTCACAAAGACTTTCTGGTCCAAATTTATTGTGAGTGACTTCACCCTTAAGCAAATGAAAAATCTGAATTTTCCAAAAATTTACAAAAATTTAATTTTTATAAATTCTGATTGTGTAAAAACTGTAAAAGATATCAAAACACAGATTCACACAAATAAAATTCAAAGCCTTGTGACCAGTTTAAACTTTCAATTAACTTTCTGCTGTACAGTATACCAAAGCTACTGGGTTCCAAAGATGGGTTGGTTTTGGCAGCTGCCCAGCCAACTTCCCATTTCCTTTCAATGGGGATCATGCAGTTTTTTAAAAATATTTTTTTTTAAATTTATGATTCATGAAATGTTGTGAATCGCTACCAATAGACATATCACAATATTCCTGCTCGAGCCGCATGTTTCAGTATAAAATTTGTATGGGTTTCCTCACTGGGGGCTGGAGTCTAACCCAGCTGACTTATGCTATGTGTCCACCAGATGCATTTTTCCCGCATGTAAACGAGCCGCATTTGAAAATCACCCGCTTGATGGGCGTGCACTTGAGGCCACTAGCCGGTGTTCAACTTCTGCCGACCTGCTTCTCGAACTATCCTGCCTGCCCCTGATTGGACGAACGCATCGACTTGGGGGCCGTCTGCTCCTGGAATTCAAGCCAGACCGACATCAGAAACGTTCTCTTTCATTACAAAAACATTTCTGAAAGCAACTGAGGCGAGAAATAACCTGTGCAGTAGTTGAATCTGTCCTCGTTTTAGTTCAACGATGGCTAGTTAAGACATTTGACGAAAGTTTCGCAATGCGTCAGACCTCCACATGCTGCATCGAATTTGCATAAAGTAGAAGTCAAGTCTGCAAATGAGCTGCGGCCCACTCTGGGGAGACGCACCGGATCGCAGCTTGAAACGCATTGCAACCGGACCAGCATGCAATGGGGTGCCTTTCACATGGACAATGAATGAGATCAGGGAAATTGTGGGATCTAGTGGCAGGGTTCAATCCTGGTCAGATCGCCAGTTCGTCACAGGGCTACATAGAGAGACGGACAGTTCAGCAACTTCAATTTCCAAACCACGCATCCAATAAACATATCCACCTGAGACTACCCCCAAAAAAGGAAAATCTGAACAGCTAGCTTTGTGTGCAGCAAAATCTAATTCAGCTGGGACATTTTTTAAAAGTGAACAGATGTTTGCATGTTTGCAGTTGAAGAAAAAAATCTGAGATGCTGAAATACTACGTCTGCTTTTTTGGCTACAGCAGAAATATTGTTTATGGACTTTCACAATTGAAAAGCAAAGAAAAAGGAGGTGGGGTTGGGGGGGGGTTTACAACTGTCCACTCTTGCCAGTATTAAGGTAACTCTGTATTTAATTCAGATTACATTGGTTGCATTACATATTGTACGTCATGGGGTGACAAGTTCCTCGGCAGGTTTAATGGTGGACGTGGCTCTCTTGCTGTTTTCTGCCAGCCTGACATATGGACTGCTGATTTATAAGAGTTGTAATCCTGTCTAGATAACACTAGTCAGTAACATAATTCAGACACATTTTGACAACATGTCAAAAAGACCGAAAATGCAATTCATATTTTTCTATACATTCTTTAAGGTCTTCACCTTACTATGTGAACTGTTTTGAGAGGATATATGTTGTGAAGTGGTGCTAGAAGTAGAAATTATCTCAAATGTTTTCAATGCAATTTCCACTCCAGCACAGTATCTGCTCATATTCTTTCAACTGATAAAATTTGTTACCTGTGGCAAAAAAGCCAGTGTCAGCCTGTTGGTTGGTCAGTTCACCCCTTTGGTCCATGCGAGACATGGATGTGTTTACTTTATTAATATTGAACAAAAACCGCTGCCACTCTATAACCTTTTGTTACCTAAAGCTATTACATGAAGGACTCTCTTCAGTCCAAATCCTCAGCTCTCACCATTCAAACTCTACAGTCCTCCCTGCACGAGAAAAAAGATCAACATAAACCAATCATTTATAAAATAATTAAGAGCTTACTTTAAGCCAGCACCTTAAAACTACAATGAATGATGAAACTTGAATGTCAGTATTTCAAATAAAGTTCGCATCCCAGTCTGGGGCTATGTATAAAGTATGTCACATGCTGGTGCAATACACTTCTGCAAAAGCTATTTTTAACTGAAGTGTTGCCACCCTCTGATGATGTACATCTTGCTGTTTGTGAGCTCACCTGGAGCTATGGGGTCTTATCTGCCTCTGCTCCGATTTAAACCCACAAAAGCGAGAGAGCTTCTCAGAAGTGCCTCAGCAAAGCATGCAGTTTTGAGTTACGGGTAGGTCGGTAATGGAAACTCAGCCTTCGGGTTATATTGGACGCATGAGTTTTCTCATCAAACCAGAGAGCATGGTAATATAGTTGGTGCAGACAAACCTGGAAGGGTTTGTGGTAATTGTGGAGAATCGAGGGGTGGGAGGGGTGGTCGCTGAGGTCAGTTAAGGCTCTAGATGATGATGTAAGCAGTGAAGGGAAGCATTATGCTGCAAGGATGGAGGCTGGTATTGCTGAGTCTTCACTGCACGGTGGAGAGGCAGGAGGATTCTCTCACAGCTCTGTGATGAATGTTGTGTTTTTGTGTGAAAAAGATGTTTTTGAGGTGTAAGGATTTTCCATTGTCCTGTCAAAAGAATGTTGTCTTGTAAAATGCTCAGCATGACACATTTTGTAAATGCATGGCATTCATGTGAAATTAAATTCCTGCAAAGAAAAGACATGTCCAATAATGGTGTGGCATAGTTTCTATAAAAGAAAGAATAATGTGGAGATGGGCTGAAGTACATGCATTGTAGCACTAATGCGATACCACTCACCAGGTACTTGTCACAGCGACGCGACAAATGTTTCTGAGACGTGGTCATTTCTCACTTTTTGTAAAATGCATCTTGAATATCATTTTTCGAAAGTATGTATCATCGCAGGCTATTTTCTCCTTTAACCAACAGCATTCAGCCTAATGTGGCAAAGAGACAGCTTGAGTGATCTGAAAAAAGGATTTCGGAGAAAAAAAACGACTGCAGCCTCACTAAGTGTATCAACCAGCCAAGCGGTGATAGTCTTATCAGAACACTCCACAGAGAGCTCACAGCAAAAGTTTTCACATCACTGTGCCGCTTCTGTTGTTTTTGTGTGCAGCCGAGAGACGGAAAGTGTGTATGTGTCTGTGAGAGAAAGGGAGAGACAGACAGGCAGAGATAGATACCCTATAATGAGTTTCCATAAAGCACTCTCAGTGTGCTATCATTGTCGTGATTTTATGAATTCATCATAAAAGAGTGAGTAAATGTCACAGTTGAAGGTAATGGAATGGGACGCTGCGTTGAAAATGAAAGGCAGAGGAGAAAGAGAATGAAGAAGGAGGGGGGAAAGGAAATTGTAGGGGCTCCTGGGATGATTGGACTGATAACAAAAGCCACGGCTGGTGTTGTTCATGTGTGCTGTCTTTACCAGGGGACTCAGAGAGATATGGTGGGGGGTGGGGCAGTTCACTAGGAAAGAGCTGGCCATGTCTCTAAATAAAACACGACATTGATTTATGAGTGTGAGCCCACTACGAGTGTAGCAGGTCTCCACAAAAACCCGCACACACACACACACACACACACACACACACACACACACACACACACACACACACACACACACACACACACACACACACACACACACACACACACACACACACACACACACACACACACACACACACACACACATACACACACAATCACAGTGCAGTTAAACCACTGAGTACACTCTTGCACTGTACATCTCAGCAATTCCACTTCACTTCTTCCACAAGCTTTGGGCATTGCTCTTTTATTTTTTGTGAAACTTTCTTATTCATTCCACACCTACTTTCCTCCCAAAATCTAAATTTCTCTTCAGCCAACGTCACCACAATGAAGTGGACTTCAAAGCAAAGGAATTATTTAATTAATGAAAACCAATCGCTCTGCATTTCTACTCGGACATGAAAGCAGCCGGACTGTTTGTGCGAAATGATTGATATTGTGGAGTTTCTGTCCCACAACGCTGAAGTTTAAACACGGAGGCGGTGAGCAACTTCCATGCCAGGCCGACAGCAAATAAACACTGAAGAAAGTAATAAATTCTCCCTGGAAGTGGCTGTTTGTAAAGTCAGTTATGAGTTGTTGATGCCTTATTAAAACCGCTGCTTGTTATCTTGCTGTGCGGCTGAGTATTATGCCGTTGTCTCATTTATGTACCGTTTTAATGAAACCCGAGAATGACAAGGTTTCACGAGTGTAATGTATATTTTATGTCAGAAACAAATGAGCAGAAAACACAATAACGCACTTGACTTTTTTTAATTTGCAGCAGACGGTTGTTTGCTGCAAATCATATCAACCCTAAAGGGCCAAAATCATTGAGTGATAAAATAAGGAAGAACTGTCAACTTTAACAGTGCAGTGTGTAGGATTTAGGGGCATCTATTCGCAGAAATGGAATGTAGTCTCATAATTATCCTTTTATTAGTGTGTTAACACGTAAAACATTACTTGTGTTTTCATTACCGGAGAGTGAAACCTTTATATATTCTTCCAAATAGTTCTATCATGTTTCTACAGTACATCAAGAGCAGATAATTCAAATACAGGTTCTCAAGAAAGTGTTTTTGCATTGTTCATGCTATTCACATTCATAGCAGGCACCACTGATTCTCCTAAATGTTTAGAAGTAGAGCGCGGGGGTCTTCAGTTACTTGCAGTCTGCAACCTCATTGCTAGATGCCACTAAATCCTATACACTGGACCTTATAAAAGTCAAAATAGCCAGTTTCCAGGAATAGACCCATAGTTTTAATGATCTTTCACTGGTTGGCTTGAAGGACTGAGAAACTACAGATCATCAGGAACCGATAATGAACAGAATGAAGAGCTGGAGGTGGCGGCTGGTTGCATGAATTAATGAAGGAAATTCTGCTGAGTGTAGGCTGAAGGAGAAAACTGAATAGATATAGATGAACTGAGGGAGGAAAACTAGAGAAACAGTTTCTTACACATTGGATGCAGGTTAACTGAAAGGTTATCAGGAAGCCTTACAGATGATCTAGAAAGTTTTTTGATAGAAAACCAGGCACAAAGAGAAAAAGCTGATGACCTGATGAAGAAGCGACTGGAGACTAAAAGTGGGGTCAACAAATGTTTACACATTTACCTCAATGGAAGCAAACAGGTGACAGATTCACAGGACAGAGTTTACTTTTGTTCTTTGACCAAAAAGGAAGGGCAATATCTATCAGGAGAAACACCAAAGCACTGTGTCTGGGATAAGTTATTGTGCATATATCATCAAAAGGTCATTATCACAACTGTACATTTACACAGTGGTTAAAGTGTATGACTACTACTAAGACTGGAAAGCAAAACACCTGGATTAATGCAACACTTAACAAGTTGGACTAACAGAAACTTGTCTGTCCTCCTCATTCTGTCGACCTTTCTTGATTTCTGCATCAGGTCAAAACAGGCAGGAGCAGATTGGAACAGCTCAGTAGTGATCAGGACAATGAGGCTGCTAGATGAAGTCAGTCTGAGGATTCAGAACTTGCAGTTTAAAGCAGATCCATGACAGAAGTGACACTTTTAAGTTAGTTTGAACTTCAGTCTGCTTAGAATGTGTGCAAATGTCGTTCTGGAGAAGAACCAGCTTAAAGACAAGCAACTCCTTTTAAAAAGTATTTTTAGATTAATGATGTATGATTACTCTCCGTAATTTTTATACCCAGCAGTACTTTGAAGAGCTCACTCTGCGATCCATTAAATTAACCAAAGACCTTTTAAATGAGGCAAATCAAAGAGCGAGCTAACAATTAATACAGCTCTGAGAATAACATCAGCTGAGCTGACACAAAATCCCCGGCACACTGAAGAGCAGTGGTCCACTTTAACAGGGAAAGTTTTGGGAGGCAAAATGAACTTGGAAACTTCAGCTTACTGAAAACCTATAAATATATCTACATATAAAGTGTATGTTTTTCAGTGGTCTGTATTGCAGGAAGATGTTTTTACGATTTGATCTCATTTCTCACCAACATGCCACATTACTTCTTATTTAAATGCGTTTTGATCCCTGAACGGCTTTTGTTGATGAATGCTCACACACATCAACAACACATACATGCTGTTTCAGTGCCACTGCATGTACAGTCTGTGTTTTTGATTCGTTTCATCCTTTGATCAGAGATAAATAAATCCAAAATGAATGTGAGGTGTTTGAATCTTCTGCCTGTTACAGAAGGAAAAAAAAGTACCTTAGATAGGAGGTAAAAACAAAGCAACCTGAGTTGTCAGCAATTCTACAATCTGTACAGATGGAATGTAACATTAGAGTTGTGAGAAGTGACAAAGTAAGGTGTATCTATTCTTTTAATGTTCTGAAAGCTCCACCAGTAATAGTGCTTTCTTTTTTTTCAGCACCCTAATTTTTTTTTTTCATTCCAGCAATTTCCTTTTTCTTTTGGTTGAAGGTTGAATGTGTGTATCACCTCTTGCATGTAGAGTGGGTGTGCTTTAATGAATATTATCTCTCCATGCAAGGTTTATCACAATTTATTCAAACTTAACAGCAACTGCACTTCTAAAATGGCATCCATTAATATGTGATATTTCAAAGCCACATTCAACAAAAGCTGCTATTATCTAGTCTTTTTCTCTCTTTTTTTTTGATGAAAGAACTTTGCGGGATTCACGGCACAAAACAATGGGACAATGGGAAAGGTCTACACAGCTGCAGACGGACCACATGAATAGACTGGAAAAAGTCACCAGCGTCACCTTTGTACCTGAACCCAATATTGCACTATTCAGTTACAATAAACGTGGGAAATTCTGTGTCTTTCCTGACCCAGGAATAGCATATTACTTAACATTACTGTTTTTAGGTGGGAAACAAAATGGTTATCAACTAGCAACAGTATACAGTGCATAACTTACAATGGCAAATGTTATTTTGAAGGTCAGTAAGAAAGATTTAGGAAAGCAAACACGTCTTAGGGCCTTTTAACTTCTAACAAGCTGTCAGAACTGAAAAAAGGAAAAATGAGGCGTGGTAGCACACTGGGAGTGGAAGGGGCCAAGTTTTTTATTGAAATGACCCGACAGTGTCATAAAAGTCAGCTGAAAAAACTCATAAAAATACCCACAGTTTTCTGTTTTTTTAAGAGAGGATGAGCACTGACACTTGGAGATAAAGAAACCACAGCAGCAGTATACAAAAGTGGGTGACGTCATCAGAAAAAGCAGTGCATCAACTGATAATGCAAACAAATTTCCTTTTTATGATCAAATGTGGCTTGGTGGTCAGCACTAGAAGATCCCTGGTTTACATCCCAGCTTTCTGCATGGAGTTTGCTTTTTCTCCCTGTGCATGTGTGGGTTCTCACCAGTTCATCCGACTTCCTCCCATAGTCCAAAAACATGGTTTGGTTAATTGGTGATTCTAAATTGTCCGTAGGTGTGAATGTGATTGTTTGTCTCTATATGTAGCCCTGTGATAGACTGGTGACCTGTCCATGGTGACAGCGTCCCCTGTCTTCGCCCTAAGTCAGCTGGGACAAGCTCCAGCCCCCCCAGCAGTATATAGATGGATGGATAGATGATCAAATGGATGGCATTTAGGCATTCCTCTAGACAACATGTCTAAGGTATGTCATGCAAAGTTCTGTAATGCACTTGCAACATTGCAATGTGAACCTAAAACTAAAGAAATGAAATATACACAACATAAAAACATGAATCTTGGAAAAGGCCCTTAAAGTCCAGCTTGTACCAAGGTAGATTTAAGGAAAAAATTTGCTAGAAAGTGCTATTTTACATCCAGATACAAAGTGACTTTTTTCCACAGTAATTCAATGGCTAAACAAAATGGTTTTTATCTCTTTTTCAATGGATAATCGATAAATGTTTTTGAAACATACGCTGAACTAGTTTAACTAATTTTCTGCAAGTTTTTCTCCTTTCTCTGTGCACTGGAGGGGTGGAGTTATATAACTGATGAAAACTAAAGTGTCACTTTGAGAGAAATCATCACCTGGTGGGAATCCCAACACCAATTGTCTCTCACATTACGATCTCATGTGGAGTTTTTGCGAATTTGCTCAGATCCAATTTTTATCTTCTTATTAACTGGTGTCTCACCTTTACCTCTACGTGTCACATTCTGAATTTACAACTAAGCACTCACCTTGTTACAGATGGTGCTAAAAAGAAAAAAAGAACAGCGGGCAACCATGTAGCAAACAGATACATACTCTGAAACATTTTTGCAAAGACATTCCCTTCAGTTTCTGGGTTAATCTGTTCTTTGGCAAACTGAGCTTCATTTAAAACTCTGTGTATTTCGTGTGACTCATGTTGAGTGTGAAAAGTGCAACACTGACATTGCTCTTTCTTTCAAGTCATGTAGTCTTGCTTTGCATGTGAAGCGCAGGAAAAAAATATTCTATCTAAAATGAGAAGCAGAAGGATCTTGTACGTTGTCAAAATGTGTGCTACAACAAGTGTGATATTTAAAGTTTCTTAAGAAAGGCGAAGGTCTAAATCCTATTGCCTGAATATTCGATCAGGCAAGCAAAGGTAACAACCACGATGGGAAAAACTGAACAATCGTAATGTGTCAAAATCAACAAGCTCATCCCATAAACATAATCTCTTGGTTGCACCAGTAAACACAATATACCACTTAGAGACCATTTCCGCAGCCTCGGTGCTTCCTCTGAGTCAGTCTACAGCAGAATCAGTCATTTGAACATGATGTTTATTCACAGCTCTCTGCTGCCAACATTGCTCTGTCATGCAAAGTGGTGCCAACTTCCATGAAGTATTCAAAATCTGTTTGTATACTGTCAGATTCAGGAGAATAAACCTGTGAGGTGCAATCATGCAAAATGAAAGCGAAAATTAACAGAGGACTTAAAAGTGGAAAATACTGCACAAATAATACAAGCTACAATGAAAGCGGCATAAATCACCTGTGCCCTTTAGCTTCTGAAGTTTAATTTGTGAAAATGCATTTGCATGTTTTGGGCAGTGGCAAAACTGTAGCTGCAGAGATAAGAGGAGTTGAATAATTTTTTCTTCAAGTGTAGGCATATTTAAAGCATCACAGGTTATGTGTATAGAAGATTCCAAAGGAGGTTTATTATAACACCTATACATGTATATATGTATGTATATATATATATATATATATATATATATATATATATATATATATATATGTGTGTGTGTGTCACCAGCAGCACCTCTCACTCCACCTCCTCTTTGGTCGTCTCCTGTGCACCTACTCATATATGAACAGAGCTCTGAGGGTTCAGTGAAGATCACATCTAAAAGAGAAGACACTGGTGCATACGCTATCGAGCTGCTCCATGTGTGTGGAGATGTGGCATTTGGAAGAAGAAGAAAAAAAAGAGCTCGCGTGTTAAAAAAAGACAAGGTGGAGGGGAAGGAGGGGGGCAGTCGAGCGACAAAAGTACGCCAGCAAGCCATGCGCCAGCAAAGTGGGGAGGGAGATGCGACCTGTCAGAGTGAGGGGGCTGGCTGAATGACTTCACATCACCCTTTCAGCTCCAGCAACTTCCCATTTATATTGTAATGCAAATCCATGGCCTGTCCCAGATGGTGCTTTTCCAGCATCGTGGGTGCATAGAAATATGATTATTTATCCCAAGCACTCCTCAAGTCTTTAATGCACCCTCCTCCGTCTGTTTCTATCCCCACTCTCCGCTGGCAGCAGTTTAAAGTCGCTGCAGTGTGATGTGTCTCTCTCTAATGTTAAAGGAAAAAAGAATGGGAATTTGACTAGGGACTACCTAAGAGATTACAGAAATGCAGGAGAGAAACAAACCTAAGTGCATAAGTAAAGAAAAGAGGGATGGAATAAATAACTCGGGTCATTTTCTTGGCTGAGCATTAGGCTAAGAGGCATAAGTAGTCATTCTCAAGACTCAAAAGTGCTTTTAATCACCTCTGCTGTGCAAAATGCAGTCCACAAGCCCACGTCGATGCTGATCATCATGTTGCTGAAAGCACATTCAGAATTTTGCCTGAATCAATTCTCTCGTCTCTGCCTGTGTGGCACAAGTGGACAGGCTTTTTGTTTGCTGCATATACCAACTGCTCAGAACATGTTCAGGCTTTGTACAGTGTCAATACATGAAGCATCCGCCAGGCATCTTATGGATTTCAGAGATTTAAAATTTAATGAAGAGTGGGGGAAGCAGGAGATTATATTGGATCCGTTTTAAAGATATAGATTTACAAATATGGATATACTGCAGACAACTGAACTTCAAGACCAGTGATATTACACCCAGCTGAGCTGTGTTTATGCTGCCTTTGCAAACATTTTTTTATTCCACCTAAAATCATTTACTAGTCCATTTTTCAGACTGCTTTTTAATGTGACAACACTTTGTAGTCATTCTTGATGGGATCCTCTAAGCAAGGTCATGAACAACAGCATAAACAGCATAGCTGGAGGTTTCTGTGTGAAGTCCTGAGGGACTGTGTGTGCTGTGTACTATAAGTCGCTCTGTCATACCGTCAGCGTTTCTATACTTTCATCTTAGCACCTTCACCAGTTCTCCTGTCTATCTTAGAAGCATTTAGGCAGCGCTTGACACCTCCTCTGCAGAGTAATTAAATCACAATCTAATGTCAAATCGGCTCCTTCAACCCGTCACCTCATTATATGGTACATTCTGACACGTATTTGTATCTCCAACTTCAGCTGCCTTGACACAAAGTTAGAGAGAAGCAGAGAGGAGAATTATTACTTTAAGATGATGGTTAACTGTAAAATGAGGTGTCTGCAGGTGATACAGCAGCATGAAAACAGATGAGTTGATTTATTTAAGTTTAAAAAAAAAACTCTTAATTTTGTCTCCACTGTTTTGTCCCAAAAGCTTAATGGGCCAGTTCTGCCTGAGGGTGTAACACAAAGCTACTTTCTGTATCTGTGTAAGCCACAAAATGATCAGTATTCATATGTGTATTCTGAGTGTACCAGAAGTGGGTTATATTGCAAGTTGACATTATCTAATTGGCTTCATTTTCAGCTTTTTCAATTACATTCCATCTACACAGCTATAGATTGTTATGACAGTAAAATAATGCAATCATTTAGCCCAGTAATGATGAAATGAAATGCTCTCTTGGCCATTTGAGATGCCCTTTAGAGACTCCATTTGCTAGTCTACCGACAATTTAAGCAATGAGCAAGAATCAACCTCATATCAAGACGTAAAAATAACATTTGCACTGGTTACAACTTTTGTAAGAAATGCATTAACTGACACCAATGCTTTTGTTCTGGAAAAATTATAAAATTGAATAAAAAACAAAATAAACAATACTTGCACTGCGTCATTGAAGCTGCTGTTTGTTCCACTGCACAACAATTCCATTCAAGACTGGTGAGACGTACTGGATGTACCTAAAGGTCTAAATATTAACCATAAACCATCTGCGTTTCAGCCTGTTGACTATTTCCTTATATTTTGGCAAATCTGCATCATGGAAAGTCTTGCTACTTTTAATGCAGCTGCAGAGACTACATTATCTGTTCATGTTGGAGACAATCATATCTGTTTATACCCCCAGTACTGAGGTTTTTAAATGATTGCTGCTGAAACGACTGCGATGACCCCAGTATGATGGAAGAGAAAGCATCAATTTTGGAAAAAAACTCAGCAGCAATATGTCTCTACTGAAACAACGTCCTGGTAACTGGGGGATAATCCACGAATCTTGCTGTCAACTGTTTTCCTTGCAGCTATTTCTCAAGCAGAAAGTATCCCCAATGAAAACTGTTTAACAAGCATTGTAAGTCTGCTTTTTTATCATAATGGAACTGTATAAAATAAGCATTATATATAATTGATTAAAGCTATTTAGCTGGTTCAGCTGTTACCACATGAGGTATATGAGCTTTGAGTCAGTCTTAATGGCCTGTTACAGCCAACATGTGGACGCCACTGAGATTTTTTTTACATCTGCACACAGCTGGCGTGTTTCCATAATATATATGCTTTATTTTTCTCAAGTTTTCCAAATAGAGCAAATTAAAGGCAATCTAACTTTGAGCAAATGTGAATGGTTTAATGGAGCAATCCCCTGTAATTGCTCCACTCAGTCAAGCATTCATTAAGTGCTGGGGAGGTTGCCTACTCTCTACTTTTTATACACAGGCACAACAGATTTTCTCCCCGAGCAACTTTAACTTCAGATTCTTGACATTTTATTCCACGATTTTTTCTATGAGCCATTCAACATACAGTCTCTCTGAGGTGCATATGACATTTTTAACAGTGTACCTCATGCTGACTTTCACTATGCATCTGTAAACTTAAATTTTTACCTCCTCCAGAAAAACAACCAAGATGAGACAGTGAGTAGCCAGTATTGATGGTTTCGTGGAACTGCAATCATGGAAAAATCCAAACAGGGTTCAGATGCACTACAATATGTCCCAGTGTTCCCAAAGAGGAAGGAAAATGAAGGCAGGCTGACGGTCACAATAACCCCAAGTTGTCAGAATGTGCGGTGAACCATTTCATCACCTCTAAAAGAACACGCAATCAAGTCCACTCCAGCCCCTTTTCACAGCCAACAGCAATACACATTGTAGAAGAAAACACTACAGAGCACTTCAACGGAAATCATAAGCTTTCCTTCCGATTAGGTCTTCTTTTCTTAACTTTTCGAAAGCAACTGCTTGTATTCTGCAAGAGGCAAGATAACAACAAACATCTTTATTCAATGATCCAGCCATCAGGAGATGATTGTGTTCGTCGCATCTGGTCTCTCTGCATTCCACATCACTGTGCAAACAGTTTACCTGCCCACACAAAGAGCAGGAATTGGCCATAAGCCTGGATGGTCCCCATGTTTCATGTCACCATCTGTGCTCAAGGCAAAACCTCACTACGGCCATTATAGTGAAGGGCCAATGAGAGAGCTGAGCCTGGGAGGTGACGGGGAGGTTAATACAGCCCTACGCTGCACTTCAGCATCAGAAAGGGAGACGGACGGGGATGAAGTTTTTGAAAAGGATGAAAGTGATGGAGGGGTTTGTTTTTTTTTTTTTGGTCATAACAATAGACTATTTACTGTTGCTGCACCTCTTAAGAATTCAGCACATGCACAGTTTAAGGTTAAACTTACAGTAATTTTTGAATGAAACTGGGTCTTCGATTTCAGACCTAAGTAAACAAAAGCAGGCCTATTGTTTTTAGCCAAAATCTGTGGATTTCATCAGCAGCCATTGCTGCTGGCTATGCTAATGCTATCTCTAAAACTGCTTCTCCAGCTCACTAAATGTTTGCAGTTGATTTATTTTACTGCGAGAGCATGGGAAAGGACCTCAAAAATGCACACGACAGCTGCACACATAGAAAAGTGCATGTCCTCAGCAAAAATTCTGCATCTTCACCTGCTGATGATCCACAGAGGATGTGGAATTAAGCCAGCCAGACAAGCAGCAGCAGCAGGTCTCAGTGTTATGAAACAGTAAAATGTTATTGAGAACTCTTACATAAGCTTGAGTAGGTTAAAAGCTTGATATTAAGTGACATACCTGAACAACAAAAACTTTTGATGTTTAATTTTTGGCATTTTCAAGCAGTATGTTTCACATTTACAAGAGAATGAGATACAAGAGTTAGAAATTATGAGGCGTTTGGCAAACATTACGCGAGATGAACACAAGTTTGGCTCTAGAAGCATATTGCAGTAGGTGTTCCAGTCCTAAACAGGTATTTGTCTATTGTAAGCTCATAATGCATTTAGTTACTACCCACAACAATAGCCTCTTACATACCCCGTTGTTAGAATAATGATAGATGTCGTAGGAAGTTGCCTCGTTAGTCTGGCAGGCAAATGTTAGCAGCTCAAATTAGAACAGACAAGCACATTTTTGTTGTTTTCACACTGTAAATTCTGAAGATATAGAAAATACCTCTCACAACAGTACCATGCACAGCTGTTGAACATGCCAGGTTTAAAGGCCTGCCATTGTTGAGCCATAAAAACAAAAATAAAGAAGAAATAAAATCCCACCATTACATGAAACAACACTGAAAGCTACATATGAGAGCAATGATGAGAGATGAAGAGGCAGCATGAAGCTGGAGAGTAAACACAGAGAAATATGCCAAGATAACATAATAATCCCCAAACACAACAAAACAAATCTTAATCCGTATGAGGTGGACACCTGCAGCTTTTGACCACACTTGTCTTTGTATTTTGGGAGGGGATGATCACTTAAAGCCTGTGGTGTGTTCAGTGAACAGCAGAAAGTGCAGCATCACCATCTATAGGCCACAGCGGCAACAGCAGCCTCCAGCCGTAACAACAGCTGCCTTTTACACAGTGCCTGCTCGCCCTGTAGACACAACATTGTGCCCACAAACACCGCTTTCAGAATCAATTACTCACACACCACAGGTCACAGAACAGTTCATTACTGTTCAATTACCAGTGAATGTTCGATAGCGAGCCCATTACAGGGGAAAAGTTTCAACCTCACTGCCAAGACAACAGGAGAACAAGTATGACATTTTAATGATACTATTAAAGATGAGCGAGAGATGAGTGCAAACAACAAAATTAAAGCAGATTATGATGAGCGGTGCGAAATAAAATAAAGAGATTAAAAAAAGAGAGCGAGAGAGCAAGTTTTGACATCAGTTTAACTAACAATAAAGCAGGCTTCTAATTATTATCGATCAACTATACCCCATTACCCCGACTTGCTATTAATCTCACTGAGACCCGTAATATTCTCTTGATCAATGTTAATCCCATTTTATCAGAACAATGTTATGAAAGCACAGATTAAATGGAAGAAGCTGAGTGTTATTCTCCATTGATTCATACAGGTAGTTCAGCTCTGCAATCCCTTCAGCTGCAATTCACTTCAGAAACAGTCTGCAGTGGTTCAGTCTGCTGCAGCTAATTAGGTCACACTTGACACACCTTTTCATGTCTTTCTCCCCAGTAATTACTGTAGCAGAACACACTTCAGGTAAATAGAAAGTTTACTTCTTCCAGATTTATTATTTCTTCTCTCCACTTTCAGTAGATTTTCATACTCATTCCCATCAGTCAACTCTCCAGATTCCATAGTGGGCCTCCCAAGTGGGAAACAGCAGCACTTACTTTAGATTTCATCAGATGATATTTGACTAGGTGACACACGCATGAAAGAAGAAAAAGACTGAAATGGCAAAAAAAGCTTCCCAACTGAACGATCATCATGTCCTCATAGTTGAATAGATAAAATCCCAGCAAGTGTTTGACACTATTTTGACCTCTTGAAATGCAGAATGGTGGCTCACAAAATTTATTTTCTTTTAACATCAACAAAGTCAATTCAAATTATCTTCCATTGCATTTGATGTTTTCACAACATATTGTGTTCCATCTTTCCATGTTTGTCAGTCACCACAGAGGACTAAAGTTATCTCTAGAGGTTTTTCTCTAAAAGTTGGGCTTGTTTAATGGGAAAAATGCTGTAGATACTGGTTATGGAAGGATATATACAGTCAAATATACATATATATATATATACATATATATATATATATATATATATATATATATATATACATATATATATATATATATATATATATATATATATATATATGTATATATATATGTATATATGTATATATATATGTATATATATATATATATATATATATATATATATATATATATATACATATATATATACATATATACATATATATATACATATATATATATATATATATATATATATATATATATATATATATATGTATATGGATGATTAATGGCAAGGCAAATAAATGAAAGAAGAATTCTGCTGCACACATTTGTATTCTTTCCTTATGATCTGTTTTTTGTTACCATCTATTCCTGATGATATATATGTGACGTCACTATGTACTAATGCATTGTCACATTAATAAGTTGCCATTGCTGCTGCCATTATAAAGATCTACAGAAATGCCTCATGATGTTCCACAAGGGCTGATTAAACACTGACCTGGTGACTCGGCTGATACATTATCTAGCTGATGTTAGTATTGTACGTTTCCATCATAGAAAGGGACACAAAAGCTTTGCTGCCATCCTGAAAGGATCCATTCAGTCTTTTGTCATATCTGAAGAATGGGCTCTAACAGAAAAAGAGTTTCTGAAACCTTGGTTGGGCCACACTTAATAATGAGCTGTAATCACTTCTCAATATGTCTGATAATTTACAAGAGGAGGCTCCAACAGTATTTACATAAAATCTCACTAAGCTTCCATGAGGTTCATGAGGTCATTTCATAAACTGGTAAATACATTTGTATTTGATTCACATAAAAACACATTTAGCACAACTCTTAAATATTTTCTTTTAAAATGAATGAAAACCATGAACTTTTAAGTGGCAACATAAAAGCATTTAGAAAAATTCTGACAGTCAAACATTCATTATAAATTTCCTTGGAACTGGTAAAAAGCAAAGTCAGAAATACTAAGCACAAGTGAAATGTGCAGAAAAGGTCACATGCTTGTACAAAGACGGCTGCTCTCTGCAGAGCAGCAAAAAACTGAAGCTTCCATCTTCCACATCTTGGAAGGATCAACAAGCAACGGGTACAGAGGGAGTGTAATACAGTGGAAACCATTCATAAGCTCACAGAATAGGACAGATAGGATTCAAATTGGAAAAGAGCTTTTGGAAATGTGTTATCTTTGGATGAGTCTAAATTCAACTTACATGGATTCAATGGTTAAAAGTTTGCGTGGGGAAAGCTAGCAGGGGAAATCCAAGCAGACTGCGCTGAACCACAGAAGGGAGGGAACTTCCAAGCTGAATACCACAGGGGCTGTTGGCAAAAGACATTTTGATTTAGGTGTACTAATCCTTTAAAATTGGGCAAAAGCAATGCACATATGTAAATAACAAGAACAACTACAGAATGCATGAGCTAGTAAATACAGTGTGAAACTATGCAAGATGAGAAAGCCTGATGAAGTGTCTTTCTATATGAAATTAGTAAAAGGATTATGAAACACAAATGAGCCAAACATTTGCACTGACTGACATGTTGCTTCAGTTTTTAAAAAGCACAGCTCTACTGAAGCAGAAATGATGTATTCATCCATGGCTGAAAATAGTCCCCAACAAATGTCAAATTCACTTCTGTTTGTGCAATACTTGCTAAAAGTACAGTTTAGCTTTTTGGGTTTTTTGGATGAAACCATATCTTCTGTCATTATGAGACGTCAGGAAAGCAGGAAGAAGGATCTGAATGCAGAGCTGAGGCCTGTACCATCAAGCAGGGTTTGAAGACAAGATAACTTCTGGTTTAACTCTGGGTTTTCAGGTTAACAATGGTATTTCATTTTTACTGTGTATTGAACAGCACTAGCTTCTTTCCTGACTACATGAAGGCCTTTTGTGTAGAAAGGTGGAAATAAATCACGTAACATTTTGTTATAATTTTACAATTTCAGTGGCTACAGACAGAACTGTAATTTAAGTTAAGCTTTTTTGTTTGAGCCTATTAAATAGCCTATTAAAAGACATTAAGTTTGAAAAGTCACCTTTAAGAGTTGCTGTGGAAGCCATCTTGTCCTGGAGCTTAAAGAGGAGCGACACCCCTAAAGTCACCTTTTATGAGGTGTATGAGTAGGCGGGGTCTCAAAGCTGACTGGACAATAGACGTGTGATGAAGTTCAAAATAATTCAGCTGAAGGAAGCTTATTTGAATGTTCAGTTTTGATGGTTGATTGTGTATATATGAATTGTTGTTGGAAGAATCTTAAATTGATCTGTAGTTGCTGTTAATTTTGTCACCACCATATTAGAGCTCTTACCTGATTGGCCAGTTTGAACTGGAAAGGCAGGCCCTGCTCCACATAAATACCAGTGAGGAAAAGTCTGCTCTGAAGGCAGCACAGCGCAGCGCTGTACTAGCTGATATTTCTTGGGAAGTATTTGTTTGAAAGTTTACATTTTTCCTTTAATATTTTTGTAGTTTTCTTTCCTTTTGGAGACTGCTGCTTGTTTGGAAACTGTACATAAATGTACTTCCTATTTTTTGTTTTGTTTTGTTTTGGGTTTTTTTGCCAGTGCAATGTCTTGTGGCCCACATGCCTCCCTTGCTACCTACACGTCTCCTTGCAACACTGTACCATTATCATGGTAAATTATGCAGCACATCTAATCTGCTCTGGAACAGGTTATGTTCAAAGTAAATCAATGTGCATAAAAACTGTCCAGTCAATTCTCTTCTAGTGCATCCTCTGGACCTCTGGGTCACTTTGAATTTGGTTTTCAGTTTCTAAACCATTTTCTTTCGCTGATTAGCATAGTTAGGAGAGAAATAGATTCCTAGTTGGTGGAACTCCAGGCTTTCGTTCTTGATTTTTTTTTTTTACTGGTTGATTGCAAAAAATTTCAAATCTATTTTATTTTTTCTGTCCATTTTTGCATAGCATTATAATTCCAAAACAAATACTAATAAGGTGCCAAAGTCTTGGACCTTCTAAAACCATTTAAAGTTGCTGTAGGCTGTAATCTAGTAAAGTTTTACCCTCTGAATTAGTTTGTGGGTGTTTTTTTTGCTCCTGTCACATTTTAACTCACTGTGGGTTAATTTCTCTCTGCAAAATAAAGTTCTGCACCTCTATGGAAACTACTTCATTAAAAAGGAGCCACAGTTTTAAAATATACACCCCTCCTCCTGCAGCTCTTCTCTCTCCCCTCTCTCCCACTACACAAACATGCGTTTCAAGCCTAAAGTCAACATTCATTTGTGGCTCAAACCGCAGCCTCCCAACTGAAAGTCCTCCACTGTACCACCACAGCTTAGTCTCACTGTGGACTTTATTGCTATTTATAGTATTTCATCTGATTGGTGAAAAGTTCTGCTATTGGTTGAAGCTTCCCGTCACAGGATAGATTCGCTTAAGTCTGAAAACAGAGCCAGGCGGACGTGTAGAAACACCGCCAGGGTTGCAGAGCATACATTCAAATCGTCTTACACACCGTGAGACTACATTTAAGGACATTTAATGGAACAGATAATTGTAATTACAGCCAGATCTACTTGTGCCTTTATAATGGAGCAGTGATACTGATGACCCTATTAACTTACACATTCTCACTGGACATTTTCCAGCTTTCCTTCCTGCTTTGGCTGCAGCAACTATGTTGCATTTAGCTTGTATAATTATGAAATATTTTGTGTTGGTTTAGTTTTAGTTCTTCTTGTGAGAAACATGCAGTTCTACACCTATCCATGTTTGTAATTAGTCATCTGAGGCCAAACACTCCCACCTGCTTAGTACAGACTAATGTTAGATTAATGGGTTAGCAGGTATGTTGAGCTGAAAGCAAGAGTTTTTACAGTCATCAAGATGGTCTTTTAATGTGCTACATCACCATGGTGACTTATTCTGAAGAGCTAGCCTGATGCCGAGGAGGTTCTGTTCAGAGTTTGGGATCTGAATTGTGTGAAAGTAGCACTACCATTTACCAAATTCTTTCTGTTATAATTCTTTATGATTGTTACAGATTCTCAGTTGAGGGAATTATGTTATATCTTCAAACTTGTTGAGCTTTGCATTACTAATATCACTGAACGCCGGAGTGCATGGACAGTATTGGACACTGTATGCGTTGTGTCGCCATGGGAACTTACTTGTAATCAGCTTATAGTGTAGAAAATACATAAATGTATTTTTATGTTGGGTACTGATTTGCTGCCCAGTCTGTTTTGCACTGCTCATACTGCAGCTGATAGAACACATTTTAGACATTTATTTCATTTCTCTTTAATTTGGCCAAAAACTAAAGTGATTTCTATGCATCATTCATTATGGGATGATGTCAGACCTAAATGCACTTCTTCAGCATCATGTTTAAATGTATGAAGTTTAAAGTTTAAGAGCTCTAATGTGCAGCGATCATGTTAGAAATAAGCAAATGCATTTAAAGTGCACAGAGTGATAGAATAAAAATATTAACTTACATGATTAACATATTTTCTTCCCTGCATTCCTCACTTGCAGCATCATTTGGAGTAACAGTGTTGCTTTTAAGTTGAACATATTTTTATATTCTTCATAGCTCTCCGTTACAACAACCTGTTCCTCCTTACTGAAGCATGTGGCACACTTTCAGTACATTGTGTGCAAAAAAAAAAGAGTCAGATGATACATTACAGGAATACACACTGACTTTGAGCAAGAAAGAATTGTAACCAAAAAATTTTGATAACCCATTGTGATGATACTCGTTATCTCTCACTCGGGTTTTAGGTTTTGTCAAGTCAGCGCACAAAGAAAGTCTGGCTATGTCAATCTTGCTTTGTGGTACAGCCCTCTGAAGCTTACATTCAGCATGTCAGGTAGGACGGCAAACAATATCTGCGTAAAGGCAGTGATCAAAGTCCAAAAAACAGGGAAAAAGTCACAACAGGTAGTTATAAAACAAGGCAGGAATGTTCAGCTGAACATGCAAAGACAATCTGGCAAAGAGCAACTCTGCAGAGCTACAATATATAATGCAGGAATGGAAATGGGTGAGCCGAATGGGTCAAAGGGAGCAGGTGAGGTGGGTGTGATAGACAGGAGACTGGGTGCAGACTGAAATGCTGAGGACATCTGCTGGGTGGGAGGGGTGATTCAAGAAAAACAAACATGGAGCTCAACTGGCATCCCATGTCCCCACAAAATAAACCTGCTCCTAAATCAACACTGACTGATCATATGTGGCTTCATGTCTCTGTCTTTTATCTCTGGTGCTGTGCAGTGTGCAGCACTTAGAATGTGAAAAATCCAGGTTTTGATGAAGCTGAAATATTATTTCTACATGAATGTGAGCGTTGAATTCTTGTGACAGCTGCTATTAGCAGTTATTGTTGCAGTGAGGAGAGAAGAGACAGATCAAACTCAAGATAACACTGTTATCAGAGCAATTAATGCAGTCATTATGTACAAATGATAATGGCTTTTATTTGTCATAGCAGAAATAATTCAAACAGGTTTATTTGTTAGAAGCTTGCTCATTAAGATGTTTTGCATCAAAGAGCAAAATAATGTGCATAAAAACAACCATATTTTAGAGAACTGTTGAAAAACAGCAGCATGAATATATTATGAGGCTGAAAGCCATAAATCAAGCAGAAGACAATGAAAGCGTCAAAATGTTGAATTATTTTAGAGAACACTGCATGTTTGATCAAGGCTTTGAATCTTGCATGAAAGAGCATTTCCTTCTTCAAATGCTCCCTGCAGAGTTTGGTCTCACAGTGAAAAATAAGAGAGAAAGAGCGACAAGAGAAAGTTGGCTGGCAAGTACTGGCTCCCCTGGCGTCTTTTCCAGCACACAGCCAAGATGGCCATATTGTGTCTCTAAACAAATCGAATGGTTGGCACTGTGACAAGGCTGCCTCTGTGGTGTTCAGATTCACAGAGTCAGCACGACTGTGCTCCTTCATTCCCAGGTCACCGCATGCAGCAGCCAGCAGGGAGTCTCAGCCATGTTTACTCTGCTGCTGGATGGCAACTGTCTCATTAGTCTTTTGGCTGCAAGTTGGAAAAAAAATAAAACAAGAAGCATTGATTACTTTGTGCTAAGTTTATAAAATAGATGCAGTTCATCTTCACATCTTTGTGACTAAAGATTCTGGCTGGGTTGAGGCTGAGCTTAATTTATACATTTTAAAGAATGAACTCTTATTCAGCAAGCTATCTGTTTTTGCTTAACAGATCCATATATCGCTACTTGTTTCACAAAACACATACCAATACTTTTGCATAGGTAATGTCGCAATTTGCACTCACCAAACTCTACAAATGGTTTCCTCATTAAAAGTGTTTATTCTGGCTGCAATTTTATCTCATTGACTAGGTTACTTAGAAAATTATTCTCTAGCTGTAATTTGTCCAAATTAAATGATAAAATATGTAGCTTTCCTTCCAGAATGGCACAAACGAGTTTTCTCTGTGATGAGACTACATCTTTATTTGTCTGTGATTTCCAAAACTTTCAGAAATGACTGTTGAAAAATAAATCAAATTTATGATTTGAGAACGCTCTTGTCTGAGACTCCTCTATAGCAAAGCAAGTTCTTTTCGATATCTGGTATCACAAAACCTAACAACTGATATCGGGCTAAGTGGTCAAATTAAGTTTATTACCATCTCTAGAAGCCAAACCAAGAGTTCTGAACCTGGCTATAAGCATGTTCATATTAAAGGCTTGGTGTTGGTACGTCCTCAACTTAGGTCGTTTGGCTGTTATGCTGGAACTGATTACGGGTCGGTCCTCGGTTTAACTTATGCTGTTTCATTGTTACGTCGGAACTGGTTCGGTGGAACTAGTTGGCGAGTGGAGCGGATGAATACTATTTGTACAGGCTTTGTTTACATTTGCTGCCACATTAGATTATGCTGCATTTGCTAACTTCATTATGGTTCCCAAGCATAAGTCAGACTCTTGTTGTGTTTCAGTGTGAGCTACTGACTGATTGTCGTTAACGTAGTTGTACAAATATGTAAACTGATCAATATCACGATGCATGTAAAGGCTTTCTTTACATTTTCACCAGAGTTCCGACTTACAGTGAAAATCAGCTTATGGAACGGAACTCTGACGTAAGTTAAAGACCTCCTGTATAATCCTAAAGTAATGAGAATCTTGAACAAATAACAGAAGTTAAAATCAGCACAGCTGCTGAAGCCAGGAAGAGAGCTGGCAAAACAAATAAAAACTGCTGACTTTGAGAATGCGTATGTTAATAGACTTACCAGTTTCACTGCCCTATCATTAAGGCACCAGTAGATCTCACTGTAATCGCATTGGGTAATCCAATAAATTAATGTATTGCAGATTCTTATGGTCTGTAAGACAATTTCCCCCTTACTTGTTCAGCAGCATCCCCGGGGGTGTTAGATAGTCTTGGAAGCAAGTAAACCACAAATATAAAAAGCATAAAAACCAGTAAATAGGTTTAGTGCAAGTCTTACAAGGTCAACAAGAACCAAGGCCTCAGTGCTTTAATCAGTCTCTGTTTTATTATAGCCTACCTCTTATAGGGCTAAAGAACAAATGTTTTAAAAGTGTTTGCAGCAACAGTAAAAAAAAAAGAAAAAAAAGTAAAGTGAGGCAAACTGAAGTTCCCTCCATTGAGAATCTGTATTTCTCTTATCTGTGCTTGTCAGCCAAAGTCAAAAGGTTTATGCGATCTCCAAAAACTCTTATTTTCCCTTTTCACTACCCTCACAGGAATGGTGATGCTGCTTTCTAAGAGATATGATCAGTTAGTACACCGTGTCCTTATAAGTGCTGATCTGCTATCTTGAACATAACCTGCCTCGGAGCAGGGTAGGTGTCTGGTACCAAGTTACCAGGATGATATGCAACGGTAAGACGTGAACCACCTTCATGAACACCCTGAGTGAAATCATGTTACCTTGCTAACCCCAAATCCTGCTTCGTAGCACAAGCCTCAGGTTTGTTTTAGTTTGAATACTAACAACTTTGTTGGGGTTGGGGTAAAACCATGGCTCGAATTAAAATAAGTAAATGATGTTTGTTATCGTGATGAAAATAATAAGCATTTAGTTAAGTGTTTCAATCACAACATGACTCAAAAAGCAATGCTGAATGTCAGCTAGAAAAGGAAATGGAAATATGTCTCTATGCAAATGTCGCTCAATAATATCAACAACTTTTTCTTTCACCTGACATCAAAACTATTGTTTTGGGACTTTTCCTGAAACAGCTGATGTTGTTGTTTTTCTTGGGTGAACAGCCTCTTATAATCATAAACACATAGTTGAGTCTAGGGAATAACTGGTGTCACATTGAACTACAACTACAACTGGCCCATCCATCCACTCCAGTGTTCTCCCTCTGTCCACTGTGTGGTTCTAGAGAGTGATGCTAAAAATGTCATATCTTTTGGGATGCGTACATTTTAGTTGTTGTTACAATGTAAATTCTAATGCTGCACTTTGTTACTGTTCTGGACTAGATTAGATATTTTGTTAACACTGCTTTCCTGTCCCAACACTGTCACTAATGAAGTCATCCAGTACAACACAAGAAAACCCACAGCTCGTAAGTGGTCACAGATTTAAGTCAGCAGTCCTCTGACACTTTGAGAACCAAAACTTAACATTAAACTTTTATTTGGTGTTTATTACAGCACTGTAGTGTTGGAGGGGTTTGTGCAGGGGGCTCTGTTTTAGTGGTTACTCTATGTATATCCTATAGTGAATAAATACAATTTGCCCACTTTCATAAGGACACCACATAAAGAAGCTTACACTGTCAGAGACAATCACTATTCTCATATAAAGCTGTTATCTCTAAAGAGTCCAGAAACCTCTTTGCCTGTGAAACCGAAATGGCTCCTCTCTCTGGGACGATAAATGTCTATTTTTTTACGACAACTCTGCAAAAGAAATGTCTCTGTGACACACAGCTACACAAACCTCATGTGCACACCGCACACATTCCTGCACACACACACACAGGCAACAACTCGGCAGTCTCAGACGCACACATCCATTACTGAGTTCCCAACAACAGCCCTTTACAGGCAAATAAAGGGTATTAGTGTAAGAGCTGTAAAACCTGTCACACTTCCAGTTATATGTGTCAGACAGTCAAACTCTGAGGAAAAAAAAAGAAACATGTCCAGCGGGAGATAAAAGAATCGATAAAGGAAAGAGAGAAAGTGAAAAGAGAGTGAGATTAGCCACGTATATGCTGTGTACTGACTGGGATGCAAGCAGGCTAATTGCTCAGAGACCAACATGAGGCACTGGGATGAGGGGATGAGGAGAGTCAGCAGGAGGAATTGATTGTTAAAGTGTTCTGGTGTGTGTGTGTGTGTGTGTGTGTGTGTGTGTGTGTGTGTGTGTGTGTGTGTGTGTGTGTGTGTGTGTGTGTGTGTGTGTGTGTGTGTGTGTGTGTGTGTGTGTGTGTGTGTGTGTGTGCAGGCAGTATTCTGATCCCCTTTACTTCCTTAAATAAAAATACCAATACCACAGTGTAAAATTACAGTTTGCATACAAAATATCTGATTCTTTCATGCTTGCAAAATGGGCTTGAAGCCACACTAATTCATATGTTTTTAGATTAACAACAAATCAAATGTGTCAAGTGAAAGTTGTGGCACTTACTGATGACTTACAGTGCCTGTAAAAAGTATTTAGTGGAGTTTGCCAGAAAGCATTTGGCAGACTCTGAAGTTAGCTGGATGATGAGAACAAAACTGAGTTTTTTGGCCATCAGAAACTATTTCTGATGGACATCAAACTCTGAACATTATCTCAAACACACTAACCCCACTATGAAGCATGGCGGCAGCAGCATCAACATGTGGGAATCCTATCCACTAGTACAAGTATGGCATTTAAACAAATACATTCGAAAGTTTTACCAGCAAAATGTACATTTTTTTGATATGATAGACTTGTTGTCCTATTGATGCTGATGCAATAACATGTAAGCGGCTTTAGAACTATACAAGTTGTTTTTGTGTTTCGTGAAAGTGATTGATTACTGGCTCAAAAATACATCTTGAGGAATATAAAAGTATGCCTCTTAATCATAAATTCACACACAAATGTTGACAGAAATGCTGTGCAAGGTACTGACCTCCCCACGGGGAGCTTCTTTGGGTTCAGTGTCTTGCTCAAGGACACTTTGAAAGGAGGAGGTGTTGCTTCCTTTAGAGCTCCAGTGATTAATGGACAACCCTCAGAGTCACAGCCAGCCAACAAAGCAACAAGTATTATACTGTAGTAACAAAGTACTGAGTTACTATTTTCACTTGCGGGCACTCACAGTGGCCACCTTTTTTAAATTAAAATATCATATAGCAGTGATTATAGAGATGATTACTGATTTTGTGTCAGAGAGAAGTAAAATGTGAGCTGTCTGTGTCATTTGTTAACCACCGAGCAGCAGACCAAAAAAAAGCATAATTTACACTGCCACCATGAGCAACGACAATTGGCTATAAAATATTCCATTTGTCACCCTCATCCACTTAATTCCATTTCACACACGGATCAGTTGTATCAGTGGCAGCTCATCCTCATTTAAAACCATTAATGACTTCTCCTGCGGAGAATTTAGCAGAATAGATGTGATTACTTTGTCCTTTTTGCACGTGTTTGCCTGTTGGTGTCCAGTTCATTTGCTTGCATACCAGTTTGAGGTAAGTGCTTAATTATTGTGTTGTTTGAGCGCTGCTACAACGTGCTCCATCAACATTTGTACTGTAATAAATGATGAAAGCATATTAAAAAAATTCTAATTAATACTGGCCTCGTCTTTGGTTTCAGCTCAGGAAGATCCTGGTTGTTATTCATCATCGCTTACCTCCATCTCATGCTCGGATCAGTAGTGGCAGTAGTAAAGAGGATGGGGAGGCTGGGAGTTGGGGGGTAATGATGGCACAAGCTACAGCTGGGCAGACATAGGAGGCACATTGTGTGAACCATCTAGTGTGTCACTGCCTCTCAGCGGTGGCCTCGGAAAGCTGCACGACTGATTCATCTTCCTTCAAGCCTCATCCCATTCTTAGTTTCTCTGAATCTGTGCTAATTCTCAGATGATTCCAGAGAAAAAGTAGAGTCCAATTTATTGCGAGTGAAAAAAAAAATAGCCAGAGGATTTGCCAAAGATCTGGGCCTGTAATCATCAAAGAACTGTACACAGGACTGCTCTTAAGAAACAATATGAGAACAAAAGTATTCTTTAGTCAAAGCAATTTAAGAACAGTTTATCTAGCAAAGCGTCGAGATGCAGTTAAAGAGCAGCGTTCGAATGTCACATGCAATGCAGTTTATTTGTGGGGATGATTTTAATCAACCTCTGATGTTATGGATGATATTATCATTAATCTAATATCAATTAAATCATCAAAACCCTGCTGTTTGCGTCCCAAGAATGTAGTGTAACATCCAATCAAATGATCAAATCAATAATCCCTAAAAGCGGGGTGTGTGAGATGCTCTCACTTCCACTGCTTGCAGTTTGATAAATACAGGCCCCAGGCTGTATGCAGCACTTGTTCTCAATCATCACCGTCACATCTCACAATAAAAAGATCAGACAGGACTTTGTTGAGAGATGGCAATGAAGATTTGGTTTAAAGCTTTTGATGCATGCTCTCCCGCCGTCATCAGTTGCTAAATGGAACAGACGCCTTAAAATTGACCCATTATCTGTGTCACACGAGATGGCATTTGGCAAGAGTGTGAGCGTCATCTCAGGATGCATTTTACACAAGTATAAAGTGACAGATACTTGCTGCACGGTGAATGTTAACTACGCGTTCACTCTCTATTGGAAAAATAGACGTATACCAGGAGGAACAACGTTACGACAGACTACAGCCTTAAATTAATTTGCAGTAACCCTCAGAAGAGTGTAATTATCTCTCCACAGGCCACCATCACAATCTTCCATTCTGATGAGTTTCTATTTGATTATCCCTTTCAAGATCGTTCATTTTAACAGGAGATGTAGCACCTTACTTTGATCCGTGTCCTTGGGCACAAAAGACCTCGCAAAACCTGTAATTGTTTGGGCGGATCATAAAATAGCGGCATAAGATGAAGGGATTCTTGTCACTTGTGAGGAATTTTCTTGGGTTTATGTTACACTAATTTATTAGGAGAGACGGATCACTCTCTCGGTTTCAGTCTACTTCAACCAGGATTTATTCCACCTTTTGGAGACACTGGAAAATATGCTGTTTAAAAAAAAAAAAAACTAATGAATTAGCTGCAGGATTACTGTGAGATCGTTAAAATTCCCCCTTTTTAACTCCAACCTCCTATTCAAGGACACGCCACACCGATGACACATCATGCCGTTTTATTTGTTGCTTTTTCACCCTCTGTGCTACAGACGTTTGGGCATTGTTGCTGTAATCTATCATTGTCAAATGAATTATGTCCTGGTTTTATGCCAATATTTTCTTTGTAGCACTCAGGCAGTTCATTTGATAGCTGGTTCCTGGAAAATTGATGTGCGAATCAATGTATTCTGTATGAAGAATGTAGCCTAATTTGTTTTAGAAATGATACTTACAAATGTTGATTTGACAGATATTGATTATCTAATGAAATTATGGCAACAAGCCCAGTCAATGAGGAATGAGCATGTGGGCTACATGCAGAGAAATCATCCAAAACCTGAGTTACACCTAAAGGTTCCAATGTATCAATATTACCAATTCATATCCCAGATGATGTCACTACTCACTCCAGTGAATCCAGGCAGCATGTCTCGGGGTAGTAATTAAGGCTGCTAACAGCTAGTCCTACATAACAGACAACCAATATGAAGCTTTGCTTTGTGTATCAATAATTACATCAACAGGCTCCATACTAGAGAAGTTCATTTGTTTCATGTTAAATAACACTCTGGGCTCTGCAGTTCTGAGAGCTCACATTGTAATCATTTGTTATTTTCTATTAAAAGAATGTCTAATATTTAATATGCCTTTATGAATAGTGATGAAATTAACATCAAATAGTTGAAAGAATTTATAATGTTTAGTACATCAAAAGTAAACAGAAGTAGCCTTAAATAATGCTTTTGCCTCCTAGTATATGGCAGTATGACTGCATATTGCTGCAGTCACTTGTTTATTAAAATAATTAGTGGTGATTCAGTCTCCTCTGTTACTTAGTAACAGATCAGAACCAAATTGGGTGGCATTGCCCACTACTACTTTTAGCTTTCCTCTTCATACAGTTGTCACTTTGGAAATCTATCTCCTTGACATAATCCCATATTGTCCTTGTGTCTCTATCTCACCGTTGTTTGTCTTTATGCTCCTCTGAGAGTAGGTTTCATCATCTCCTCTCTCCTCTCTGTGTGTTTGCGTAGTTTGTTACTATACTGAGGTCTCCATGCTGAAGCAGAGAAAGTGCAGCTCAGATTCTTACCTGTGCAGCAGCACACAGAAGCTGTTTGACGTCATCACAGGTTCATATTATAGCTTCTACCTCCTTCATGATTTTCAGCGCTGCCACTTTGTTGTCTCCTATTCTGTATACTTAACATCTTTGCACGTCATTTCAGAAGAACCCCTGCTCTGGTGTTCTTTCTGAGGCTTCTTCTAGTTTTCTCCCAGTTAAAGTGGTTGGGGGGGGGGGGGGGGGGTGTCTTGGTATGAATAATGGGAAGACAAAATTATATCCTGTGCAGATTTTTTACTGCCTCGAGGCAAATGTGTGATTCATTATATTAGCTTACATATCAAAAAAAACACACTTAGAAGCTGCTTGTGCTGCATTTGATAACTCACTTGTTAGTGACCTGGACCACAGACCATAATTACTCAGGTTTACATATTTTGGACCCTTCAAGGTGGTTGCAGGTGAGAGCACAATTTCTAAAACAAATGTAAAATAACAACAGCACCTCACATGTTGCTATTATCATGGTGCATGTCGCTTCCCATTGTGTCCGCTTTAATCAAACTATTCTTTTAAAGATGGGAACAGCAATGAACATCAGTTAACTTGCTGCAATGTAAGCACATATACTGTCCTCTAGTGGCTAAATGCTTCACATTAATTTACTCTTTGCGATTGTCCTTTCTGAAATATCTTCTGAGAGCGTTTTCACCTGTAGAGGGCCCCCTTGTCAAAGTTATTCTATGTGATCTTTCCTCCTGCTTCTCTGTCATGAGTTCATATATAATCCTAAACATCCCATATATGTGAGAGCACAGAACAAACACATTGCACAGTCTGACTTGTTGCACGCAGTAACAAAATGTTCAGGGTCATCAGTGATGTGACAATGTGAGACAGAGAGACTAAGTGTTACTGTGTGTACCCACAAGCAGCCAGAGCAGATGGCATTTCATAACCAATCACCATTTTAGATTCTATTACCCAATCAGTTTTACATTTATATGTAAAGTAGCCTACTATTCCAGCAGACCAACAGATGGCTGGAAATGTATGCTCGGGGACACTTATGTAAAGACTTCATGGTTTCTCTTCCTCATCTCAAACCAAAAACAGGTTTTAAAAATAGCAAATGGAAGCAATGTGCAGACGTTACGGCACATGATGTGATTTTATCTCATGACGGTGGAGAAAGTGTGGTGTTTAATGGCCTGAAATATGAGATGCTACGCTTGGGAATGGAGGTATATTTCTTCTTTTTTGTTGTTTATGGCCATTTTTATTTTTTGCTTCATATCTCAGATAGACAGGGGCACCTAGAGGAGCTAGAACCAGTGAAAGCGACAATGAGGGTTCCTGGGCTCAATTCAAACACAGACCAAACTCTGCAGAAAAGAAATATGACCAGCTGACACAATTGCACAACTTACTTAATTTAGTGTTTTTTTCTCACATTTTACATGTCAAAAACTAAATTACTATTATCTGGTACCTCACTGCTGCTAGGGGTTTCTCTACTTTTGATTACCTAATGTACTGCTGGTTAGTTTTTAATTTTAACAGAGCAAAGTACAGTGTAATATCATATAAATTGATCACATTTTCGTTGTAAAATCCTAATCTATACCACATACAATCTCAGCTGCAAAATGTAGTGGAGAATAATTTTTTTTTTTTTTTTTTACAGGATTAGTAAATTAATAGAAATCTGAATCAAAAAAAGGAACAAAACTAAAGTTTGTTCTTAACTATAGTACTTGAGTAAATGCTATTATTGTAGTTATAACCATAATCATCCCTGTTTTCACAAAAAGCACTGATGTGATAACTTGCTGAATAAAAAAATATAGGCTAAACCTGATCAAAATTTAAACAAAAAGTGAATTTTTAGATTACCTATAACCTCTGATTCAGCAGCAATTGAAATTCCTTATGGGTCAAGTTCTTGTTACCTGTTGAATTGTGCTAGTGAAATATGTAGAACTGTTTTTGAACCAAATTTACCCCATTCTAACCATGAGTCTTTTTGCACCAAAATAACCAAATTAAAAGTTAAAATATCATAATTTATTAAAAACACATTTTCTGTACTGTTGCTCTAAGATACTATACTATACTGCTATATATATATATATATATATATATATATATATATATATACACTATAGCTGCAACACAAAAAGTCAGCAGTGAGGATGCCTTTGAATCAGATTTGTTTTTATCAAATAAAAAGGAATCCCAATTGATAAAAAATAAAAACAGAACAGAGGAAGACAAGTGAACACAACAACATAACAATCTCACACAGAGTCAGTTTGTTTTTGAATTTATCAAACTTGCATTGAGAACAATAAAACACACACATTTACTGGTCCTTCCCTTTGGTTTAATAAAACAATACTGTAAGAGACTCACACTGAATCTGACTACAAACCAAGTCTGCAAAGAAACAACATCTCCCTGGCTGGAAAATGCCAAGTTTTCCCAGAGCTGTGGGACATTTACTAATAACCTGCTACATATCTGTTATGTGCTACATCCATTACAGTTCAGTCAGTCATGTAAAAGGCATAATCTCTTTATATTAGAGTGCAGTAGTGCACTTCACCTTCAAAGCTGAGTAATAAAAGGATTTTTTTTAAATTCACTGAATAAAGGAGCCACATATTTCATGTGCTTGGTCAGAGTTCTTTAAGGCTTTTTAAATATAAAAGTATAATGACATCATCTAGCAATGGCATGAAAAATTCAGGGTTTTGTCTAAAGCAGGAGCAGACTCCATTGAGGATTGTTACATACATTCACTGAACAGTTATACAATCATAATCATCATAGTCAAAATACTTCGTGTCAAAATTGTAAAATGAAAGCCCAACTTTTTACATCTTCACATCACACTCATGCATTCTCGTTGTTGTGCTATACATTCTAGTTAGCATGCACTGCACTGTGGCTGACATGCGAGCAACCGAAGATCACTAATATAAATAATGTCAAGGCAAAATTGGAAGAAACTCATCCTTACTTTACAAATTAACTATTTTCAATAGCCACAACAGTCAGCTTATTCATTAAACAGAATCTGTGTCTTCGGACGTGCACAAAAGAGATGTAACACAAAATTCAGTGTCTTTCAAAATACTGTTTCCAGCCTGTGCAAACACTTTCCCCTCATAAAGACGTTCTCTACACTGACTTTCTCCTCAGGCGAGGGAACTCCCGGAAGCTGTGCCCAGGTGAGAGTGTGCTTCCCGGGGAGGAGAGTCCAGTGTTGTCCCTGGAACCTGGCGAGCAGCCCTGGATCCTGTAGGAGACTGAATTGTAGTAAACAGAATTGATATGGCAGCCGTGGTGTTCACTGTGGGACACAAGAGGGCTGTCACAGACCCCCAAGCGGTAGCAAACGCAGGAGCAGAGGGAGCCGAGGCTCGACTCCTGCCTGTGTCTGCCTGCCTTGATCTGAAAATGTAGCCGGTGGCTGCAGGGGCTTCTTCGTCTCTCCTGGTCCTCGGCGGGGGAGGAGATGAGGTTGGTGCGGCTGGTTCCTTCCCCCATTGGGAGGAAGAGAGTACTCTGGCTGTGCACCATGTTGCCCCTGTTCCTCTCCCTGTGGCTGTCTCTGCTCTGCTCACCAACAACTCGTAGGCCCAGGCCTCCATCCAGAAGGCCCCTGTCCCTCTTCAGTGAAGCCCTCTCCTGAGCGTCTCGCCTCTCATCCTCAGTGTTCATGGTGAGAAAACGAAGCACCACCAGATTCAGAAAAGCCCCAATGACGGTCAGCCCCACCAGGATGTACATGAAGCTGAAAGCAACGTAGGGCGTCTTCTTCTGGAGGTCCTCCTTTTTCTGCAGGGCCACGAAGTCCCCAAAGCCAATGGTGGTGAGCGTGATGAAGCAGTAGTAGTAAGCGTGGAAGAAGCTCCATCCCTCATAGTAGGAAAAGGCTGCAGCTCCCACACACAGGGTTCCAATGCAGGACAGGAAGCCCACCAGGACCATGTTCTCCATGGACACCTCGGTGCGTCTGAAGCCCAGGCACTGCTTTGTCTTGTGTAGGAGATAGCGGACAAATGTGTTCATCCTTTCCCCCAGGCTCTGGAACATGACCAAAGTGAGAGGAATGCCGAGAACAGCGTAGAACATGCAGAAGACCTTTCCTGCATCTGTGCCTGGTGCTGCATGTCCATAACCTTAATGCAGAGAGAGGAAATTGGAGCAACACTGTGATGCACAGTGTGATTGGATTGTAACACACGCACCACCTGTCTATATCTTAATTAGTGTGCAATTAAAAGCAAACCTTAAAATCTTGCAACAATGCAGAAAAACGCTCTGTGACACATTTTCTTTATTTCCAAAGGCAGAAGCCGCACATTAACTTACCAATGGTGGTGATGACTGTTATGGCAAAGTAAAAGGAGCCCGCGAATTTCCACTGTCTGCCGGCTCGGTGGGGTTCAGCTTGCAGCACCACTCGCTCGATTTCGTGATAGTCGTCCTCGGAGAAGCGGTACTTCTTCTTCATCTCGCTGCGCTTCTTCTCCAGGATGCCCCTACGGGAGCTCTCCGTCTCCGACTCCAGCGCGTCAAACACCGCGGCACCGACCAGCAGGTAGGAGAACATGCAGAGGATCAGTGACAGGGTCCGGACGTTTTGCTTCTTCATCCTCGGCGTCGGCATGGAAAGTCGGGAGCGGCGGCGTCGGCGGCAGCGGCACAGTTACAGGTGGCACTGCTTCTTCAGCTTCCACTCCACATTGGCGTTGCAGCTTGTTGCGTAGCGCCAGAAGAGGCGGGCAGAAAAATAACACTAAGTAAAAATAAACAGAAACAAACCAACAAAAAAAGCAATGGGCATGCGTGTTACCAGGTTCCAGTCTATTGTTTATGTAAAAATGCGCATTTTCAGCAGTGCGCGTTGAGAGCGATCGATGCTCTGGATACGGTCATCTGTTCGAGCAAGTGGCCCCAGGTTGCCTCTTCGCATGCGCAAAGCAGTCACCAATAAAAACCTGTGTGTAATGTAATATGTAATAAATATAGTGCATAGTAGAAAATACACTGTAACCTTTGGCACCGAGGGTCAGTCTGGTTAGTGAATTCCTGATTTGACCCTGCAGATGCCAGTTCATTATAGGGAGCAGAGTCCAGCACCATGGACAGCAACCATCTCCATTGTGGCTCCACATCCAAAGGAAGTGAAGAGTTCAGGAGCTGAGAAAAATGGAACAACAGGGTTTTAGCAGCACCTAACACCATTTCTAAGCTACACCAAAATACCAAAGTTGTAATGTCTGCACCTAAAGTAACAAAGACAACATGCTGAAAGTTTTTAAAATCTCTTCTGAATCAGTTTTATTGCCAAGTAGGTTTGCACATAGGACCAAATTAAAGTAGTGATTTCATGCATGATCGTAAACACTGACAATAGGAGAATTTTTCAGAACAGGATAAAAAAGATAAGAAGTGAATGTTACAGATTAAAAGAAGGTGAGTTAAAGTTAGCACATTTTTTTTGCTTGAGAACGTGCAAAATTGCATAGTATATAGTCTAAACAACTTGAAATGTGAAGAGGTTAATGATAATCCTATTTAAAAAGCTGCACATCAGTGTAATGCACTGAGTCAGTGTCTGTGGTGGAGGTGTCTCTACCCCTCAACTGTTTAATTAGTGTAAGACAACTAAACTTAAAGTATTCACTTGCCATAGAAATCAATCCAGAAATCTACTTGCACCCTGTCTAAATAATGACAGAAACAAAGACACTTTTAGTTGAAACTATAGATCTTTCTAGTCTTGTGGCATCCCATGTAAATTTGATTCACTTTACGGGTTTACAGCGTGTTGTAATTGTCAAGGTATCACTTGCAAAGTCAAAAAGAATCAAATAAATAGTAAATAATTGCAGTCAAATAGAAATAACTAAACAAAGAAACCTCAATAATAGGTCTAACAATACACACAACAATTTACAGTTAATACACTTATAAACACACATGGTAAGAAGTTGAAAACTTATCAATAAAAAGTCATTTTTAAAAAGCAAATCAAATGAAAATGCTGATGTAAATCTGAGAGTTCACCAAAATAAAATTAGATAGAAAATTTTACTACTGTGTTATCCTGGACACCAGTCTGTGTTTGCATGTGTGACTCTGCATATTAGACAATCGGTGCATGTAAATACAGTGGCTGAATAAACGACGCTACATGCTTCCGGACATTTACTGTAGGTGATGCTGGTTGCCATGGTTACTTGTACAAGAAGCACAGACTTTGACTGTCACTGAGGATGGAGCTGATAGGTTAAGTGTAATGATCCAGCCCCTCGCTCGGGTAATTATGTTGTTACCGCATCTCCACGTTTTTCTTAGTCAAACATGGCGAGTTAAAAGGAAATATCACACGCTTGTGTCAGACAAAAACTCAAGAGAGCGTCTTCCATATGCCACAGCAGGGTTTAGCAGCACCGGCAGCGTATCGCAGGTGGATTATTGTTTGTTCTTTTGTTCCTTTCAAACAGAGCAACCTGCTCTCTGCGGTCCTGTTTTTGTGTTAAGTGGCTAAATCAGCACACTTACATCCCCGCTGTGATTCAAACCAGCTCTCCATAAATCAATTACATCTCAGCTGATAAGAGAGGAACCTGAAGCCCTAACAGCCAGACAGCTTTGTGTTCACATCCTTTTCAAAGCCCAAGGACCTGGAACAAAGTAAGGAGGCCCATCAATCCTCATTGGGCCACAGATTAAAGATAAATATTTAGACTCAGAGCGACGCTTCAATGATTGACTTTTGCTATCTCTGTTCTCTCTGAGGTACATTTCTTTATCACATGCACATATATTACAGTGTTCTACATACGAGGAGGAAATGGAAGCAAATGGTGTGGATTATGGAAATGCAATCTTTTGTCCACTCTCAGAATAAGGCAATAGAAGGAATTGGGAGAAATTTGTGAGCATAAATTGATGTAAAAACATGTCCTTTTTTTTACCCAAACATGACATCCTCCCAATTTTAGTTCCTTCACACTGTCCACACAGAACACTTGTCCATTTTTTATCTCGCATATTCAAAAAGACTATGTTTATGATGAAGTGGAGAATATGCAGATTTTACAAAACCATTTTAAAGATGACGTGACATGCACTGGAAAGTACACCTTGGACCCGAAGGAACATTCCTACTAAATAAAACTCCTGTGCCATTTCTGCAACAACAGCAAAAATGCAAATCTGGCAAAATCCTGGAGGAAAGCTTAGAAAAATTAAGCTCCTCTGTAAAAGCCCAACTTTTTGAGTGGGAGGTCTTTAGCAGGGATCTGCAGCTGTGTTTTGACAAGGATATGAGAAAATTACAGACAATGACAATGCATGCAGAGCAAGACGAGGAAGTGGTTTGATGATGAGTGAGGCTTTGTGTGTAGACAAACCTGTTGTCAGAGCAGTCTGGGAAAAGTCTGAAGATACAAAGACATGGAGGGAGCTGTGAATTTAACTGTAGCGGCTTTAATGGAGATAATGATCCGCTGGCTTCCTGGCTGGTTCAGGGATGTGATGAACCAACAGATCCAAATCTAATTTGTATGAGTGTTGAAACAAAAATCTCATTATAGACTTTTCTAAAAAATAATTTGGTGCCATTTATGGCTCTTTATGTCAGAGAAAATGTTGGCCATTGATGCAGAGATGCTAAACATAATTTGTGAGGCTTTTTTGGGTCTTGTAACCTTTTTGTTTCTTAAGTTCTAAGCATTCATATGGATATAATGTTTACAGATTATCTCTAACAAAGAGAATATAGACAAAAGCCTCAAGATTTTAAATGTTGCATCAAAGATATACAGAAATATCAGTGAACTGAGCAGAAGATACCACAGTAGTGGCAATCTGAGGAAAAGCACAGTTAAACCAGCAACACAGAGCACTTCATAGAACACTATATAACAAAAACATAATTTTTTATAAATTTTATTCAGTACAGTTTGTAAAATGCAAAACATAAGCAGGCAGCATGTGCACAGATCAAATTTACATGTATTTTTATATGCAGGTATCACAACAGTAGTAGCAAAACTGGCAAATAAAACATAAACCGATTCAGTCCTTGAAGACTTCACTGAGTGAATTCTAACACAGTTAATGAATTTGCATTCGAATTTTCCTGAACTATTACTGACAAGTTGGGCATATTACTGCGTGCTTTCTCTTCAGAAATACTTGCTCTCTGGTACGCACAATGAGACAGCATGACTGAAACAGTTTCACCTGTCAAAGCAGAAAAGTAACTGCCTTCATCTCAAGAGAAGAACATGCCAGGTAAGACAGCCAATATTAGACAAGCAATAGTGAGGATAATCCCCTCGGATCTGTCACTGACTCACAGTTACAACACCGAGCTGGGTTATATTTGGTGCGATGGTTCAACACACACAGAGAAGTATCTACTTTGTACTGTATACAAAGGAGGCCTCGGGGTATTTGTATAACATGGCTGGTTGGCAATATTTGAGCATATAAGATTTCATCAGACTTCTTACAGTAAGATAAAAATAATTAATTCCAGCGGGAAATTACAGATGAAATCACAGTCTGTGTCACTCTCCGTGAATCAGTTGGAAGAGACGCTTTGAATGTTCCCGTTTATATTTGTTAATTCCTGTGTGACGTGAGATTTGATCTTTTCTTTGAACGCTCTCATATTTCTGTTCTTACTCTTCACTAAACAGAAAAGACACTCATTTTCTTTTGTCGGTTTGTTTTGTCAGCAGCTCAACAGAAGAACGTGTATACTATTGAATCATGTTTGCTCTGTTCCTTGAAGTCAAAGCACCAGGCAGAATTATGAGATTTTTTAAAATTATGAATCATGGTAATACATCTGGATGGCATTTATTGTCCAAAACAGATACTTTAGAATGACTATGTTCAGAATACACTCCTCAAAGCAGAAATTCACTGGAACAAAAGTGAGTAAACCTGTGATCACTGCACAGAAGTTTTAAAAAACTGTGGTCACTGAAACAAAACTGAGTAAAATTCTGATTTCCTATTTGCCAAAGTGCATGATCACAATTATAAAATGATCTATGAATACCAAAACTTTCTCAATTTTGGATCCATGAGCTGTTTATGTGTGCATTCACCGCATTCAAAATGACTGTGATGAGTTTTTAATTTGACTACTTCAATAAAAAACATTAATGTTAATAAAAGGAAAGATGTCGCAGTGATCTTCTGATCACTTGTAGATTTATTGCACACCATACAGAGAATAAGCCTACAACAAACCGAGATGGTCTTCTCCTCATATCATCTGATTCTCACCTCGTGTCATAAGCTTAGGTACATTTTTTGATTTGAATGTTGCGGCTGCCAGATTGTCTCCTACAAAGTGTAATGACGTATGAAGCATCTTGATCAAATCTTCCTTTGAGACTTTTCATACCGACCACTTATTTCATTAGTCACAAGATATATTATACTAAAGCAGGGGCCACCAACCTTTTTGAACCTGAGAGCAACTTCAAGGGTACTGAGTAGCACGAAGGGCACCTTGTTTGATACAAACTTCCTCAATAGCAAACCTGCACCATCTTTAAACAATAATAATGAAAATAATATGTAAAAAGACTGTCTGATCACATTTATGTTAATTATTCCTTACAATAATTATTAACAATTTCCACAACAATGACAGTAGGAAACACGCACACACACACACACACACACACACACACACACACACATATGGAAATCTGTTCCAATATTTAAAAGTCAGAGGTATCTCATCTCTGAAACTTTGGTAAATATCTTTCTTGGTAGTTTTGTATGAATCAGCATATTTGCAGCATTTTGTTCAAAATCACACCAGTTACATTTCTGTGCAAATTATCACTTCTAACATTTTTAGGAAATCATTAACTGTCATCAAATCATGCTTCATTTGTGCAAACTACTACCTTTGTAACATTTTTGAACAATTCATGAACTCTGTCCCATGTTTGTACAAATTATCAGTTATTTAAGAAAAAAAAAATCAACTCTTTCACATTTTGAAATGAATCCTATCACATTAGTATTAATCACCAGCATTTTTCACCAGCATTGCAACATTTTTAACAGATCATAACAACAAATCATTACATGTTTTCAACAAATTATTTTTCACATATTGTGTAATGGCACGGTGTTTTGAATGACAACATATGTTACCTCTTTCTTTGTCTGTAAATGTGTGTTAGTGGGAAGCCTGGCATTGCAGAGCTTATCATGTCTTACCTTTACCTTGTAGCTCACAGTTCAGATGGTTCAGTTTCCCAGTGATGTCCGTTAAAAATGCCAGGGAAAGAATCCACTCAGTGTCCTCAAGCAGCAAGGTGTCTTCACCTTTGGATTGCATCAACTTTTTGATTTCGGCCAACAGTGACAAAAAACGCTGCAAAACTGGTCCCCTGCTGATCCATGGGGTTTCTGTGTGTAGTAACAGGTCACCATGTTCAGCTAACAGCTCCTCCAGCAACATCTTCAATGTCCTGGTTGTTTGGCTTTGGAGTCATTTATGATCTTCACGACATGAGTCATCACATGATCAAATCCGGCCACTTTTGTACATACATATGTCCTGCTGGTGAATGATGCAGTGGTAATGTAGGAATGTTGGGAAGTCTGGATCACCTCTGCATCATACAGTGAAGCCTGCATGGCGACCCGTCATGGAGGGAGCTCCGTCCGTCGTGACTAAAACAAACTTTTCTAATGGTACATTTTTCTCCACGAAGAAACTTTTTGCCGCACAGTAGATGCCAAAGCTGCCTTTAAGTCCAGGGCTTTTTCTGTCCATAGTGCGCATACAGTCTATGTGCTACCAGGTGGCTAGTTAGCATGGAAGCTTTGTAGCGGCTAAAGTAGCATCTCTCCACATTGTGCCGCTTTGCCGACGCAATAGTCGCCCCGCAAATAGGACACATACGTTTATCTTTCACTGTCGTGAAAAAGAACTCTTCCTCCCAGTCATCGTGAAAATAGTGTTTTCTCTTTCACTTCTCTGCCATGTTTTGGAGGTAAAAACCACATCTATATCTTCCCAAAGTGTCTGCGTCCGGACGCTTCCGCAGAGTGACGTGGTGGTTTGACATGCGCAGTGAACTTTGACTCGGACATGGTCAAAGTTCATTTACACCGAAGACGTTGTTTTTTTTTTTTTTTTTTAATTATAATAAATATGGTAATTTAAAATCTGCATTAATGTAAGTATTTTTGATTTAAAAAGAACAGCAACTATAATTTTTTATAAGGAATTTCATGGTGACTAATGTTATTTTTAGAACATGTGCTGCTGGCAACTCACATGGTCTCTGCAGGCAACCAGGCGCCCATGGGCACCATGTTGGCTACCCCTGTACTAAAGCAATACAATTTAATCACTTTATGAATAGCTTGTGAATCAGTCATCAAAAAAAAATTATTAGATCACCCTTGTTTTCTTCAATTTCTTGTTCACTTTAATGCCTGGTACAACTAAAGGTACATTTGTTTGGACAAATACAATGATAACAAAAATAGCTCATAACAGTTTAATTTAAACTTTCGAATAGCTGATATCTAGCCATTTTCCATGGTTTTCTTGATATAATGTAATGTGTATATAAATACACATTCCTACACTGGTTAGGTCAGTATTTCCAACTCATTCCAAACAGTGTACTTTATCTAGAACAAATGCATTTCTGTGTGCATGCATATTTAAATACAACGTCAATCTTGCATTGACAAAGACTGGACAGTTAATTTTAATATGTTTTTTAGCCTCCAAAAATCATGTTAGGGTGTTCTGTTACAGCTTATCATGCAATAGTGACTTTATGTTTGCATATAGTGGTTGATTGCTTTTGGGCAGCATTACAGAGGTTTCTGTTGGTAACAGATTTTAACATTACCGATATATTTACTAGCTAAGACAGTTTTTACATTTTGGTGATTACTGCTTTGATAAATCAGCTTAAAACGATCTAGAAGATACTTAGGAGGGACTTTACATACAAGCTTAGTCGTGAATGCAGAAATACCTGGTGCAGCTCTGCTCTTGGTGTGTTCAGTTTCTCCATCTGATCCTCAACTCCAACCAGCAGGACAAACTAGGAAGCAGGAAACTCTTTGTTACACGTGGCAGATAGAGTTGTAAGCTGGTCCTGAAGTCAGTAAATTAATGTCAAATCTCTGACAAACACAGCCACACTGTGTTACTTTTTATAAGTGCTGTGTATATTAGCAGATCTTTCCTTCTGTGTTGAACTGACTGAGAAAAGGGCGATATAGAATCAATCTTATGAAGCTGAGGCACTAAATAGCAACAGCAAATACTGGATGCCTGCAGAGCCCTCCGGTTTCCACAGTAACTAGGACCAAAAATAGTAACCCACACCAGTGGCCATTCAACACTGAATCCCCTGTGATAATACATGATTCTATTTATATCCTCTAATGGCAAAATACTCCCATCTATAAATGCATCTATCCAATTACTGTCAAACGCGGAGTATCATGGTCCAATTATACATTCTCACCTCTGAATTCTTCATGTGTTGTCGGCCCTCATAGCACGAAACCTGCAATCCATTAATAATACAATAAAACTGAAGATACTACATGTAGAGGACATTTCGAATGAGAACTCAGGCTGCATAAATTGGACTGTATTTTGACTTTGCGTGTACTGAAAGGGTGAGAGACAAAGAGCATGTGTGTTTATGTGTGAATGGCTGCATTGCTAATGACATAAATGAGCATTTCTGTGTTGCACTGCTCACTTGTTTAACCATGTCCACACTGTACAATACTTAATATCATCTGCTATCAAATGTGACTCATAGCTTTTTGCTCAATTTTCAACATCATCCAAAAAAAAACCACCCAGAGTTACTTACATTTGCTTCAAAATACCCCATTTTAAGCAGGCAAACACAGTATGGCTTCTCTGACAAGCCCCTCAAACTAATTAACTATCTACCAGCACACCACATTTTCTGCCTTTACCAATTGCAACCAACATTCTGCAGGGTAGAGGTTGTACATGTTTGCTTTTGCAGCAGTTCTTGAACAATAATCTTAAATGAGCTTAAACAGTTAGCTGATTAATTGACTAGTCAGGTGACAGAAAATATATCCTTAACCATTTCAGCAGCTGCTTATTTGTTGAAGAGCGTTTTTTTCATGCAAAAATACCAAACCAAACATTCCCTACTTCTTGCTTCTCTGTTTGATGAGACTAGCTTTGGATTTTAGGTTTGCTGACCAAACAAGCTGTTGGATGGGAGAGACTGATCACTGAATTTTGAGTTCAAGAGGACTGATGCTGAAATCATCCTGACCATGGAGCAGTGGACTGATTCTTTATTATTGTGGAATTTCTCAGCAGGTCATGTGAGGTTGATCATCATGTGCACATGTGTTTTGTGGACTTACAAGGTCTACAGTTATGTCTCTGGAGGGATCCTGTGACGGTACTGGGGCTATTGCTATGAGTTGTTGGACATCACCAGGGTCTCTGATCCTGTTTTTGATATTGGTGGGTGAATTGCTGCTCTCAGTGAAGGAGTTTAAATATCTCGGGATCTTTTTGAAACATGATGGGAAAATGAAGGATGAGATAAACTGACAGACTGGTTCAGCATAAGCAGAAATTCAGATGTTGCACTGGACTGTGCTGTGGGAGCTGAGCATAACAGCACAGCTCTTAATGTACCAGTCAATCGACATTCCAATCTTTACCTATGATCAGGGTAAAGATTGAAAATAGGAGATTGATGACAATGATTAAATTACCTTCCTTTGGAGGTTTTCAAGCATCCCCAACTGAAAGGAGATCGTGGGACAGACCGAGAACTTGCTGGATGTATTATTTATCTCATCTGACCTGGGAACATCTTGAGATCTCCAATTTTTCTAGTTCCCACCCAGAACTGGAAAACATTGCTCGAAAGCGGCCCCCTGGCAGGGTCAATAACCCCAAGTGGATGGATGGGTGGATGGATGGACAAAACAGGAAATCAGAAGGCACATTGCACAATGGCTATAAAAATAATTGTTAATTGCAGACATAATTTTAAAACAACAAATTAATATGTCTCTCTCACAGTTGCCAAAAACTCTATGTGCGAGTTGATTTATCCTTTATGTCAAACATTTAAAGTTGCCTCGTAACACAGGTTTTCTGCAGTTTTCAGTGTGATCCAGGTTGTCTCAATCGACAACAATGTCTCTGATGAGTGTGCACACTCCTGTCACCTCAACCTGAAACCCCCAAAATAGCCCTACAGATATGTAAATACAACAATTTAGCAGGAGAGCTGCTGAATTTTTGACTTTTCTATGGTATTTTAGACATTCTACTGAGAGACAGATGAACATTTTCACATTTATCATACAGGCTATATAATAACGTCAGTCTGCGGTTAGATCATAAATTTGTGGTCCATTAGGACTCTAGTATTTCTCATCAAGTGCTGTTTAATTATATATTCCTACAATAATGCATTTGTTGATGCAGCAGTTCCCTTGTTACTTTATAAAGGCTAGTAATTCATTTTTAGCGTGTTAGCTGATCCATTACCACCTGTCCGTTACTGTGTGGTTGCATAACACTGAAGTGAAAGAGTTTTATCTGTACTTAAAATAGGCTATCTGACTCAGCTGGTTTGCAGTTTTTAACACAATCAACCAACACAGCGTGCTGCCTTCCCGATGTATCGGAAAATCGAAATGCTGATGAGAAAGTACATTAAAAATTTAATTAAGTGCCAAACAACACCGCAGTAGGGTGAAGATTATATGTTAAAAACTGGCAAGAGGACAAAAGGAAATGAACAGCATCCTTAGGTCAGTTGATTATGAGTCCCTTTAGCAATATTGACTTTCAGCCTTATCTTTTCCTCACGGGAGGGAGGAACTCAGCATTGGAGCTATAGGGTTTTCTACTCTGTAACAAAAAAAGCTATTTTGTAAATATCGATGTGTCTCAGATTAAAGTAATAGCAAACGCAATTGTGTATCAAGTTATGTGAAGTTGGATGATTGCTATTTAGGGGATGTACCTGAAGGCAGCGTCAGTGCTGCAGCCGCCAGCGGAGCCGCTGTGTGACGATGGTAGGCTGGAAAGACGGATGGTCAGGGCCGTCCCCGTCCAACATGGAAATGCAAGTGTAACCAGTTCTTCCCCGGTTATAGTGCTAAACCAGGTTACGCGTGTATTAAGCTTTAGGTAGTCACAACACCTTTTATTTTAAACAATGGAGGACGACTGTGTGTGTGAGTACGACTCGACCTGGGACACAGAGAGTGATGGAGACGACCCGGCCGGAGATAGCCAAACCCGTCGGTCAAGTCAAGACAAAAACAAATCTGGCTGGGCTCTAGTGACGGTACGTGCTTTCATTGTTACTTACCCAAACCATAACGTACGAAACTCCTAACACACCGACTTCTACCTCAATGTCTTTGCTGCCGGTGAGGCGGCTGCTTTTATTACCGTGAGGTAAAGCTAATGTTAGCTTTATGCCTCTCCGAGTCCGCTGCACCCTTGCTAACTAGCCTAGCTAGCTGCCGACGCTAGCTTACGTCTGTCCTGGAAGTCGCAGGCGTTAAATATTTACACTGGACTGCTTACAGTGATTCCTATTAGTTTATAATTTATAGTAAGAATGTGAGCATTTTAAAGTCACTAATTAGGCTCTTCTGCGGCAGTGGTGGATAATTAGCCTGGCTTTATATCTCAACTGACGTTATGGTAGCTTGCTACTATTCAAGCAATAAAGGTCCTGGCGTCATTGGCAACGATCACCAGATTTGTCATCTTGAAATCAGGATACCTCGACGCTTTCTGTTTTTTTATTAGCTAAGGCATCTGATGCAGGTTAATATCATTTTTATTTGCAGTGGCATCATACGCCCAGAAACATGAGGGCAGCTAAGGACATGCAGAACTACAGAAGAGGATATCCAGTGAGTAACAGACAAACACCTGATCAGGAAAGCATCTCACCCATCCCAGCTCAGAGCAATTTAAAATCAAATACTGCTCTGCTTTTTTTTTTTTTTTTTTTTGACAGAATCTAACAGATGATGAGTGCTCGGAGGACAAAATGAACAATCTGCAGTTTTATCTCAATAAATTTCCATCTGCTCCTGATGGTAAGCATTTCAGATGTTCTTGCAAGATATATTATGTATTGGGAAATTATGTTTGTTGTGGTGATACATTATGCTGTTTTTTTCCGCATGTGGTACAGATGTCTACATTGAATCATTTCTTAAGGAATGGAAAAATGACTACAAAAGACTTGAGAGAGTTCACTCATATATTCAGTGGTATGTACTATTTGAGTCTTTGGATTGTATGCTTTGGCTGTGTTCTATTTGAAGCTGCAAAATCTTGGCTAGGTGTGTAATGCAAAGCAAGTTGGCCATAGCCAGGCTCTCCTTGTGATAAGCTGGCTTGACTAAACCTAAAATCCCAAGAAGAGACAGGAGGAGCAGAATGTTATATTGAAGAACAACAAAGAATATGAAAGTATATTGTGGTAAAAAATGATGTGCCGCACATATGGCCGGAGGGCAACACTGGTAGAAAATAAATCAGCCACTTATTTCTAATATGACTGCTGCACAGTAGAGCTCTTATGCCTTAATCATCACACATTTAAACATGATATTCAAGAAGTGTATTTAGGTCTGACACTGTCCCATAATGACAAATTCATGGAAATCACTTACATTTTTGGGCAAATCAAAGTGACATTAATGTTATTGATTGAATAATTTGTGTGATTAATACCGATAGAGTAATCAATTTTTTAATCTGTGCTCTATTAGCTGCAGTACCAGCAGAGTAAAATGAACTTGGCAGAAAATCAGGAGCAAACACAAAAACGTATTTAAGCATTTTCTGCATCACCAACTGAATACATGTAAGTTCCAGTGGCACCGTGACGCATGCAGATTGTGCTGCTGTGACTGCACAGCCTTGTTAGTGGGATTACTAATCAACGGTGTTGTCGATATTAATTATTCCCTCAACGAATAATCTATATCGCTCATAGAGAATCATCAGGAAACAGTTAGCGTTCTCTAAACAGAACTTTCTGTGCAGCATCACTTACCATGGTGATCTAGCAGCTTAAATGAGAGCCACCTTTGTGACACTGAAAACTCTTTATGCTCAACGTACCTTAATCTGGCTTCATAGTTCACTGCTCTGATGACTGTTCAGTTTGAGGCCTGTCATAGACCAAGTTATCAGCTAGCAAGTGCTGTCCAAACTACATACTAAATATATGCAGGTTTTGTGTTCTCACTGGGAAGTACAGTTGTTGCACAGACTAGTTCTGCATAATTTGTGAGCGTGCTATTAATATACACAATCTTTCAAAAATGCAGTGTTGTAAAGCAAAAATAAAGAATTAGCTTTTTACAGCTGGAAAAAGGTCAACTGATTTGTGGAGGAGCTCCAGTAACACAGCATAAAACAAAACATAAGTTCTAAATGTTTAGGATGAATACTTTTTTGCCCTTTTGGAGTTTAATTTGCAGATTATTTCCAATGATATGAAGAAAGTGATGTGCCATTTCCCTTTATTGTAATTTGAAAAGAAGCATGTTCATTTCCTGTGCACTGCATTCATGGTTTAATGATGTACACAATTGGTATGTAGTGTTTAAGTGGAGACAATACTAATAATGATGTACCATCATGTTGATGTTGTTTTTAAGAAACGTTTAGCTCTTTTTCATGAATTTGCAATTGCTTGGATGAATTTCTGAATGATCTCTCTGCATGTTAGTTTTTTCAGAACTTTCAAATTTACCTTCAAACACAAAAGTTGTATCCTGTTCATGTGCATAATAACAGTTTTGTAGTCTAACCTGTCATTGTAGATCATCAAAAGAGAAACAGTGATAAAATGAACACATTATTCCAGACTGTTTACACATTTTTGTTTTGTTTGCTTATAACAAAGTGTGTTTTAGAAGGATGCAGTTTGTGAAATCATTTTAGGGCTTTAGAGCTGTACTGTATGTAGTGTTTTTATGGGATGAAGCACCAACAAAGTACTTTGTTTGCGTCATTAACCAGTAATGACACAGGAACAGCTGACATTATCTCCTTTGGATTAGATTATACTTTCACTGGATGTTAATTGGTTTTCTGTTGTTTCTCTCTGGAATTGTCTGCCATTGTAAGGCTGTTTCCGCTGCGAGAACCAGGGGTTAATTACATGGCCTCAGAACTCACCAAGAAGGAAATTGAGGTAAGTGTGTCACAGGAAAGTCTTTTGATGAACACTCAGCAAAATCGTATTAGAATTAGCAATGACAGGCATTTCTTATGAGGGTGAAGCCAGAATCAAATGCTGTCCCTTGAACCAAAACACCAATGTGTGTTTGCTGCTTTGGCTAGAGATGAGTTATATTGTAAATGCTTCGTTGAACCAACCAGAATGCTTACTGCAGCTGCTGTAGTTTCTCTAGAATTTCTTCTGTCTTTGCTTGAGTGATAAATTCTTTCCAAAACAAGCTACAAGCTAGAAGTTTACAGCATTAGCTCTGCACTGTTCGAGAGTTTTAAGACACATGTCTTCATGTCCCTGTCCTCTTATTTCTGTCACATTTGAAATCAAATATCAGAAATGTTTCATTATGTTATGTAAGTTGTCTTTTAAATACAATTAGCACTACATTTAGACGTGCTTAGCAGTACTTCATACTTTACTAAAGCAGAATACAGTTGTTGACCCTGCCAGTCTGAAATTATTTTTTTTTGCACATTGCAATACATGCGCTAGCACCTCAGTCATCACACACCACCATTTTTTTACATTCTTAATATATACCTTTTTGAGTAACCTAAAGCTCTTAGCTTTTTTATTGACAGTACAACGCTCTTAGTATTAAACACTGTAATTATTTTCTCTTCATGTAGCTGTTTCATACACAAACTGTCCCAGTAATTAAGTTTGCAGATACAAACCTGTTGGATAATGTTAACAATCTTCTTACCCATGTATTGTATAATAATCAAAGCTGTGTAAATGTCTCACAGTGTTTCCTTATTTAGATTTTATGTCTACTGTATATGTTCACCAGGCCTTCAAGAAGAACGAGGATGCTAAAAGGAGACTAGTCGAGTCCTATGAACTCATGTTGGGCTTTTATGGCATCCGTTTGGTCAACAAAGAGACTGGTGAAGTGAAACGTGCAGAAAATTGGAAGGAGCGCTTTGGAAACTTGGAGCGGTAAATATTCAATATTCTCATGTTAGTAATTTCATATGTATGTACTTTTTTGTTGATAATTACAGCCTCCATTCTCCTACCTCTTGAAGGAATATGCACAACAACCTGCGGATCACTCGCATCCTGAAAAGCCTCGGAGAGCTGGGCTTTGAGCACTATCAGGCCCCACTCGTGCGCTTCTTCCTGGAGGAGACTCTGGTCAAGAAGACCCTCAGCAGCGTGAAACGCAGTGTGCTTGACTACTTCCTATTTGCAGTGCTTGACAAGCAGAAGCGTCAGGAGCTTGTGCGCTTTGCTTACCTTCACTTTGAGCCAAAGGATAAGTTTGTTTGGTGTCCCAGAAAGATCCAGAAACAATTCAGAAAGGCAGAGAAAAGATCTGATGCTGTTGGGAATGGAGATGGAAAGGATGAGGTCTGTTCACGGGGTAAAAGCAAAGATGGAGAAACAGCTGTGCAACAGAAAGAGGACGGACTGGATAATGTTGCAAAGGCTCAGAAAGGAACTGATAAAACAGCAACTAAGGACAAAAGCAAACCGTCCGAGGCATCTCCTGAGCCAAAACCAGAGGCCGAGGCTGTTGGAAATGGAAGTGTGGAGACTGACGTTAATAGTGAAATTTTAGGTAACGGAAACGACTCTGCAGATGATGTTCATGAGATGGATCAGTCACCAAGTCCCGACACTGTGACAACAAAAGGCGACCCCTGTACGGATAGTGAGCAGAAATCTACCAATAACGTGAAGGACACCATCCAGGAAGCAGACAACATTATGCAAACAGATGGCGATATAGAAATTGAAAAACCGCCGAAGAAGAAGAGAGAAGATAACAAGGTGCTGCCAAGCAATGGCTCCACTGGGGACTTAGCCAGTGGGCAGATGGAGGAAAAAGCTGTTGCTAATAAAACCACTGGTCCAACGAGCCCATCGGTGCAAACTCCTCTTAAGACTTCAAAACACTCACCCTCTCTCTCTTCGGAAAGGGAGGAAAAAATCCCAAGGACTGATTTTAATCAAGTGCCAGATAAAAAGGAGGACGAGGAAACGTCACAGGAAAATACGTCGGCAACAAATGGGTCACTGATTAAAACCGAAAAAAGCGTAGATGAACAGACAAATGGCAAGGAGTCAGAGGATATTGATATGGAATCAAACCCCTCGAGCTCAGACCAAAACATTGGGAATTCATGAATAAGCTGAGTGACTGAAGAAAATACATATGAACTTAATGAAATGTAATATAGGGACAGAGTATGACCTAAAAAGACTTTCTAGGCCTTATTTCTACTATATTTGATGTTAAAATATTGATTCTTTTCACTTTGAAGGAGTATATGAATTGCTTAAGTCACTAAATCCGGAGCGAGGTAAGACTCTGTCTCTACGTGGCCATTTGACAATATTAAAGTATAAGGCTTGTGGTATTCCATATTTTTGTTTGATTTTCCAACAAGTCCAAATAATGACCAAAACCAGCAGTGAGTGTTCAATACTTTCCGACTTCCCCATCCAGTCTGTGGCACTGGGCCCAAAGCCTGTGTAGAAAGGGTTTAATTTTACAGCTGGGAGGTAAATTTTGGTTAAACAGGAGTTTAGATTATCTACACCAGCAGGACAGTGTGTGCAGTAAATCAGTGCCCAAGTTGATTGCATTGAAGTGACCCATTGCCAAACATGGGCTCAGCTACATTTTCATCATTTTTGGAGGTCTGTGGCACCCAGAACCAAGCTGTAATACTCATGAGTTGGATAAATTCATTGTTATTTTTGGTCATTTTCATTGGATTTGTAGACAAAAGAGAAAAATACAGAATATTGCCTGACTTATCTTTTAAGGTAGTAATGACAAAGACTGTCAGCAGCAGATACTTAATATCTCTACAAAGTACATAAAGCACTATTATTAATGTGTACCAATGAAATGAAGGTTTCAGAATTTTTAACACCTTAGTAAGTTGACAGGATTTTTTTTTGCACTGAGAAATTCATTGGAAGAGCTTTTTTTGTCTCTTTGATCCGTTTTTGTGTGGGTAAAAGCATTCTGTATTGGTTTGTTTTTTTCCTGCTGGACCCTGCTGTTCAAATGGAAGTAAGACTGAATGTCATTTAAGTTATATTTCAATAATGTTGCACAGTCTGTGTGGTTTCATGCAGATTTGGGAAGTAGACTTTTGAACAACTGAAAGTCTTGCCAAAAAAAAAAAATGTGATAAGACTGGTTGATTGTACGATATGTATGTCATCTTGGCAGAGTTGATAAAGCTTTGGCTATAATTTAAAGTCCACGGGATGTTAATTTAATGTGGTGCAGTCCATGGAAATTTCCAAGCCAGGGTAATTTTATTGATGCATCTTTTGATATTTGCACTTCATTTTCACTATTAATTGTTGAAGTTACTGTATTTACCTAATGAAATGGTAATAACTTTATATATGACGTTTTCCCCCCGACTAAGAACCTGGCTGTTAACGAAGCAGAATAAAGTTATGCTATTTTCTTCTATGAAATTCACCTGTGTTTGACTGGAGTCCTGTTATAGTTGCAGTTCTCATGATAACGCTGTGGTAAATGTCCAGATTCGTTTCTATTCCTGAGACTCTTCCTGCAGCAACATATAGTCAGAAATCTCAGTCTTTTTTTTCCTGTAAACACATTGAGTCTCAGTGAAGTGACTCAGCCGAGGAAAGAAAGAATAGAACTTAGATATTGATGCAGCGCAACTTGTTCAGGCCTCAGGATCACTGTGGAGTTGAGGGTGTGGATAAGGTCAGTAAGAAATATATATATACACTGTTGGAGTTTCAGCCTGGTGTTTGTTATTGTGTTGTCCATGGCAGCCTCTTTCTATAGATTTACCCATCTCCTGTTTGGAACATAACAAATAAACACTCTTAGCAGAATCTGTTGGATTATTCCAAGTTTAGACACAAAAATATGCTTCTTTTCCATAACGAGGGATATGCTTCTTGAGTAATTTTTGTTATCTGTTAATCTCCATGTTGATTGTGATCGCCTCCTTTATTTTTTATTTTTTGTAAATTGTTGTAGCGCTGAAACAAATCAACAGAAAGTTAATCTGCAGCTAATGTGATAACGGACAAATGACTGAAGTCTATTTTCAAGCACAAATAGTAAACGTTCACTTGTTTGAGCAGCTAAATTCTGAGGATTTGCTGCTTTTCTTTGGCTTATGTGATAGTAAACGGCATGTCTTTCGGTTTTTGACAGTTTAGCAGACAACTGTGAGGAGAAATGATGATTTCTGCTGTTTAGCTAGCCATTAGTTGAGAAAATAAACTGCAGATTAATGAATAGAGAGTAATGATTAGCTACAGTTGCAGGGAATCATCACAGTGAATGAGTCCTAGTTTTCATCCATTCTAATCTACACTGCTGCAATAAATGGTTCCATATACAGTAGACAGCTGATGATGTTGAATGGTCAGATTATAGTGAAAAGCCAATTTTGTCCCAATTTGGCCTTTTACTGACATATTTTTATCTAGCTCACTTTGACTCATCACTACCCAGCTTGAAAAACCACATGTAATAAGTTTAGTCTGGAAAAAGTAGCTCGGATGATGATGCCATCATCGGGGTCATCTCAGCCTGGGTTTGGAGATGATAAATTTAAAACCGAAAACTTCAGCTACAACCTGCATGCCACGGAGATTGAGCTGCATTGTGGGAAATGTAGGATCTCATATTTTTACAGTCTCTATTCCAGGGGTCACCAACCTTTTTGAATCTGAGAGCAACTTCAAGGGTACTGAGTAGTACGAAGGGCACCTTGTTTGATACAAACTTCCTCAATAGCAAACTTGCACCATCATCTTTAAACAATAACAAAAATAATGAAAATAATATGTAAAAAGACTGTCTGATCACATTTATGTTAATTATTCCTTACAATAATTATTAACAATTTCCACAACAATGATAGTAGGAAACACACACACACATGTATATGGAAATCTGTTCCAATATTTAAAAGTCACAGGTATCCCATCTCTGAAACTTTGGTAAATATCTTTCTTGGTAGTTTTGTATGAATCAGCATATTTGCAGCATTTTGTTCAAAATCACACCAGTTACATTTCTGTGCAAATTGTCACTTATAACATTTTTAGGAAATCATTAACTATCATCAAATCATGCTTCATTTGCGCAAACCACTACCTTTGTAACATTTTTGAACAATTCATGAACTCTGTCCCATGTTTGTACAAATGATCAGTTATGTAAGAAAAAAAATCAACTCTTTCACATTTTGAAATGAATCCTATCACATTAGCACTAATCATCAGCATTTTTCACCAGCATTGCAACATTTTTAACAGATCATAACAACAAATCATTACATGTTTTCAACAAATTATTTTTCACATATTGTGTAATGGCACGGTGTTCTGAATGACAACATGTTAACTCTTTCTTTGTCTGTAAATGTGTGTTAGTGGGAAGCCTGGCATTGCAGAGCTTATCATGTCTTACCTTTACCTTGCAGCTCACAGTTCAGATGGTTCAGTTTCCCAGTGATGTCCGTTAAAAATGCCAGGGCAAGAATCCACTCAGTGTCCTGAAGCAGCAAGGTGTCTTCACCTTTGGATTGCATCAACTCTTTGATTTCGGCCAACAGTGACAAAAAACGCTGCAAAACTGGTCCCCTGCTGATCCATGGGGTTTCTGTGTGTAGTAACAGGTCACCATGTTCAGCTAACAGCTCCTCCAGCAGCACCTTCGATGTCCTGGTTGTTTGGCTTTGGAGCCATTTATGATCTTCACGACACGAGTCATCACATGATCAAATCTGGCCACTTTTGTACATACATATGTCCTGCTGGTGAATGATGCAGTGGTAATGTAGGAATGTTGGGAAGTCTGGATCACCTCTGCATCGTACAATGAAGCCTGCATGGCGACCCGTCATGGAGGAGCCCATTCCGTCGTGACTAAAACAAGCTTTTCTAATGGTACATTTTTCTCCACGAAGAAACTTTTCGCCGCGTAGTAGAAGCCAAAGCTGACTTTAAGTCCCAGGCTTTTCCTGTCCGTAGTTCGCATACAGTCTATGTGCGCTAGCAGGTGGCTAGTTAGCATGGAAGCTTTGTAGCGGCTAAAGTAGCATCTCTCCACATTGTGCCGCTTTGCCGACGCAATAGTCGCCCCGCAAATAGGACGCATATCTTTCACTGTCGTGAAAAAGAACTCTTCCTCCCAGTCATCGTGAAAATAGTGTTTTCTTTTTCACTTCTCTGTCATGTTTTGGGGGTAAGAACCACGCCTAGCTTCCCAAAGTGTCTGCGCCCGGACGCTTCAGCAGTGACGTGTGGTTTGACATGCGCAGTGAACTCTGACTTGGACAAGGTCGAAGTTCATTTACACCGAAGATTTTATTTTTTAAGAAAAAATTTATAATAAATATTGTAATTTAAAATCTGCATTAATGTAAGTATTTTTGATTTCAAAAGAACAGCAACTCTATTTTTTATAAGGAATTTCATGGTGATTAGTGTTATTTTTAGAACATGTGTTGGGCAACTCACATGGTCTCTGCAGGCAACCAGGCGCCCGCGGGCACCATGTTGGCTACCCCTGCTCTATTCTCACTTCAGGCTTTGTTCGGGGTGTCTGCTTCTTTTAAGCTATGTCCCTTGTGATTCCACCAACTTGGCCCAAAGTGCAAACTAACACTATTTTACTGCAGTACCCTTTCAATCATTGTCCCTCTGTACAGACCCCACTACTACAAATATTTCTACCCCGCAAACTGGAGTTTTTGTTTTGAGTCCGTTCCCAATTGGTCATTTGGTATTTTTAACATTTCTAGCTCAACCCACTTTCTTTGGTGTCCGAGATGGATTCCCCCCTCTGCGTTTCTGCCTCCTCCAGCACCACTCCTCACCCCCCTCACCCCTGTGTGCAATGTGCTAGACTGAGTTCAGCCCCTTCGGCTGGAGGCTCGGGTTTATCTGGGACCAAAGAGAAAGCCATTCAGGAGCTGTGCGCCGTGAGGTGAAGGAAGGCTCCGTGGCGGACGCTGGGGGGGAGCGACAGAGGACCAGGGAACCGGGGATTTGACCTTTTACGCATAAATTCGGGTGTGTGAGGGCGAGCGGGGAGCTATGGCGGTGTTCTCTGCTCTTTGGGTGCTCTTACTGTGCCAGCTTTTGACATCCTCCTCAGCCCAGGTAAGTGTCGCCAAGCGCTACATCATTCCTCTCCTTCAGGCGCCTGCATCATTTCTGGATGTGTTCGGCTCTCTGCTGACCCACTGATCTATTGATGGGAATAAAGGTATCTCTTGTGTTGATGATGGTGGTGATTATGACGGTCCATCTCTGCAGCAGCTGCAGGCCCGAGCTGTTCGTTGAACCTAAAACTTGATGCTTTCTCTCAGTGTTTACTGTTAAATACAGTTTATCCCCGCTGCGCCACTGTACACGAATTTAAGTGAGCATTTGTGGCATTTTCTCTGTCTGCTTCTGTAGGCCTATTCTGAGAGTGTAATTGTGTGCAGGTGGGTTTATCTTTCTCACTAATTGCCGAAGTCAGGGTTATGTTTTCCCTGAACCTGTGGAATGTGCGGATTGGAGATCAGTGCGCACAATGCCACCTCTGTTCATTCAGCGTCCCCGACTGAGCTAAAAATCTGGAGCATTCTTGGAAAGTCCTCAGTGAAATGATTTTGTTTTGTTAAGTGAGCCATAAGCTGCAGATTTATTTGTGTTTTTGGAGAAATCTTTTCGAACCTCCCTGTGCGCAAGGAAGGATTTCAAGCGGTTTTTTGTTTTGTTTTGTTGTTTTTTGTTTTACGCATGCGTATTTGCATCCTGTTTTTCATGGTGTTGCAGCTGTTTTGAAATATTTCCATCAACTTACATCTTTAGAATCCTAATCTATGATTACATGTCGTTAGTATTGTTCTCAGTAGACTTTTTTTCCTGTTTTTCTTCTGAATTCTCACACCTTTGTGGCCACAATATACCAAACATTTCTTACCACATTCTGTTTCTTTCAGTACACATCAAATCACACTCTACACATTTCTGCTTTGCTGCATCAAAGCACCAGTGCTTCATGTGACAAAGGGAGACATTTCTGATTAGGGTTGATTTTATATTGCAGAGGCCGGGCCCCAGAGGAGCTCCAGGGCCACCGGGACCTGTCGGAGAACCAGGAAGGGATGGCACCGATGTGAGTTGACCAGAGTCCACAGGAGTCTGCACTTTAGTCTAATGTGTCTCTTGTCTTTGCCTCTTCTACAGTCAGCAATCAACTGCTAGAAGAAAGTTGAAAGTAGATGGATAACCTCCTGATTTCTTTTTGTGAGCAAAGCATTTTTAAAAAATTTTTTTTCAAGGAAATTAAAGGTTACAAAAAAGATCATCAAGAACTTAGACATTTTTGCCACAGCTTCCAAAATAATCATTGATGATGTATTTAATATTTGGATTTCTACTCAGAAAGTGCTTTGCTTGTGCACAAATGTGGCTTCAGTGCAGGATTTTATCACATTGACTCCACCCACAGCTCCTCCTCCTATAGGTATTAAATTATAATCATGCATGTCAGGTAGGCCGGGTTTAGATCTTCTCAATAGAGTTCTGTCACAGTTTTAGAATCCTTTCCTATTAAACCATTCAGAACTATTTTATATTTGCACTGTGAATGGCTTTTCTTTTATAGATTATTTTAAAATTGACAAAAGTCATTGTGTATAATTGATAAATTTTGACAATCCTTTGATATTTAAGCCCCCAGACTCCTGACTGTTAAACAGGTTTGCTGGTATGTAGAGTGAGCGTATAAGAGGAAATTGGATTATGCAGAAGCAAAGTAAAAAGAAAAACCTTGGTAACATCATAGCAAACCTTGTTCAATCTTCACTTCCTAATCCTTGTTTTTCTTTTGTGTCAAAGTTTCTGTTGCACACTCAGAAACACTCAAATTGTAGTAGATTTTGTTTATACATGTCAGAAAACTTCAGACCGTGTTAGCCGTGGATATTTTTGTGACTCCAGTGAAGTTTGGGCACACAGAGGGTCCATTCATGCATTCCCCAACCCTGTGAGACCATCTAGAGTTTCACCTCACACCTCCTCCCTGCACCTTCAGCCCCCCTTGTCCAAACCAAACTGAGGCTTTCATCATGTGACCAGTCTGCAGTCAGGTGTTTGTTCTTCCACGGTCTCTGCAGAAGCTAAACATTGTATAGAGTGAAGCAACCAACAGGGTCACTGCTTCAGTCACTTAATACACTGAGTTATTGATGAACTACTGTATCTACAGACACTTTGTGGAAACACTGTAGTCAAAACACTGTATTTACTGGAAGTCTTTGGACTTGTATGGCAGTGTAATTTAAAGAACTCTCGTTGTCTAATCCTACAGTAGCCTCACAACTGAACTTTGAAAATAAATGTAAGAATATATTACTTTTTTTTGTCTCATTGACAGGGCAAACCAGGACCTGCTGGACTGCCGGGGAAAGCAGTAAGTATTCCAACAAGTCAAACAAATTCAGCTTTTTTCATGGGCTGTACAAAAGTTTTAAGGGAGGTGAAGGAGGTTGTTCCAGTTTGTAAAAAATAAGAAGAAGAAAAGAAATCAAGGCTCTCTTTGGGGTTATTAGAGTTTTCTTTGCACTCTGCCTTTGACTTGCCGACAACATGTCAAAATAATAGAGGTTCCAATTAAAACCCCAATGTTGTAATGTAACTTCATGATACAGAGATAAAAAAAAGTTGCCCTCTTTGACACAAATCTTTATTTAGTTATTAACCGCATTGCAAAAGAGAGTTGACATAAAACAGAAAATTAGTTTAAATAAATCCCTTGCTCTTTAGAAAATGGTGAGATGGCTGTTCCTTTGCCCAAAAGACAATAATACCTCACTCCTTTATTTTGTGAGATTTGTTATATAGCCTGAAATCACAAATTTGTGTCTGTATGTACAGCATACAATATCCTTATTCTTGCTTTTCATCTAAAGATGTTTGGATAAAGAATAGTAAAATGTTTAAATCAATTGTTCAGTTAGGTAGATAAGCCATTCATAAGTTTCTGTCTTTGTAGGGTCCCAAAGGGAAAGCAGGAATCCCAGGATCACCAGGACAACCAGGTCTGCCAGGACTTCCAGGGGTTGATGTAAGTGTCCAATAATCACACACCTTCAGTTATCTTAACTAACATCAACACACCACCTCTGCTTTGTGTGTTTTGGGATGATTCCTTATTGGCAATGTTCCAGAGCACGAGGAAATGATGCACAACTGTTGTGCTTCCTCTTCAGGGTTTGACAGGTCCTGATGGTCCCGCAGGCAAAGACGGACCCGCAGGAGAAGCAGTAAGTATGTTTTTTGCCTTTTGAGCTCCCTGGATGCTGAGGATACATTTAAAGATCCACCAGTTGAGTTTCACGACCTCCCGCTTACTTAAGACTCTCACTAATTAATCAGCTGAATCTACCACTTGCAAGACTCATTAGCACACATGTACGCAGACCAATTCTGTTGCATGAAGATCTTCAGGACAGTATAACAGGCACAAGGTCTGTGTTTCTTCTGTCAGCCTGAATTTGTCAAGCTGGCTCAGCCTCTTGGTGGGAATAATTTTAATGAGGGATTAGAATCGGATTTATTTCTGCTGCTTCCCTAATCCGGCCCGGAATGCACACTGTTTCCCAGCAATCTGTGAGGCTGTAGGAGATGAGGATCTCCAGCCCAGATGCTGAGGAGAAACAGGTATTATTCTCTGGGAAGACACAAGACAGGACAGAATTCCAGCACATGAGAGATAAAACTGCTGCTTCATCTTGTGATCAAACAGGAACACATTTCTTTCCCCACAATGAATGTAAGATATGAAATAACAAAAGACTGAGGGACTTCTAATGTAGGACTGCAAAGTAACAGTCAAGAAAGATAATTCCCCCGCTCCCCCTCACCCCCCCAGCAATTCAACTAATTAGCCAACCTAATGAGGAAGCTTGCGTCAACTCATGTCCCTAATTACTCAGATAACTACACAGTTATGGCTGGCTCATAGTGCCGAGGAGCCAGGCAAAGGCAGAGAAGATGAAAGTGTAGGAGTCGGAGATGAAGCATAAGCTAACGTACAGCCCACTAAACTGCATATGCAGCTTTCTCACATTTCTTTCTTGATTATTTGTGCGCATGTCTGCTCTGTTGTGCAGTTTACAAACCGAGGATTGCAATGAAGTGTAACGTCGCTGTGTTGGGCCTGTTTATTTAGAGTCTTTTGTCATCTCACCTCCCAGACAACACAAATACAGCTGGGAGGGAGTAAACAAAGAGTGAAAGAAGGAGGGGGAGAAATGAAAGAAGAGAAGAGAGGGCACCACAGGAAACTACAATTTGATCATTTACTCTATTAACTTAAATTTAGTTGATGAAATAGAAAGACTGAACTTATACATTATCAAGTTTTTTATAGATAATCACAGTAATTGTATTACATCTATCAGTAATTGGCAAGACAGTTTTTCCTTAGTATTTTTCCCAAGGAGTTACCATACAAAGCATTTGGCATCCTCTACATTCTCATGTCTTCATAGAAAAATGACTAGATGTCGTATTCCTTTTTAAGCATCAACACTAGATAGCGTTACAAAACACTGGAAAAGGTCTGATTTGCCTGAGAGCATATTTGATGCTAAATGCAAAATGGATAGCTTTACAACGATACCAGTCCCACCTTGTTTACATTTTTAAAGTCACGTACATACAATGTAAGCAACGATACTCTCTGTCCTGCCTTGTCCACAAAGCCGTATACATGCAGTAACCACCCCACAATAACTAAAAGAGGATGTTGAATGAAAGCCTCCCTTTGCACGTTGCAAGCATGCAGAATGAAAAGAAACTTTTACACAGGTTTAGATCTGAACTGTCGATTCAGTTAGAAAAGTAAATGTGTACAAAATAAAAAGGATGTAGTTGCTCATTATCTTTTTTTTTCTGGAAAAATCTAAATTTCTATTAGTCCTTTGCATGGACATAAGACAGGGGTCTCGAAGTTTCTTTATGCATTACTTGATTATGTCTCAAAGACTGATTTTGATTTGTTATCTGTAGGGTGAAGCTGGACCTCCTGGACCACCTGGACCTCCTGTAAGTAACCCTACATACTGTGTTACCACCGTTACGCTGACGTATTAGCCTTAAAAAACTTCACATTCCTCATAACACAAATCATTAAACTAAAGGTAGTAACTCCCTTTCAGTCTGCATCGGATTATTTCAAGCTATTAGAAACAAGTTCTGTAATTCTGTTCTTGCTAAGTCAGGGTGACAATCAGCTCTAATCACATTTAAGAAGCCCTCAGTTAACATAAACATGGCGAGGACACACACTGTCTCAGGCTGCTCTGATCAGACTGGAAAGTGGAAATCCTCCTCACAGTAGCAGCAGCCTGTGAAATCTTTCACAGCAGATTAGATGCAGCGATACGTCACATGGTGGATATTGTTTTTGTGAGTAAATCTAATCATCACCGTGGTGTTTGTGACTTAATTTGCCTTCCTGTGTATTCCGTAGGGCAGAGGGAGACCAGGAGCTGCAGTGAGTACACAGCACTGTCTTTTTATATCTTGCTCAGGCAGTATTACTGTGATGTATTTGTGTCATTTAACACACCATCACTGCTCATTTGCATCTTGGGATTTGTATTATTGATGCAGTCCACATAGCGTGTTACGCATGTTCTCTGATGTCACACCAAGTGTCTTTAATTTCCAGGGACTTCCTGGAACCAATGGGTTGCCAGGCGGAGTCGGACCCCAGGGTCCAGCGGTGAGTATCTGTCTGATCTCCTCTATAAAGACTTTCTGTCTTCATTAAGGAATTTCATTCTCTGAGTCATCAGGAAGAGATAGTCCATTTCCATATCCTCAGAAAACTCCTGTCACCCGCTATATTTATTAGGTGAAAAGACAATAACAGCAACTTTATACACAAGAAACAGAACAGTAAAGCAAATACTAACAGAGATCCAGTAATCTCTGCTGGAATCAACCAGCACAGGATTGCCCTAAATTCCCATTTATTGTAGCAGGAGGATAAGAATAACCACTGGACTGGATGGACATGTTGGCACATGGACTGGCCTAGTGTTTCTTCTGGGTCACATTTTATTTAGATTGTACTGAGCTCATGTGTTAAAGTTTACTGTGGTTCAAAAGACAGCAGCAGTTAGAAGATATTTTCCTGTCCAAGTCAGGATTCATGCTACCTTCAGGTTGCTGTCAAAGATGCAGCGATCAGATGGAGTATTTATTGAAAGTCTATGTTTTAATCACCTTTCAGTTGACTTGTTATTTAAAAATCACATCCAGATATGTTCCTGTGAATAATCATTTGTGTTGAATGTAGCTTTCAATCAAAAGAAATTGTACAATTACAGCTACCTGATCCAGAACCTATGAATGAGAAAATAGTTCTCTGAAAAACTAACCCGATGTTTCCTCTTAGATTTAAAAGTTAATTCTCAGTATTTATGTACCAAAAGCCTCAAGTTTCCGCATCACACAATTGGCTTCTAAATTCGCTATAATGTCACAAAATTCTGCATGTATGTGCTCAAATTCAGATTGATCCTGAGCGCAGAGAGATGAATGTTAAACAGCCTTCTAGTGTCAAACTCTACATGTATCGCGCTGTACAGTGAAGGTCAAACATGAAGTGACAATAAGAAAATCACAATTTTTGAGTTAAGAGGACCTTTAGTGCTTCTCCTCCCTGAGGAACCAAGACTGATTGTAATAACTGATGACTTCACCTTGAGCCAGATGGAAGAAACTGCCTCTAACTACATTATAACCAGGAGAAAAAAAAAATCAGACCGAGATGCTGGAGATGCTCCTAATCTTAGTGCTCTTCTGTCTGTTCCTCAGGGTGCTGAGGGTCTTCCAGGACTTCCTGGACCTCCAGGCCCTGATGGACCCCCAGTAAGTGCAGTTTCATTATATTCTGTATAGCTTTCGCTGCTGGTCTTATTGAATATCTGTGAATTCACTAAACCAAATTACTAAATGCACTAAAATGAAGAATGCAGAGATGTGAAAAATTTCTCAAATTTTCTCCCTCTTTCAGGGTCTTCCTGGTACTCTTCATGATCTTAATGGTGACCTTCTGGTAAGATTTCAACCATGCACTCTGTAAAAGCTGCATAATGACATTAAATTAAGGAAAAATGCTCTGTACACAGAGACTGTAGAGTCCTCAGTGTTTTGTGTCTGTCCTCTGCAGTGTCCTGCAATCTGCCCCCCTGGTCCCTCTGGTCCTCCTGGGATGCCAGGATTCAAGGTAAATGGAGCTTCTGTTGTGATTATTTTTTAAATTTGTTTTGACTTGTACACCTCTAAATGTCTTATTCTTAGAAATATCCACAACTCAGCTCACCCTGCACTCATGGCTGTCTTCATTTCTTTGCACACGTAGGGCCACACCGGACACAAAGGAGACAAAGGAGAGCCTGGAAAAGATGGAGAGAGAGTGAGTTCAATATGAAGAATAGCATGAACAGCTGCTAGTCTTTCAGAGATTTGGTGTTTTGATGGTTTACACTGTTCTGTTCTGTCTCTAGGGTGATGCTGGTCCACCAGGTCCACCAGGTATTCCCGGCACCGTGGGTCTGCAGGTGAGAAATCAGATTACTTTGGTTATTTTTATCATTCTTGTATGACCTTTTGCCTGCTGGATTTTAAATACCACAACTGATAGCTTTTGAGGAAGTATTTAATATTCTGAGTAGGTAGTGATGTTTTAAAGTGCCTCTAATGTTGTGTTTCAGGGCCCACGTGGTTTAAGAGGCCTACAAGGCCCAATGGGAGCTGTAGGCGATAGAGTAAGCACCATCACTCCTACTTGCTTTACCTTTGAATCACTCTCGGCACAGAAATTCAGATGTGTGTCAGTATGTTTCCTTTGACCTGATCGTCTGTTTGTCTCCAGGGCCTCCCGGGCTTCAGAGGCAAGCCTGGCATTGCTGGAATCATTGGAAAGACAGTGAGTCTTGTCTTGTTTAGTCCACACTTACAACAAAAAAACTGTGTTTTTTTTAAGTAGTTCACAATTAGAACAGACGGCTGGTCCCATCAATGAATAGCTGTGTGTGTTTCATCTGATGTCTCCAGGGTGATGCCGGAGAAAAGGGACCACAGGGATTCAGAGGACCCAAAGGAGAAATTGTAAGTAAAAGACTTAAAGCTGTGACAGTTGGTATATTTAAGACAAAGTAAATTACACCCTCATTTCTCATTCACCAGGGTAAAATTGGTCCCAAAGGAGCTCCTGGAGGAGCAGGACCCAAAGGAGAGCCTGTAAGTGCATATATGCAAAATGAGCCATTTTTAATTTACATTTCCCTGTCAGAACTATGAGGGTTAAATGTGATGTCTTGGACAGGGTATTCCTGGCAGAGATGGGAAAGATGGTGCACCAGGGCTGGATGGTGAGAAGGTAAATTGCACCTGTTCCTCCTGAATGATCTTCTGCTTTAATTGGTTGCAAGTCCATGGCCTGCGTAAAGCTGTGTCACAGTCACAGTGTCATCTGTCTGTTGATAGGGTGATGCTGGACGCCATGGGGTAGTTGGAGAGAAAGGACCAAATGGGCTCCCTGTAAGTATTTTTGACATAGACTCTAGCTGATAATGAAGGCTGTTACCTTGATTCTTCATTCTAAGTATCAGTTTGTTTGGAGTCTTGTACAATTTCTCGAAGTCACTCTTAATCACTGTTTGTGTTTATTAAAAATAGTGATGCCAACCCCAATTAAGCTGAGCTTTAATTATGCTGAAATTTCTGTGAATTAAAAGTCCGAAATATGCTCCTTTTCATGATGTGAAAGTGCAAACACTCACTCTCTGTGGCTTTCTTCTAGGGTCTGCAAGGAAAGGCTGGAGCAAAGGGATCTAAAGGAGAAGTTGTGAGTATTAACGCAAAATAGACAACAAATTTAACTTCAAACTAAGGTCAAGATCACAGCTATTATGTTCTCCCTTTTTTTGCACAAGGGTGATCCGGGGAAAGCTGGGGAGACAGGACCCTCTGGAGAGCCAGGTATTCCTGTATGTATCTGATGGAATTTTTGGAAGGTTGCTACCTCTCTGACATGTCACTTAACCCAACATGTCTGCTCTCTAAACTTTCCTAACTTGTCCAACATCTTCCCTTCAGGGTGAGATCGGCATCCCAGGTGAGAGGGGGATCGCAGGCCCCAGAGGAGTGGCTGTAAGTTAATAGTATAAATGAATGCAACTCATACATTAACTGTTGTCGCATAGCTGCCATGGTAGCATAGCTGTAAAAACTTCAAAAGCATCTATTAGAGGGCATTTAAAAATAATCTTTGCCCCATTTACAAGCCAAATGATTAGACTTCCTGCTGCACAGATGGCCATCTGTTAAATTTAACCAATTTACAGAATTTAGACCCAGTTTCCAACACTTTTAAAGCACGCTGCTCTAATAACCAGTGTGCATATTTGAATACATAATGACTGAAAATGAAAAGGAATCAAATGTAGAGTACTCATATTAAAAGACTGAAATGCATAGCAGCGTGCAGCATGACTATAAACTTGAACAAGAATGACAGGATAAAAAACTACTGGTCTTCAAAGTTAATGATATTCTAAAAAAGTAGCAAAAGTATTCCTTCTGATTCAGTGGCTTACTAAGGTGGAGTTAGTCAGTTATGGAGAGATACCTGAGGGGATGAGAGCAGTTATTCACGAAGCAGGAATTCATAAACAGAGAGATCTTTGTTTTTCACATCAGACCCTGTGGCAAGGATAAAACAGCGTAGGAATTAACAGACCACTATCACCCACTGCACTGCATAATGAACCGTACCTCACACTACCACTGCCTCCACTTGTTTACTTCCTCGTCTCTGAATCAAAACTGTCTAAGAAGGAAACATCATTAATATCTCGTGTGTTTTACCACTTCACATTCTGCAGTAGGATGACAAGACAATGTCTCTTTCCAACAGGGAGGTATTGGACCAGCAGGAAACCCTGGGCCTCAGGGAGTGAAAGGCTTCCAGGTCAGTTGTATGAATCATTAATCATCACAGACTTTTTTCATTATTATTATTATTATTATTATTATTCATTTTAGTTAACTCACTGGCCCTGTGTTTCTTGTGCTGCAGGGAGTCAAAGGAGCTTTGGGGGATCCAGGTCTTCCGGGACCAACAGGAATCCGAGGAGAGTTTGGTGACAGGGTGAGTTTTTCCTGTCCGTGACACAGTAAAGGATGCAGCTTTTGATTAATGGATTAATCAGTTGTCCTGTAAAATGTCCAAAAAATGCTACCATCTAACATCCTAAAATTTCCTTCAGTCTGACTTACAGTCTAAATCCCAAAGGTGTTCAATTTTAAACAAGACCTGATGACTAAAATAGCCTCTGATTATTTTTTTATTACTTATTAGTTGCTAAAAAGAAACAAACAGCAGCTTATCTCCACACAGACATGACCGAGACACGTTACTAACCATCAGAGGATACTATATGTCAATAACCAGGTCATCCCTCCTCAGTCTTATTGGTATAAACTTCAACTGCAGCCAGCAGAAGGTGCAGACACAAAGTGGCCTCCTGTTCAGAATCTGAGGACAGAACAAAGCCGGCTTTTATGCCAGTCTTGGTTCCCCTCAACCAGCCCACCTCACTTCCCTCCATCCCCCCTTCCTTCTCCCGCAGTCGGCCTTCGAAAAATGTCTCTGCATGGCTCTTATTCATGTTCGCTCTCTCGCTTTTTTCAACTCTGTAGGGTCCAGTTGGAGCTTCTGGAGCTAAAGGAGACATGGTCAGTCAAAGTTCAAGCTGGTCAAGTTTAAATATGACCGTCACTGATATTCTATGGTAGTCTTGAACCTGCTATCAAATAATTGTTTATGTATAATGTTTAGTGTTGATGCTGAAAATGTTGTCTGAACTCAGGAGATTAAAGAGATTATTTTTTCAGTCGTTTTGTGTGAGATTATAGTAGAATAATTCAAGTCTTCTGTTGTCACTTTAGGGTGTGGCAGGAAGCGATGGTTTACCAGGAGAGAACGGAGAACCTGTAAGTATTTTTATAATTTCATGTGCTTTGTTTGAATCCAAACACTTCCAAACACTCGCAGCATCATTACCCAGAGACTCATTACTTTGTTTGCAGTAATTAGTTATGCACTTGCTTCAGGACTCTACTGTTGAGTGCTGACTAAGATCAGGAGGAGAGAACACATGAAATCAATTTTAAAGGCCTTGCATTGACCTTGTTATTGATTTTAAGACTATTTCACGTGTCTGTAAAGCACATCATTGTCTTACACAAGCCTATTTGACCCCTCAGCTTCTCTGGCATTAGTTTTTTTGTTGTGACCTGCTGAAGGAGTCATGGAACAACAGAAAATGTTGCTATCTTTAAACGTCAACTTCCCTTTTAAGCCTCCTTTAATTAAGATGGTTTATTTAATAAGTAATTTATGTACTAACATGTTTTTTTGCCTCTTTATTTTTATATTCTATTGCTTCTATATCAATAAAATTTAATTGATAGATTGTGTGCTTCATAACATTCTGTAATGTAACATTTTTCACATGCTTATCTAAAATAATTTACTTAATTTCAGGGTCCTTTTGGGCCAGTTGGACAAAAAGGAGAGGTGAGCTACATTTCTGTTTTCACTGTGTTATTTTTGCAGTGTTTCATGCTTCTACATGGACCTGCAATCTGCACACCAATTTTCTAAATACACTTTTTGTCTGCCTGTTAGCACCAAACATAGATCAGATGCTGTGTGTGGGTGTAATTAGCAGCCCAAGTTTTGTTTCAAACTCCTGTGTCTACTCCCTCACGAAACATTAAACACTGGTGCCTAGCTCTGAGCTGTTGCCCACTTGTCAGAGTCAGTGCACATGATTCAGCCTCACATTCCAGATTTAATAGGATTAATTAGAGATAGGTATTGTTGCTTTAGCGTTATTGGCCTGTTTGCTGCTATTGCCACGAGGGAAAGACGAGTCACATTAAGCTGCAGCACAATTTATGTAATTAGAGACACAGCACTGATGAACCTCACTCTCGTACTCTCATTTACTGTTTGCTGTGCTTGTTGGGAGTAATTATCAAGCAACAAGACGCCATATGAATCCACCCCCGCACTGTCTCAACAGACCCGGTTTGCTCCTCTGTTGGTGTTTAGTCAACGATCAAACCTTAAGGATGTTTTTGGCTCCGGTTTGGAAGAAATTGATTATATTTTGCAAAACATAATGAGCTATTTGGCTGATGATTGTTGCTGATTATAGTCTGGGAAGCGGGGTGAGCTGGGACCTAAAGGCGTGGCAGGTCCTCAAGGAGAGCTCGGTGCAAGAGGGCCTCCAGGAAAACAAGGACTAATGGGCTTCCAAGGAGAACAGGGTCTGCCTGGAATCGCAGGAAAGACAGGTGTACCTGTAAGTGTGTTTTTCAAATCTGTGCAAAACTGTCAGTGACTTGCTGAAGCATCTTAATATTCATGTTTTCCTATAAACTTCCTGAATGAGGTTACACTTGGAAAATGTCATCTTGTGTTTCAGGGTAAACTGGCAAGTGAGCAGCACATAAGAGAGCTATGTGGCTCAATGATCGATGGTGAGAGATGTTAATCTTTATCTATGGGTTATTCCATCACTGAATATAAGAAACACTGAGAATTAACTTTCTGTCGTTTTGTGTCATGCAGATCAGATTGCACAGCTGGCTGCTAATCTGCGAAGACCGCTGGCACCAGGAATGGTGGGCCGCCCCGGGCCTGCTGGACCCGCAGGAAGCCCAGGCGTAGCTGGCTCTATTGGGCATCCAGGCGCACGTGGACCACCAGGGTACAGAGGTCTGCCTGGAGAACTTGGAGATCCTGGTCCTAGAGGTATGAAAAACTTAATCAGAACAGATCTTTTGACCTATTGACAGCATCACAGAAATCAATTGATCAGTACCTCTTATTATCATTAATAACATCGGTGCTTACATAGAGGACCAATACAACTGTGTACAAATACTCAGTTACGAGTAAACATCTAATATTCACAATCCAAAAGCTTAGTATTGGCATATCTTTACTTAAAGTATCCCCTGTGGCCCCTGTGAGTAATATCTTTTTAGATCTTTTTAATAATCAGTCGGTGTATAAACAGTACATAACTAGCTTTAGATATTTTTTCCACTACACAAATGTGTTAAATTTTGGGATTCTCTTCGCTTTTTTGTAAAATAGTGAGTCACTTCAAACCTCTAATAGTTATTTTACAGAAACTATCTGGAAAAAAATACCAGGTAATCAGTCTTCAATAGAAGATTTAACTACTCATAGACATCTGCAATAAGAGAAGTTTTGTTTTTAAATCGAGACAAGAGGTTTAATTTTATCAATAGTGTATTTTGCAACATGTCTTTCATGCAATGTCAATCTGAAAAGTAACTACTAAAGATGCTTATCAGATGAATGGAGTGAAATGAAAAGCACAGAATGCAAATAAATGCACTTTCGACCAATGATAAATGTTTACTAATTTCACGACAGGTGACGTTGGTGAAGCAGGTGATAAGGGCTCTACTGGCAAAGCCATTGATGGGCCAACTGGAGACCAAGGATACCAAGGTATGTACATGTAGTCCTAACTCCATATTGACATTTCGATCCATAAAGCCATATCATAAATATGCATGCATGTCTTTTGTCAAATTTGTGCCTGTGGTTAACACGTGCAAGATGTTCATTTGTGCTGTTCCTAAAGCTCCATAAAATATGCTCGTTTCTACAACTTCTAACTGCAATTCTTTTCCGCAGGTCTTCCCGGAGTACCTGGAATTGTCAAAGATGGTCGTGATGGGTCTCCAGGAGATCCAGGTGAACCTGGAGAGCCGGGCAGGGTAGGTAGGACTGGGCACCAGGGACCACCTGGAATCTGTGATACATCAGCCTGCCAGGGAGCATCAGTCGCTGGGAAATCCTCCAACCCCAAAAACCATTAAACATGACTTCCTGCGACCTGAAGCCATCCACTCTAAGGAGGAAGGGTGATAAGTGAGGAAGAAAGGAACAAAAGAAGAAAGTGATCACAAAAAAGTCCTCTTTATTTAAATAGATGTATCACAAGATGGGAAGAGTAACATCTGCAGGTGTGATATTTTGAGAGGAACACAGGAACATCCCAGGAGTGACAAGAACATCAGAGCAACTGAGAGACCAAAAAAATCAAGATGACATCCAGAAATAAAGTGAACAGAGGCACGGAAAAGTGCAAGAGAACATCTGCATTGATCCAAGTACTATCACATAACAAGACTTGACTTACAAACAACTGGAAAATGAATGATGAGTCCTTTGTGTATAAAAACTTTGTACATGTTGTTTCCATGCCCCCGATTACTTTGGTTGATATCCTTCTGACAGAGAACACTAAAAACAACAGAGGTTGAATGTGCATTTATCATGGCCCATTATGTAAATCACAGATGTTACCTCAACATTCAAGCTAACAGTGTACAATATGGAAATAGGTGCAGGAGGCAAAGAGCCTCTGTGGAGGAGCTGTGTATGTACTGTAAAAGGAATAAAAAACAAACACCCAGGTGCCCAGAAATTGTGTAGATTAATGGAAAAAAAACTTTTGATAGTAGGTTTTTATGGCTTGTTTTTTTTTTCTTTTGTTGGTTTTTTTGTTACATGCAAAGTTGATTCTCCAGATTTGAGAATCAAAACCAAAATAAACTTGTGGATGCATGAATCAAATATTGTAAAATACAGAAAGTTTAAGACTCTTTTAAAAAAGTATTGTTTTCCAATCTGCAATGACCACATCCACTATGTACTACCGGTGCTGTAACTATTAAATATACATGACGTTAAATACTATTTATTATTTGTGGGTGACTGTTGTATGTACAGTAAGATGCTACAGCGACATGTTGTAAGAAAGAACAAATAAAGCCACTTTTCAGTAAAACATTACTCTTTTCTACATATCAAATGGACAGTCTGCACTTCAGAGTAATATGCTCTAAACACTGGGAAATCAAATAATCCCTTGAACTCACAAAGCAGCAACACTTACTTCTATACCAAAATGCATAAATATATAAATAGAAAATAGAAGTTAGTAGGCCGCAAGATGGGGAACATTTTATAAATAAGGTTTAACCAAAAGAACTAATAAAAACATTTAATAAAAGTGCAAATTTGAACCAAGCTTATGAAAGATGCAGATATTAAAATGGAAGAGGTGAAGAGCAGGAGTCTGCCAATTAGAGCACTGTCTCATCTGTTTTTCAAAGGGAAACAGTGCCACCTGTGTGTCAAAAGTTCCACTTTTTTAAGACACATTTTTACAAGCGGTTTGTATACCTTGTAGAAGGTTGTGGCAATCCAAGTGCAATGTGGTCTTGAGACGCAACTGAAGCAAACCGACCACATCACAGCATTGCATGTTCTTGGACTGACAACCGACCACATCCTAAAACATTGTAATACATTCAAAAGGACATATTTGGTTGTTTTAAATATAACATCAATCAACATAGCCTCACTGAAAAACAAAGCTACTATAAATGTTAAATTAGATTGTACTCATGTTTGTGGCTGACGGATTGGATAAAACAATGAGGATGTCATTGTTCTGCTGCAACAGAAAGCGTCTTCTCCATGTTCTGCTGGATTGGGTCCTGACCTGAAGAAGACCTGGATTTAAGAAGGACTCCTGTCTCACAAGTGAAGACCTTCTGAAACTCCTGCAAAAGAAAGATTAGGAGGTTACTGCGGGTAATGATACACAGCATCAGGACTCTTTTATCCTATCCAGACTGCCCCATTCCTCTACTGCAGGTAGTGGAGGTGGTGTTGCACACTGACAGCGTGATTACATTTTGCTGCCTTGTAATTTTCAGAATGAAAATCAATTTCCACAGACTTCATAACTGCAACAGATAGATAATCCATCATGGCAAAACAATAAAGTTTATTTGATTTTATATGGTAAAAGTAAGATGAATTTGATTTGAACTCTCTAAATAACAAAAGTCATATAAAGTCTGCTGCTGTACTAATTAGACAGGCGGCAAGAGGAAATGTAATTAAGCTCTTATCTTCTAGCCCCAGGTTTCTAGTCTCAAATAATTCAGTTGGAGGGTGATGCAGCCAAAATGCTTTACATTAATCAGTGTTCTACACAAACTTGCCTCTTTGAAGGTGTTGCCATACATCTTATTGATGTATCTCAGGAAGGCCGTGGTCCACTGCAGTGTGGTGGCTTTGTCTGTTTCTGAGCCACAGAACGGCACCATCATGTTCAGCTCATCGCAGCACAAACGAATCTTCTTCCTGTGAGAGAGTGCAAGCAATACAGATACTTTCAATTAGCGTTTCAACTTTAATTCTTAGACCTGTTTTATGGAAGAAATCAATATATTTATTTTTTTTAATTAAAATATATACAACCAAAATATGTTCAGTTCTCTTTAAAGACAGACGGCCTTGTTTTGCGCATTTAGAATAAACATGGTGGGGAGGAAGCCTTAAACTTAAAAAGTCAGTAAACACTAAACAAGACATGTCCCGTGTCCCAGTTCTGCAACGTTACTGCAATTAAAGATTAGCAATTGGGCAATTACTTTTATTTTCACTATGATCTATATACTCTAGTTGGTAAAATGTCAGAAAACGGTAAAATCTGCCTGTTACAATAGTCTTCAAATAACACTTTTGTCAGACTCAGACACTCTAATGCCCAAAAGTACTGATTTACTTTTATTGTTAAAGCAATACATCAAATCTACAAAAAAGGAAAGCAGAACAAACATTTGCAAAATATTTTCTGTTTGTGATCTACTTTATCTACCATACATATTTCAATGTTAATATAATATCCTCAAATTCTTCTATCTTATGACAACAATGGCACAGTGTATACACAAATATTTGAAAAGAAATACAAAAAAGTACTGCTTTGTCTTTGATAGATGTGTAAATGAGTGTTATGCTTCACTGCACCTGTGAGTAATGAAGTAATAAAGAAAATGATGGAAATTTGTCTCAAGTTAGTACAAATTGGCATTCCAAACCAGTGCTCCCCAAATTTTGTGAACCAAGTGATTTTATATGTAAAGTGTCTTTGAGTGTTTTGAAATCTGCTATACCAATAAAAATTATTATTATTATTATTATTATTATTATTATTATTATTATTATTATTATTATTATTATTATTATTATTATTATTAAGTGACTCTTTACAGTCTTTTTTTTAAGTTAATCTTCTACACATTTTTCCATCACTGTACTCATAGTCATTATTTCTGACAGCTGTGCATCAGGAAAACTTGCACTGTGATGTACTTTCAAGCACATTATGCAAATGGAAATCTTTCATAGCAAAGCATAGCTACATATTTTGGCATTTTTAGGAACTTTAATTGCAATGATTTGGGTGATTTTGCAATGTATTATGAAGATGTAATATGAAAACTGAGTAAATGTAAATGTCTCCTCATTTTTCATGTGATGGAAAGTTATTAAAACGCGCCTTGCACGAGACAGTTCTCAAGACAACCCTAAATGACACAGCACAGACTTTACGAACCTCTGGACTAAATTACTTATGTTCTTAATAGCGTACAATAAATCAGCGACAAAGTAATTTTGCAAACAGTCTGTCGTGATGAGTGATTGGCAAGCACACTTGAAACTGTAAAGCTTACAATATGCTACATTGACAGGATAGTTATAAAAGGCTGTTGAAAACATCACATTATGATAAAAGATTTCAGAAAACAAAAATTTATAATGTGTTCGTGTCATCATGTTGCAAACTGTGGAGGATGCAGCAACACCTGCAGGTGTCAGAACTGACTGCTCACCTGCGTTCCCTCTCCTTAATGTTGTGTCTCCCTCGGCGCTCACCGGGGGACATACAAGGTAGAGTTCTTTTCCTGGCGCCGTCCCGTGGATGTCCGGCTGGGCATGTGGCAACTCTAGCAGCCTTTGGTTGAAAGCTTTGAGTGCTACAATGATTCCTAAAAGCAGCAGGTGTCGCCACATCCTCTATGAAATAAACATGAGCACTTAAGACGAAGTTAGATACAGATTTGCACATGCATTTGCAGTACAGTATAGCAGGCAACAACTATGTGAATACATGTTTAAAATAAAATTTGTTTTAAAATACTAATTGTTACTTTCAGTCTTCATCATCTTCTGCTCTTCTGCTGGGTTGCTGCTGCTGGTATACTGAGCTGTTGCAACAACCCTGTCTGGGTGAAAATTCAACACAAAAGTCTTTGGAATGATTACACCCTGATGCCTGTTAGGTTCCACCATGTGGGCAATTACCTGCAATTATAACAGAAAAAAACATGGTGTGAAATCTGCCCTGCACTAAAATTATAATAAAATGCAAGCTGATAGTTCTTGCACCATACCTGCCGACACATGTTGGTGACAGGGTCAAAATCACTGCCTGCATATGAGGTGGAAACCTTAAAAGAATCTGCTTTGTCGGTTTTCATCCACTTCTGCTTTTGAGGATGTATGACTGCCTCTGCTGACTGCTTAAGTACTGTCAAAAAACTGAAATACAACAGAAGAGATTTTGCACACGGCATAAAAAATATGTACATCAGCATTATATTTACTCAAATAGCAACACATTATATTAATTAAGCCTACTTGGAAAGAACTGCAGAGTGAATATCTTGCGGCCTTGGGGTGTCAGCAGACACAGTGTTAAATCTTTTCTCCAAGCAAATTCTGGCAGCTGATCCACTTCTCTTCTGTAAAGTTTTACTGCTGTTGGCAAGTACTTCACTTGTGTTTTCTTCACCTCTGATTCTGGCGAGCACAAAACCCGGGACATCTCCGTAAGAAGCTGGTGTCTTTTGTCCTGGCATCACCAGACAGTGGTCATCACTAGAAGTAGACAGGTCAATAGCTTGAGTGGTAGTGAATGGACAAATCACTGCGGATTCAGGGACATCTTTAACCACGACAGCAGCAGGGTAGGATCTGGCGTCTGGACAATGTGGACACCCCGCCTGGGCCTCCACGTCTGCTTGGATGAGGTGCTGAAGGTGTGAATATTCAACCTCTGACATCTCCATCAGACCAAGCTCTGGACCCAACATCTGCCCCTGATCGTAGGTCAAACACCCACCTTGGCTCAAAATCAGCCCAACAGAGTCACAGGCGTGTTCTCTGGATGAGGATGGCACATGGATGGTTTTAGAAGCTGTTGAAAAGGACATCTTTTCTGTAGGAGGACAGGATGAGATCAGGAAAATGCTGTTTTACAGGGCACATATTGAAATTATTTAACTGTGGTGTTAGAGCTATTAAATTTGAGTCTGGGAACATTGCATAAATATTTGTTCAATCAAGTTTGCTTAAACATCCCTGGTAATGGTAAATTTGATAACTTTAGCTCAAAAATATAAGTCGTAATAAGCACAGCTAGCTTGTAAACTTTTGCTAAGCTAACGTTAGCTAGCACGTAGCAAAGACGTTGGCACAAGCTAACGTTCGAATCCGGGTTTTCGCCATCTTAAAACGCGTAATTACAAACGCATTAACATTAAAGACAGTAAATAAAAAAAGTCGTTTGCTTTATAGAGACAGAACTCTAAATAAGCTGTCATTTAGTGCATTATGTGTGACTTTTTATTGGGTCTTAAACTTACTTTAATGGCAAATTCTTGCTCTGGAGTTGCCGTTGGTGTCTGACTCCGTCGCTTGTCTAAGACTATGATGTCGTTAGACCGGCTGACACAGAATAAACCTCTTTTATATTTATTCTATTTCGTATAGAAAACTGCACACAGTGTGGTATAAGCAGAGAAGTTTTAAAAACCTCTTTAAAAGCTTGAATTAACCAAGTTCGCTGACTTAATGGGAGACACTACAGGTGAATGTAACTTATACATTAATAAAGGCTGTGATTTTTGCATTACAAGTTTTCATATATGTTATGTCTCAATATAAATGAGACTTTATAACCAAAAACGTTCTAATTTGCATTTATTTCCAAAACAGAAATCTGAACTTTGGAGAAAAAGACAGCTTGTTATTTCATTTTTGTTGACTTATTAACATAGATTTTTGGATATCCTTTTTTTTTAATCACTTCATAAATCAGAAAACGCCTTCAAGAGCCAGAAAGAAATATTAAAATGTTTAATAAATTAGGCTATGAATTATAAATCAACCACTCCTTCAGTAAAATCCTTCAGACTATATTGTTTGGTGCATGTAAATACTACTGCTGGGTTTTTTGGGGGGGCTCGAGGGATTAAAAAAAATAAACCTATTTTCAGAAAACAGCTTTTAAAGTCATTGTAAAATTCCATGTATATTTATTGGAAACTACAATTAACGGGCACAAATTTAAACTAAAAGACATGACTATGAAATTTCTTCAGCTGATTACTTACATTTAGACATAGTTTTCCAAAATATGCATATGAAGTGTTATCTATTAAACATGTGCTAATTTAAATGTTAAATAGACAAAATGTAGTTAAATTTAAAAAAAAAAAAAAAAAAACTCATAAATGTGCATTTTTCTTTTGACTAGCCTGAAAGAAGAGATATTACGGAAGCAGAATACCAAAACTGTCAAAACTGACCAGTGCATGAAGAAACTGTGTTTCTGCCTGTACTTAAATACTTAAGCACGATATTATTTCTCTGTTTACACTTCAGGAATTTTTTAAACTTAAAATAAAACAATATGTGTGGTGGTGAGATTTCCAACATAAAGCAGCACCTGAGTGGGAAAACTCAGTTAAAAGTAGTAGTTCTGTATTCATTGTCACTTAAGTAAAAGCGGTGAAGTATTGGAATCCAAATGTGCTCAAAATACCATAAGTATTCAGGATGACTAAATTACAATAATTTACTCCTAAAGCACATGTCAGTTTTATTACTTAATCCTATACAGCTAATTTTTTAAAAATAATTCATTAGTTAGTTGACAATTTTCAACTATTAAATAAATGTTTAATTTGCTTTGTTGTGTTTAATCAAATTTACTGGCACCAACTTCTTCAAAGTGAAGATGTCTCATTTCATAGCTTTCTCTGTGTAGTAAATTCAACTGCATTTGATTCTGACTGTTGGTCAGAGAAAATAAAGAAAAGAAAAAAAATGTTATGTGGCTTTTCATGTTACTATTTTTCTTTCTTTTTTTTGATAATAAAGATAATTGGTTCCCACAGTCACAGCTGCCTTTACAATACTTCTATGATGGAATGATGTTTTCTGAGTTTTTCATTTCCAGATTAAAAGAATGAAGAACTTTGACAAAACACACTTAAAACATATGGAATAAGCACAATATACACAAACAAATGTTACAACTAGATGTTGACACAGTTCCCTGAAGATGGAAGACCTGTCACTGTTAATACTGTTCTTCAGTGGTGCGAATGTATAACAAATTCACATGACTTATATCACGTAAACCTACACAAAAGGAGTAAATCTGACTTTAGAGAGCTGCACATCTGATCAAGTCCTGTGTGTGGTAGGTTCGGGTTGACTAGGACATCAGAGACCCGTCTGTATACTTTGGAGTGAACAGAGAGTGAATTATCTTAACTGATGAAATGTCAGCTGTAGTCATGTTACCTGTTTTTAAACTGCCCCTGCTGTGCAAAACTCATATTGAACATGCTGACAAATAAAATGCTATTCTGTAAAATTAAGGCTCACATTTGATCAGATACAAAACAACAAGCTGAACGCAAATCTTTAAACAATCGCTACACTTTTAATGTACTAAATATATTAAGAAATTGTGCATGAGCTAAAGGGTTTTTTTTTTTTTAAATACACATTTTAAATATATCAATAAACCTTATGGTTACAAATAGAATGGGACTTGTTTTTATTTCGGACTGTGATATTTATTTTTTTCAAAAACCTTATTCAAATCCTTTTTGTATTTTATTTGCATTTATTTTATTTAGTTTTTGCTGCAAAATTCCCATTTCACATAGGATACCAATAAAGTACTCTATTTATTAGTTTTAAGGAAAAAAGAAAATACTCAGAGCACAGAACAAAATCATCACAATCAAAATGCCAAATCTGTAATGACATCAATTTACTTTTAAGAATGAGCTAAATATATATATGACGATGCATAAAGATATTAAATTGAAGTGGTAGTGCATATTTCAGCTTGGCCTCAGGAATGGACCTGCACACTGATAGAAAAATCATAATAACAGTTATAATTTAACTTCTGCAATTACTAAAGCTTCTGCTGCCCCCCTTTGGTCAGACATGAGCTCTGCAAAAAGCTGTGAAGCCAAGGATGCTCTTTTCCTTCCCATTCTTTCAGTAACTAAATGTGGACCCTCTCCTGCTTGTCACAGCAAGAACCCTTAAGAAAGCAGAAAAACTGATTATGTGCTTATTATGTGGAAAATACCCCATATTGTTGTGAAATGGACCAATGGCAATGCAAGACAAACCAGCACAGTACCATTTATTGATTAAAGATTGTATTGCACAAACAATCTACATCTCAAATAAGAGTGCATAATGTGCCAGAAAGCATTTCCTTGGAATGGGGGTCACGCCATGTGTGTCAAAACTAGGAAAGGATTTCACATCTCCTTTAATTACCCAGACCTATTAGGCACATAGTGTACATTTACTGCAATCCAACTTTTATATCTGAGCTTGATTAAGCCCCACAAAGACAGTTGTGTCTGAACTGTGCTTTTATTTGGAATGTGTTTTAACAGATTTTGTGATTTGCTACTTGCATCACAATCAATCACTACAAAAAACAATGATAAAATTGGACATAATACAAATCTTAAAAGGTATGCCACTTTATTGATTTCTTGAATTGTAACAGTGAAACAAGCCATAATTAAGGCTATTCTACTGACACTATGGCTGTTAAAAAACAAAGAAACTGTACATGTTCTGTACAAAACATTTCTGACTATTTCCAGTAAGAAATACACATGAAGTTGAATTTACAAATGCTCAGTTATTTTTAAGCGGCAATTCAGTCATAATCAAGAAACAAATTAAACATATCTACTTTGAATATAACAAAACAAACTAACACAAATACTTCTGCCTCTGAGCATTTCGGTGACAAATTACAATGTCAGATTTTCTCATGGCTTTGTCTGCAGGTCAAGCTGAAATTTCAGTAAGACAAGGAAACCACTTTCCATGAGGAAAAAAATACATTCAATGTAAGTAATGCTTAAGCATTTTTTTATCCAGTGTAGTGATGCTCGGCAGGTTTCTGCAGGTCTAGCACATCAGCATTAGTGGCCCAAATGACAGTCACTTCCATTTTCGTCACTGTGCACCCTTTAAATCCCATTGATCAGTTTAATTGTCCCCTCACATAGTTTCTTCTCCTCCTCCTCTGTTTACACCTATAGGTGGACTTCCTCGTCCTTGTCCTCTTACCCACCCTCTTTGTCGTCTGACTGGTCTACCTCTACCCAGCTCTACGGCTGTTGGGTGACCCATTTGTTTTTGTTTCATGAAGACCTCATGATTCATCACATGATTTGGGAAATGTGTGCGACCCTCTGTTGGAGTGGGAAGTAAGGCACCTCTCGGTCTCTGGGCTCTTATGGGTTGCGGATTTTGTTGGTTATCAAAAGCAGGGAATGATCTTCCTCCTCTGTTTAGACCTGGACGTACAGACTTACTGAACGGTACTGGACATGGATCACTAGTGTCTTGAAAACTAGTATCCTGATGAGGACCTGGTCTTTCATGACTGTCTGTTTGACCCCTCCGCTCTGGTTCCCAATCCCTCATGTCTTCGCCTCTGACATCTGATGGCTCAAATCTCCTTGGGTCCATCCTGTCTGGACCTCTTCTATCAGACCCAGGGAACCTAACAGCTCCATGTCTAAAATTTGAACTCATATCTGTTTCATCAGGCCCTAGCCTTCTCATTTTTGGACCTCTCCTTTCCCTTCTAAAATCCTGCTCAAATTCTCTACCTGGTCCAGAATTTTCGATGTCTACACAATGTCTTTCAAATCCTAACTCCCCACAATCTGAAAATCTCCTTTCAGACTCTAAACCTTCAGGGTTTAAATTTGTGGTTCCAGGCCTCGGGGGTCTTACATGTGGGCCTCCTGGGCCTCTTCTATTAACACCTTCCATCTCTAATTCTCTCCTGTTCGGGTATGAATTCATCGAGTCTGGCCCTCTCCTATATGCCTCAGGTCTTTCAGCGTTTGGTATTCTCGTGTGTCCCCTGAAGTCTGGCTGCCTCCAGTCATTCTCCATATCTGGATGCCCTTGTGTATCCGATTCTGTTTCTCTATTGTGTGATTCCCTTTCCCCTCTAAAAAATGGCCCTGTACCACCTCTTTTAGGCTCTCTCCATTTATTTACATGTCCTCCTCTACTAGGCCCTGGGCATTCCATATCTTGATTATCCTGAATAGGCCCTGGACGCCTGCAACCAGGGCCATTCCATTCATGTCCTGGAAATATATTTGGTCTTTCCTGTATGGGCCCTGGTCCCCTTCTTCCACGGCCTCTCCATCCAGTACAAAGACTTTGTCTACTATGTTCTTGGTCCTGCTCATCTGAACATTGTTGAATAGGCCCTGAACTGCAACTGTGATCTCTTTCCCAATCATCTTCTGAAAAACCTCTTTCAATTCCTAAAGTCTCCATATTGGGCCCTCTTCCATCTGACCATTGCTCCTCAGTGCCTGTGCCACTCCATTCAGGTGCACAGCCCTGGTCCCAGTCTGGCCGTGGTCCTCTAAAGTTTCTCCTCATAGGTCTTGAACCCCTAAAATTCTGACATGGTCTATCAAATCTTGGGAACTCTAAACCTGGGCTTTCCCAAAGAGGGTCAGACCCTTCCCAGTCACCACTTCCTTCATGTCTTACATCTTCAATATTTGGACCTTGGAAGTTTGGATCACCTGATACTCTCCAGTCAGGTCCTGGGCCCTCTACATCTCTCCCTTCAAGCCCAGGTTCTCTGAAGCTTGAGTCTGCTGTTTCTTGTCTATCGGGACCTTGACCCTCAATGTCTGGAACTCTGCTTTCACAACCTGGTGCTATAAAACCTCGTGGACCTTTCATAGTGGGCCACTGACCCCTCATAACAGTTGCATCAGGCCCCACTCCTCTGAAGTGTGGTCCTCCCCTATCTGACTGTGGATTTTCCATATATGGAGGTCTTCTTTCTGGCCCAGATTCCCTAACATTTGAACCTTCTGCACCTCTCATGTCTGGCCCTAGACCCTCTGTATTTGGACCTTCATGCCGAAACACTGGTCTCCCCATTTTTGGACCTCCTGGCCCTCTCCTGTTGAGCCCTGACGTCTCCGTACCAGGACCTAGTCTTTCCACCAATGATCCCCTTAAGTCTGAACCTCTTCTGTCAGGCCCTGGACCCTCTCTACAATGTGGTCTTCCCTGACCTCTACCATGAGGCCCAAGACCTACCATTGGTAATTCCTTGCTTTCAGGAGCTGGTGCTCTGAAATCTGGACCTCCAGGTCCTTTCCTGTCAGTCCTTGGACCCTCAGTGGCGGGGCCTCTCCTTTCAGGTCCTGGTCCTTCTCTAGGATGGCCACTCCTTTCAGACCCTGGTCCCCAAAAATCTGCTCTACCTCCACTATCAGGCCCTGGGTCACTGAACTCTGGACCAACAGGTCCTCTTTTCTCAGGTCCAGAAGCCTCCATAGATGAGCCTCTGCTTTCAGGCCCTAGTACCCTGAAACTTGGACCATGTCCTCTCCTGTCTGTTCCAGGAATCTCCATTTTGGGACCTCTCTTTTCAGAACCTGGTTCTCTGAAATCTGGACCTCTTTGTCCTCTCCTATCAGGCCCTGTACCAATCATATCTGGACCTCTCCTTGCAGGCCAGGGCCCCCTGAAATCTGGACCTGCTGGCCCTCTTGTGTCAGGCCCTTGGCTCTCTATAGAAGGAACCTTCCGCTCAGGCCCCGAACCTCTGAAATGTGGACCCTCAGTTCCTCTTCTGTCAGGCCCAATACCCTCCTCGGCTACACCCCTATTTTCAAGTCCCGGTCCCACAAATTGTGGACCTCCTGGCACTCTCAAGCTAGGTCCTTGATTGTCCATAGTTGTACCTTGCCATTCAGATCCTTTGAACTCTGGACCTCTGTGTTCTCTCCTGTCATGCATGGGGGCCTCCATGTCAGAACCTCTCCTTTCAGGTCTTGGTCCCATGAAATCCGGACCTCCTGGTCCTCTTCTATCCTGTCTCAGGTCCTGCATGATTGGACTTCTCATTTTAAGCCCTGGTTGTCTAAATCCTAAGCCTCCAGCACTTCTTTTCTCAGACCCCTGGCTCTCCTTGTCAGGGCCTGGCCTATCAGACTGATGGACTCTCCAGTCATCTTGCATAAATGACCCTACTCTGACTGGCTCTGTTGGTTTCCAATTATCTCTTACGTCCGGTCCTGGCCCTTTCCAATCTGGGTCCCTCATATGTGGACCTAGGCCTTCATTTTGATTCCTCTGACCCCTTACATCAGGACCAACAACACTTGGTCCTGGACCTCTCCAATCGGGATTTGTAAAGTTTGGCATGTCTCTGACTTCTGGGCCAATTTGTTCATTTCTCTTCTCTAGATTTTGGCTTTGTGTATTTCCTTCTTGCATGACAGCATTCCTCCTGTTAGGGCCTGTTTCTCCACTAGCTCTACCTGAGCTTCTTCTATCAACTCTTGTATCTGTGCATCCTATGCCACAGACATCTTGACTAGGTCCCTTATGATTTATTCCAGTCATATCTGGCCTTCCTGTTTCATGCATAATTTCTGATTCTCTTGTATCAGGGCCATCTACGCTCCTTGTTAACTCTACATCTGGCTGTGGGACCTCTTGTTCAATGAAAGACATGTTAGGTTCACCGTTTTTATAATTTAGGTTTGGTCCTGGTGCTCTCATATGCACACCTGTTTGTGCTCCCTGTTTTTCACCTGTTGTTGCTGATCTATCTCCCATTTGAAGTCTTCCCTCCGAGCCTATAGATGTATTTGAATCAAAACTCCATTCTTGAACACCAGCTCCCCTGCTCAAGGGTACATCTCTTTCACGTGGCTGAAAGCCTTTATTCTGGGAGCCCCTTTCTTCTAAAGCTGGACTGCCATCGTGCCTTGACTGCCTCTGAACTCTTCTTGAGCCCATAAAAGATGTACTCGAATCTCTTACACCCCCACCCGTCACATCAGATCTCAAAGCCTCAGAATGTTGGCTTTCATCTCTATCTTTTTGTCCTCTTTCTCCTATATCTGGAAGCCAATCTTCTAACTGTGGACCCCCAAATGATTTCTTTGTCCCTATTTTCATCACATCTGCCTTGCCATCTGGATTTTCTACCTGTGATCTGTTCTGAGTTTTTAGACACTGTAAACTTTTCTCTGGACAACTAACATTTTGGGTTCTCTCATCAGCTACAACTGGTGCCCTTGAATCTGTATTCAAATTATACACTGCTGAAAAAGGATCTCTTGACCCTGAGCCTCCATTATCAGGAACAAGCCTACCTAGTAAATGACCATGGATTACTGAATCTATCTGTGGCCCCCTATGTCCAGTTTCTCTCATATCTGATCTTGGATTCATAATCCCTGGAACACTCATACTCTGTGTATCTGAGTGTGTAGTTGGATTTGGATGTCCTCCCCCTTGACTTATCCTTTGAGGGTCTCTTAAGCCAGGATTTTCTGGTAACATCTGATTTTCTATCTTTATCACACATTGGCCTCTGTCACCAGGGACTTTTAGATCTACACCTCTAAAAACTAAGTTCCTTGCATTTGATACGGGCTCTCCAACAGCAGGACATGAGTTATTGGACATTGTTGCTTGACCACCAATGGGTAGACAATTATTTTCAGCTTGACCAAATGGCAATGGGACACTGGTATGCTCCTGGGGATCTCGGATTTCCTCAGTCTTAACAAAGTCATGCGCTTCTATGTTGTTAGGTTTCACAAACTGTGGTTCTGGATCGGGGCTCTGAGGAGAATCTCGAATGGGTGGATCAATTTCTCTTAGTGGAACTGTATTTTCAATTTTGTTTTTGTGCAGAGTTTCTTGTTGAGAGGGTTTATCCACCTGTGTAGAAGACCCGCTGAGTGAAGGATGTGGAATGGAATTTTTTTGAAGCTCCTGAAATTTTGGTGGTTCAGAAGGCTCAAGCTTAGCATGTAAACAAGAAATAAAATCTTTTTCAGAACTCTCAACAAGACTAAATTCTAACTGAGGTCCATCAAGTTCTTTTTTAACAGTAACTGGCGAAGATGGTGACGTGTTACTCTCTACAAATTGTTCAACAGAGTCCAGAGCAGTTGCATGTTTTGATTTTCCAGGGACTTGAGGAAAGGGTCCTCTGTGCGGCTTTGGAGAAAGGGACACAGAATCTTTTTTTCGAGGAGATGACGGGGACCTTCTACGTCCATGGGAATGTCGGCGCGTACTATGGTCCTTACGATGGCGTCCTTGCCTTTCAGATGGCTCTCTAACTCGGTGCCTTGACCTGTCCCTTTCACTTCTTCTGTGTCTATCCCTGTCTCGACGTCGCCGGGAGTGTGAAGGAGAACGTCGCTGTGACTTTCTTGAAGGACTTCTATGGTGGTCCCTTTCACGATGACTCCGCCTCTTTGGTGACGACCTTCGCTTTCTGCTGTGGTATGAATTCGGAGACGTACCTTTGTGACCACCACTATGCCCTGCTCTTGACAAAGAATCACTGGCATTTATACTTGTGCCTTTAAATACATCCTCTTGAATTTCATTAAAAAGTGATTCATCTTCAGGATCATAGGCCACATCAGAATCTTCAATCTCTCCAGCAGAGGAATATTTGTCACATTTCTCAATATTTTCCTGTGTATCATCTTGCTCAGCAACAGTTTCCATATCATTTATTAAATTATGGACAGCAGTTGTGTCTTCCAGCTTAACAATTTGTGAATCCATATTTGAATTTTCCACAGTCTCTGTAAGGTTGGCAGTACTGTCTGTTGAATCTGAAAGCTTTGAGTCTGTTTGCATTTTGCCACTCTGCAGTGATGACAATTGGCTGAGGGGCAAAGATTTTGATGGGGGTGACATCAGGGAATCCGAAACAGAAAAATGAGCCATGAACATACCCACAGTCTCTCTCTGCTGACGTAGTGCCTCTTCCTGCTCTTTCAACTGTCTTTTTTGCTCTTCAATTTGCTTATTGAGCTCCTCAAGCATTCGCTGTTGTTCACTGAGTGTTGCAGCTGAGACAACCACAGTGCCTGCAGGAAGGGTCGCTTTTACTGCAGCTTGAACAGAAGTGTGTGCTGGAGTAGAAGAAGGAACTTCTGTTGGACCTAATGAAGGATCTAACGTTTTAGTTGGAACAGGGGGCCTTTTTACAGCAATACCACTTTGAATATCTTCAAAGATAGTCTCATCCTCTGGATCATAGGCCACATCTTCCTCCACAACGCCTGATAATGTGGGCTCATCTGCCTTAATTTTTTTCATGGTCTGTGGAGCAACCGTTTTAAATCCCAATGTTGGATCATACTCTTCTTCTGGGTCGTATGGTCGATCAAGTTCATTTTCCTCTACTTCTATCTCTTTGATTTTAGATTGCTGTCCATACTGTTGGACAATTGGATCCACCATTGTTCCAGACACCTGATTAAACACTGGCATCTTCTTAGCACTTAATGTTGTTTTTGCAGAATTTCCATCAGATGAGACAGTGGAGTCAGACTGCTTATTGCCAAATAAAGTCTTCAAGATAGTGTTTAGTGGTGTCTTGTCACTGGATGATGTGGTGAGATCCTTTTCAGAGATGCTATTACAAGTGGACTGTGTGGCAACAACAGTCGCTGAGGTAGAAACAGGGGGAGTCGCTCTAACTGAGGTCAAAACAGAGGGCATGGTAACTGAACCAGAAGAGGAAGAGTCTGATGGTGACCCAGGGCAAGGTGGTGAAGCAGGAGGAGTGGTATTAGCAGGAGTCTCTGGATCATAGGGTTGGAATATCTCCAATTTGTCAGAACCATAGAGGACAGGTGGTTTTGGTATCCACATAGGATCTTTGGACATGTGAACCCTAGGTCTCTTCTCCTCAGTTTCCTGAGGCAGGCATCCTGGACGTTTTGCCCTCTGGACAATTGCCAGACCCAGAAGAAGATTAGGCCGTTTTTTTTCAAATCCTGAGACAAAGGGAAGATAAAAAAAACCAAAAACATTTGAATACATCTAAAATTTTTAATCCTAACAATTAGATCTCTGTTATTCAATTTCTTTAGAATGTTTAACTAACAATTTTGATTAGAAAACTAAATCATTTTTTAAGATTCACAATAGAGAAATATATTGGTGCAGAACTGCTCATGCGGACTGGGAACACCGATTCCTTATCAATAATCATAAAAGAACTACCTCATGAAGCACATCGAGAGAATGCTAAGAGTGTGCAAAGCAGTAATCAAAGCAAAGGGTGGCTATTTTGAAGAATCTAAAATATGAAACATGTTTTGACTTATTTCACAATTGTTGTTTACTACATAATTCCATATGTGTCCAGTCATAGTTTTACTGTCTTCAGTGAGAACCTACAATGTAAATAGTCATGAAAATAAAGAAAAAACATTAAATGAGAAGGTGTGTCCGAACTTTTGATTGGTAATGTATTTCAACTATAATGGAGTGAACATTTTTCTCACTACCACTCAGTCAAGATCATTGCTGTACAAGACTAAAATTGTGATATATCATGTACTGTTGAGCCTTGATGGTGTTAATACAGGTGTTCGCTCAAGGAAAATGCAAGCATTTAAGCTGTGGTCGTCAAAGAATTTTCCCACCTGGTCCTTCAAGAGGTTGCAGTATGGATGGGATTGATTCCTTTGCACTGAGTGGAACAAGGTAGACATCCTTGATGGAATTGCTAATATTGGCAACCACACCAAAACGACGTCTACTGCTGAAATATGAAAACAAGGAGACATATGCCACCTCTTCCTCCTCTGTTGCAGGGTGAAACCGGATCACACATAATTCCTATAAAACAAACAAAAGCACATAAAATGAAGATATATTCTCCATGCTATTGTACAAGATGCAAAAAGAAACACGACATATTCTGCTTGCCTTAGTAAGAGAGGTCTTTAGCTTTGTAACATAGTCCCACACAGTCTCAGGCATGATTCGTCCCCCAATTTGTATGGTATCAGGTAGGTCCTACACAACGCACAAAAAGAAATGTTTTTCATATATTTGTCATGACAAAGACGGATCTCGTGATACATCTCAGTGAAATTAAGTTTACCGCTTTAAGATTTTCAGCAGGTCCTGAAACCATATATGCCTTGGTGACAAACTTGGCTACACTCAGCATGTTTAAAAAGCCTTTCCACAATATGTCTTGCTTAGCCAGGAACTGAGTGGTCTGGACATCAGCTGGGGTGTCAGAGGTCCTGAAAAACAAAGCACAACAGCACAAAAATAATTATATTTACACAATATAATGATTTTGTGAAAGGTCTACTACCTAAAACAGAAAAGAAGAAAAATTCATGTGCTTTAGTAAGCTTTCACTGTTATTTAAATACCTTGAAGATGTGCCATAAAGTCGGGGATCTGCAGTGGAAGATGGCTTCATTAAGATTGATTTAGGTAATGTTTTTGTTGGTGGTCGTGAGGATGCTGGTGCCGAATGTGAGGTAGTAGCCTCTTTAATAGGGACATAAGGAGCTCCTTTGTTATGGGTTGTGTTACTGGAATGAGAGGTGCTACTGGATGAAGCAGAGAACCTGTTTGCTGCCGTGCGGGGGTCACGTCTTGTGATTGTGACTGTGGAGACAGCTGGAATTACAACTGGTGTATATTCTCTCTTTTGTGAAGCAGCTTTAGAAGTGTCTGGAGTTGGGGACGCAGGGGACTCCATGATGGGGGAAGCAGGAGACTCTAAAGTAGGGGATGCTGGAGAATCCATTATAGGAGAAGCAGGTGATTCTACAATAGTCAGTGGTGAAGGGTCAATAATAAAGTGGGATGAAAGTTCCAGTAGAGAAGATGCTGGAGAATCCATGTCAGGTGAGTCAGTTGGTGCTCGCAGAGGGGAATCACCTCCTGCTGGCTTTCTCCAAGATGGCGCATGTTTGTCTCTTGATACAGATACTTTGGGTTTTTTCTTTGCTGGTTCCCCCTCTTCCACAAGTTGTATCTGACCTTTAGGATATAATGAGAAACTACTTTGAACAAACAAAAGTATAAGCTGGTTGCTGGATAACAATGTCTGCTTATTACTGCACAGCTACTGTCAAATATTGGTTTAATTTACCTGTGCATATCTTGCACTTCAGGTCAAAGAGATGAGTTTTGTGCTCTGATGTTGTGTCTTTAAGCATGCAGGCAAGAATATCTGGCACAGCACTGGTCTGGTTTGGTTGGCTTGCTCTGGTCTTGAGAGCAGGAGCAGGAAGACTTCTCTTCTGTTCCTGAGAAGCAACACATACCAACACAAACAAGACTTAACTCATACAGATACAATATCTATGACCTTTTAATAAAATATGTTCATAAGAAGCAGAAGAGACTTTACTACAAATGAGACAGATACACACCGTGCCATTAGGTCTTCTGTCAGGCCTGGTTGGATTCAAACTGGGCAAATCAACCTTCACTGCTTCAGGCTTTTGCAAACATGTGGCTATAGCAGCTACATCCTTAACCTTGACACACAAAAGCAATGGAAGAAGATACACACACTGTCAAAGACACTCCTTGACAATTCTGAGGCTTGAGGCATAAAATCAGATTCAGTTTTAGTTTTTGCATTTTACACATTCTACCATTTACCTCAGTTGTTTCTTTTGCCTTTGGCTCAGGTGCTTTAGTAGCCTGCATGTCCTTCTGGGTCATCCTGACCAGTCTGAAGGGACCGATTTCTCCATGTACAACCCGATACAGTAAGCCCTAGAGAGAGTCCAAAACTAGATTGTTAATTTGCAAAAGAAAAAATAGATATATATTCAATAAAAAGGAGTAGTTGTTCCTAAAAAGCATCATCTGTAATATATAATTATTTAAATATATGGTAAGAGCACAGATCATAAAACTGAAACGGATTTTAGCAAGCTTCAACAAACCTTGTTTCTTGGGTCTTTCAGGTTGAACATTATAGTTCTATACTTGTTCATGTATTTGCTGTCTGTGTTGCGAAATATGTCGAACATCTCCATCTCTATGTTTGCGACAAGCTTTGCAACTTCACTCTCAGACATCTCCAAATCCTCACAATCACACACCCTTAACAAAAGAAAAGGAAGATGGTCAGCAAATTTGTTGTGCATCAGTGCTCTAGCAGATTGAGATGCATTTTTTACTCTTTAATTCATGCTAAAGTCGAATAAACATAATAAACAACTAAACTAAACTAAAAGTGTAATGTAAAGAAATGATTAACTGGAAATGTCACAGATTTACAATATGTGGTCATGTTGTTTCTAAATGTGCATACTTTAAGAATATGCTACTAAAATATAGATGAGGAATGAAATGAATGGTCAGGAGTTTATGGCGCATGTTCCTCTACAGTATATTTTTGAATTGCTGATAAAACTACGTTCATGTTTTTCTATATATTTAAAAAATATTGTCTTTCATAATTTTGCTCTGTGAACCATTACTGTATCTATACAGACTGTTTTTCAGCTTCATCAACAGAGCACCATAACACAAAAATAAAAACTGACATTGCTTGCACATAATGCTGTAAAGACGTTCTCACCTTTTGAACAGGATGCTGCTGAGAGAGCGCTGAATGCTCTGTCTGACCTGCGTATTGGGCTGAGAGGGTCTGGAAGAAGGTGCACTGGGTGCAGGAGACACAGGCAGATTTCGGGTTTCATTCAGCATTATGGGGGCTGAGGAAGGCTTCTGGCATGATGCTGTGGCTGGTACGTGGCTGGATGGAGACTGAGAGCCAGACTGCTTCTTTGGTATGACGTAAGTGGTCTTAGTGACCACGAGGGCCCCAGTCTGGTGATGTCTGGGTGCTGAGGTGGTTGGGGATTGTGTGGTCGGACTAGATTTTGCTGTGGTGCATGGCATGGAGGGACCTGATTCTTCAGTTTCATGCTTTGGCACACTGCTATTAACCGGTTCCTTTGCTTTTTCTTGAGAGTGGCTCTGTGGTGGGGCTGCTTTGGTTGCAGGCTGGGAAAGCAGAGCCATATCTGTCGGTGGTTCCTCTGGACATTGTGTTGAAGGAGATGCAGCCTCACTGTCAGCCTCTTCCTGTTTACTGTCATCATTAGCTGTTAGGAAAAAATAACAGCAAGGCATTTTGTCAATATGGAGAAATACTGATAAAATCTGTTATCTATAGAGACAAAAAAACATACAAATAGACCTGTAACTAATATGGTGAGAAAGATAAAGAATGGGACTTTAATATGTGATGGTGACTTGATGACTGTAAAATTATTAGAAGAAGCAATTACTTATTTTCCAAGAGCAAATATTGACAGAAGTGATAATGCTTTCTGTCTTAATTATTTGTTGTATGTGCATATTTACATTTAACACACTGAAACTTAATACAATTTTATCGCAGGTATTTGACTTCTGTGGCGTTTTGTATATTTTAAAACAACTGACATGAAGTTAAGACAGGAATAATTTGAGTTAGGTTGCGGTGAAGTTTAAATATTTGCACGTTATTTAACAAATCGATTGGGAGGAATCTGAAAAAATTTAGACCTATTAGCTTTATACAACACATTTTTATGTCATTACATTGACATACTGAAGTCATGACACAGCTTGATGTTGAAGGACAGGTATCAGACAAACACTCCGGAGAGATGCACTGTCAATCGTTCATCACTGTGAATAATTTGAGTGCAGCATGTAACATTATTTGTCCACATGTGAAATATTGCCGAAGATGTACGGTTACCAGTCGCACCCAATGGTTGTGTGACTTCACTGTTCAAACACCAATTCAGTATCTTCTTCAATAGTTCTCTGTGAGGATCTAACAACACTCATCTTGCTTTTAATATCATTCTATAGTCTGTACAAAATATGCTATTTATTTTGGTAAATGACAGAATTCCAAAAGGTCTGTACTTCTGAGGTTTTTGTCTACTCAAAGCTACTGTCAGTGTGCACTGTTGGATTACTGAGACAAGGAAAATACATTTAGTTTTGATAAAGTCTAATAAATGTACTTCCCATTTACCGCCGTGGAGTGGGATTTAACCATAGAGATTAGTTTCTGTGCTTTCAAACTCGTGAAAAATAGCAGCAGTTCATAATTTGTATTCATGGATATTATCACACACAGAACCCTTGATAAATGTGGCCAACACAACTTATTGACTTGCTGTGCCTGACATAATCACACAAGCACTTCCATGTGGAATTAGCAGAGGAAATGAAAACTACCAGCTCTTCATAAATCATGTCACCTGCTAATTTACAAAAGACTGTGAAAATAAAAGAGATGCACTGACAATGATGAAGTATTTATATTTAACAAGGAAAAATGTTACCACCTGAAAAAGTTTGTGCTGACAAAGTTTGCTTTCACATTTCACAAACATCGAGGGTTAGAAATATTGGTGGGAAAGGTAGTGATATAAAAACTTTTCTTTTTCTTTTTTTTTAACAAATTATGGATTGCAGCTTTAGTGTTTAATTCAAATATGGTTGTCTTCATCTCTGTCAGGTTTGTTTTGTGAGAAAATTACTTTTAACAGACACATTTGTCAAATGATTTCACTAATACGACAAAGAGCATGACTTCTTTGTTGTTCTTGGCACCAACAGGTCTAATCAGTGGTGCGCAGGTTTTATAATGCAAACAAATGCTTAAGTGTGTTTATGATAGATTGTGGAAGTGGAAGTGGGGATCGTACATGTCCGCCCAGTCACATAATGACTGAAATTTATAAAACAAAACCAGGCGAAAAAAGAAATCTGATAAAGAAAAAAAAATGCATATGTGCATTAGGTCCTTTGTATTATTGCAACATGAGACGACATAATAGTAAGCACCTAACACCTAAGTGCAATGAATGGTTTCAGGGATCCCCTACCATTGCTTTTATATATATATATATATATATATATATATATATATATATATATATATATATATATATATATATATATATATAAAATGTCAAAGTAAACTTTCTTTTCGCAATGTAATTTTAAAAGTTAAACTTTCATATATTCTATTCTCATTATACATAAAGTGAAATATTTCAAGGCTTTTTTTTAAATTCTACAGATTTGGCTTATGGCAAATGAAAATCGGAGCTCCTGTATCTCAAATTATTAGAACATTTCCTATGGTCAATTGAAAAAATAGAGTTTACAATACAGAAATCTCCAACTTCCGAAACGTGTGTTCGTTCATACACTCAGGACTTCTTGTGGCTCCTTTACCACAAATTACTGCATCAATGTGGCATAGCAAAGGAGGCAATCAGCCTGTGTCACTGCTGAGGTGATATTGAAGTGCACGTTGTTTTGGTAGCGACCATTGGTTGTGTGTTTTGGGGTCGGGTGTTTCTCATCTTATTTCATCCTTATGACAGCACCACATATGGGGTTCAGGTCAGGTGTCAACACACAGTATTAACACGGTCAGCAAAGTATTGGGTAGTAGTTTTAGCCCTGTGGGCAGGTGCTAAGTCCTTCTCAAAATGGTGGCCCAACATCAGCGGATGACATGGCACCCCAAATCATCACTGAATGTGGAAACTTTATAATGAATTTCAAACACCTTGGATTCAGTGCCTTGCCACTCTTCCTCCTGACTCTAAAACCTGAATTCAAATCCAAATGAAATGCAAAATTTGCTTTAATCTGAAAAGACGAATTTTAGCCACTGTGCAATAGTCCAGTTATTTTTCACCTTATCCAGGTTTAAGACATTTAGGAGTGGTATCATATTAGAAATGCAACAACTGTAGCTCCTTCCTTGAAGATGTCTGTGCTCGGTGGCTCTTCCTGCACTGACTCCAGCCGTGAACCTTCTCTTCTGGAATCAGCTTTTCTTAACAATCCGCTCAAGTCAGCGGTCTTCCCTGCTGTTTGTGCATCTTTTCCTACCACACTGTTCTAGTCCAGTCAACTTTCCACTAATATTCTTCTATACAGCACTCTGCCAACAGTCAGCCTTTTCAGCAATGACCATCTGCGGCAATCCCTCCTTTTGGTTGGTGTTGATGATCTTTTTCTGTACAACTTTCAAGTCAGCAGTCTTCTGCGTTACTGTGGTTGTGTGTACTGAACTACTGAGGGAAACCTGGTATTTATACTGTATAATTACTAATTTAATCAATTTTAAATGAAATATAGTAATATTTTGAGATCTGCTTATTTGGTATTGTTTTGAGTTTCAGACCATGATTATCAAAATTAAAATAGAAAAATGTTTGAAACATTTTACTTTATGTGTTCAGAATATATTCATTTCTCATATTTTTTTAATAATCGATGGCAAATATTAAACTTTATTTGTGATGCACTACTATAACATCACTGTGTCCATTCATTCACTCGGTTTTGTTTGTGACAATGTATATTTGTAAATAGAGCTATCTTTAAGATTTTTAAGACTTTGTCTTGCACCTTCTGCTATGTTTGCACTGAAAAGGAGAAGCTTGCCAATCTCGTTGTACATTGTATGACAATAAAGCATATTCTATTCTTTTCTATTCCCTGCAAGACCACAGTTAGCCAAGTAGAAGTTGTATTTTATGCAGTTATAGGGCTTAACAATCTATGGTGAGTTCATTACAGGTGGTACATGCTGTCTCAGAAGAAGCCAACATAGTGGATATGAACAATTCTAGGTGGATGGTGTAGCTTAGTTGTGGCCTAGTTTGAGAATCCCTGTATGGAAATTCATCATCTGAATTCACCTGACAGTTCTAAGGTTAGAGCCTTGGCCAAGGTTGCGTGTGAAAATGTTGCTAATAATTAATATACATTCCTGGGAGACAATCACAGCATGCGTGGAAACCCATACAAACACAGCGAATACATGTAAACATGAAAAATCTGCAGTCTGTGAAGCTGGGTCCTTTGGACACCTTCTGACCCACAGAGCTGCAATTTGCTGCACATGAGCACAGAGATGTGAACTTTTGAGTTGCTGCATTTTAACTGAGCCTTTGGGAGATGCAGCAGATAATAGTCAGACATGACATATGCAATTAGTTTTTCCCTCTCCACCCTAGATTTTCATGTAGATGCTCACACTAGATACACAAATGATTTTTTTTTTTTTTTTTTTTTTTTTTTTTTTTTTTTACAGAGGACTGGGTTAAAGGTATTTCACAGTATATCATATCAGGCTACCACAATGAGGCAGTGTCAATGCAAGCTGTAACTGCATTATTGAGAACTAATTCATGCACTATATTGTACTGATAAACAAGAAGAAACACATCCTCTAATAAATGGGAACCACCTCAGATAGAATAGTACTGAATAAGGGAAGAAAGTGAATGATCACGTTTTAGCATGTCGCCTGCAGATATTTGCCTTTTTGCTTTAGGCCACAGACAAGCAGGAAGACTCATTCTGTATGCATGAAAAATACCAATAAACTAAGGAAGGAAAGAGCAAAGGATCAAATTTTGAAGAGATTCATTTTCTACATCTATGAGGTAAAAATCTTTGTGTGTGGTTATGCACACAAATACGTGAGTCAAAAAAGGAAGAAACAAGCATTTGTCTGAGTGAGTAGGCATGCTTTCAAAGAAAGATGCCCAGCTCATGTAATCATTCAAAATACACACATCTATGAATCAGCTCCACATAGAGTCAGAATATCTCATATTTTCTGTCACTTCCACTGTTCCACTACAGTCAAAGTCATCACCATACATTGATCTTCATCGGAGTCAATCACTACTCAGATGTTCTTCAAATATAACTGCAATTATGCCAGTCTGTCTTTCAGACATGATATTCTGTAACTCACCAAGTTGCCACCTTGACCTTCAGGATATTCAAGAAGATTCAACTGGTGGTTTCCATCTATCACCTGTTGGGTTTACTCCACCACCATCAGACTCAGAGGGCCAGACTTAAACATTCATATGGCTCTATGCTGAATGAACAACTTCACATCAATGAGCTGAATTGCTTTAGTCTTTCTCTATGGCTAACCTCAAAAAATGATGTTATACACTTTCAGGTGACTTTTTCTTATTCACAACACACATCTGTGCATATAAAGCAGTTTTCTTGGTTCACAAGATGTACATTTTCTGATGAAAATTTTAAAAAGTGATGTTGTGAAACAATTAGGTATATAATACCACTGGTCTAATTGGTGTTCTATTTCTGATAAGCTAATAACTGGGACTGTCACGCAGGGATTTTGTTTAACCACAAATCAACCTGTTGGCAGATACTGTCTTCCTGCTCAAAGATTTGAGGGTGCCTACTGGACAGTTTTTAAGCAAAGTGACAGATTTTCCAAGATGAAAGTTGGCCTGCAGGTCCTGTTCACGCTACATGACAAGTAAACAGCAAATCAGATAAAGTTGGTGTCAGAGAGCTAAGTTTCTTTATGATTCCACTGAAACACAACAAACAAAACTGGCCTACAGCAAAATAGTTATAGAACCACTGGTATAGTCCTGCAAGATATTTTAATTTTTTTCTGTTGTATTGCCAGTTTTAGTCTTATGCAGAATGATCCAGGTGGTTTTCTTGTTTTTGTGACCCCGACTGGATGTTGCAGCTGCTATGCCAGTTCGCTACACTGTTGTGTGTGTATTGTGGGATGAGATGTTTTTCATCTCTATTTGGGTTTTTTTCTGTTTTTGTACCATGTGCTGTGTCTACAGATATGGGTTAAATGTAATGCTGTTGCAGTTATGTCTGACTGTGACTGCTGATATCCTTTCATCTGGTGATATGATTTTATTTGTAGTTTGTTGAAGTTTTTGTCTGTAGTATATCCATCCATTATCTATACAATCACACTTGCATTCACACCTACAGACAATTTAGAGTTACCAATTAACCTGAACATGTTTTTGGAGTGTGGGAGGAAGCTGGAGTACCCGGAGAAAACCTACGCATGCACAGGGAGAACATGCAAACTCCATGCAGAAAGATCCCGGGAAAGCCGGGACGCGAACCAGGGATCTTCTAGCTGCAAGGTGAAAGTCACCATGCCGCTGTGCAGCCCCGTCTGTAGTATAGTCGACATTAATGTAGCAAGCAACAGCGTGGTAATAGTTCCAGATTTCTTTAGCTCAGGCTGTTATGAACAGACACACTTGATTTTCATCTATGTTTGACCACAATATGATTTCTGATCCCCCACAGTGTCTAATTAGTAGGACTGCACCATTTTCCTGTTTTTCTGATAACTTTTTATTTTTTTTTTTACTTGTAGCTGCTTCAGGTAGCCATTTTCTCTGCCACAAAAGGAACTCCTCATCTACACTAAAGAGCTGTTCACTTTAGGAGCAATCTTAACAGCTATGATGTTTCAGTTCCCCCGACAGTCCTATTTTTACAGGTGAATTCTAGAAGAAAAAACAGTTTTAAAATATGTACATAATGTCATTTCTAAAAGAGATGTATAGTCACAGGAAGCTTTGACACTACAACCTGGAAGTCCATTTACTTGATGCTAGTGTTAAGAAATGTACTAAGTGTTAAAATTTGACCACTTCACCTTGTATTCTAACATTACACTGTATACCGACATTATTTTTAGGGATTTCCTTGCAATGACAGTAGATACTAAGAAATTAATTATAATACTGTGATTAGAACTTTCTAATCTGTGATTTATACTTTGGCACATCTGCTATTGTACAAGCCAGACTTCATTTTTATATAAACTTCTGGAGTTTTATGTCCCTGAATCAAGTCTTCAAGTAGCTGCAGACATGCATCAATAACTTCACTCAATATACTGCATGCACACACTTAATAATAATAACTAACAATCTTTGTCCAGTCAGGCAGACTTCAGTAAGAATCAAATGTATGGACCCGGTAAACTACAATGCTACATACAATACTTCAGTCAGTAATGAAGGTCTTAATCATTTCTATTATTTTCTTTAAATCAAAAGACATGTCTTAGGGGTTTGCAAAATGTAGCTCATCACGTGTACGCACACTATTGTAAAATGCTTTTCAGTATAGTTCCTTTGCCACCCTAACTTAAACTGTAAATAAGAAATAAAGCAGATTTTTGTATGTGCTTGTCTTCATATCCACATGACTTCACAGACTAAGCACCTCATGTATCCAGGAAATCTGACAACATGCCTCCCTCCACAGTATGACTCCCGAACTGGATCTCTTGACATTGATGACTTTAACTGAACTACTGTTCTTCCTTAAAGTAACAGGCAACCTGGGTCATTCTTATTCACTTTTCTGTGCAGAACAACATGAGGGGGTTGACAACACTCTTCTGTCTATCTGGTAAATATTTGGTTGCAGCCATAAAAATATTTAGCATGACGACAGCAAACAAAAGAAACAATAGTTTCAAAAATAACAGGAAAACTTCCTTCTTGCACTTCTAAAGCTCATTGGAGCCCTTCTCAGACGTGGGATATGTCACATGGTAATTGTTAAAAGTCATGAGATTCAGTCCAGACATACCCACCAGAGTAACAAAGAGTATGCACACGATATTTGTTCTTCATGCGATACTGGACAGTAGAAGTGATGTCGAACACATGATAATGCACTAATAAACAAAACAGCAAATCTAAATTATTACTTATCAAACAGTCCAAATAACTAAAAGCCACATTAATTTATGATTCCCAAAACACTGTCCATGTGTGATAATAATCCAACTACTGCTTCACCAGTAAAATAAAATTAGCTTAACAGTTGTGTTAAAGCTCAGGATTCAACATGAGCATGGCCAATAAGTAATAAATGATTAAGTGGAGATTATAAATTGTGACTTTGCATTTGACAGCTCACATGTGTAATGTAAAGTACACAGTGTGACTTGTCACAAGATCCTGATCAATGCTGTCTCCATGTCAGGGATAGTTTATAGTTGTAAGTAATTAATGAAGTTACTGCTCTTGCTCCACATGAGTAAATGTGTGCATCTATCTCGTTTTGGAGACGTTCACATGGATCCTGCTGCTGTCAGATGCTGTATGTTTTTTAATAAAACACAGAGCAAAAACTCTTCAAATGGCTGGAAGCAACCAAACAAACTTGTTCCTGTTAACATTTTGTGAAAACTCAGGCTATATGCATTAATGGTGAGTCTTAATATGATATGTACTGTCTTCATTGTAGCAATGGGCATTTTAGCTTGTAATACGTTAACTTGAATTGCAAACTTCACGAGAAAGGTATTTTTTAGTTTTTACACCACTTTTAACTGTTTCTTTTGAACAACTGTACTGAAATGTAGAAAAGGTCTTTGCCTAAATTGTTTTACACAACTTGATTGTTAAACTGATGGCATGCACTTTGGACTTGCACCTTGCTAAAAGTGAAACAGAAATGTTACTAGATCCAACCTAGTAAGTGCCTTCAGTAACAAGCTGCTGGCTACAGAGTTTACAGATGGGATGATGGTAACTTTTTCTCTTTTCATCAAACTCCCAGCAACACAGCAAATCCGCAGATTTCCCAAAGTGTCAAAATTCCTTTAAATGTGTCGATGAGCTAATGCTTACGAATTCCTCTTTTTATAAAATGGCATATTCTTCAGTTTTGTGCTGATTTTAGCACCATTCCTCCCATGCTGAGAGCTTTTCATCTCTACAGGGTTCAGTGAAGGCAAGACATCAAATCAAGAGAGTGAGCATAGGCTCCTATTTGTTTTGACAGGAGAGGCTATGACTATCCCTTTTATGGCATAAGTCACATACATAATGTGTCATGTGATGTACATGCAATTTTAGATGCTAAAGGCAGATCTCATTGTCATAAGCACATGTAGGAGAGTTTATATTTCAAGTGCATACTCATCCATCAAATGGAATAGTTTTGACAAACATTTGTATAAGGTTTTCAGGGGGGAAAGTACTGTATATATTTATGGCCATAGACCATTGGGTGACATGTCAAATATTGTATTGTACTATCTATTGTTAAATGTACTCAATACATTCAACTTTGAAAAACATGGCAAACACTTTGGGATGGGGTTAGTGATTTGATTTGTCCATAATTATCCACTGAAATTTTGAAATAAAAGGTAATTTTTCGAAGAATAGTTAATAATACATGTTTAAAGTTACCCCAATCTATGTTACAATGCTGTTGAAAGTTACACAAATAGCAAATACCAAAAAAATCTGAAACACTGAGAATATCAAGTGTTTTCATATTGGTTGTACTTCAACTGTTTAGCCAGTAGGGGGCACTTGTGCTTCACAATTAAATGCTTGAGACACTGGTATTAACGAAACTGTTTAAAAAATACACAGAGGACATACAGGCCTTGGGAATATGCAATGGAGAAACTGCGGTATCAAGACTGAGGATGTAGTGTCGGAATGGCAATCAAAAAGAAAATCAGCAGCAGATCATGAAATCATGGCATTATTGGCTGTACCTCTTATCGTAAATGCCTGTTTCACTCAGATATTACTCTTTCTCAACTCATGGCTCAAACACTTCTGAAAACTGAGTCAAGTCCATTCTAGTCCCAGACTGACTTGTTATTCCTGTAAACACTGAAACTGAGCAACAGAAAACACAGGCCAACACTACACTATGAGGTCACACTGATCCGACCTGAATGCAACAGTCAGTGAACGCTTCTCGAAGAAATGCAATCCACTGTAAGAAATGCTTTAATCATCACCATCCCAAAGAAAAGTGCTTCACTTTCAATTAACATTTGATGTGACATAATGAGAAATGTTTGTGTATGGGTATGTTATGATCCCGGCAGAACACCAAACCATTTCAGCACCATGTGAAGGCTTTACTCGCGTCAAAGTTGTATAAAAAAACCAAAATGCCAGCATTGCATTTAGTATGTGAAAAGTCTTTAGTGGAGTGAGCTGGAAGTTTGACACTGGTTTCAGAAGTTTGGGAAAAAGAAGTAGGAAACAAACAGCTGTAAGTGAAAGCTTCACTCAGACCCTGTCAAATGGTTTGCCTGAAGCAATTTATTACTTTCAATCCCAAAAACCATCACACTCAGGGAATGATCTATTACATTATGTGCATGCAGCCAGCTATGTGAAAAGCCACAACTACTTCTGAAGGGCCACTGCAATCAGTGCATTTATTTAGGAATGTATTATTAAATGAACCATTGAGAGTGGGAATATTAGATAAAGACAGTAGACTTTGTGCCTTCCAAGGACTCCAAACCGGTCCCAGTCCAACAAGGCCTTTGGCTTAATTGTGTGTTTGTGTTTTGTGACAGAACAAGATTCGTTATGACTCATGTGACAGTGGCAACAAAGAATAAAATTTAAACTAAAGTCAGATGAGGATAACAATGAAGCAGAACAGAATAAGAATTAATCCACTCATTGAAGTTTTAGATCCTGCATGTTTATGGAACTGGTACTTGTATTGTGTCTTGTCAGTTTCAAAGGCAATCCAGTGGAAATTTCTGGACGCAATGGGAAAAACTTTGTAAGTGCATCTGTGTGTGATCAAACTCTTCAGCTACACTTTTGGTCTCAGGAACCCATTACAGCTGATCTTGTGGACAGTGACGATTTTATGTAATGTGTAATCGCAAACTGTGGTCTGTATCGCTTCATCTTTTACTACTCCATGAAGATTCCCGATGATACAGAAATCTTTTAAAGCATTGTAAACTGCCATGGATCCTTGAGAAATTATAACAAATATGCAACTTCAGACAAAGCATTAAAGTGTGTGACTTAACATTAGAGGTGTATTTATCTAAAGGATTCTATTACCTTAAGGAAGTTGATTTTCTTAACTACCGTAATTTCCGGACTATTGAGCGCACCGGAATATAAGCCTCACCCACTAAATTTAAAAAGAAAAAAAGTTTTGTACATATACAAGCCGCACCTGACTATAAGCCGCAGGTGTCCACGTTGTAACATGAGATATTTACACAGAAAGATTTTTTTAAACTTTTAATTAAAGTATGCTTTTTCCGAACAGTGCCTGTAACATCGCAGTAAAACGCATTGAGTCAGTTCACGCGGCCGACTCCAACGTCTCACCATTGATTCACTGATTTCAAGCTTACGCTCTATTTCCTTCTTCGACAGGCAGATCGGTTGCCTTTAACTTAAAAACTGTGTTTCTGACCCGATTCTGCCGGCCGCCGAACCGCGGTTGGGCAGCCTCGGGTAGCGTTAGCCCGCTTAGCTTAGCGGTTGGGCAGCCTCGGGTAGCGTTAGCCCGCTTAGCTTAGCGGTTGGGCAGCCTCGAGTAGCGCTAGCCCGCTTAGCTTAGCGGGGCTCGTTAATGGTAACCGCCAGATATAAGTCCGGACAAACTTTGCAGGGGGAGAATGAGGCACTTTATTGAACCAGCAGCAACTGTCCACGTGCACTGGCTTCCCACTCTTGTCCTGTATAACTGGCTGTATCATCATGGTGCATCTCACTATGCCTCCGCTTCCACACTCATCTCTGCAACACACACACACCGCTGCAGCGCTCCTCCTCACGTCACACTCACACTCACACTCACACACTCACACACACACACACACACACACATACACACACATCGCAACCTGCCGAGGGTAAAGGAGAGCAGACTCGGCCTGCAACAGCTGCATCATATGCATTTCTTCGTGTGTTTTCCATGATGAGGGTGTGTGCATGAAGCGCAAAATGACTGATTTGAAGAATTTAGTGTGAGTGTGTTTGATTTAATTCGAACAGTTTCATTGGTTCACTGTTACCTGTTCAGTAATTTTATTGGTCTGATGTGACGAGGCTAAATGTATTGACGGCATGAAGTTCGCACGTAAAAATCTATACATTAGCCGCATCATTGTATAAGCCGCAGGGTTCAAAGCGTGAGAAAAAAGTAGCGGCTTATAGTCCGGAAATTACGGTACTTTATGTACAGAATCACAAATGGGACAAGAAAAAGGATGAAAGTCACTTTGAGCTGGTTGGCCATCACCATTTCAACGTAGATGATTAAGATTAGAAGTTCTATCCCTCTACATCCCGTCCAATATATGCACTAACTGAAACAGATCAAGATATTAAGCCCCTATGTCACGTATATCCATACTGTTTACTTAAATGTGATGTCTAGTCAGTTCTGCATTTATTTTGAGAAAATTCCAGTGAAGAGGTGAGGACGGACACTTTCCTCTCACATACTGCAGGTATTAAAGAGCACAAATGCTAATCAGTTCTAGTGAGGACATATGTAATAATGAAAACTTGAGAATAAAACGGTATGAACTGTCAGAAAACCCCGCTTAGATCCATTCAGTATATTAAGTAAATTCCATCCCCTCTGTGACTGTACATCTCATAGAGGATCGACATCCTAAAGCTTTGTGTTTTGAGGATGAGTATTTCTTTTTGTATTAGGTTATTTTAATAGATGTTATGTTTTGGTAAGGTGGAAAAGTCATTTTAAAAAGTTCCAAAATTTGAATTGCATTATCTTTGGTAAGAAGGCAACATATTTTTTGCTATTTATACTGATGGAAAATGATCATTATTTTAAAAGTGAGAAATATCATAATAGGTTGTTATGTTTCACGGACGTTTCTTGTCTTTTTGTCTTGTCTTTTGCTTTATGACCAGCAAAATATTTTGCATGGGAACACACCAAAACAAAAGATCACAAAAGACGTCCAGCAGGAGCAACAGCTACTCGCCATCTTTGTAAAGCTCATATTTATGAGTTGGGGTCACTCGGAGACAAAGGCCACACTTATTTCCTGAGTTCCAAACTATCACGTGTTGCAAAGATGAAACTGTGCGGTCAGTCGTCACATGCAGTGATGCTCCGGTTCATCAGGACAACATGTCTCTTCATCAGGCCACACTCAGCTGCTGTGGGCGCAACTATCCTGATGTGAAGACGCTGTCTCAGCCTGAATCATCTCCTGACCTCAAACCCCTTGTAACACTGTGAGATGCTCTGTAACACAACAGCTGGAGGCATGACCGCTGCTAGGAGTCAGCAGGTTAGTCAGGATCTTCTCCAGAAATGTGCCAGCACCTCACGCTGCAGATTCAGGCTCACCGGTTTCAGAAGGTGTCAAGAAGAGATGGCTGTGACCAAAGACCATGCAGGGTTCTTTCTTTTTGCCATCAGTATATATCAACCTTCCTATTATCTTAAGATCTAGATGCACAAATCCAAAGCCGGATTTTCAACCAACTTAGGGCATCTGTCCATATAGCATTTTTCTCTCAAAGAAAAGCGGTGACATGGTTATGGGAAGCACTTAATCCCAAAGCTTAATCAGAACAGCGCTGGGATGAAGCATGGGGTTGTTTCTATGACAACATTTTCTTTTGGCAACATATCAACACTCTTACTGCTGTTGTATGATTCACTAGCACCGTCTTTGTTGTAATAATAATGTGTAACATATAGCAGAATAAAGACATGCTTCTCCTCCAGTCTCTTGGTTACCATGGTGATAAGTTCCACCTATACGATTGGTTGTCTGGGCCTGAGATACAGCAAATACTCCTGTGCCTTTTTGCAAAGTTATGATATTTTCAACAAGAACAATTGTAGCTGCTGCCCAAAAAAATGGGGAAGGATCTAAAAAAGCATTTCTCTTCTAGCAGAATATGTGCGCTATTTATTGAGAACAATGCTATATGGACAGTCTGCCTCAGATCTTTCAAGATGTGAGCAATGTGGGCAAGCTGTAACTGGAATTTCATAATTCTCTAAGTTTAAAGGGTTGATTCACCCAAAGGTTTAGTGGTATTTAGCCATACCTGGAACTCTGAAATTTCTGCCACCACCCTGCTATAAAAGTGGTGAATCACACATCACGTCATAGAAAAAAACAGTACTTATTCCTTGGAACTTCTTAACTGGTTAGAAAGAAGTTCCATTGAATCTGGATCAAACACACAAGGTGTGTGCATTACCCAAATTAACCTTAACCTTGTTTTTGTCAAATACTTTGTACAGCACAAACTACTTTCATTCATCGACTGTGTTAATGTACCAGCAGAAAAATTTCAGAGGTTTTAAAAAAAAAAAAAATCCTGATCAATATAATGTATGCAAACTTTCTGAGATTTCATGGGAAACAAAGCTTGGGATAGGGGCCTGCTTCAAAAAGCAGGATTATGAAGTTAGCGTACCAAAAGGTGAGTAAAACCTAAAAGAGGACAGTTAATGCAACGCTGTTTTCTGTTCTTGGGTGGAGCAGAGGACTGTTTAGTTTATCTCCTAGCAGTGAAGTGTGACTTGATACTTCTAAAAACCTTGTACAACAATTGCTAAAGATGGTGCAAACATGGAAGAATTTATAAATTAATATTTCAAAAATTTTAGATTAAGATTTTAAAAAGAATGCAGATTCTGCTGATCTTACTTCTTTAAAATTAGCAATCTCAGAAGTGTGTGCACTTCACTATACTAAAATCCTGGCCATTTGATTTACTGAACAAACTTTATCACTGCATTCTGCGCATTTGTGTCGTTTAAAAGTAAATGCATTTAAAATGTTGTTTTATACACTTCGGTTTGCGAAGTGATTTTGTGAAATTAAAGAGAAGCGGATCTAATTTGAATGTCCACAGTATTTATGAAATCTGGGGAAAAGAGAAACTGATGCTGATGCCCTGATTTTAGAAGCTTAAAGAAAACCACAAAAATTATTAGAATTAGTAATCAGTCATTTTTGTGTGTTTATAGGAAAATATGAAGCAATGTAGATGCATATAGCAGTGTGCGAGCAAAAACAAAGTGTGTCACGATCTGAAATCCCACTAGTAAAATTTGTGTAGACTAAACGTGGGTCAAGATGACCCAAGTTGCTTGTTTTGTCTGGAGTGCTTTATGCATGTGTGTTGAACTGTAATTTCTCTTCAGTTGCAGCAGGGGGAGAACTTTTTCCCAGAGCCTTTAAAGAAGCACCTTACTGGTGGCATGCTGACACTTTGAAATTGTCTTCATGGAAATGTTACAAACCCCCCTTTCACTGTCCAGTGAACTCCAGGCGGGGCCTCATTCTAGCATCTGTACTGATGAATCCTTCAGTCCCCTCTGCGCCTCTGCAGCAGCAAGGACTCAATTCTTCCTCTTCTTCCTGCATACCAGCTTTCTAGTCCCTATTCATTCAGGGTGCTCTTCAACCTAAACCAGGTGTGTCTGCGTAACAACTGGTCCAAGAGCGTGTGTTTGTATGAGGTTTTTATGTGTTTAAGACACTGGGAGGTGCAGCAGTTACAAACTTGATTTAAAAACAAGTTTTCCTTGGCATACCTGGAAAGTTGCTGAAGGATGACATAGCTGCAAAGAAAATTGTTCTATGTTTATGTAAAAAAAATAAAATAAAAGCACAGCGCATAGATTGTGTGCAGCAACTATTTCAAACTTCTCTCAACATTGAATGCAACTGCTCATAAAGTAAATCAGATATTGTTTTCAGAGGTTGTCTGAACAACAAGAAACCGTGTCAGCCCTATATTGATCAAGCTTTTCCATCCTTATGGCCCGCTGCATGATGTGCGTCTTTCTTTGAAAAGATGTGTAACTTTGAGGAAACAGTCTCGGCACTTAGACATCATTAGGCATGTTTCACAAACCAGTGTATTCGATGACACTGAGGTGCAGAGTGGGTTTGATTGTCTGATGTGTAGAAGACATAGTTTGATGACTGTGAGCAACGCTTACTATGAACTGTTGCAATTATTTTGTACCTTTGTAAAATTAGACGAGTGTTTTCACTGTTGACGGAAAACGACGCATACTTTTTTATAATACTTGGAAAAAATGTGTTTGCATTGTCATGACTTTTGAGCCAAGCTAATTCTGTTTGTTTTTCTTAAATGGTAAATGTCAGTCGAGCATCTTTAGTGGTTTGCGTTTGATTTGAGGTTGAAGAACTTGTTTGACGAAGATATTTCACCTAACAAATCCTGTGGAGAACCAACATTTGATGTCCTAAATATACTTGCATTCGTGCACTCTATTTGGATAAAAACAAGCTTTTGGGCAAAAATTTACTTCCATTATGTGGAGATGTAGTCCGTAGGAAAATAACATTTGTATAATGTAGAGTGTATAGTATGCAGTATTTTCTTTGTATCCATATAATATCATATTTCTACTTGAAACCGTTATGTAGTCGACTAAATTGCATTTTAAAAAATTCATGAACCAAATGAATCAGCAGTTTGAAAAAAATCACCTCACAAGGTTATGTAATGTCTACCAATCTGTGTGAGATTTCTTTCTGAATATCTGATTAGAAAAGTTGTTCGATTGGATTTTTGGCAAGTTAAGGAAATACAAAATGCACAAGATGCAGATCAATTATGATGAGCCATGTTGGGAATATGTAAGCACCTCTGTCCTGTACTGCAGGTTTTGTGTGCAGTTTATTGTGAGAAACGGACCCTAAAGCTTGAACGTAACGGTCTCTTGCAGCACTTAAAGACGTATGAGTTCTTCATACTATTAAAGGCCAGCAGCCTCGTTTACAGTATAAATCATGTTTCCAGAATGACAGACTGTTAGCAACAAAAAGTTGCTTCCAACTTTTCCTTTTTACCATTCGGCGATTCATGTGTATGTTTTTCAGTGAGAACCTTTGAGTCTGTCAAAAACCTCAGAAAACAGATCATCAAAGCAGTGTATGCACACCAAGCGCAATAAAGCATCCTACCTACCTATCACAACCCACGCACACACTTGCTGTGTGTTGGTCTTTCAGCAGTTTCCAGTTTTGAGACTGACTTATCCAAGTGTGTTTAGTTTTACTGGAATCCTAAATTGTCAAGACTGTTTCCGCAGAACATTTTGGACATTTCGATTCAACAGAGGAACTATAAAAGTGAACATACTTACCCACTGCTGACCCCTGCTACTTATCAGTCATCCCAGCAAGAACACGTTTGTGTACATATGGTTGTGTATGATATGTTTGTGTATGATTGTGTAAGGCACTGAAATGATTCAAAGGGGAAGCCAAATCTGTAATGCCAAAAGAGGCACTTTGTGCATGGTGTGTTAAATGCTTGAATGTGTTTGAGTATTGAATGGTACATACACGTTGTGTAAAACTTAGATGATGGTATGGAAGTGGCCTGTACTTCTGTGAGACTGTTGTCAAAGGCTGTAGGAGATGCAGCTGCCTCCTGCTCTCCATCATCCTCCCTTCTTTCCGCTGCTTCACCCTTCTCCTCAGCTTTTTCTGCCAACCTCTTTGATACCCGAACTGACCTCTGCACCTGTGATGAAAACAGTTGCAGCAGTCAAAACCACAACCTATGAAAAAGACCCAACAATATATCACCTAAACATCTTGACAGTTATCTTGGTCTGGATTTCAAATCTGCTTACCTTTGCAGCAGGTCTGGCTGGGGCACCTTTCCTCTGGGCCCATCCTTTTGACTTAGGCACCTTTGGGCCAGAGAGTGTCTTCATAGTGAAAGCGGCGTGCTGAAGGATGCAGTCAGTGCCACAGTAAACAGAATCTGGTAATGCTTGTTTGGAGCAGCCAGGCCCAATGCACAGAGGAAAAGAGCTGTCCGTGTCCATCTCAACTTCAGGTTCAGGTTCTGGCCTTGCCACAGGAATCTCCTCCTCCTTCTCCTCTTTGTCATCAATCAATGCACTCTCCTGAGAACAGATTCTCATTTTAAACCCAGAGAACAGACTTCTTTAATACAAATCAGTAAGTTACTAATAATTTAAGTACAATACTGACGAGACATCAAATGTTCTGACTAATAACTAACTGCTGAGACAAATAAGTTGAACTTTTTTTTCTTGTTGTTGCAACTTAGGGCAGTGAGTCGTCTGAATATCAATATAAATCCAAATTCAAACCTTTATTGCTCGCTGCTCCTCTTGCCGCAACCCTTCATCACCAGGAGGAACTGATGTCAAGCACTCAGGAGAGCTATATTCAGGTTCTGGCTGAGGGTGGGACTCGGATTGGAGCTGGGTCAGCTTCTTCATACTGCAGGGAGGGCAAGTGTACTCTTGCCCATTCCTCTCCATCTGATGGTCCTGTGTCTCATTGATGCCAATGCAGTCACCATGGAACCACTCCTGGCAACTGTCACAGCAGATCATGACCCTAGAAAAAGCAGAGAACAAACAGCAGTGATCAGGAAGTGAAACTCACACTTGGTTCAGGTATGCAAACCTTTCGAAACAACAGTTAAGGCCAACAGATCTTGTTAAAAGAAACAAGTGTATACCTCTTGTCTTGCTTCTGTCGGCAGATGCAGCACAAAGCATTGGAGTCGTATCCCTTAGTGTTTGATATGCTTGAATGTTCTCCTATATTCGTAGCATCTTTTGTCTCCATCTCCTCCTCTGGCGCATCATCATACTGCCCAGGAATTACATCAGTAATTTGGTCTAAATCATTGTCTATGATTATGCAGTCTGAGCTTGATAGTTGAGCAGGACTCACAGCAATATCAGAGTGAGGGGGTGATACATGTATTTCAGGAGGGATGTGTGGATAATTTTCTTTTTCTGCTTCCTCTAAATGTCGCTGCTCAGTTGAATAAACAAGCATCACATCATCTTCATTGTCCTCATCATTTGCAATGCTTGATCGAAGCGCCGCTGCCCTGCCCCTCCCTCTTCCCCTGCCTCTACCCCTTCCCCTACCTCTTCCTCTGCCTCTACCCCTTCCTCTGGCCCTTCCTCTGCCACCTCTCCCCCCTCTTGCCTTTGTCTCTCCCTGCCTGCCACTAGAAGCCAGCTGCTCCTTAATTTGTATCAGAGTCATGTCATCACTGTCTTCTTCTTGACTAGAGATGAAAATCACATCATTGATCTCCATCCCGGCCACATTTTCAGAAGTAACCGGCAGATTCATCTCCATGTCACCCACATTATCCGGCACCTCAGTTTCGTCTATAGCCTGTGGATCGGGGATTTTAATGGCATCAGTGGCTTCTAAAATGTTGGGCACTGCCAGTGCATCCGACATTGTCACGGACAGGCTCCCATCCCCCCCTAGCAATGAGAAGGCTGTATGGAAGGCAGACCCAAAATCCTGCCATAAGCTGGGATCCAGACTACCTCCAGCAGAAGCTTCTGAGGCTGGCTTGCTATCCTCTGAGACAGGTGAGGACGGCGCAGACCACTGGAGGTCATCTAAAACACTCCTAGCTGTTCGAGCAGGTTTCTCTGTAGAGGAGGTCTCTGTAGTGGTTTGGGGTGTCTGGTTGGTTCTACGACCTCTGCCCCGACGAACAACTGGAGGACTGTGCGATAGGTCTCCGACTTCATCCATAAACTCCCTTCTAGCAATGGTTGTCCGTCTGAACCCCCAGGACTTTCTAACCTGTGACAATGTTGGCCTAACACTTGACTCTGCGTCTTCTGACTGGCTCTGCTGGTCCTCTATAGAAAAACAGAAGCAAACAGAATTTGAAAAAAGAACTGACATCTCTTTCTTGTAACAGTCCATTTAAACAACAAACAAACCTGCTGTACCTGACTTATTCCCACCATCAATGGCATTTTTATTTTCCACTGGCTCCATGCTGACATCCATAGGTCGCAACACTATCCAGACCTAGAAGATAATTTTAGTTAGTGTACAATCTGAAGAGATTATTTACTACTGAGCAGGTTGTGCGGCTCTTAATTCAGAAAGACAAGTACCTCTAAAACCTACAAGCAGATGACTGCCAAAGCCAAGCGTCTTCAAGACATGAGATGCGTCATTCCACTTCTCTTCGTATACCTGTGAAAATTATGCATGAAAAAACATCATATCATCTACATTAAACAATAGAGGAGAAGCAACAAATATTCAGCTAATAAGCTCAATTTAGTTGCCATATTGGCTGCCACGCAATAGAGTGTCTTTGTGATAAACCCTACTCTCACATAGGTTTAAATTTTGCTGAATCTGTTCAGAGGATGTTTTGATTAAATAACTGTTGAACTGTTTTGTGTCACTGTGTACTGCATTATAGCGGGAACTTCTAATGATTCACTAGCACCACAAGCATGTTCAACAAACATTGAGCATCATAACATTGACAGAATTTAGATGCATTGCAAGCCTTTTGTATTAGACCATATTGGTTTTGGTTACTGAACAACAAAGTTACGACCCAAATTCAATCATGTCAATTTGGGGCTTTAACTCATCTTACAGACGAAGACAAAAAGGATGTAACAATTGGATTTGATCAACACATTTGCCGTGGCAGAATATAGGTACGTTTACTCAAGTACTGTACGAAAGGACATTTTGGAGATATTTGTACTTAAGTATCTATATTTTATGCTAAGATATCACCATCGATTAAACCACATGATAGTATGTAAAACTTTTAAATAACTTTAAAATACTGAAAGGCTGCACATTAAAGCATTAGCAAAACAAACACTCATAATATGACAAATTTAACTGTCAATTAATGCTAACATTTTACTCAATGAATACTTTCGAATTTTGCAGTTAAAAGCTATGTTCATTCACGCAAGTCTTGGAGCTGGTTGGAGCATTTTCATACTGCAGTACTACAAAATATATTAGTTTTTCTCCCAACAATTCACATTTATAAACACGTTAAATATCAATTCCTCACTGCTGTAAATAATTTCTATGTTGAAATCCCTTTATTAATGGGTAAAGAAGTGTAAGGTTGGCTGTTCATATTATTTCAAGTCTAACTATGGGGTGAACTATCGAATGTGATTTCAGGACATTAGTTTATTGAGGGATGCTTGGAACAATATGTTAATATTGAGCAACTTCACTATCAAATTTCGGATTCTCCAGTTGCATAATTCACAAGATCTGCTAGGTGTTAATGGTAAAAGACTAAACACATTTGCTAACAGAGTAAAACTGGCCTGTCCTAAAGGGGTCATTTAGGTAAAGACTCATCATACCTAGCAATATGCAGGTGCGAAGTCCAGTGTCCCTACGCTTTAAATTTAACTAACATTCGTTATTAAAACAGAAACGAAACAGCAGGCCTTACTAATTTTACTATCAGTCGACTGTGAAACCGCAGAAAGGAAACGTCCTCCGCAAGTTACTCCATAAAGGAAGGCAGCAGAGGAGTCCTGTTTCTGCTGGCGGCCGACATTGTTCTCTGTAGCTCACTGAGCTAACCGCTAAAATTAGCTGCTTCACTATCCGGTAATAAATGCAATACCCTGCAAAGCCAATTGTCTACGACAATACCAACTTAAGTAGTAAATACTGCAAGCTCGTATACAGCCACGGAATCCATACCTTAGGTGTAAATTATAATTTTCCCGTTACGTTTACAATCGTTCAGCTATCCAGCTAGCACAGCCCTTCCATTTTCTTTACCTTGCTAAAACGTAATATCGCGAGACCTGGTCACAAGCGGGAAAACACCGTGGTTTCTCGTTTATCGATTTACAGCTGAAGTTGGTCAGTGGTCGTTGGATTTGATGAGATTTCTACAATCTCTGACTCTTGACTGTAAAACAATCAATCTGCACTACTCAACGTTAATCTCACTGATTTAATTTTATTATTTGTGACGGATGTTTCGTTTCTCACCAATTTGAGGACACATTCAAGAACTTACAAGCAACAAATTGATAAGTGCATTTTTATTTTTTTCTTCACGATTCCATTTATTTTATGTACAATATGTAAACAAGAACGAGACACAAGCTCAAAACAGACATGCTCACAGGAAATATTATCCAGCCAAAATGCAGTTTCTATTGTTGCCACCTCAGTTCTTATAGTCTAACCAGGATTAACATCAGCTTTGGGTAACCGGTTGAACAGAGACTTTGCTCAGAGCTGACATTCATGTGAAGTAATTTACTTTCAAATAACTTTATTTAGACACATAGAAATGTGATTTCAATAAACATACTATAAAAACATATAACACTATAAATATTGTTCAGGTATCTTCTTACAAAAGCTTTGTACAGTTTAAATTTTTTAGTCCTTTTTAATATATCAGATTTTTTTTTATGTAGGCCTATACAACGTGGAAGTACAATACAAAACTGGTATGAGACAAAAATGCCACCACTAACATGAAGACAACATGGTTGAAATATAATCTTTGAACTTGCATTACTCAAAACACCTCGGTCGACACAAAGCAACTGTGGTTTAAACCAAAGATGAAACTTCCATAACTATATATCTCTGATGGCACCAGAATGAATGTTTATCAGCTGTTGGCTGTTTAAAATGTTTTGTCTCACAATATGGAGAACAATCAACAAAATAAAACAGCTGTGAAGTACTTAAGAGCAGCATTGAAAGTGATAATGTAGAAAATGTGGGTTGATACAATCTTGCCCAGAGCTGAAAAAGTGGTAACAGAGCTACAACATAAAACTACAATATGAAAACATACAGACTCACATTTTATTTTTCAACACAGACTACGGTACTTTCACATGGTGTATCCACCTGAACACAGATGTGGAAACTGTGAATGAGCGACGAACCAAAAGATGTCCACCAAGCAGTTGTACATATGGGAATGGAAAAATCAAAGTGATTTGTCACAGAGTGCAGGCCTTCAAGCACCAAGTCTGAGGCTACAAACCCCACAGTGGCCTCTCAAAATGTGCCTGTACACTGTAGCAGTTAGGTCACAGTAACACCAGCACTGTCCTTGTTTTTGTCCATGTATGTGGGAGAGTTGCTTTTGTCTGATATTGACCCTGTGCCTGGGGGTAGCGTCTGTGTGGCAGGAGAGTGGCCTGTTGATTTGACTGAAGGGTCCGAGTTGGGTTCTGCCTCTGGTTCCTGCTGTGATGCTGTGGCTGGAATGAAAAATAAAATGTAACATGAGAGCACGCACTCTGTCTGGTTGTGTTTATGTGCAGAATGTGCCTCTTATTCTGCGGGTCAGATAAGTGGGGCAATGTCTACAATTTACAGGGATGAGACAACATTTTGTATTTATTATTGCAAAGTCACACTATACTTTTTGGGCCAGGTGACTGCAGGGATGGGGTATAATGTGGATAGTTGAGGAGGTCAGACTGCACTGGCGATTACTTCATGCTCATTTAAGATGGCATAAAAAAAATGACCACAGCAGCAAAGGAGCTGCCTTGAGATTTCAAGCAAGAATGATGACGAAGAAAATTTTGTTCAATTCAAAACTAAACTGGTAAAAAATAGCTCTTCTGAAAAATACAGTCTCACGTCATACGTTGGTGTGAGTGTACATTATTATTATTATTATTATTATTATTATTATTATTATTATTATTATTATTATTATTATTATTATTATTATTATTATTAGAGACTTTTGTTCTGTTAAATCCAATGATCCAACCTTTTGGGTGGATCTATGCACTTTATATATAAGCAGTAGGGGATTAAATGTGTCAGACACATCGCCATTTGGAAAATACCCTGAAAACCAAATATGACTACAGTCAAGTAATAATATTTTTGTGATTTACATCAAAAGAAGCATCCACCCTAATGGTGACAACTATATATTCTACAATACATGGCCTCTGTTGCAGAACAGATCACCTTCTGATTAATGCAACCGCACAGCAATTGATCCTGCATGTCAAATTACAGTTTGCTTTTGGATCATAAAACCTAATTAGCACGTTCTAGATGCTTTATCTGCAACACAACACTGAGTAAATACAGTAATATGATCTATCCTGCTTATAAATTACATTTAAATAACTTATGTTTTTATGTCATCCCCATCTGAGTATCTATTGGTTATATTAAAATTTGCTCAATAGCAACGTATTTATATTTTTGATTAATATTTAAGACATGACCTTTGTGTGGCAGAGTTGTGCACTACAGTGCCAAAAAACAATCAAAAACAGATGTTAGTTACTTTCCGAAAGCAGGTTAGCAATGCACATTTAATCGATATATTGGAAATACCAGTGTATTATAAGTACAATACCTGACTGTGTGCAGGACTTCATGTGTTCTGGCCAGTGTGCCTGCTGACATGGATAATCACAGTAACTGGTATTCCAGCAGCAGTAGAAAATAGCTTCTTTCCTGCAGTTGGCGCACCACTGTTTCTTTTTGGTCTCATCCACTGCCTGCTGCTTCTCCAACTCCGTCTGCTTTTTCACCTCAGCCACCAATCTTTCTCTTTCCTGCTCCAGACTCTGCCTCATCTCTGCCATTGTCAGTTCTGCATTGAAGAGAGACAAAAACATGACTTGAGACTCATGCTACCTGTAAAAAAAAAAGAAACATGGGTAGCTGTATGACATTCAGAGGAAAACTGGCTACGGAGTACACAAGCTCTCAGAGGTGCGGTGACATACTTTCTTGGAAGCAGAAACCTTACCCAGATTGTGTTTCATCTCAGACAACTCTTGCTGATGCAGCCACTGGAGCTTCTCAATCTCTATCCTTAACCGTCGAATCTGCAGCAAAAAAAAAAAAATAGTAATTAGAACTGCTTATAAGTAATAATTTGGCACATTAATAAGCACATCTTTGAATGCTAGTGTTTACCTCTGCAATTGTGTTTCCTGATGTGCTTTTGGAAAGATCATTGTAGATTTCAGTCATTGTCCCCTTTATTGTGTCCATTATCTGCAAAGTTTTGACAAAACCATGTAATACTAGATTCAGACTGTAAAAATGAAGCAAACAGAGCAGTAATTAAATTAATATGAAGTGAAATTGGTCCTTGGCAGTTTATATATTGTGCCCTTTCCTTACATGATATGACATACAGTAAATTACAGGATGAGGACGAGGACTTTTACTTACTTTGTTTGTGTATTTGGCTATATCTGCAGCTACGTCTGCTGAGACAGTAGGGATCTGCAAGTCTCCTGACATGAAAGAAGAACTACCAGATATGACCTGAGCAGTTGACGAGGATGCATTCTGAGGCGGGTCTTTTTGTTGAACTGCAGAGAATGACAATAAGAAAAAAATAAGAGTGATATTAGGCACCTTTATGTACACTTTTTATTATGTCATGTAATGCTGAGATTAATTACGGTGATGTATTTACCCTTGACTGATTGTCTGGTTTGATAGCGAGTGCTTGAGGATGAGTTCTGCTGTTGTGACTGCAGCTGCTGTGGGCTGCGTGTTTGCCCCTGACCCTGGACTTGTGTCTGCACAGGCGACTGCTCTCCATGCTGCTGCTGCTGCCTCTGCACCTTCTGCATATGCCACTTCTGAGAAGACGTTTGAAACTTGGTCGGATTCCAAACCACTGCACGCTGCACGGCCTGAGCTGTCTCTTTAGGCAGTAGAGGGCGCTGTTTCTTTACAGCTGTGGGCACTGTGGCTGTTGTGGAGGCTGGAGAGGAGGCATTGGTAGATCCACTGGTAGTTGTGGTTGCACTGGGCTGACCAGAAGCTGCCGTGGACACAAGGTTGAGTGCCGCTGTGATAGAAGGCTGCAATGAGTCTTTCAGGTTGGAGGGAACATCACGGGCTGGTGCAGCTGATGCAGCAGATGAAGGCAATTTACCTGAGTAGAAACAAAAAGTTATAGTTTTTTCAGATTTCCAAATCAGACAGGGCCACATCCAGAAACTAATAGGGGGTCACTTAGAGTCTAGGGGTGGCAAATGGTCATTCCATCTCAAATCATCACATTTTTAGAACAGCTTCTTCTCAATAACTTCAGATTTGTTTGAAAAATGAAAATATAAAATATACATATTTATAAAAATATCTGTGAAGACACAGTTTAATATATTAAATACTACTACAACTTCTTTTAGCACTTTCTTTGCACATTCAAGTTTGAGGTTATGTTTGAACAACAATATCTCAAAAAATTTAAGATAAAAATCTGGAATTTTCAAAAGATTTACATCAGGAATTAAACTTGAAACCATTTTTGGAGAGTACTGGATTATACTTGTCCTAAAAGAAAGAGATGAAAGACTTTTTGCTGAAGAATATTGTGAAAATATGAAAGTATCATAAAATATGGTCTTTTACTATCCAAACTGAGAGTAATGGTAGTTTGTAAAATGGAATTTTAAGAAAAAGGCAATGGTGTTGTTTGTATTCTTGGTATCTATAGTAATTTATTACATATCACTGACCCATGGACTATACATATGGTAGCATGGAAACATACTTTCGGCATTCCACGGAAAGAGACATATGTTGTTAATGAAAAGGGGCAACTACAATACCTGCAGCAAATGGAAATTAAAAATGAACCTTTTTTTAAAATGTTAATGCACTGTTACTTTTTATTTCACAAACTGAAAAAAATTAATAGCAATTATGAAATGTGTAAATGTGAGGGTGCCCTGCCCTTGCAGTACTCAATTAGCAGTAGGAGAGTGTTACCACCAAGTTTCAAGAATCAAGAGAGTTAATGAAGCTATGAACTGTCATTGTGTAACAAATTTTACTGACAATTCTTGACCTGCTTTCCAAGTCCAAAGAAGTCAGCTAAGGCCTAATAAGTTAATGAAGTGTTGAGACTTTACAACTGCAAGTTGAATTACTAAGTAACAATGCATTAACATTTGAAGAAAGGTCATTTTTTAATGTCTGGTGCAGGAAGCATATACACTTTTTCATTTACAACTAAATATGTAATTTGCCAGGGGGTGACCAAATTGAAAATGTGAAAACTACACGAAGAAGCCTCCAACATTAACCTAAAAACAACACAGCTGAGAACCTTCAGTGAATAAATCATAATCAACTGGAGAGGAGCTCTGAGACGCTCACACTGATCTGCACCTCACTGTGTGTGCTCTGACATGAGGATATAAGGCTAACAAATGTTGTTCTAACTGAAATACAAGTTGTAATGAAAAACAAGGAGAAAGTAGACAGTTTATGAAAAGCCTTACCTTCCAACTTGGCAACATTGGACTCTTTGAGAGTTCTGGCACCAGAAGACCCCAGCTCTCTCCTCGCCCTCTTTGAGTCACGGCCTCCATGTTCATCTCCCAGGTCAATCACCAGCTCTCTTTCAGAATCAGAGTCTTGCTCAGTCGCTGATGTGGCAGCAGCTGTTCTGCCCTCCTCTGGGGCCTTAGGCTTGTCAGTGAGGGGCTGAGATTGGGGTGTTTTGGGCTTATCCTGGGGGTCTCTATCGGGGCCATTGTTACCCTGCTTCTCTTTGAGCAGGGGTTCAGGGGTGGCTTTATCCCCTGTTCCCGCAACTCCCTCCTTCTTCTCTCCCTCCGTGCTTGTTTTGGGCCTTTTTCTCTCTGCTTTGTCCTTGTTGTCCTGAGCATTGCTCTTTGGCTTGTGTTCCTCGTCACTGAGATACTCACTGTCACTTGAGTCAGATTTCTCAGAGTCCTCGGAGTCACTGTGGTCCACTTCTTTATACACGTCTTCAGAAATCTCATCGATACCTGTGTGGAGAAACGTACATTAAATATTGTGTTTTTAAAAAAAATGTTAGTGTTTCTGAACAAAGACTAATAATTAAACACTTAAACTGTAATCCACCCCTACACCTAACTAGCACCAACCCCACAGGGTCATGAAAGCACACGCTTTGACCCATAACTGTCATATTTATGAAATTATCAAATCTAGATTATTCTTGCAAATGACCACTAAATGAAATATTCTTGCATTTCCTGAAATCTTTTGATATTGGGGTAAACATCACTACCAAGAATCAACATGGTTTGAGATGTACAATGCAAAAATAAAATTGTGTATCAAAACATGACACAAAATGGCTGTTTATGTACCGAGCTGTGCCTTGCAGCTTTCAATAGTCTTGTCCAGACTCCTGATAGGTCTCTTTGGAGTAGGAAGGGCAGCTGCGGCTCCTTGCTGTTGCTGCTGTTGTTGTTGCACAGTCTCACTCAGCTCCTTAAGATCCATTTCAGCCTTCACTCGATCTGAAAACAACAGATAAATGTTTAACTTAAGTAATGTTTAGTTTAATTTTATTTATGAATCATCATATAATGATGAAGACTGATAATAAGTGTTTGTGACAACACAAATACAGTATATTTGAGATGTTAGTACTGACCCAGGTTGAGATTCAGGATGCCACCTGTTCCTGAAGTTCTCTCCTGCTTGGGCACCAGCCCAGGGTTAAAGGGCTTCGGGCTCCCTGTTACACTGCCTGCAGGACCCATCTTCCCCGAGACAGGAGATGCTGTAATTACAAGATGAAAAAACAAGCTTAGTTATTTTTGTAAAAATTTACTGATACAATATATCCATATGCATTAATTGAAAGTAAAATAATGAAGACGATGAACAATAATAAACAGATATTTACCAGTACAGTCCATCGATTCTTCTCCAGTGCTGTAGTGGAAGGCAGGGTTTCTACTAGCCTTTTCCATATCTTGCTCCCCATCGGACCCTGTGTGAACCGAGGAGTTAGTGCTCATGGGAGACCGAGGCATGTCTGTCATTGACACCCGCCGACTCATACCACTGGGTGTGGAAGTCTTGCTGAGCACCATCTTGGGAGATGCGGTTATATCGAAGTTGAAGCGAAGTTTATCTGCTTTCTCTGTTTTCACTGTCCCAGCACCGGGGTTGGAGGGGTCCAGTAGCATCTGTAACTGGTTGTTGGGTGTGTAGGGAGTGCGGAAGGGTGCGTAGTTAAAGACCCCAAATTTCTTGCGAATGTTCTCCACATAGACCTCCATCTCTTGCATGGCACTGTTGAAAATGCTCTTTGTTTTCTTCACAGAGAAAGGGATCTCTTTGGACATGAGGTAGCAGTTGTTGATGGGAACCCAGGCTCTGTGTGGAAGGACAGAAAAAAAAAACATGATTTACTGTTTTACAAATCAGAAAAATAGGAGACTCATCTTGGCCTGTAATGCAACAAGTCCGTTTCCTTCATAGTCCCCGAAGGTTAATCTCACCTGTCATGTTGCCCAAAGAAGCGTGCATCCACTTGCCCATCCTTTTCACGAAGCGCTTTTGCTGGCCAAAAAGGAAAGCCCTTCAGCTTAGCCCAGACCAGAGGATGTGGTTGACTCTATTGGAGACAAACCATAATAATAAAGTGCTTCACAGATGTGGTGTCAGCCAAAATGGATAAATTCAGCTTGAATGTGGTATTTAAGACTTACACATGGCTCACAAAACCAGTTGTCTCTTTTTTGGCATGAAGACAGGTAGCACTCTGGACAGACCTCAATCTCATTCATCTAAAAATGCATGTTAAATTACAAGGACTTAATTCAGTAATAAATCAAACACAGCTACAAAAACCTTGCCATCAATAATTTAGTAAGGCTACTTTACCTCATGTTCACAGATCTTGACGATGACTTTTGCAGTTGCTGTTAATTTGTGATTACCTGCAACAAAGTCACAATTTAGTTTAGATTTTCTTTAGAAATCAGCAGAGTAGAAGGTTTAATGATGTATATCAAAGTGCCTTACCTCCATTATAGATGATGCAGTTGTGTAAGATCCATTTCATATCAGCAAGAAAAGCTTCTGTGCAGCCATACATTTTCTTTTTAACATTCTAAAGTGAAAATATATACATTTTTTTAAAAATCAAGCACAAGAAACTTAAGTAAAAATTACAATCTGTTTACATATTCTACTGTGTTTTATGAATACATATGAGGTAACTGACCAACACGCCACTCAATTTTCTGCAGGCTCGCTTGCTTTTCCATTCATTTTTGTATTTTATATGCAGCTCTCATCCAAATTGCATAATTTTAATTGCCTAAATTGAACATTTTGTAAGACTTTTTTTGCCTTTTCCCTTATGCCTTCTGTTTTTACCATTTTAATTTGCAATTAAAATAAAATAAGTATTGGTACCTTCTCTAAAGTAGACAAGTCCATGGGGTGGAAGATGTACTCTGCGTAATCTGGGTGCTGTTCCAGAGACACAGGCTTTTGAAAAGGCTCAGTCTGCTCAGTTTAGACAAATACAAAATAAACAAACAGATGCATTAGCCAAACTTTAAATGCCTCACTTCTCTGAGATATTTCCAGGGCTTTTGTGTTTGCATACAAAAAACACTCTTGGATATAGAAAGACTGTAAGACACCCCTTACCCCAGGCTGTTTAATTTTTTGGAGTGCAAATTTCAGCAAGTAGGAGAGCTGGTCTATTGTCAGCATTGTCATCGCCTTGCTCTGGGTTTCAATGCATTCAGCAACAGTTATTTTCTGAAAAAGAAATTGAATTATTAATGACATAAATGAATGTCTAACAAGAATAGCAAACACTAAGCAAAATAAATGAACACAGATACTAATCAAGTCTCAACTCTTGCAAAGTTCACATTATTTGCTGTCTTTCGATTTACCTGAAAAGCTCAAATACAAGCTTTTGAAAATAGTTTTAGAACAAATTCCCCTAAAAATAAGCAGGTCTAAAGTTTAATCCTTCAATATTTCTCTTACAGTGTGAGCTATTAGTTAGGCTTGCAGGGGTGTGACACCATGTATCAGGGCAGGTCAAGAGTCTGCGGGTTTCTCGCTCAAGCACAGACTAACGCAGGTAATTTCACTGATTTGTTTCTGCCCGAAGCTGCTCATGGTGCACAGTGAGACACCCCATTCTGTCAGCTAAGCAGGATTTGAATCCCACAATTACTTGCGTACACTCACACACATACACATCAGTGAGATACCTCACACTCTGGACAGAACCAGTCGCCCTCGGGCTCGGCTGGTAGTTTGAGGCACTTGGCGTGGTACACCCTGGGGCAGAGCTCACAGCAGAGCACCTGGCCCTCGCGGTGGCACAGCCAGCAGTAGAAGTCATTCCTGCCGTCCTGCGGTACAACATCAACAGGGTCTGTGGTGAGTGCTGGCTGCTTCATATAGTAAAAGGGACCATGTCTTAGCTCTGACTGAAATGCAGGCAAGAGAAACAAGGGGGTAGGTTTCAAAAAACACGCAGGAACACAAAAAGGTGCAGTGCAACAGAAACAAGGCAGCAGTAAGGTGGGATAAGCAGGGTAAGCGGTACAGGGGACACTAAAAACGATTAATCCAACACATGATTGTTTTAAGCAAATTATCTGAACATCTAGTCACATAACAATCTCAAATGAAATCGAGACAAGCTCTAGAGTGTGAGCTTAAGCATCACTTGTTTTTCACCCGAGACTCAACACAATGCATAATGTGGTTCTCTGGTAAGTACCCAGCTGTTGTCCTAGTGTTGTTGCATTACTGGATGAAAAGAAGCTGATGCATTCGGTTTCATGGCCCTAGATAACATTTCTCAGTCCAAATCACCTTGAGCTTACATTAAAAAAAAGGGATTGTTTATTTTCAGCATAATACTAGAATTCATCTATCACTTATTTGACGTTTCCCAGAGAACCAAAGCATGTATTATAATGCTATCATGGGGGTTTAAACTATGCTAATGTCAAATTCTTGTCAAACTATTGTACCAAAAAAGCTAAAATTGTAAATATCATGCAAGGTCACACTGGACCAACTTCAATCCACACATTAAACCAACAAGCAGAACCTAAAAACGTGCATCTGAGGCATTTAGTATCAAAATCCATAAAACATAAATACAACAAAACAATTTAAAATGAATATCTATTTGGAACTGATGTCATACTCTAGTCATCAATAATACAAAAATCCAAAGCGTCTAAAATATAAGAGTATTCTAGTTGACCATGCATTTGTGACACAATTCCAAACCTACACAAGATATAATTATCCTCATTAACAGCAAGTCACACCTTTACATGTTGGTCCATTTTGAAAATACCGGTATTCACAGCCATGATCAAAACTGGTGTGTTCTCACAAGTAATATGGTAAAATTTTAACCAAAATAAAATAAGATCTGCAGTGTGCTTTGTTATCTCTGCAGATCTTACTGAATTTTCTCTCTTTTAGCACATTTCTGGTTGTCTCGCTATGAAAAGAAGACTAGCACCACCAGTGTACCCACTTCAGACCATTTCTTTCCAAAACAGACAATAACTGGGCAACTTGTTAGAGGGAAGTTATCCGTCTTTCAACTTCTCTGAAGCTCTCTTTTTTCATTCTTTATTTATCTTTACTCTTGTGTGCACAATACTATGAATACATTCTCTATCATGAGTAACTTTTCACGCTGCCAGTTCAAACTGACTATGAACATTTGTTTTCTGATGTGGTCGAACACCACAACAGACATCAACTAGTTCTTTTCAGGCATAACTCAGCCATTAGCAATTTCTGACAGTTTATTGCCCTTTGAGTTTCTGGCTGGGTGGATCAAGCCGCAGCCTTTGAGAACACACCAGATTTTGAAATGCGCATACCGGAGACCTTACCTGGTCTTTGTTAGAGTTCACAGCCCCTGGCTTCTTCTTTTTCTTCAGAGGGCTGGGGGAGGTGTCTGAGGGAGAGTGTCCATTGGAGGAATGGGTGGGACTTGAAACCTTTCGCTTCTGTGGCACCACCGATCGATCTGCTGATCCCGGTGGATCAGGGACTGAATGCGTAAAGATAATCACGTCGTCACACAACAGGAGGCACGCTACTATCATACACTCAAGTACAACACATTGCACAAGCTTGAGAAGATTAAAAGACAGGTGCTGTTATAGTAAATCAGCTTGTCCTAAAAAAAAAAATACGAGGATGAAAAAACATCAGAACCTATCATACGTAATTCTCATCCTCCCACATTTTTAGAGCCCAATCAGACAAGAAGGAGGGAAGTGTACTTTGAAGCAATTCAGTTTCAGCGAAGCAATTAAAGATTCAGTGGTCAGCTTTTAGTCATTTGAAACCATGATAACATTGATAACTAATACTGACAGCATTCGCACTAATCTAAAGAGCAATTACTGAAGATACCACTTGACCACAGCAAATGACTAGAGAACTTCCTCTAAACTAACTAGACCCTGTGTTCTTGGCACAAACAGGCAAACAGTCAGGCATAGAGGATTATCTTTGCAGCCCTAAGAGACCAGCAAAATGTATTAGACGCTGCTCTCAAAGGAGTAAATAGCATCTACATTCTCTGAAACTAAGCCGTCTAAGATGTTTGAATCCTAATGTGAGGGGCTCGGCCTTAGAGACTTACCTTTGGATCGCACAGATGCATCCATCCCCTCTACCACATCAGGTTCTGTCTTTATCTCCTCCTCAGCCAGACTGCAGAGCACCGAACAAGAGCACACAGAAACACAGAAAGAGAGGCAAACTCAAAGTCAGAAAGGGTGTTCAGAAACCACATCAGCATAACAGTAAACAAGTGGAACACCACCTAAGGCACCCAGGTCCCAGAGGATCTGTCAATAGGGACTCTGCTGGTTTCCATTGTTATTGTTTTCACTTGATTTCACCACATCTCTGACTTTCTGGCATAGATATAAAATCCTCTCCATAGTATTAGTGACAGTCAAGTCTGAAAATGTTCTTTATGTTCTGAGAGAATGGTAATAATCACCATGGCAACGCACCTCTCCGCTAAGCACAAGTTGATATTCACAACAACATATAGGGTCATTTAGCCAATATCACCTGGCACCTCCGTCCTTCAGGAGACGTTGCAGGTGTAACACTGAGATCTGTAAGATTTTAATCCACCTAGGTCTGACTGTGCTTTGTTCATGACAAAGGGTGAACAGATCTATAGTAACAAGAGCACCAGAGGGAGCTGGTCCATAGTACCGAAGGGACGGCCTCTTGTGGTGATGAACAGTATATGTTCGTTGTTCTTCTCAAGCCCCCTCAGTAACAACAGGGGTAACAACAGGATACCCCCCCCCACTCTAAGGATTTGGACCCATTCTTGGAGACCAATAGCAAAAGAGCAATGCAATAATCTTGAAACCATGTCTGTCTAAATATTTCCAGCATAAATCTTCACTACACGTTTATTTAAGAGCTGTAATAGCTACATAAAGGTTATATTCACATACTTGAAGAGTTTTGTTTTACGGTTTCTTAAATCACTACGCAAAGCATTGACACCCCTTAAAAAATCCATTTATGATGAATTGATCAAAATCTAAGAATACAACCAACTCATCTAGCAGCGGAAAAGCTTGATTTCCCAGGTCTTTGCAACTGCAAAGCATCTCATTTCCTCTGAGGAAAAAAATAAAAGATGAGAATAAAGGAGGTCTGGCAATAAATGAAAGTCTTTGAGAGCCTGGCTCCTCCTTTGTCAGAGCAATAGAAGGCCTTGTTCCTAGGATGTAGCCTTTATTCACAAGCCCAGAGAAGAAAACCCTCCCAAGGACCCCTGACAGGTCACACACTTGACCAGTTCATAGCTCTGGCTGCGGCTCTGGTTTCCAGCTAGGATGATGGGTTTTCAGGCTACAACTCAAAGGTCAACCACATTTGTGGGATAAGCTTTTTTTTTTAACTTCTGAAACTAAAGGAATGTTCTTCACATCCCCTCCTCCATCCTTAAAGAGACATCCCACACCAAGTTGATCAAATGTCAGTTCACTGAGGGTTAAAATGCATGTACAAAGGGTTGTATGAATAAGATATGACAAACCCAACTCAAGCCCATGCGCACTGAAATAACCTTGATATTACCTCCACAGTCAAATGGTTTAACAATGATTAAACCTCTTCATTCTACCAAATAAAATACCCAGTACTGTTAACAACACTGTAGCTCACAATCATCAAGACTTTCTGAATACATTCCTCTATTTTCTCAGACATTCAATGTGATAAACACAGGTTGCTTATCAAACTGAAACTTCACAGCAAAGACAGACATGGGTTGAGCAGAGTTTCTTAAAAAATATGACATATGGGTATCTTGTTTCAGCCTGCCAACAGCCTCGCACGTACACACAAACACGCCCCAACTCCTCCGGGGCCTTCCTGTTCCGGACTGAGTGAACAAACGAGGCTCACATGAAAATAAGAAAACGGTAGCCAAGTCACTCTGCTACGTGTACCACAACCCTGAAAAGGGAGACCATTCGCCATCACCAGGCAAAGCAGAGCTGCTGAACAAAGTGCCACAACCCTATTATATGCACACTCAATCCCTATGGCAATACATCGCTGCAACTGCCAGGAAGACAATGATGACCAGTAGTAAAAAGGTATGATGATCCAAAGGCCAGGTCAGGAACTATGATCCATCACACAAGGAGAGTTAGGCAAATAAATCCTCAGCAGATTCTGATATATATTCCAGACAGAATAGGTTCACAAAAGCACTCACAGTATTCCCCTCTGCAAGTACTGTAGTACCTGATGGACAAAAAGGAAACAACACTGAGTCAATGCCTTTAGATTCCACTCCTGTGAGAGACGAGCAGGGTTCTCTCGTCACAGAAAATGGAGGCCACAGCTTGCTCCCCTCCCCCCTCTCCCCCATCCCCCACTCCAAGGCTCAGACTCAGGCACTGGCATATCCATGCAGGAGGACCAGACAGATCTGTGGAGATTACAATCCAACATTTTAAAAAACACTGCCATGTCAAGAGAAACCTTCACAACCAGTCACACAGATAATAGAGAAAGACAGAGAGGGAGACATGGGAAAATCCAGCAAAGTGAGAAGCACTCATCTGTTTTTTTTTTTTTTTATGCCTTCGATCTTGGCTTCCCTCCTTCCCTGTGAACACTGCTGTCATAGAATAATTAGATTTCACTTTCAGGGAAGAGAACCCAACGCTGCAAAATCACAGTCAGATCCTGCTAAATCTATTCTATGTAAAAGACTATGTGGGCTTTACATATGAAACAAATAAATAGCTGACATATGGTTCTATTTGAAAATCCAGAAAAGCTATTCAATGCAAACTTCATATTGTTCTGATCAAATTGCAGCAGAACTGCCATTAAAAATACTTGGGATTCAAACCATTGACTAAAAAATATGCTCCTCAGTCTGCTACACAAAACCCCAGAGACATTATTGAGTTTTGCAAAATGAAAAAATACATTCAGCTTTTACAAGACCCAACGACATGCAGACAAATAAAGAAATGCATACTATTTACTTTTCTTTACAGCAACAAAGTAAAAATAATTAGAAGCAGAAGACCTCTGTTTCATAAAACAATGAATTTAACTGTATTACGATGTCTGTTCTAGCACAACTCCCGACACTTGATTAGCATGTAAAGTATACTTCTGTATGCTCAGGATATCCTGTATAAAAGAAAGATTTGACCTGGATTTTATATAAGGCTGTAAAGGGTGAATCAAAGATGGCTGTGGAATTTTCCAGAAGGCCCTTGCTCTCCCTGCTGCTCTCCCTCCGATTGTCAATCTTTAACCTCAACTGCAGCTGCAATTGGCTGGAGGGCCAACAGGGTGGAACATTATTGGTCGGCTCTGCTATGCCACACAGATCACAGTGTGCAGGCTCCCCTCTTCCTCTTAAAAAGCATTTTTGCTGCAATGCAGAGATTTCCCCCTGCATTAGACGGTTCATTCTCTTTTAGTTTAGCTTACCCTTCTTGATTATGACAGCATAAACCAGAGGGGAGTTTAAAAAGGCCCTTTGGGAGATAATATTCATGGCTGTGATACCTAACTCAGTGGCTGTGCTATTCAACCTCTGTCACCCTGTTTAAAAGTTCAGAAAGAGGCCCAGACAGTTCATTCCAACACCAAGATATTACACATTGCTTGCATATCTATTAATGTTCAGATTACATTATCACTAACGCACCGTGGCACAGTAGAAATTAACTTTTGGTTTCGGTTTTACAGAGAGGGGATTATTCCTAGTCAAAAAGGAAAACACTGATTATAATGTTACTATTTTCTGACAGTAGCGTAGATGAAAAATGTCTTGTGTCAGGCCACATGAGAAAGCAATCTTTCTTTGTTTCCCCCACGCAGTTGAGACTGCTAAAATGGTGCTACATGACGTAACACAATGTACTGTCTATCCATGGTTTGAAAAATAAGGCATGTTGTTTTCAAACTTGCAGCAACAAACTGCAAAGTGTTTCCATCCATCTGTGTTTTTAGATGCTGCTTAAATGCATTTCAGTCCCATATTAAGCACTATGGATTGCCTCTGCTCGAAATGTGCTTTAGACATAAGCCTGCCTTTCCTTATTCTTATGCATAACTTCACTGAGCACACCAAAAACCTGTCATTTTGTATCTGTAGAAATGTCATGTCTACTATTTGTATAAAAACTGGGGGAAAATAAACATAGTAACAAGGTAAAGAGAAAACAGAGTAAACAGATCAAAGTTCAGAACAGCAACTCCTTTTAAATGAACACATACAGACACATATAATTGGTTTTTCGGTCCTCCTGTCTGTCTGAAATGTGAAGAGAAGGCTGAAGTTCTGCCAAGAAGAGCTGCCTTAACACAAAATGGCCACTGTCTGTTTGAAAGTGGAGGAAGCAGCTTCACAATAGTTCTGTGGTATCGAGGAAGCCAGGGGCAGTAAACTCAGGGCCTGTGACTCTAAAAAGAGGTAATAAGAGTTCATTTCTACAGGTCAGACTGGCAAAATGGGAAGAGGATTGGCCTGTGATTAAAGTTTTGTTTAATGTGAGCTCATCCTCTGACCAGTATGGGGTGTAGAATCTCTGCAGTTTACCTAAATGTATACCAAGTCATACAGTTTTCAGTTTCTGAATTATTCATTCATGATTATATAAAAGAACTAGTGGACAGAAAACCAGTAATGACTTATGCCCTGCACTCCCTGCCCTCCTAACATGCACATCTTCTGCCCCCTGCATCTATTCCCCGGCCTGGCATGACACAAGAAAACAGCACAGAGGCAATCCACTTACAAAGGGTACAAAATACCCCCCTTCCTCCTCCTCGTCCACTGCCCATCCCCCATTCTTTTTCTGCCAGGCTACAACAAGACTGCCACAACAGAAAGGACATGTGGGTGCCATTTTTAAATCCAACTCTCTTTTGCATTATAAAAAGGAAAAGGATTTGCCATGGTCCACTCTGCCTCCTGTATGGCAGCCTGGTTGTCTGGGGCACCCATGTGACCCTGAGACATAGAGAGAGAGAGCAAGGGTGAGAGTCGTTACCCAACCCCCCACCCTCAGCACTGTGGAGCACAGAGGCCTGGCGAGGCCTCCAATCCACCCCAACTCCTCCTCCTCCTGCACACTAAACTGATTTTAAGGTGTGCACATTCATCATTAGAAACCAACAGTCACCACAACAAGAAGAAGGAAGCCATGTTGTTATCAGAAGGCTGAGATAAAAAAGACAGAGCTTACCTCTGTGGATGCATGGCTGCCTGACACACTGTTATGTCAACACTTATAAAACATGGAGGACACTCTCAGCCCTCAGCCGGGGAAGGCTCCGCTCTTCAGGCAAGGCGATCAGGCCCCAGTGATGTTAGCCAGATCCTGACTGGTCGCTTTCCTCAGAGGCGAGATACAAGGCCGCGCCTGATTGGCCGAAATGTTTCCTGAGTAATTATCTTTGTTCAGTGCAGGCAGGGGCAGCACTGTGAGAGTCAGAGACAGGGGAAGAAAAATAAGCACAGAGCCCGGTCTAAAACCACAAAATAATGTGATTAACACGAGTATTTCTGACATACAAACCCCATCTGACAGTGCTTTGAAGCTTCCAAGTGTAGAATCTGGCAGGAGCCGTCTTAGCTGAAGGCTTTAGGAGTAGAAATGGCAGCATGTAGAGTGTTGGGAGCAGGACACCATGGCTTCTCTGCACAAGCCTCCATTTTTTTATGTGGAGAGGGCCTTTGTTTAAACTCCTCCCTCCCTCTTGGCTGTTTGCGAGAAAGGAGAGGCTATGGCTCTTCACCTATTTTGGCAATTCAGCCTGCAAAAAAACGAAGATGAGGCAGCTATGTGATATGCCGATATACACTTCTAGAGTCGGTTGTAAAGATATAGGACCTGAATTTTGAGCTAACCATTTCCCTTTATGTAACACTTTACTGCTGTTACAGTAATAACCTAATGGTGTAATATTATGCCCCAATGGCAAGTAACAAGTCAAACAAATAAATGTACAAGCCTGTGCTTGGCAAACTAATAAAATAAAATAACATTAATCAACGCATTCCTTTCTCCTACTCCATAACATGAAAAATTTAAACAAAATACTGATTTGGGAACAGTAAATAAACATTAAGCTGGACAAATGTCAATTTTTTATTGTCCCTTTTGCCCTTCAGCAGCACATTTATACACAGTTTTATATTCTGTAAATAGAGAAAAACAGAAACCTCAATAGTGTGTTCACCCAACTAGTAAATACAATAATGTCTAATACTAGTACTTGGTGAGGCTGTATGTGTCTAGTCTTTGGGCATTTGTGAGCCTGTAATTCTGTGTAATGAATGGTTTTTCTTTTCCTCCTCCAAATATGTGACAGACTCAAATATTTTTTTTAAAGATTCAACATAAAGGACTGTTTCACATTAAGAACGAAATACTGCTTCAGAAATTGCAGTAGTTTACTGTACAGTATAACACACTTCAGGAATTACCGTTAACTGATCCTGGACTAAACATAATTTGCACTTTCTGTGGCCACTGTACTGAGCAGAGTAGTCATTCTATCAGACTGCCTTCCACCATTTTTCTCCTCTACACGTGAGTAGGGTTTCAAAATATTGCAAAAAACAAATCCCGTCCACTGTAGTACAATCACAAATACACATTATGGCATATTAACTACTGTACAGAAAGTGAAAAGAGTTAGCTCGCCACACAAAAATGGTTTTAATGTACCTGTGTTTTCCGTGTATGTGCATTTCGGGCCTGTGTACTTGCAGCACCAGGAAGAAGCCTGCGCCTAACGTAGGGCTCGAATCCTGTTTAAGAGTGGCATTATTTATCGACTAAGCTAGCAGGGCTGCTTTTAAACCAGAAACCCATGATTTTTTTTTCTAAATTATTAATTTACTCTGTGTATGGACGATATTGATACATACTGTGTGTTTGCAGACGTTGTGCTGGAGGACGTTAGCGTTGCTGGCTCCGGTCTGTCTCATACTGCCCTCTAGTGCCCAAACACAATGTAAGCTTTGACTGGAGTCAGCTGGATGGGTCTAATCACTGGAAATTTATGTCAAGTTAGCTAACAGTGTTAGCTAATTATACTGCTGTGCTGTTGGTTGAACGCCTAACGAAAGTCACGGAAGACTAAATACTTCAACATAAATTCTTGTATTTTTCAAACATTTTACAAACGGGTAACACTGCCCATGAGGCCTAAAAGAAACTTAGGAAATTGATATATTAGTTAGCTGTTAGCAAGAGTTACCTAGTTGCTTCTGTCACTTGCCTTACTGTCACAACAAGTTTTGGATTTAATAATTATGGTTAAGTTAGAGAAAATTATATTAACATATATTAAATAAATATAGTCTTTTGTTTAAATTTCAGGTCCCTTGTTACATGTTAACCTTGCTAATCTTTAAATAAACTTGAAACCATTGTACTGGTAAGGGGAAATCAAAAGATGTGTTTTAAAAAAATATTTGGATGTAATACTGTGAAACTACAAAATAAGTATCTGTGGTTTTTTTTTATGAGAATATTATTACACTTTTTTTACTGTTCAATATGGAGGACTATGCATTAGTTTGAATCTGAAAGTAATAAGTATTTGTTAAAGTAGGACTTTTAAGGAAAGGTGCCCTCCTGAAATGGAATACAAGCCTTGTCAGCGCTAGAAGTCTGATAAATTATTATTATATCAAACCAGCAGTTTAAAAAAAGTATCATCTGTGTGAAAGGCTAACTATCTGATTCTATATTAAGCTTACACTTATGTGCCATATTAGCTTGCTGTAGCTAGCAAGCTTAAATTCTTTGCTACTTTAGACTAAGCATCCCAGGTGATTTAACATTATTGTTATGCCAATAATTTACACATCAGTGATATAAAGTTATAGTAAAGTTATAACCTCTCCAACTGTGATTTGTGCTCAGCCGTTCAATTCTAAATTCATTCAATAGTCAAACTGTACTAAAATCAAAACCTAGAATAATTTTCCTATGCGTTTGCTGACAGTTATGTTGCAGTTGACGTAGTAACAGCATAAAATTTTTTATATAAAGTTCATCTTAAGCATTAGTAACAAGGTATGCCCCAGACAACCTGGAGAAGATGCCCCTTTCTGAGATTTTACATTTTGTTATATAACACCAAAGTTGCAGTCTGTTATTAATTGCTTACCATCTAAATTTGTTCACTGTTGGAGACTTCTTGTTTTGGCCACCTTACCCCGATTTATCCTGATATATATATATATATATATATATATATATATATATATATATATATATATATATATATATATATATATATATATATATATATATATATATATATATATATATATATATATATATATATATTAAAACCACCACTATCAGACGTCTTTACTGATCATTTACTTGGTTTATCTTTTAGACTTTTGTGTTAGTTTGTTTGGATTTCTTTTAGCACAATTGTTAGGGCGAGGGGTGAACCCGAGCAGAGAGCACACAGAGGAGGCGAGAGTGGATCAAACACGGATTTATTATACAATGGTAATTCTGGATGGAGTGCTGAGGGGGGCTAGGGAGCGTGAAGACTGAGTGACTAACTACGGGGAAGTGGTGGGGGAGGAGGGTGACGGTACCAGGGACCGGCGGTCCGGTCGGCGTCTTCGGTTGTTGGACGCTGGTTGGCGGCGGAGAGTGAGCAGGAGAGCCTAGTTCCAGGAAGGCGGCAGGCTGGGTTTTCCAGGGACAGAGGTGCGCATCTGGCGGAATCCTTCCAGGGGCTGGAGCTCGGCAGATTGGGGTCCAGGAGCAGGAGGGGGGGAACGAGTCCGGGGGGAGAGAGGTCTGGTCAGGAGAGACTGCATGGAGGTGGGGGCCCTGAAAACAATACCAATCAACAGTCAAGATACCAAATGTGTTTCCAAGACAAAAGATTTCTGTGTTTGTCTGCCACCAAATAAAGACAAAATAAATAGATTTTTAAATTAAAAAAAAAAAACAAAACAGGATTCTTTAATTAGTTAAAAGTATAGCCATATACACCAATAAAAGAATATTCTATTACAATTTATAGAGTTACAGTAGACTGAGCAGAGATTTACACTTGTCTCAAATGAGGTTATTTTAGTACAAAAATGTAATCAGCAAAACGTATTTAAAGTATCAGTAGTAAAAGCAGTTGTCCTTGCACTGTTCTAAAATCTATTGTTATCTTGTATTAACTTGTTATTGATGTCAGTAGTATTTTTTTTTTTAATTTGTAGGCTTAAGAGCTTGTTTGAAAACTAATTTGTGACAAATCTTCAGCTAAATGTTTATTAAACATTTGTTTAAACAATGTTTATTAAAATTATTATTATAAATGTAGAGTGCAAGATGCAATATATTGGAATATATAATAAAGATGAAAAGTGCAAGTACACTAAAAATACTTTCACTTCGAATAAATGTCAGTAGCTACTTCTACTACTGGTCTCCCCAATATTGTGTAAGTTGCCATCTGAAATTTGACATACAACACTTTACCAATCTTGCCACTAAGACTGCATCAGTGTTACTATATTCACAACACACAGTTCTGTCTAAAGTCTTAACAGAAACTGAACAATATGGTGCTGCAGTCAAGATAGTTTTAAATTATAGAAGGGCTTTTGTATTTTGCATACAAGTTTCATTGCACATTGATGTCCATTTTTCTGATGACTAGGGATGTGTAAATGAGTCCCAGGGGAAAATAATAGGAAGAATTATCTTTGGATAAGAGCTACAGTACATACAATAATATGAATTAAATTTGAAATGGGTTTATTGAGAGCTTCTGATTAGATGGTTGATAGAAAAAACAAATACATTATTCCAATATACAGATTATTTTGGAAGAACTTGCTAATGTGGTATGAAAATAATTAAATACATCCTGCATTTCAGCACAGCACAAAACATCCTAAAGGACTTTGAAGATAAAATGAGCTTTTCAGCATAAACTTTGGAATCTTTGATGAACAGAAATTCTCAGAACTTGGATGCAGTCATCATTTTCTTAGCAAGACAAACAAAGTGTTTGTGGAATAAAAGTATTTTATGAACAAAAAGATGAATGCTGCAGGTATCATTATAGAAAATTCTTTCCATTCTTTTTATATAGGTTAATAAGTATTGGTTGTTCCAACAGTTAGCATGTCTGCAACAGAATGAACACCATGAAACAACCCAGTATGGACTAGGTTGGAAATGACAACAGAAGAAGAGTGGTTTCATAGACCGGAAATCTCAAGTCATTATCCAGTCACACATCTGCAAAAACATGTCAGTGGAGTTGTTGATGCTGCTTGTGGAATGTTGTTTCATTCTCTCTGTTGGCCTCTGTCAAGTTGGCACACATTTTGGGTCACAGGATCACACTGTTGGAAACAACCATCCAGAGCATCATTTGGTAGATTGCATGCTGCATCATAATGTCTGCAACAATTTCTTAAAAAGACAAGTGGTTGAGTTGTGGACATTCAGGTGCCTGACTACAGCACTGAGTAACATGCCAGCATCCAGCCAATAGGCTGTCCTCGTCTGTCTCTTGTTATCTGTGGCATTGTGTCACTGGAATAAAGCCGCCAGTTAATGTGGCCTTTTATAGTCAATGATCAAAGGAGTGTTTGGTCATGCTAACTGATAATTGTCCTTTAAAGCGTCACCTGACTACCATGTGGACTAACTCAGTAGTCAAGAATTTCATCACCAGTTGAACAGCTTTAAAAACTTTTTGTGCACAATTGATTACATGTAACCCTTTTAAACTTTTTTCCTCTAAGTCAGGACATTTGCAGACTGTGTTCACATTTTTGTTCAGTGTAAATCCTTCATTAATTGTGGTTATATGTTACAGGAAAACAGAGAGCTTTACAAATGCAACGCCTGTTTTTAATTCCTGGGGTTATACTACATTACTACCTGTTGTTCTGTGTGCCAAATTGTTTTACTGGCAACATATATCTTTTGAGTATTAAATAAAAATAGATCAATGACACTAGCCCTCACCACTGGGTTACAAGATGATACTGCCTCAGGTGAAATTGTAGGAATTTCTTTAAAAAAATTGCAATTAATCAAATCACAAAAAAGAAAATTAAAACATAAACATAAAACTGTGACTCCTGGGTATGAGGGGTCTGGTGCATCACTGTCATTCAAGATCATTTCCAAACAGATAATTATGAGCTAAAATATTCTGTGACTCTCATATGGTGAGTCAGGAGCTTTGCCGATCTCTCGTGTTTGGCGCTTACGTGGAGTACGTGAACGCACCGCAGGCCTGGGTTCTCCTTCTACGTCAATGACACTGGGCGGTTCATGAATGGGGTTTTGAAGTGGGAGGGCCCGTCATCTGACTTTAGCAGGCAGGGGGGAAAAGTGGGTGTTGTGCTGTGCTGTTTAGTTTGGTGCGATGCGCCTTCATGACTGTTTTTTAAACACACGAGCAGCGGTTCACTGTGTTCACGGACTACAGTGGAGGAATCAGCCCCGAGCAGCGCTAGCATCCATCGGCTGAGACGTGCAGGCCAGCAGCAGGGGGAAGCTAACTCCAACCCCGCCGGACTGAGAGACGGCAGCCCGGAGCCCGAGAAGCCAGAGTCGTGTCGGTGAGCCATGGGTTTCCGCAAGAAGAACAAGAGCCCGCCGGTGCTGAGCCACGAGTTTGTGATCCAGAACCACGCCGACATGGTTTCGTGTTTGGCCATGATCATCCTCCTGGGCCTGATGTTTGAGGTACTGCACAGGGAAAGGAGCTGTAGTTAGCGATGATGTTAGCTGATGCTAGCCACCGTTAGCTGATATGACAGCAGCACTCCAGTGGCAGGGCGCTAGCGTGTCCCTCCGCTTCTCATGTGTCTCTCTGATTGCCAAAGAAGATGGTGAGGAGGCCCAGTGGCACAGCTAACAGGTCATCTTACCAGCCGACTAGTCTCCCCCACAGCTAACCAGTACATGTATCTGGCCTTTAGTGTCTGTCTGCGTGCTACACATTTGACTAGCAGCCCTGTGATTCGACACAGCAGCTATAGATGACTAGTACCCAGTCACGTTTGAATGAAACAAGATAGCTTTCCTCCCACTAACCTGTCCCCACCCAAACCCAGGCTCCACACTGCATATCCCGTGGAAACATCTACCCACTTCCCAGATGCCTTTTTTTGGATAAGATTTGTATTTTAATCAGTCTTTAGCTATGAGGAAGGAGTCATTGTAGCAGGGGGAGAGGAGATCCTCATTTTGTTGGAGACCCCTGGGAGCCCCTCCAGGCAGCTCCTGGATTTCTCCAGACCCCAATTATGGGAGTCAGCGAGTTTCGTTTCTTGTAGTGACATTGCAGTCTTTGCTCATCTCATATGTGCATGAAATTATGACTGAATTTCTCTCAGTTGATGCTAAAAGAGCATGAAGGATGCAGTCAGTGAGATGTTTGTTCAGAAGTGCCATACGTGTGTCACAGTGTTGATGTATTAATGCAAAGACTGAATGAAATGTGTCACTTACAAAGGTTTCCTCTCACTTTGCAGGTCACAGCAAAGTTTGCCATCATGTTCATCACAGTCCAGTACAACGTAACTCAAGTTCTTGGTGAGCTGGAATTTATCTGTCCATTATTGGCTGTTCATTGATTGCACATGCTACATTTTTAGCCACTGTTTGTCTTCTGCTTGTTCTTTTTTGCAGATGAGAAAAGTGAGCCAGTGAACCTTTACCAGTACGGTCCTAAAGATGTGGCCACCGTGTTCTTCTACCTGCTTATTGCGGTCATCCTTCATGCCTTGATACAAGAGTATATTCTAGACGTGAGTACATCAGTGTCAAAGCTCAGCAGTCATCATTTTTATTTTTTTATTTACTCCTATAAATATGGTGTAAGTGAAACCAAACCCGTCCTCTCCATCTCTGCCTTAACAGCTTGCACACAAGTCTCTTTTCTAAGTAAATCATAGTAGCTGACACAGCCCGTGTGCTCTCTACAATAGTCTGTTAGTATTTCATTTCCAGAGGATCAAAGGATCATAGGCTCCATTACCATATGTGTCATCTTTGTTGTGAGAGCTGCTTGTAAGTGATCAAATTTCATCCTTCCACCTGCATAGTGATTGAAACAATACTCATATTTCTCCCGGCATCTTTTGAGTCTGATGACTATTCCCAGTAGGATATCATAAAGAGAAAAAATCTTTTCATATATTTTTATTTTTGAATTAAAAAAAAAAAAATCTTATTTGGATCACATTTAACAATATACAATGTTTTGTTTTTAATATATCCTTCCCTCTTAAAGGATCAGATCACAGTTTTCTATATCTGTTTTAAACAGTCATCAGTAATGTTCCTCCTATTTATACAGACTGTGGAGGGATCTTCTCTTAATGTGACTAAAGTTTAAAAACTTTGAGGTGAAAAATCAGGTTTCTTACTTTGTTACCATGTCTATATTTTAATGTGCTAGAAGACACATCATGAGCGAAATAAGCTGTGCATTTCCAAGTTTATACTGCACCATAAAGATGAGCGAAACACAGATTCAGTCTTCATACGTCTTTTATATGCAACAAACCTAACCCTAATCCTGTCTATTTGCAGGGTATTGCTTTGAGGATCATGATTCTTCAGAATTGGTCTCCATTTTGTTCATATATGTCTACATTACTGCAATATTCCAACTCGCCAGTGTGTAGAGTGAAGTAGTTTTACTGTGTTTGAGCAGACATGTAGGTGAGCTGGTGTGTTTGAGCTGTATGGAGAGAGATGATCTTACATTCACAGATTCTAAAGAAAGCAATGGTGTAGAGTCTCTGGTAAGAACTTCTAAATATGCAATTTTAATACACATAAATCAAATCAATGACCAAATTGGGACAAGAAATGAGAGACAAACCTGCTCTTCCTCTTGTCCTGCTCAGACTGAAAACTGACCTTTAAAAAATTGTAGCTATTCATTAAAATGAAAGAACTGCAAGTACAACATTAGTACAAGAAGGAAAATATGAAAAACTTGCAGTGTTTTGCTTATTTCTTTTAAAAATATATGTTGGAGCTGGAGCAGTTACAAAACTGTAGCAGACAGTGTTAGTTACTGAAGGCCTTTTTCCATATAAATGACGCAGTGAAAATTAAATGATCTGATGATCTTGTTATTTAAATTAGGCGTGGGGAAAAATGGGGCCTGTATTACTAACAGAAATTAAGGAATTAATGGAACTAAACCATCAAAATGTGATGCAGTATGTCAATGTGTTCTTCATGTGTCTACTTTGTAAATTTCAGAAAATGAATAGGAGGTTGCACCTGTCAAAAACCAAGCACAGCAAGTTCAATGAGTCTGGACAGCTTGCAGTGTTCTACCTGTTCTCCTTCATCTGGGGCTGCAGCATCCTAACAGCGGTACGAGCGTCAGGAGTCAACAAAATGCTCTTTATCAGGCTGCTTTAGGCTTTATCTTACGCAGTGCCTCTTTTTCTATTCACAGGAGGACTTTGCAACAAATCCTACTTTCCTATGGGAGGGTTATCCACACACTCACATGGTGTAAGTAAAGTTTATACACGCTTGACTTGCAAAAATGTTTTACAGCTTAGTGACAATCCAAGTAAAATCTAAACAAATCATTTAATTGCATTTTAAACATGTTCTGCTAAGAGTATGGTTTTAATCAGAAGTCTGCCCTTTTTGAATAATACACTGTGTGCACATTATCACTAGTTTGGTTTTATTATTTTGTAACAACCTTTCTCACTGAATTGACTCGCATTTCACTGCATTTAGACAGTAATAATAATCTGAAGTAAGTTAGCTGCTTTATTAATTGGCACCACATTTCTCTATTCCTCTGCACAACCTTTCCTCTTTCTAGTTTTCAGGTCAAGTTCTTCTACATTTGCCAAATTGCCTATTGGCTTCATGCACTTCCTGAGCTGTACTTTCAAAAAGTACGGAAGGTAAGTGTCATTTCAAAAATCTGCGCTGTTAAAAAGTCCATTAAAGCGTTATTATTTTGAAGTTTCATAAGTTACCCTCTGTTAGCAAGGCAGCGATTTATTTATGTAGCCGAGTGGTCTTGAAATTATAGATGTAAGGTGGCACATTGGCTCAGGTGAAAAGAAGCTGTCAATTTTAATGCATGTTTTACTGCCACATCAACCATATAACCTTTTAAACAGTTTCAGTGGTTAAGAACCGGAGTCCTTTTGTCCTGCTTTCCAGTGTGTCAGCAGTAACACATCAGCCTATGATACATTTCATTTTACCAGCTGTCAAAGTGAAATGAATTTTAGTGCCCCTGCAGTCTTTAATCTACTCTGAGCGCAGCAGTGTTTATATCTCAGTTAATGTTCTTCCAGCCATGTTTCCATGTTTCTCAATAAGGAATCAGCTGAGAGCTCTGATTTTACAGCACCCATGTGCAGCGCAGAGCGACTGGAAATGTTTGAAACATTTGCACTTATTATGTACTGCTTTAAGCCAAGCAAGAAGGACTTGAAGTGTGATCTAGGTTAGGATGAAGAAGCTATCATTTATTAATGAATCTTCTTCTGTTTCTTTGAAAAAAGCACATTGATTTAAGGTTGGCTGAATAATGTATGCAAGTGAAAATCTTTAGATATTTTGTTGATATCAGTTGTGTGCATAAGTTATTTCAGAGTAAATTGGAGTCAAGTAGATGTCATGGCTTAATTTGCATAGGAAATGTGGTTAATGTGTCCAGGCTGTGTTTTAAGGCATGCTTTTTCATCCACACATCTTTCTAGCAAGCTCTGCTATTTGTGGTTATTGCTAACAAACTCTCTCCCTCTTCGTTTCATTTTTTATAGGAAGACATCCCCCGCCAGCTTTATTACATTTGCCTTTATGTTGTCCACATCACTGGTGCCTATGTCTTAAAGTGAGTCAAATAATTCATTTATCCTCTGGGGATGAAATGTTCACAGGAAGCACGTTGTCGGTATATCTCATAAAGATCCAGTTAACCCTGATGAAGACCAAGAACGTCTCAAACCAGCACAGAGTAAAGTACTTTCTCGTTGGTACTGCAGTAAAGTGTGCAACAGTAAAATTATTACATCATTATGCAATCAAATGCAAAACGGCTCCGACCTCCTGCTTGACACTAATCTACAGAACAGTATCTTGTGGCTTAAGGAGTAATTGATTTTTTTTTTTTTTAATGAGTGATGAACTGAGAGTAGTTGCTCAATTATCAGAGTTTTTTACTTTACTCTATTATCCTTATATGGTTAATGTTTTAATGTTGTTTTATGTTTTGTTCATATCTAAACTCCAAGTCAGGCCAGCTCACTTTCACCTGGACAGAGAATTAAAACTTTAAGGTGTCATACAGTTTTGTTTTTTTTTTAAATCTATGATCCACAAGTGTCTTTAAATCTTGAGTTTCTTCCATTTCTTTATCTCCTTTCATTGATCTCAAAAATCTTATGTGAGGGACCGATATATTTCAAACTATATCTTCTGGTCTACAGATATGTTCTTTAAGAAGACTTCAGTGCTCTCTGTTGTTGACCTTTTCTTCCTTTATATCCTGAGTTAATTCCATATTGCCTCCCTGCCTGTGTTCTGTCCATTTAGCCTCCACCGACTGGGCCTGGTGCTGCTGGTTCCTCACTACCTGGTGGAGCTTCTGTTCCATGCTTCACGCCTCTTCTACTTCAGTGATGAGAACAAGCAAAAAGGGTACCGCTTTCTCCACTTTGCATTCAGTATGTTGCTGGCGATAGTAGACTCTTAATCTAAGCAAACTAATGCTTATTTTCTTTTCCAGTTTCACTCTGTGGGCGCTGCTTTTTGTCATCGCGCGCCTCCTCACCCTCACGCTGTCTGTTCTGACATTTGGCTTCGGCCTGCCCCGTACAGAAAACCAGGGCTTTTCCCTAGCAGACGGCAACTTCAACGTGCTCACCATAAGGTAGGCCCCAATGGCAGCTGACAGGTTTAAAGGTGGAGTCTACAATTCTGGAGAGTGATTATTGATTTTTAGCTTGTTAGCATGTTTGGATTGTTAGCATGAGCCACATTTACTGTAACTCTGATTGCTCCCTTTCCCTGTGCATGAGCATGAACATGCACAAGCTTGAATGTGTACAGGAAATGCTGGAATGTCATTGCTTTGTTTGTGTCCCATTTGCAGGGCCAATGCTGTGTACAAACACCAGGTTTTTTAGCAGGCTATGAAAAGATATTTCCTGAATTTAAAAAAAAAAAGTTTTTAGAATTGGAATCGCGTTCTTCACCACAAATGTATCGAATTCCAGAATGATCAATGGCAAAAAACTCAGCCTAAATAAACAACATTCTACCCCTCAGGATGACTTGTCTGGCAGCTATCTGCCTGACACAGGCCTGGATGATGTGGAAATTCATTAACTTCCAGTTGAAAAAGTGGAGAGAGCACAGCCAGAACCAAGCCTCAAAGAAGAAGACAGTCAGTCCAAAGAGCAAGCCTCACAAAAGGGAACCTACAAGGGGTGAGTATGTAAATGTAATGTTTAAGATCCTTTATTTTGAAATAATTCTCCTTGAACATGCCTGTTTGAAATCACTTTAATCAGGAATGTTCCAATTAACTTGTCTTGCCAGGAGGTGCTGCCAATGGAGTTGTCAAGTCTGAGGATAAAACATCACCACGGGCAAGAAAAGCCAAAGCTTCATAGAGACGGAGGAGTCGGAGGGTAAAAATGAGTGAGGGAGTTCTGACAATGTGACATTATGTCTTTACACAACTTCAAATTTTGTCTACTGCTCTCCAAAACAAATGTTAAAGTGCACGAAGAAACCTTATGTAACGGTCCCTTTTGCAGATGAATCTCCTTTCGGAAAAAGTTCAGTGTTACTGTCCGCTAGAAGTGTTTGTTATTCATTTGGATTCACTGCAGATTGGATGTTGGCAGGGGAGTGCAGGTTGTGATGCTTTAACAGGATGGATTTAGCTCTTAAAAGTGTCCTTTTGTGAAAAATTGCGATCACTCATCGGGCAATTTAAACTGCGTTGCTCTTCAGTAATTTGACATCGAATAAGTTAACTTCACACTATCTATCAAAGCCAATTTTGACTTCAGGGCAACTTAATATAAAGTGTTAGTGTTCACATCAACTGTACAGGGTGTCATTTTTAAGTTTGGGCCTTATTCAGTTAAACTCACAAAACAGGCCACTGCCTCATGTCCTGAAATAAAAGCCTTTCTTGTTCAGCAAGACAGCACTATAATATTCTGCTGTTGTCAGGAAAAGATCTTAAATTCATCACTCCAGAGGAATATTTGTGCTACCTGGGTATTAGGCACAACTGCTGCCAGGAAAGTGAAGCTTGTACTTTAACTCCTTGATTATTTACTGCCATTATTTGACAGCCTCTGCCATTGAAATCCGACGTGTTACAGGATTGAGGCACTTTTATATTTTGGATTGCTTTTATTGCTAGTGTGGTAGTCAGCCTGTCAGGGCTCATCCAGGTTAGAAGACTTACTGAGAGGAAGTTGTACTGTAACCTCTGATGCTGTACTGTATGCATACAGTTAAATCTTCATAACAGCATGATTGGAAATTCTAGCAAGAAGTTGTGTTTGAGACTGCACTTAAGTCTTTTATATGGATGTTAATGCATGATGGTTAAAGGCTAAAGACTTTATGGCTAGTTCCTAGCTGTGATGTTGAGTTTGCATCTTTCTCACACACTATCGCAAACACACACACAGACACATAGACAAACACACAAGCATTCAGTGGCCTTTTTACAACTGCTGCAAGAGGTTTCATTTATTTATTTTTGTCATATATTACAGATGTTATTACTTTATATGCTTTGAAAAGCTATAACCAGCAAACACTGCGGTACATAGCAACTGCATTCAGTTAATCCAAACAATACAATCTTTCTTCAAGTGTCCTTATAATGTTTGTGGTTTATATCACTCGTTCTGCTTGTGTTGTGTTCTGTTTGCCTTCTGTCTTTGCTTTTTTTAATTCTTGGGAATCAGGGGACAAGCTCTTCACCACTTACACCATAAGTTATATCCCATGGTGCAATGGGAGGCGTGTTTGTGAGGGACTGTGTTTGTACGCCTGTGCACTTACTTGTGTGTACAATATTGTTTTGCCTGTGTACGTTTGTGAATTAACTGGGCCTGACTGATGATGATGGTGACAACGATGTTTATTGCTTGTCTCGTAAAAAAATTATTGCCTGTGTGCAGAGCATGAAATGTGACAATCTGTTCATTGACTCCTGCCCGTTGGTTGTATTTCACAATCATATCCTGTGCTTTAGTTCTCTTCGGTTGGGCCGGTCTCAGCTCCCAACACGCTTTTCTGTGTGTAAAACACTGAGTTGTGGATAGGTATGTGTCCTATAGGTTGTTGGTTACTAAATGCTTATGTGTTCAGTGTCCCTGCCCCTCAGATGCTCTATCCTGTGTGAGAGAGACTCTCCGTTTGCCAAATGTGGCATGTTTCGTCCTCGCTTCACCTTTTCAATGATTGTGACATTGCTACGGAGCACACATATTGTACTGCTGGTCGTACTGTGTCCCTCTCGTGGGTCAAGTCCTGCTCCGCTACTAAACCACTGTGCATGTGAAGCTCAGTGCAGAAAAGACTGTACTTCCTGTCTGCACACAGTTGGAGTTGGGAGTCTCAATCTCGAGCAGGGAGGAGATAAAGATGCCATTCGTTTTTTTTCTCCCTTTAGCACTCCTTATTGGGAGTCTGGTGGTCTTTAAAGCCCTATGTTTGTGTATGGCAGTGTCATAGGAGGGAAGGAAGAGCAGAGGACCTATGTACCAGCCTGTTATTAAACTGTCTCAGATGTAAAAGATAAAACAACTGACTTAACACTACACTGTACTAAAATATGTGTCAGATTTTTAAGCTATTTTTATAGAGGGAAAACTGTTGAAAATCACTGTTGTTCAGTACACTCGTGTGAATATTTGTTTTGCATCCATATTATGAATTGTTTTTTTTTTTTTTTCTTTTTATATAAGAATGAGGCTTGCTGAACTGTTAATGTGGGTATACGTTGTGGTATGAGTGTAAATTTTACTTAGCCTAACGTTTTATTTAACTTCATGGCCTTATTAGAGCAACGTGAACTCAGTTGTATAAACAGTGCTCAGTTAACATCATGCTGCAGATGTACATTGCAGCTTTCACAACTACATGATGGTGAAATGCATTGTCATAATGACACTAGTCGCGCACACGTCGGTTGAAATACACAATCAGAGGAGTCAGTATGGAGATTTCTTTCTTCCAGTCTGGCAAGTGACAGGCCTGGTTGTAAAGCTAACAAAGTGGATTTTTGCAGAGCGAAAACATCTGTAGGCTTTTCTTGCTCATCAGATGTCACACTGTGCAACAATCAGGCTCTGAAACATGAGCCGCACCGCAGTTCATGGCCCCCTCGCTTTGAGACACAATAGCCTGTATAATCCCACAGGAATGCACTTTTTTGCATTGTATGCATTATGCACCATAACACTGCTCTCTCGGGGCCGTTCCTGCATCGATTCTATTCAATGAATTCTAAATTGGAGTTGCTCGATTGAAACTGTGCATTTTGTTATCGTTGAAACTTTAAACAAACAAAAGACTGCAATGAATAAACTGTATGATCAACCTCTAGGTGGCAACAGTCATTAATGCATTTGAACGTGAGATTACCTTAAAAAAAAAGAAAAAAGAAACCTGCATTAAAGAGACACAATGTTTATTGTATTCTATTAATTCATTCTGCATTGTCCTTGATTTTTTTTTTATTTTGCTTCTTGTTTATAGATGTTGCGATATATTTTCCTTTTGAAATATGTTATCTGAACTGCTCTGATGGTATATATTTATGCAAATTCTTGTGAGTTCTGATCATTTTTCTGTCACTATTTTTTTATTTCATGTTTTGAATAAAGCTTTTGTTCATTACACAAAACTTGTCCAGCATATTTTTTACATACTGCCCGCAGGTCGAGTAGCAGAGCTGTCTCCATGGAAACCTCATGATAAAGACATGCAAACATGCACCGTAAATCATGAGAGCTGTAGATAATTATTCACTTTTGAGGTGAGTCAGTGAGGAAATTCGTCAAGCAGGGATACAGAGAGGGGGTTTGTTTTTGAGGCTTCCCTGTTGCACCTCCTGCTCATTACATCTCCTTTAATTCACTTAAGGATGTATTTTGGGATCTGCTAGATTCGAAGACATTTTTTCATTTACACATTTATTCAGGATGGTGTCAGGAGACAGTGAAGAAGAAGTAGTGGCCAAATTGTACTTCTGGGCTAATTACCACCAGGGGGCAACGCTGAGCTTTTTGCCTGAGGGACAGAAGCAGCCTACTGGGGCATAGCTGCATACAGACCTGCATTAATAAATCACCAGTCAGAGTGAGAAAGACAGACATTGTCTTATCACACAATATGAAGCACAACACTTTTAAAAGACAGGCTTCAGTGGCAAATGACCAACGAATTAACAGAAAGTATCGGTTTATCCAAATCTAAGTGTGCATGTTTTACATAGAAGGCCTTCGCTCCATTGCCATTTGACTGCTGAGATGATGTTACAATGACATCTGCATCCACGGATGGTGAAGAATGAGCACAACACAGAAAAGAGACACCTGCAGCTGACTGCTAATGTATTGTGTTGTTTCAGACTAATGGGTTTTCTCTGGGCAATCAGACAGCATGATGGATCAGTGGGAACCAGAGAGGCAGGCTGGAGCTCTGCAGGGTCAGCACAAGGACAGGAGTTCATGCACATGCTCTCCATCACGCACACACTCATGGCTGCATCCCCGACCCAAACCTACGTGACCTGCACCCTCCGAGGATGTGCTTCAAAAGCAAACTTGCAGAAAGAGTGCAACGGCAAGGGAACCGGCTAAGGAGAAGAGGGGAAAAAATCACTATCCCGCTCTTTTTTTTCCTCGTTATTTCCTCCCCTTCATCCAATGAGGATAAATCTCTCGCTGAATCGTCAGTATTATGTGTAATTTCCATATAAATTAGCTTCATTAAAATGGGAGTACTTTCTTATTTAACGAAGCTCATTTGAAATTCTGTATTTAATAAGACATGTAATCCCAGACTTGCAGACTAATAGCCAACAATTAGCAGAACAGGAGTCTGTGTGTGTGTGTGTGTGTGTGTGTGTGTGTGTGTGTGTGTGTGTGTGCATGCATGTGTAATCTCTTGGAGGTATTGTCATCCTTCAGTGTTATTTTCATTGATTGTCTCAAATGAGCAAATTGGGCAGCAGCTGCTCTCCCAGTCAGGTTTGCTTGCAGTGATCCATGAAGCTCGGTGGAGATCTAAGACGCTCGTGACCTCTCGGTTATTTGTGGGTGAGCAGACGAGAAGGGAGCGTGTGAGGTGAGCAGCAGAGCAGGTGTAGACCGATGAAGGACACACTGTAGAAAGGGTGGAAACATCTGGAGGGATGTGAGGGGCAGGAATGTGGCGATGGTGGAGAAAAAATGGTCAGGGATGGGAGGAGAAAGAAAAAGACACAGCAGAGTGCTATGATTTACAGAAAGCAAAGCAGAACAATACAGAGAGGAATGGAAGAGCAGTTGCACTATCAACGTCCATCACAGCCAGCAAATGCAAATTAGAGCAGACTCCTAAATGGTACAGATAAGAAAGGTAAAATAAAGAGGCAACAGTGGCATAAATGAGCTGAGTGGATGGCAGGAAAACAAAAGACAGAAACAGGAAGAGGCAGAGAAAGAAATGTTAGTGGGTAGATTTTCATCCAGCATCATTCCTCATTAAATGTCTCTTTCTCCCACCTTGTTCAGTGTCCAGCTTTGTGCCACTGAGTGTGTGCGTAGCTTCCGTTTGTGTGCTGCTTTAATCAGGCCAGTCTGTTTAGAAGAAACAATTATTTAGTAGCAGTCTGGCAAAAAACAAAATTATTCTTGATGCAAAATTGAGGGGAAAGCAGAAAGCCGAACAATAGCTGACAAAAAAGTTAAAAAGGCTATAAACAGTGCTGCTTGTGTGTGGAAGTTCATTAATGGCAAAACAATTGAAAAGGCATAAAACAAATTTAAATGGAAATCAGTTTTCAAGTAAAGATTTCAGTAAGTGCAGGGACATATTTATAAGCACACAGCCAGCATTGAGAGTAAGCAGGGCAGACTTGTGAGTCTGATAAATGTTTTGAGCAAAGAAGAGGAATGTTGTCAAGAGGTTTGAAGAAGCAATCCTTAGTGTCCTGTTGCACGCTCTCAGTTCTGGTGTTATTTGGAAGCAAGTAGAGTGTATAGTAATATCTGTATGCAAAGTGCGTATAAAAAAAAAGTTTGCATTTCAAGATTGAAGGCATAGAGTGGACACTGGGAGGACCCAAAATGCCAGGAGGTCTGAATCTAAAAATCTAAATTTGAAAATTTATGTCCTGCCATTCTGCCATCGTAAGAGTAATTGATTGATTAGCAATATTGCCTGTTTTCATCATAACCTTTGTTTCTGCTCCAGTAAAGTGTTATTATCGGTTTAGTACGTGTCCCTTCTGCAACTGATGGGACCATAAATGCATCCAAATGTCATACTAAGCTGCAAGTGGAATAGTGAACATTTCTGGACACACAAAAAGCTGTTGTACGTCATACTACTAGAAGTGGTTGTAATAATAATGTCAGTTTGTAAAGTTTTGTTAAGATTGTATTTGCTAAAGACTATTTCATATGGTCACGCAGAATGGTCCAAAAAAGAGAAAATATCCAGTGAGCAGCAGTTCTCAGAGCCAAAATATCTTGTTGAGGGCAGAGGTCAGAGGAGAATGACCAGACTAGTTTGAGATGATAGAAAGGCAACAGTAGCTCAAATAACCAAGATTTGCAGAAGACCATCTCTGAAAAACAAACCTTGAAGCAGGTGGGCTCCAGCAGCAGAAGACCACACTGGGTGCCACTCCTGTCAGCTAAGAACAGGAAACTGAAGGTACAATTTGCATGAGCTGCCAGACTTGGACAACAGAAGACTGAAAAAACGTTGCTTGCTCTTATGAGTCTCGATTTCTGTAGCAACATTCAGATAGAGAGAATTTGGTGGACAAAGCCTGAAAGCATGGATCCATCCTGCCTTGTATCAGGCTGGTGGCGGTGGTGTAATGGTGTGGGAATATTTTCTTGGCACACTTTGGCCTCCTTAGTACCAATTGAGCATTGTTAATACTTCACACCCTACCTGAGTGTTGTGGCTGACAATGTCCATCCTTTTTTGACCACAGTGTTGTCACAGCCACAGCTTAAGGCTGTGGGCTGTGGTAGTGCTCTCTCCTCCCTCGGCCCTGCTCTCTCTCTCTCCTAGGTGTGTTCGTGGTGAAGCTGGCAGCAGGTGTGGTGCATGACAATCAGCAGATGAGCTGCAGGTGGGAGCTGAGTGATTGGTCTCTGGGCGTCTCCATAAAAGCAGACTGCAACCATCATTCAAGCTGGACTGTTGTCTAATCTCCAGTCAGTACGGGGAGTAGAACTGTCTTTGCCACCAGCTTTTTGGCCTTTTATTAACCCTAGTTTTTGTGTTTAGTGAAGCTGACTCCTGCCTGCTGTGTCTGGGATCTTCAAGTCTGCTGGTCCTCCGCTCTGCTTTGGATTCTGTTCTAACGGAGGATTCCACTTCTCGCCAGCTTCGTCCTGGAAACCACAGGCTTCATCTTGGATGGAACACTCTGGGAGAAATACCTACCTTCAACGAACTCTTGGACGGTTACTTACCTTCCACGTGTTGAGTTCCTGAAAAGGGAGAGAGCTGGGAAAAGCCAGGCCAAGGACTGTATCCCTACTTGTCAACTAAGTTTCCAAGCCCTGGTATCACCAGACTATTAATTTAATATTTTGTACATTGAGTTTTTACAATCTGCATTCTGTAATTAATTGTTTTTTATGCTATGATTTCTGTTCAGGATTAGTTTGAGTTTAAGCTGGGTTAGTTCTTGTATTTTTTGTTGTTCTCCTGCCTTGGTAATACATACGTGTGTTAACCATAGTTAAGTTTTCATTCTCATGTAGTTGTCCTCTGTACCACTACATGGTTTCTGGTTTTCTTGGTTTAATTTAGTTAGAGTTCTATTTCTGGTTCCTGTATATCCTTTTCGTTGTAAATAAAGCATTGTTAAAACATCTTTTGACTGCAGTCTCATTTCCTGCTCCTGAGCCTTTTTGTACCTGCCATAACAAGTGTACCCACTTTCTGATGGCTACTACTGGCAGGGTAACAGATGTCACAAAGCTCAAATCATATCGAACTGCTTTCTTGAACATGACAATGAGTTCACTGTACTCCAATGGCCTCCATATCAGATCTCAAACCAACAGAGCACTTTAAGTATGTAGTGGAACAAAAGATTTGCATCCTTGATATGTAGCCAACAAATCTGCAGCAACTGAATGATGCTATCATGTCAATCAGGCCAAAAATCTCTGAAGAACATTTCCAACACTTAAATATATGCCATAGAAAATTAAGGCAGTTCTGAAGGCAAAAGCGAGTCAAATTTGGTACTAGCAAGGTAGACATACCTAATAAAGAGGCCAGTGAGCGTATATTGTTATATGATCCCAGTTGCAGTAAAATCCATTCCTTTCAATTGAACTGCTGTTAGTGGTTTTGCTCACTTAGGGTGACGAAGGCTGTGAGGAGTTCAATTTGATGACCTTTGATGTATAAATATGTCACCGCTGACTGCTAGCAAGTCATCTTGATGTCTTTGACCTGTAGAAGCTGGAAGTCAGTCTCAAATGCAGGAAGTGATTGCAGCTTTTTAGTTGAGTTGCACCAAGGTTTATTTAGGATCCTTGAGGAGTATGAACTGCTCCACAAAAGGGAAATGCAGTACCAACACAGGAGACAACGGTCACTGGGGCACACATTCTTTTTAAAAATACTGTGTGAAACTCAGCAACCCAGCTATTTCGACCGAGTGCATTTCCCCCGTCTGCAGTAATGGTCGGTGAGCTCCTGCAACAGAATGAACTTTTGCAGCAGTTCAGCCACTAGAAGAACATCAACAAGCCTGTAGCACTGCAGTTTTTGTACGACGTGCAGGTGAATTTTGCAGTCATTCATTTCCTAACGGCTACATTTTTTGTGGCCCGGTCACTTTGCCATTTGCCTACCGGCACAACTATGGAACAGATGTGAGCCAGCACAGTCATAGTCCATTTGAGGCATGTTATCCAAAATCTTTTGCCTCTCCTGAAGTTCCCAGAAGCACAGAGTCTGCCAAGACTGCAGGGGAAATCATGAGAGCATGCTGAACTGAGTGCATACAAAATCAGGATTTTATGCTTAAGACTGGTTCCACACTTCTAAATTTGTCCCTGTGCGCTCAGAAACCTAGACTGATTGCAGCTTGAATTTGTTCCATGCTTATTCAATGCTTTTGCAGTTCATAAACTGCCCTACATATTGACAGTTTGTTTTTGACCGAGTTTGTACTGTTGTGGTCAGTCTTTGTTACCTATGATTGTTTGCATGACGGAAACCTGATACTGAGCGGCTACTGTGAGCTTTTACAGCCGGTGAAGATCTCAGCTATGGGGTCGGCACGTGTAGCTTTTGCCCAAAGCAATCACATTGAGCAACACAGAAATCAACAAAAATGCAGAGGCAATATGATTTATGCATGTTCTCTACAGTGTCAGGAATGTTTTCTGCTCTTTTTATTCGTGCATGCAGCTGTGCAGTAACAAGCTGTGCATCTGGAACATGAATCCTTACAAACCTACATGCATGTGCCTGCACACACACATGGCCCAGCCAGCAAATGGGACATCTGACAAGCATAACAGGGTCACGTGTATTTACACAGCCTCATCTATTCCTTCATTGCCTGCGCTCTCTTGGCAACACCCAGTTTGTGCAATGTGATGGTAAACACACAGTCCCAGGCTACAGCTTCCTTTCTCACTTATTCCTTCGCCTCTGTGGGTTTTGTTTTTCCAAACAGCAACTTTATCGTCCCTTGAGGCTTTCAATCCAGCGATACCACAACTGCCCCCGTTTTTGCTTTATCTGTTCAGTCATGTTGTATTGATTTTGCATTGTATGATTCTGAGGTGGAGTTCACAAACACGAATGGAGGCAGAGGGTAATAGCAACATCAGACTTGACCATCTGGAGGTATGACAAACTAATTATTTAACACAGCTCCACCTTTATCTTCTCTTCTGTATTTGTGGACAGATCTTCACATCTTCTGTTTTCCTTTGTGACCTTCGTGTAAATTCCCTCCTTTTAGAATACATTTTAATACATTATATACTGCATCCATTTGAGTGATAATAAGCCCACTTCATCTGTGTCTGTATGGGCAAGGTCACCTCTTGACCTTCCTATATCTTCATGCTTGCCACAAGTCTTATTGAATGTGGAGCATAAAGACGGCGGATCCTGGCAATATGTTTAGCCGTGTGTAAAGTGCTTCTTCACCTGGCAGTGATGATCTTTTCAAGAGGACATTTTCAGTGATGCTGTGTGATGAACACACTGTGCCATAAAGTGTTAGTGAAATAAAGAAGATTCTTGCAGTAATTTCATTGCTGTACATGGAAATAGGGCCACAGCTAACATTTTTTTTGATTAATTGCTCTCTAAGTTAATCAAATGCCTTCAAATTAATGAAATGACTTTGCAATTTTCTAAAGCCAGAGTTGATGCCTTTAAAAAGCCTGTTTTGTCTTATCAAGAGCCCAAACCCAAAATGAATCAATACTTGGGTATTTTTGTTGGAATAATTGCATTCAGTTACGCAATCAATTACAGGAAAGTAGTTGCTAATTAATTTTCTGTTGATAGGCGCAATGGGTTGATTAACCGACCAGCCGTTTCAGATCCACACACAAATGTAACAGCATTTTCTGCATATGGGTTGCCTCTTTTCTTTCTCCATGTCTCCTCACATCTGTGTGTGTGTGTGTGTGTGTGTGTGTGTGTGTGTGTGTGTGTGTGTGTGTGTGTGTGTGTGTGTGTGCGTGTGTGTGTGTTTATGTGTATGTGTGTGCGTGTGTATGTGTGTGCGTGTGTGTGCTGGGAGCTGTTCCACTACCCTCCTGAAGCCTCATCCCTACCTGTTTGGAATTTTAAACAGCTTCCCTGTTCCTCTCACCTTCCCACAACTCTCTCTGCAGTCCCTTGAATTCTCACTGAGGAAATGCCTCCATAATAAACTGCATCCTTACAAATAAAGCCCTATCATCCTCTGTCCAGGCTGTAATGGTCTAATGGATGGGTATCAGGCAGTAAGCGTGCTTTATTGTATCTTTGAGGATTCTGATCAAGTTGGATCGCAAAGGCACAGCTCAGTGTTGAGGTGCTCTGACTGTCAAAGCAGTGTGCATTTTTCTTCACATTACATTTCACTTTCTGCCATTTACATTTTCTTTTAGCCTCAGGGGAACCTTGTGGAATTTTCCAAATGATGGACAGTAAGTACCATAATAATGTGGCTTTAAATATTGTGAAACTGCAACCTGAATCCAGCTGGCAATAGGGAAACAATTCTCTGCTGTTTCATTCTATCAGGAACAGACATAATGAATTAAAGTGTTACGACAAAATGCAACAGAGAAATATTCATTTAGCAAACTTAGCACATATTCTCAAAGGCATTCAACTGTTCAATAAATCTGTTTCCGTTAAATTATTTGTAAGCAAAGGTCTGAAATCATTTCCAACCACAGTCCTGTTATAGCTTTGCTTTTATGTCGTTATCATTTTGTCAAAGTGCGATAAGTGTCACATTTTTAACGAATGAAACAATTAGTCTGACTGCCCCACACCTACAAATGATGGATGTCTGTTAATGGATCATTTTAGTGCTTTTGCCTGCTTTGGCCCATTTATTACCAGCACTCTTAATACCAACAATTATCCGGAGTATACAATAGTGTTTTATATTTCTGAATGTCTTTTTCCTACCTACAGGTAGCCATAAGTCTCCTCTCATTAAACCAACATTAATTGTAGTTGAGGGACAGTAGTGTTGTAGTACTTGAGACCGGTCTCGGTCTCGAGACCGGTCTTGAGACCACTTTTTTAAGATCTCGGTCTTGTCTCGCACTCGACCGCATTTTTACTCGGTCTTGTCTCGGTCTCGGGCACAGAGGACTCGGGATTTTTACTGCTAGACCAGCCAAGACCATGGCTTCACCGACAGCACTGAACTACCTTCAGCTGTCTCATTTGTTCAGTAACAGCTTTGTTGTGATTGGATGCAAAACTCCCCGCCTCGAATGTAACCAATAAGTTAACTGATTTTTAATTTGGATTATTTTTACAGGCTGTGACCTGTCACCTACCCCGCCCCTCTTCACACGTACTCCGCTACAGTTAATGCGGGAGGCGGAAGAAGGAGTCTGCTAACTGTGCTGTAATAAAGTTTGGCTTTTCTAACCATATACAGTTTATATGTAAATCAACATCAAAAAGAAAACCCAGCGCTATATGCAAATTCTGCAACGCAACGCTCACTGAGGCGGCTGGAACCACATCAAACTTTTATCGACACTTGGAGAGGAAGCATAAAGAAAGGTAAGCTAACGCTACATGGCGCTAGCGAAGTTAGCAAGATAAATTTAGCAAGCTGTAGTTTGTGAATATATGTGTGTGTGTGTGTGTGTGTGTGTGTGTGTGTGTGTGTGTGTGTGTGTGTGTGTGTGTGTGTGTGTGTGTGTGTGTGTGTGTGTGTGTGTGTGTACATGTATATATAGGGAAAAGGCATGTGGTAGTGTTTTACGTTGGCATGGCGCTTCTCATAAACGATAAAGAGACAGGCTACATGAAGCTTTGTTTATGTTCCATCAATGTTAGCTAATGTTAGCTCTGACATAGCGGCACATGTGACAGAGGAGTGTCCAGTTCAAATTATGCACCCCGTCTATGAAAAAGTTCCATCTCACGTATGCAACTTGGCCTGGCAATGTACACACTTAATTTTAGTGCCAATTTTTAGAATTAAAACACACAATTGCATAATAAATGTGTAACTTAAATATAAATTAAAATAAATATGTGTATAAGTAGAGAGGGTTTTTAGCAGAGGGGGCATTATAATGAGACCCCATCGTGCACGTTTAGGTCACAAAATGTTGCAGTCTCTCATGCTTATAAAATGTAACCAAACACTACTTTAAACTCACTTCCCATGTTGTAAGTTTTAAGGGCCATGTTGTTTGTAGTGTTTATAAACGACCCTTTCATGTGTTTATCCTTGGTGGTGAGCTTTGAATAACAAAGTATTTGCCTCAGCAGTTTGTCAAGGAAATACTTGTAGTTTGGCCTTTCAGTGTCTGACCTCTTTGAAGATACATTGACATGTTATATTTCATTGCATTTTAGATGCTGATATTTGGCATTGTTTTTTCTTTCTATTTTATGGAATAGTGGTTCCAGGTTTTTTCTTTTACAATAATACACCTTTAAAAAAAAAAGAAAAATTCACCCAAGTTCAGTTATATCCGTTTTATCAAACAAGAAATATTTGAGGTGTTATAGAAATAAAGAGGCCACTGTTCTAGATTAAGATATGTTGTAGAAAATTGTACGTATTTGTGCATGCTTGATATTGTTTTGAAAACAAGACAAAAATGAAGACGCACGTATTAAATATTTGTTTGATACGTTCCATATTGAATGGTTGTTTGTCGTTGCAGACAAGAGTATTACAGGCAACCTTACACTTGCCTAAAAACTACATTGAATAAGTACTGAATAAAATGGTTAAGTTAAATTTAATATGGTCTCGGTCTTGACTCAGTCTCGACCCCTCAAAGTCTTGGCCTTGTCTCGGTCTCGATACACTGTGGTCTCGGCCATGTCTGGGTCTCGGTTTAGGTGGTCTCGACTACAGCACTAAGGGACAGCATTGAAAAAATATTGTTTTGTCGTCATTACAGTTACAGTCTTTTAAGAAATGAAATAAATGAGCAAAAATAATGATCCCCTGTATCAAAAATACAAGAAACAAAAATATATCTGCAGCACGCAAACGGTCTTTTTTCTAATTTTTCTAAATTCTCGACCACTGAGTCAATCCACACCCAGGACAATGATCAGATAGTGAGACCAGTACACAGACACTCCTTTGACCAGTGACTATAAAAGACCACATCAAAACGCAGCTTTATTCAAATGACTTGATGCCACAGATGACAAGAGAAAAATGACAATTAGTTGTTGGTCTGCTGGATGTTGGAGTCTCAGTTAAAGTTGTAGCCAGGCACCTGAATGTTCAAAACTCTACCATTTGTTTTATTATTTGTCGATTCTAAGAAATTGTTTCAGACACCATGGTACAACAGACAATCTGCCACATGATGCTGCGGATGGACGTGCCTGTCCCCTAAAATGTCCACTAACTTCAGAGCCATTTGCAGAAAAGTAGGACAACATTTTACAAGCAGCATCTGCAACCTCATGACTTAGCGTAGCAGACATGCAATTCGTTATTGACTTGTGATTTCTGATCTATGACCTCGTTATCGATCTGTCCTTCATCAGTTCCAATATTGTGCGCATTTGGTTGCTTCATGACGTCAACACAACAAACACTTTTCATCCTATGTTCAAAAATAATCAATAGAATTTACTAAAACATTTTACTGAAAAAGTCTCTTAGCTGAACCAGTACTCAATAAGTAAAGTGTGTGAAATGAAGCTTCTGAAAGCTTCACAAAGATGTTTTTAAAATAAGAGCACACATCTCTGTTGAAGCTGTGCTCGGGCCCAGTCGTGCTTTGAGCTAAATGCTAGCATCTGCATGGTAACACGAGCACAATGACAAGTAGGTTTTCAGTTACAAGGAATTTGACGTGGTGATTACAGTAAACACTATCCAGTAGACAATAAGGACAAACAGCAAGTGTTACAAGTCAAATAGACAGCATGCATAGCAAGTCCAGGAAATTTTAACTAATGAAAAAGTAATAGAAATATTACACTGTGCAACAATGTGGAAATTATTCACTTGAGAATTTGTAAGTTTATACAGTAGATGGTGTTAGAAACTTGAGAAAGGACGCTTGAGGACACGCAAACATCCTGAAGTTTAGCAGGTATGAAGTTCTATATTTTAGTTTAGAATTTAGTTAAGAATTAACACTGAGCTCAAAGTACAGCTGAGGCTGATGGGAATTACATTAACCTTAGTACTGGATAAATCAACATTTTAACCTGCTGATGGAACTAGATGAAACTTAAAAGGATCACACTTTATCCTGGAGGACTATATTTCATGACAATTGAATTCCATTTCTCCAAAAACGTCGGAGCACCGGAGGAACAGTGAAGGTGTCACCAAAGATATTAGGTTTTACTGTAGGAGAGGAGTTGGGCATGTTTCATTATTAGTCACTAGAATAAAGGCCTAACAGTGAAGTCCTTCTTTATACCGCAAGTGTTGACCTCCCCTTTTGCTTTCTTTATTTGTGGTGTAGGTGAAGTTGTGCCATAAACCACCTCTTTTCTTTTGCAAAATTTCCAATAGGTGTTGAAATCTCAAACCACTACACTCACTTGGCTAATGTGTCCATGTTTTAACCATGTATGTAAAAGATTAATCTATATTAAAATGTTAACCCTCTGGTATATGGTTTTGTAGTTGAGTTTTTTTTTTTAAAGAATGACAATCAGAAAACTTTATTGATGCCTGTAGGGGAATTACTGTGTTACAGTCGCTCAGCACACAGTTAGGAAGATGGGAAATAGGAATAAAACAAAGCCTAAAATTAAACAATACTAATAATTATGATAATAAAAAATATTATGGTCAAACATTAACTGTAGAATAGTTGCAGTTTTCCAGTACAGGCTTCTTCTTCCTTTTTCAGTGTCAGCCTTTTTCAAACTCATTTCAAGAAACAGTCAGTGCAGAAAAGTCCAGCTTAGCTTGAAGTTCCCCTATAGCATGAAATACAGTGTGTAAAATTTCATTATCATGTGTAATATTACTTTACTATATGAGAAACATTGCCAGTAGTATTTCTTAGTTTTCCTTTCTAGCACTTTTCAAAAATAATGATCATCGGCCAGAGTTTTGCCAATTAAATGCCAATATATTCTTAATTTATCATAAAACAGTAAATACTGTTCAGTTTCAGAGTCGCGCAGAATGACGTCCTTGTGTCGTTCGTCCAATACATGGAGCTCTGACTCCATTCAATCTTCAGTCCTCACCGCCGTCTTCTCAGTAACATACAGGAGTAAGCTACAGCAAGGCAACATTACAGGAGTGGGCTGAAGTTCCTAATGACGTCAACATGTCTCCCGTTTCAGTTTAACTCTCTTTGCCATGTGTCATGACGAGTGACGCGTGCTTCTTTGCGTCAGTCATGCTTTTCCTTTACGTTGCATTGCTAAAGTTGTACTAGCCTAGCTTAAGTTCCTCCCTGTCTGTTTATGTTAGCAATAACATGGCTGTATTTAGGCCAGCCTAGCAGTGTTAGCTAACAGCTTAAAACCCAGAAACTGCAGAAACAATGTAAATGTACAAAATATTTGAGAGTACAGAATGAGCGTTCATCACTCTGTCAGCTGCGTGTTGAGGGGCATTTAAAGAGGAGCGATGTGCGCATTTAAGGAGGCCGGAAAAGTTCAAATGACTAAAATTACTGTCAGTCTTCAGCAACCGTCACATGATGTCATGTCACTCTTAATTTTACTTTGTCAGTAAATACTGTAACGTGACCCAGGCTGTAACAGCAACTCACTGTGTGTGTTGTTATGGAGTAACATTAGTGTCGGATTAATCGGTTATCGATATTTTTTTCTGCCAATTGTCAGAATCGGCATCAGCTTCAAAAAATCCGATTGGTTGGGCCCTAATTATTATTTTAGTTCACTTATTTTAAACAGTCATGTATCTTTTATCGTACTGCTTCTCTGTTAAGTGCCTCATTGACTCTCATGGTATGTTATTTTGCTTTCTGAGCCACATCGGGCACAGGAACTTCCTTTGGGATAAATAAAGTTCTATCTTATCCTTTTACTAATACACAGCAAAGTGGACATGTAATACAATTATTATTTATCTATTGCTTTATTTGACAGGAACAAAGCCCCAAAGCTCATTGCAGTCCACATTATCAGCTTCCGTTAATTTCTTTTCAACCTTTTACCTGCATTAAGCTCTTACACTCACAGTTTTTAGTTCAGCACAGCCTGCCAGTAGACCTCAAATGTGCTCCAAGTCTAATTTCTTTTAAAGGAAGCTTAAATGTCTCTAAATCCTTTGGCTAGGACTTATCTCTGTGTGTGTGGTGTCTCTGAGTGCATGTGTGTGGTACAGGGTGAACATGAAGCATACACATTTATTTGACTGCCTGTCTTTGTGTAACGAGCAGCTGCTTTCTTTGTGTGTAGAATGTTTAAAAGTAGTAATTTGAAATAATGTTTTTGGGTCATGCTTTTCCAAACGCTTAACATTTCGTTCAGAAGTAGTCAGCGGCTGAAATTAAATTCTAAGAATCTTCTAAACATAATTTCTGCTCTTCAGGAACATTCACATTTTTGGATCTGTCGCTGAGCTATATTCTAATCACATTTTCTTCTCCTTAGTAGGTGTTTAAGTTTTGCTTGATGAATTATGCCTGACCCAAGAGGGTAATTGATTTAAACATCCTCAGCAAACCTGTTTCGTCAGTTTCTTACTTTCTCCTTCACTTCCTGAATAAAACTGTCGTCGTTCCACCTTTACTTTGAGCTGCTCTCTCTCCTCTTCCATCACACCAACAGCTCCACACTTTTGTCCTCTTTTTCTACTTTGTATCTTTAACACCTATAGGTTTTCCCAGCTATCCTTCTCTTCAGGGAAAAGGCACCATTTATCATTATCTGTGATCTAGTCTGTGCGTCTTTGTAAACTGCCTTAAACTAAACTCCACTATCTCATCATCTTGTCTCACTTCTCTCTCACCTTCCTCTTCTTCTATTCTCACTGTCATTGACACAAGATCCTCACTCACTCCGTATGTGTGTGTGTGTGTGTGTGTGTCTGTGTGTGTGTCTGTGTTTGTATGTGTAGCTTATCTATCCATCTATCTGTGCTCTTGTCTGCCTGGTATCACCATGGTGACAGATTTTGGTGCTATCTGCCCCTGCCTTGTAAATCTTGGCAGCAGTCGAGGTGCTGTGTTGACGTGTCCCAGTTCATAGGCCACCCAGCTCCGACGTCACTGCTCCACGTTGACCCTGCCAGCTCGCATATGGAGCCTGCATATGGGCCTCATCCATAAGAGATAGGTGGCCTGAAGGAGCCGCAGGGCCTCCGGCGAAACAATCCCAGTTCACAGAAGGCCGGCTCAAAAAGGCTTTGGGATGGTGAAGTGACATTTCAGCATTCGCCTGTTTACAACAATCTGTAATAGATACAGACACACGTTACATAAAATAAGATTTATATCATTAATAAAAGTCATTTGATGCGATAATTTGTCAATATATTGTCTTACAATTAGGTTTGGGGACTCACGACTGTTTCACAAACAACAGAATATGAAAAGGTTTTTTAAAACATCTCAGCCTTTTCATACAAATTTGCATCTCTGTGATCTGCAACATGTTACAGAAAATTCTGTTGCACGTTATTCCTCATCAAATGTGGGTCATTCCAGAATTGGGGGACATTTTATGTCCCACCCATCAAATTTCAAATAATCCATGTACAAAATACTAAAACATGCAGGTTTTATGTAAATGTACTTGTCCTGAGACCAAATCGGAAAAAAACTAGGAGAAAAGAATGTTTGAAAATATTTTTAAAAATATCAAAAAACGGTTGGAGTTTCACTGAAAATGCCATTTTTCTCTAGTCCCACCCCCCTGGTGACCAAATTGAATCTCAAATAAAACAGTTACAATTTTTAATTCAACACAATATTTTAAATAATAATTATTATGCACAGAATGTGTGTCCCCCAACAACCCTGTTAGCAAAACCTTTTTAGCTGGTAGAAGAAGAAAAAAACAGTGAATATCATGATACGCTGGAATTAGCATCATCAAACAGCTTTCCAAAAGACTGGGTAGAGAAAAGCTATGTCTTCTCTTCTATTTTTCATATATTCATAACATTGTCAGCCTTGATTGATGTCTGACTCTACTTCATGCAACCCTGTTATGCATATTATCAGGAAAAGATGAACTCTTTCTGTTTTTTTTCTTTACTGTTTTCCATCAATAAGTGTCCTCTTGGTCTGCTGTAACAGCGAGCTAAATATCTAGCATTAGCATGGATTAGCAACCCTGTTACTGTGATTAGAACAAATAAAACGGAATAAAAATTGTACCACTGATGTGTAAGCTGAGCCAATCAAGCCTTTGATAGTTTATTACCTATTACTGATAAATATGTAGCAGAAAATTGTAAAAGAGAAAGGCAATTTTTCAAAAATTTTGAAGTCTAAATGTCCTCCAATTCTGGAATGACCCTTGTAAAGATTACATTCAGAACTGCACAATCTATAATACAATAATTACTTAAGAAAAAGATAATATTAGTTAATTACTCGCTGCTATTCTATGTTATTAATGAAGCCTCTGAAAACATTTTTTTTCTACATTCACTAAACCAAATCATAAATCAATGCAAGAAAATCTAGTGTGAACATTTACTGATGTCAGCCTCTTGTAAAATATTTGAATGACACAACAGAAGTTTAAAAACTATTGTCTAATAGTTTTTCATGTAAATATTGCCTATTCTGACACATGTAAGCTGCAACTAACAGTCAACTGATATTGATATTTGAAAATGTATCACTTCTGATCATTAAGCAGCAGTCTATTTTCATCTTTACATACATCAACATTTTAAATAACGCTCCACTATATGTGTTCATTATAGAATGACAACAATATTAGGCTATGTGCGGTGCAGGTAAGCTCACATTTCAAAAATCTTGCTCTTTGGTGAACAAACTGTGTAAATGAGACACTTGTTGAATAATTTATATTTGCAATCCTGTTCTGCAGTTCACCATTTTTTTTTTTACCTATTGGCCATCAATATCGTACACAGTGTTTGAAGTACATTATCCACTGACTGATATCTGTATAAAGTGAACACATTTGACTTAGTTTAACTTTGTCTCTGCTTTTTTTCTGACTGCATCTTAAGAAAGCTTCACAGTGTGGTGCACAAAAAAAAATGATACACCTGGTTTAGATTTTCAGATGTGATATATCTCTGTTTGACCTAAAATCACAATAGAAATCATATAACAAATGTAAAGACATAAACTAAATGTAACTAAATATCATAACTTACACAGGGGGTTTCGGGCTGTTATTACAGCCTACACCTGGTTTGGATCAGATATATCTGAACCACAGAGCTCCTGCAGGAAAATGACAGATCTGTGGTTCTCAACCTGGACAATGAGACTCCTGAAAGGGTTACAATATCGATTTGATGAGTCTTAATATGATAATTAACTATTTTATTTTTATTCTTTGCTATTTTAGCGCTTTATAAATAAAATGTATTATTATTATTATTATTATTATTATTATTATTATTATTATTATTATTATTATTATTATTATTATTATTATTTTGTTGTGAAACTTTGAATTTTTTTTTTTTTACCTCTTCAAGCCTATGAAACTAGTTCAGTCTGAGGAGGTAAAAAGCACTTGTTCCTACAGAGGGTCAAAGCTCACAGTTGATAAGAGGTTTCAAGTTAGCTTGTTTTAAAGTCACAAGACATAATGATTAGGAACCACTGCTACAGATTACAGCAAAACTGATACATAGAGACATGTCAGTAGGAATAAACAGGTCACAGACAAAAGTAATTTCAATACAGTACTTAAAGATAATCAGAGAAATGTCTTATCCCCAGATTTGTTCCACAACAAATGAAGTAGATCTTAAACAGATTTACTTTTCTACTGCTTAGATTTCATTGTTCTCTGTATGGTATGAAAACTAAGCACAAAACTACTGAAATTTGCATTAAATTTCATTTTCATTTTGCATGATGTCATTTAAAAACTGACAACTGTGAAACCTTCCAACAATTTTTTGCTGTAGTTGATTAAGATGAAATTTAAGTTGAGATGACTTAATTAAATTTTCCTGAGGTCATTTTAATTTTAAGTCCCTTGCATACTTAACACTGGAGCAACATATTATTTTAAATTTGCCAGTTTAAAAAATTTGTTCATACTTAAATTTAGTTTGGCTCTGAGTTTACCTTATTTTCACAGGCCGAACACAGAAGTTATTTTAACTCTGATGCAAACTATTGAGTCTTCATTTATTAAGACTTTTTTTTTTTTTTTTTTTAGCACAAACTTTCCTTTTCAGAGTGCAGGTGAGACACTGAAGTGTGATCCAGGATGTCCATCCAGGCTACGGCATTCAAAACTCTTCACTTACAGGCAAGATTTCATTTTATTCTTCATCCGAGCAATTGCAAGAAAGTTAAAAAACACAAATGCACACTTGCTTGTATTTGATAAACCACCACAAAGCCAAGATGAATGACACTGGGTTGCAGCAAGTTGAGCCAGTTTCCATTTTTTGTTTGCGGCCATGCATCAAATAAACAACTGGGCACAGTTAACAAAACTTTTGTGTGTGGAAATGAACTGAAAGCGGATCAAATTACATTAAAATACAGTCAAAATGTCTAAAACAGAAAACCTATTTTACAAACTGCAGTTGCAGAAACATACAAACATGCACTGGGAGCTGTAGCTAGCAGCCAGCTGACACTGATATTTGAGGACTTATGAATTCTGATAATTAAATAGCAGTCTGTTTTCAATTTACATACATCAACATTTTAAGTAACAATCCCATAAATGTGTTTATTGAAGAATGATGGTAATAATATTAGGATATGCACGGTGCAGGTAAGTTCACATATGAAATATAACTGAAACACTTGTTGAATTAAATATTTCTGGCACCTTTAACCCTTATTGTGGCCATCCATACCACATATAGTACCTGAGGTCTACTATCCATCGACTAACATCGAATGCACTGACATAGTTTTACTTTATCTCTGCTTTTTTTCCCAGGCTGTATCTTAAGACGGTTTTACAGGTTTGTACCAGGTAGGCACTGTTGCATGCATGTGATCTGCTACTGAAAAGCCTTGTTGGATGATGTTGGATTGCAGCTAAAAGTTGAGAATGCTTTTGCACAAACTTGCATGAAATGAAAGGAGCATTAAAGGTCTATTAAAAGACACAAGTACAAACTTGCACGTGTTTAAATTAACTGAACCTGGAAAAACTGCATGAAAATAAACTCATTATTTCTAAACAAACAAACAAACAAAAAAAAAACAGAAAAGCATTATTTTGCAAAGTGAAATGACGACAACATGCAAAACCACTGAGCGTGGTTCTTTAAAGTCTCAGAACTAATCCCAGCTTCAAATGAACTGGCACAAAAACGAAGCTTTAATTCATCCAAATGAACCAACTCCTCTTTATCACACAAGGATAAGACCATGGCGCCCTAATTCACCCTCAGATCTAACCTCCTCCAAATAAAGGCCTCTTTTGATTCTCCAAAAAAGTGCGGGTTTTTTTTCCTGCTTCACCAAAACAAACAGGTCAGTGTTTGCTCTCCACTGATAAAGACGCACCGTGGCATCATCTCTGTCACCAGTTTGCAGGCTGCGAGACAGACGGTGCCTGCTTCCCCTCCCACTCTGCCCTCACCTCTGCCTCACCCCCCCTCTCCTCCCCTCCCGGTGCGGTGGTGGTGGAGTCTGCCTGTAGTCCGTGTGCGCGTCGGACGAGCCGCACGGAAGCGCGGCGCTCCAGCGCGGCGAACTCGCTTACCCAGAAGCCCCCGCGACGCCTCAACTTACAGAACTGGCTTCTTGGGCTTCGGGAGTGTTTCCCATTTAAACAAACAGTGCCGAAGATGGCGGAGAGTTAATGGTGTAAAGAAGAAATTATCGATCCGGGGAGAGATACGTCCACCCAGGTAGGACCGCGCTGCACGTTTTTGCGAACAATTCCGCTCATTTCATCCCTACTTTGCTTTTCGCAGTTGCATTTCGATAGAGGACGGAAACGTAGTGACTTTGGTTTCCAGCGGCGGTGCAAACACACAATATTGGCATCGGTGCGACGCGGAGGGCACAGTGTGCATGGTGTTGGAGTGCATGACAGCGGAGGTTTGTCCCGTTCGTGATGAAAGTGCATGTTAGGTGTCATGTCTGTCTGCAAAAAACGGCTCAACGCTGTGGCACATTTTCACAACTTGATCGCGTAGCCTCGGCCAGTTTTACGCACAAGCCGCTGGATCACAGAAGTGTCTCCGGCTGATATGTTTCCAGAGCATCGTGGAAGTTTTTTTTTTTGTTTGTTTTTGAAGGGAGGCTAGAGCGCACACTTTGAGACTTGAGCATAGAGTGAGATTTAACAGTTCCCCGTCGCTTTGGCTGCTGACTTGCCCGCGACAGTCGGTGGGAAACTGTACAACAGCTGAGCCTGACGCAACATGAGGGAATTTGGACCGAAATGTTTGTTGATCAGGGGCGCGCAAACAGCTGTGCATCATGTTTGGGTGAATTAGTAGCTGTGTTTTCCTTTATTTCACCGGTTTGGTTACTCCAAACATGCAGATAGCAGGAAGGAAGGACGGCAGGCGATGCTTGTCAGTCAAACAGCCTCCCTGTCAGCCTGCAGAGGAGCGGTTTGAGAAAGAAAGTGCAGCAGCTTTGTGTTGTGTGTCTCCAACGTGCCAGTCGGTGCGCTGGGCTGGTTGGGTCATGCGTTGGCTTTGGATGTGTGAGGTGAAAGAGTGAAGGGTCGTCGTGCTCGTGTCTTTCCTGTTAGGTCTCCTTCCATCTAACTCCTCCTGTCAGCTGCTTCATCCTCACTAACGTGTCTCGCCGTGGGTCTGCAGGGGGCAGCAGCGTGGCCCTGTGCGCACACGCCGCCCTGCAACTCTGAAGGTCCACCGTTTGATCAAACAGCCAGCAGCCAGTTGTGTTTCTGTGTGCGCGCGTCCTTGAGCGTGACACCAGCTCCAGCTCACACTGTACAACAGCAGCAACCCAACACAAGTTGAAATGAAGTGATGCTGATGGTGTGTATGTGTGTGGACTGCAGGTGAGATGTGAGTTGATTGCACTGAAATCAATGTCAGCATTTAGATTTGTGTCTGAAAGGGGTTAACGCTACACATTTGAAAACATGGATGCATTTAAAGCTCAGTTATGTAAAATTTTCTAAATAAAATAAGCAGCAAGTCACTACTGAGGAGCCTCCGGACGGTGGAGTTTTTGTTTGACAAATGGCCCTCTTTTATAAAATTAATCAACTACATTTGACACCTGCGATAGTCATGAACTGATTTTCTTGTTAAAAGTTAATTTATCAACACCAATCTAAATTTAAAGAAACTATTATCTTCATTATCTGACTTTTTTTTCTGTAAAAAGAGTCCCAGGAGTCCCAAGTTGGTGAAACAAGAGAAGACATTTGAAAACATCAAGACATTTATAATCAAAAGATAGTGAGTTTTCAAAACAAAGTCTGCACCCAGTCACTATTAAGAAGCTTCAATTGGAGAATGGTGGAGATTTTTTGTTTGAAAAAGGATCCTCTTTTGTAAAATTAATCAACTACATTTTACACTACAATAGTCATGAACTGATTTTCTTGTTAAAAAATAAATTTATCAACGCTGATCCAAATTTAAAGATGCTACATCATGTTGAAATTGAGCTTTTTTCTTGCCTATTGGGCCAAAAATTGTAGTCAATCAACAATAAATTGGAGGACATTCCAACTTTTCTTGCTGCTGATTCTTTGTCACTCATCACATCATCAAAAGTTTCATTTTAGACCCTTGAACACATCACATGAGGTCCAGGGACACTGCTGGACATTTTAAAAAACTATTCACGTAGAAAATAATTGAAAGGTTAAAGGCTATTTAAAATAATCCTTCCTTCCCTTTCTGGTCAGGGGACTGTTTTGTTTGCTGTTAGTTGCGGCGACATGAGGTTCCTAAATCATTCGACAGCAGAAAGCTTCACTGTTCTGTCTGTCAGCCCTGAGTTCTGTCTGATTTAACTGGCTGCTGTTTGTAAAGGGGCTTTAAATGATGAACTGATCATCAACATTAGCAGTGATTCATCTGCTCCACTAATCGTTTCCACGTCCTGAATGTGTCTGCTGCCCAACTGGAGGGGTGTGGCGGCGGCGGCGCCCCTCTCCTGACAGATTTACAGTCGACTCTGTGGCCCGAGTCTCCTGCACACGTGTGGCCGGTTGCAACGCACGCCTGCAACCTGCTCACTGGGAGCTGAAGCGAACATGGACAAGGGAGGGCTGAGGGCCGGTCGCTCGGACCCACGATGGGTTTCTCGCTAAGCGGATGGCGGCATGAATGCGATGGCTGAGGAGGAGGAGGAGGGTGACAGTGATGCATTATGTTTGCTGAATGGGAGAAAAGGGGACAGAGGTTAGCAGGAGATGCTGGCGACTGGGTCAGGCACTGGGGGCAGGGCTCTGGAGGCTGAGCAGGAGGAAGGCAAGGACCTCACACACCAACCGAGGAGCTCAGTGTGGAGGAGGGGGGTGTGTGCCGAGAGAGGAGGGATCAGGTGGAGCTTCATGTTGGAATTCTACCTTACATTTTTATCTTCACGTTCCCATCCCTGTCTGTAGTTGATCCCGTTTCTGTTCCCCCTCGACTCTGCTCTGTTTTTTGTGTTTAGTTTTGTTTTTTGTTTCTCCACCTCCTCTGTGGAATCAGGAAGTTTTGTGACTCAGACATTCTCTCTACTCTCTGTGGTATGTGTCTCCCTCGCTGTCGCCTGCCTGCCTCCCCCAGCTGCAGTGCAGTGAGCTGAACTGTTGTCCTGTTGTTGTTGGGGCCCCTCTCCCATGTGTCAGGATGTGTTAAACAGGAATTAATCTTCAGCAGTTCTCATTGATTTCACTTTGTGGAGGAGGGGTCCCTTTAGAAAAAAAAAAAAACCCTAATTTTTGTCCTCCCGTCCTTTACTGAACTATCTCCAGCCCAGCAGTAGATTCCCGTGCGGCTGATTTGATGTGGTCTTACTTGGTTTTTCCCAAACGCATCGTTTCATATTACTGACCTACTGAATTGAATTCTGGTATCCAAACCAAAGCCATACTTTACTTTAAGTAACCCTAACCCTATACAAACTTGTTCCTTTGTAAACTCTCGCCTAAAATCAAACAAAACTCACAAAACCAGCTCTACAAGAACTTCCTAAATAAATTGTCGTCAACCTCTTCCATTGTCTTCCTGTTCTGGAGCAAAAATGGCTGAATTGACCAACCCAAATTAAAGTGGCTGTAGCTTCTGAACCATTCTGACTATATGAGGTCTTACCAGAAAGAGAAACACCCAAAGTTTCTTGTGAAAGTTTCAGAAAACTGGAGGGTAATGCAGAAACAGAGCAGTCTACCTTTTTACATGGGTGAAAATTGAGGGTAAAAAGTAGTTTTTAACATAAATATGTCATTTCAAGTCCTGTAACCTTTAACTTATGTAACTTTTGCTGGCCGAATACTCCATGACCGGACACACAGTGGCTATTGAGACTTCGTACAGTGTGTTTTGTACAAAATGCATATAAAATAAAAAAAGTGGATGCTATTTTTGCAAAGATGAGAGCTCCCTGTATCCTACAATACCAAATACGTCGATGTTCATGGATTTAATTTGCATGAGCAAACTGAAAGAGAGGGGGGGTGTAGATTCAGATGTCCTCGGGGAATTAAAGCAGCATTGTTGAGCTAGTTAGTGCTTGTGTAATAAGTGCGTTAGAGAAAAATGAATGACCGAACTACCGGTAGAATTTTATTTCAATGCATCCTTGTTTGCAGTCACGTTTCCCAGGCAAAATGCTTCTAGAACGATCACCTGATATGCACTCATGCCAAGAGGAATCGTAACCTGTGACCCCATGAACTGATGTGCTTCTTTAGACTTCTAAGAAATGCAGAATTATAAGATGGAGTTTCCTGGAAAGCTCACATTAGTGTAGATTAATCTGTTTATTACACTTTTGCTTTTACACCATCCTTGCTTTCCTTTACTGCAGTCCAACAGCTTCCTTCCTTGTTGAGACGTCCAGCACCCAGGTAAGAGGCTCAGTGAACGTCCAGTCCTGACCAGGTTTTCATTCCAAACTTTTGGCATCATGTTCCTGATGCACGCAGACACATTTCGGTGTTGAGGTTTGATGCCCAGCTGTGAGTGGCTTCTGCATCACTCAGTTCGTCCTCTATAACCTTGATGGGGAAACACAAATCAAACGAAGGCAGAATTCTGATGTGTCCCACCTATGGTTTTTGTATCCATTAAGTCAATATCTGCTAGAATTCACTGCATTCCTACAGAACCAGCATCCATTCCTGTGAACTTATCTAGAGACACATTTTGTTGCTACTCTTCTGATAATGAATTCTAGACCAACACGGATTTATCTGTTGGCTTTAACTCTGACACCCAAATGAGCTCTATTTTATCATACAGCTAGCAGGTTTAAACTAGAAATACTACCCAGATCCCATTAAAAAAAAAACATCTCAGTTATGTTCAAGGCAGTCTCCACTTAACCATCAATGGCAGTACTTCACAGTGTTTCTTTGGGCTTTGAGCTTCATTTATTTAACATTAGAGATGAAAATGTATCCTCAAGTATTGAAGATTATATTAATTACTTGTTGATTTTCTTATTACAGATAATTTGTCCCTCTGTCTCATCCTCCAATAAGTACTTTTAACTCTTATTTATGCTTTAGACAGTACAGCTGGTATTTCTTTTGTTGATTCCTTTCAACATGCTGTTGAAGTGGTGTAACTGATGCTATGTGTGTTGCAATCGATGCTCCAGCAGTTGCACATAAAAGCTGTCGCGCTTTCATGAGCCAAAAATAATACAGGATGGAATTATAGTGACACAGAGCCATCATTTTTCAGTCGACACCATAAGATGCTACACGATGTCAGACAAAACAGTGGAATATAAAACACAGTTTGGCTACGTAAAATTAAAACAGCAATTTGACATTTTTTCAGGTAAATATACTGGTTATATCGCTAAAAGTTAAAATCAAGCCACACAAATAAAACCAAACATAATTACATTTCATGGGGAGTTATTTACTTGACTATTCCTTGCCTGAACAGTGACACCACTTGGGCTTCAGCTTTTGTAAAAATCACACAAGTTGGGCAAGTATGTAAATGACTGAGCATTAAAGAGGGTTTGGTTGCAGATATTTTTAAAATTTCGGACAGATCTAGGCTACCTGTATTCAGTCTTTTTGCTAAGATAAGCTGTCATAGATCCATATTGACCAGATGTATGTGAAGGTGGTGTTGATCCTCTAACTCTCAGCATGAAATAAATGTAGAATATGTGCAGCATTAGGGTTCAGTATTGGTCAAGTTACTCAGGAAGTGTAGTAAGTTTGTTTTGACATAATACACTTTTAAAAAGTAAAGATTATATACTTACGATTTAGTATCAAAAGTTACTTATGATCTTACTTCTCATATTTCTGTATTACTTTAGCTAATTAGATTCCAACAACACATATTTACAGTCAAGATGACCAAAACATCTATTTCTCTGCAGCAGCTTTACTTGCTCAGTGGATATTTTCTCTATAATGCATTGAAATGAGGGTCGGTCAACCGCAGAAAAAGTAACATGTCCTCTATCTGAGCTTCTTCCGATCTTGTCTACTTAACATGTTCTACCTTGAAATCTAGTTTCTGGCGTTAAGCCGATGTGAACGCATCACTGACAGTAGAGGTCTTCTGATTAATATCGGTCTGTTTTTCACGTTTGAAAGCTTTATATCGCTGGCACAAAGTTTACAACAGTCGACAATGTTCTTTGCATCTTTGATTGAGATTAATTCTAAATAATGGCAGTAATTCCAGCTGCTAAAGAATACCTGACATTCTCCATCCGTTATTTAATTTTTTGTTCGCAGCTGACAAGACCTGCCTTGACCTGCCATGTGCATGTCATCGTCAAATAGCCTACAGGGGCAAACAACTTAATGTGTTTTGGTAATGCTGTGTTTGTTGGATAAATAGTTGTAATATAATATTTTGTGAAATGTAATCCCTTACATTGCCAGTTGTTGTAGATGCACATTACTGCCGAATGCTGTCGTTTTGCAGTTAGCCTTTGACCTTGTCACTCCTCACAACAAAACTCAGCAGAAGTATATGATGGGCTTCTTATACTGATACATCTTATGTCTGAACCAATTAGTGCAGCCAGTACAAAAACTGTAAAAAATAGAGAAAATAAAGGCGAATTTTTGTAATATTATGATTCTTTTAGCTGATTTATAAAGTGTGATTTTTATGGTCATATATTCTAAAAAAAAAAAGCAAATTACTATTTGTAAAAAAATACAGATTTTTGATGTGTACCTTTATGTACAGTTTTGGCCAATTTTATTTTATAGTCAACATGAAAATGTATACTTTTTTTATGCTTTTACTAGATATTTTCTGTAATTTTACAAAACAAGGAAAAATCTGTAAAACAGTGCAGTCAACTACAGTAAAAACCTGAAATATTAAAATTTAACATTTTTCAGTTCTAAATATATGGAATTTTTCTTTCAAATACAGGGCGTCTTCGACTTACATCGGCGTTCCGTTCCTATTGATCAAAGTCGATTTTCGCCGTAAGTTGGAATGCCGGCAAAAATGTAAACAAAGCCGTTAAGTGCATCACGGTATCGATCAGTTCTTCAGAAAAGTCATGTTCTGAGCATTTTATTATCTCTAATTTCATTTCCATAGAGATGACTTTCCTTTTCTTCGAAGCACTGCCATCAGAAGAGTCTGACTTGCGCTTGGGAGACGTGATGAAGGGCAAAAAGTTAGCGAATGTAGCACAATCCAAGGTGGCGTACAACCGACGAATGTAAACAGTGGCTGTCTATCTTCAGACTGAGCATCATCTATTCAGAACAGCGAGCCAAGATAGTTCAGATGCTTCAAAAGAGGTAACACATTGGATGTAAGAAAACATGGGAGATGTATTTTATATATTTCAGAACACAGAATGCAGAATGTTGGCATCAAGAAGTCGGTGGGACCACAGCCAGCTGCACTAAAGTTAACAGTGTTTACACTTTAACCGCTGCTGTAGCTTTTAAAATTAATAACTATGTAGTTGTTTCATCTGATGACAAGTGTGGACTCTGACTTGAATCCATGCCTGTATTTAAGTTGGGAAGAGGAGTCCCTCATGTACGAACCAGGATGTGAAGCCACTTTGTCTAGAAATCCAAATGTATAAAATAAATGTATAATCAATTGTCCTTGTGGTTTTCCAGCATTATCTGTGGATGCTTCTTTAGCTATAGCAAAAATATATTCCTAACAACATAAAATTTCAAATGTTTTATTTATAATGTACAGAAATTACACATATTTTATCATAATTGTATATTTTCTGTTCTGAATGCTGACAGACTTAACTTACCTCTAATACTGACTTTTTGCATGTTTTTTGATTTACTTAGCACTTTACTTTTTTCTTCTTGTACTCCCTGTGAACATCACCGCTTTCCCTCCAGGGTTCCACATTAAGACAAAGGACAGCTGAAACCATCTCAGCTCCGCAATCAGGGAAGCACCAGTAAATGTCCATGTGCAAAGGGAAAACAGAGGCCTGAAGGATAGTTAGAAAAAGAAGTAACATTTAAAAACGCCACAGGGGATTGACCCATTTCTCATCTATCACTGATGGACTCGCAGAGAGATGACACTTAAGTGGCTTGCCAAACAGTTATTAAGAATGGAGAACATTGACTATGAGCGTAAATAAGTGGTTTCTGCACTGATTTGCATTTTTATTGGTTCATGCAATTTGAAGAAATATGAAGTGAAACATTTCATGGAAGAAATGTCAGTAAAAATTCAATTATGGAAGAAAATACTTATTAAACGGGAGCTACAGTTGTGGTTGTCTTCAGCACAGTTTGCCATTCTCCAAAGAAAGACCACATGCGAAAGTGAGATTTGTGACGTGGGTTTCACTGCTATGTTTGGGAGTAAATCTCAGTCTTCAGTTTACTAAATATGAGCTCTTGTTCACATTTGAGAAGTTAAATGGAGGATGGTGAACGTGATTTTGAACTCATATTTTAAAGATTGAAACTTTGTACAATCATAGTTGTAACATTTACAAAAAAGTAAAATTTAATGCAGGAAAGGTTATAATTGAATATATATTTTTGAGTATTTTGTGCCTTTTTAAACTCATCAACAGTGGATTGATGGCTAGAAATGTAGGGGGAGTGACAAGTGGAATTCCATTAAGGCAGCTCAGTATCCTCTGTTTTTATTACACTGATTCTTTAGTAACTCCTTGGTGACTGTAAAGTTATTAGAGAAACATGTCCTCGCTGTTGTGCACTAAAACCAAGCAGTTTTAAACCTAAAGCGAGACTATAAACAACACTGATTGAATTCCCGCGGCGTTATGAGCCTCTCGCTGATCTAAAGTTGCAGTTGCAATTCTCAGTAAATGTGTGTGACGAACAACAGGTACAACAGCCAGTGACAGTTCCACTATTTACAGTAATTTTGTCGTTCAAGGTTATTTATCCAGAGAAAAAAATTCCCAAACATTTTCTGTTTCGATCTTCTCAAATGATTGCTGCTTTTTGTGTTGTTAATATTGTTGTAAATTCATTATATTTGGAGATTTTGAAGATGTCGTCTGGGACAAATGATGAGCATTTTTCAGCAATTCTTGCCATTATATAGACCGAAAAAAATAATTAAATTGAAATGCGGTGACAGATTAATGGATGCTCAAATTAGTATTCCAAATATATATACATGTTATCAAAATAAATCTGATTTGTAATGTTTATTTTGCTGGCTCTAGTCAGCCCTGCAAAAAAACCACACAGATCAGAGAGAGCAGTGAAAGCAGGGCACCTAACTGTCACCATTCACTAGTTATGTCGCTGCATTGACCTCAAATTGATCAGCGTGTCGGCGACGTGCTGTTTGAAATGACAGAAAATCCAGGTGATCTTTTTTAGTCATTTCAGCGAAGACGGGGAGCTGAGAAGTGGTTAATTTGTGATAACACAGTAACTAAATATCAAACAGAGCTGGAGGGATGAGACGGAGGTGGGAGGAGAGAGAGAGAGAGAGAGAGAGAGAGAGGGATGAGCTGATGGACTGTCAGAACAACTGTCGAGTGTATCCTCGGTTTCTGTTTCCTTTCTTTCTCCAGAATGCCTCAGTGCGGCTCATGTCCTCTGCCGCTTTATTTTTCTGAGAGCTATTTCTTCTGTGAGAAGAATGTCAAGTGCCCATCTCGGCGCGCTTCTCGCCGTTCTGTGTTTTGTTACTTGTGGTTCGCACTCGATTTCCGTCTTTTCCTCATCCTCTCGTTCACCTCGGCCTTTGTCTTCTCGATTGTCTTTCTCGCGGCATCCAATAAAGACTTTTTTTTATAATTTCTTTATGCCTGAGTCATCCAGATAAATAAGTTTTTTTGTTCATATCAAACAGTTATTTTTTCCAAACATGGGTTTCTTTTGTGTTGGGCCATGTGTGTGAGTAAATGTGTGTGAGAGATGAAGGAGGGAGGCGGGGAGGACGGAGAGCGAGGAGTAGACGAGGGGGGAGGAGACGTGGAGAGTCGTTTTATTAACGTGGCGACTCCCGCTAAAATTCAGGGAGTGCTGTTGCATCCAGCTGTTACTGGTTGCGCGAGGCTTTGGTTGCCATGGCAACACAGCCCTGCGCGCCTGCTCAAGGTCGTTCATCCAGCTCTGAACCAGGCGGCGTGCTGCACACAGGATGCACACGGAGCGAGAGAGAGGCAGCGAAAAACACAAGAACTACTTCAAAGTGACCAATCGCAAGCACTTCAGTGACGTTGCGGTCGGCGAACAAACTCAGCCCTCCTCCCTCCACCTACCCCCACACAGACACACACAGAAACGCGCACACTGTTACTTTCTTCAATAAAGAAACAAACAAAAAAGAACCCCTGGCCTTGGGGCTTGTAGGCTCCTTTGCCAGCTGATAAAATATTTAGCTGGTCAGTGGGAGAGAGAGGAATACAGTGGCTGGAGAAGGCAGCGAGCAACACAGCCCGGCTTTGTGTTTTCCTTTCTCTCATGGTGCATTGCTGTGAGGCTACCTGGGGCTCCTTCCACCTCCTCTCTCCTCTCTCCTCAGAGGGCTGCAGCAGCATCCCTCGGGGGGCTCTGCTGCATGTTTGCCAGAGCTGACAGCACACGTTGTACACTAAAGGGCCTCTAACACACTGCGTGATCGCAACAATCCTGCGGCTTCATTGTATGTCACACCGTGTGAAAGTGGGCCTAATAAAATCTTAACAATCTGCGTTGGGTGATATCAGTTGTGTTGGCATGCTAGATTGTGTGATTGGTTATTCATAGCTCCGCAGCGGTGCTTTCAGCTAAATGCTAATGCTAGCGTGGCTCACAGTGACAACATCCTGATGTTTAGCAGGGATAATGTTTACCGTGTTCACCATATTTGTTTGGTGTGTTTGTCAATTAGCACTAAAGGCAAAGTATACCTGAGGCTCGTGGGAATGTAATTAATTTTGCAGGTTATTTGGTCATAAACCAAAATATTGCACAAATTGGTGCTAGAGGAAATGTCAGGGGATCATCAGAGTGATTACAATTCATCCTGAGGGGGACATGAATGTACAAAATTTCATGGCAATGCATCCAGTGGCTGTAGAGAGAAGGACATATATTATTAATTAAAATAATCGTATTAAAATACAATAAAATAGGCAGGCAGAGGCATGTGATCATTAAGAGTGATCTGTATTAGATAAACTCTAATGCAATAAAGGTTTGTTTTATGATATATTAACAGTATTGAAACATGGTGATGCACTTAAGCCATGACTATGTACAGTAGACTTAGCTGAAAGTGACACTAAAATTAGTGCCAGAAAAAAATGACAGCTTGATATTGGGCTAGGTGATATAGCAGAAAAAAGTGAATCAATATTTGTAATTATGTTTTTAAATGAGGTACTTTTTATAAAGACAAGGACAAAAAAACTACATTGAAGCACCACTTTAACCAATTCATCAAGGCAAACAGGTAATTATTATAAGGTTAACGCGACAGTGGAAAATTCAGATAAATCTTGATGCACATTAATAAAGCAAATGAATCCTGGAGGTGCACAGCAGGGAATAGGGCGAAGCTGCAAAAAATGTGCTAGAACGGTTCCTAATATCTGTATGGTAACTGCACCACAACATAAAGTCAGTCAGCCCTCGCAGCGGGTCGTCAGATGTGCGTCGCATAGCTGGAGGTTGTAGAGAGACACTGTGTCGTGGGTGTTTTTTGACCATGAAATCCGTCTCACAAGGGCAACCACTGGTCACTTTAGGCTGGAGCCTCTGCCAGGGGAGTTTTTGCGGTTATGGATGAGGATGACAAGAGGTCCAGGCAGCTTGGACTAGCATGCCTAGAGATACCTGTGCAGCAGCTGCTCAGAAGAGACGCTGAGTAGCATACTTCACTATAATGACTGTTTATGAGAGTGGAAGCACACTTAAACTTGTTTTATGCTTGACTTATCCGTGCGGCTCGGTGTGGACGAATCACGGCATTTTAGCAGCCACGCCCCCTCACACGGCCCTTCTCAAGCGGAAAATGTGCGTATCGTGCACCTCCAAATTTTGCAAATATCAGAGAGTATAAACCCAACCTATTAGACTTTCTTTGTACAATCAACCTTTGCGTATACTTTTCATGCTTTCATGGCAGTTCGTATGTGATGCATTTAGGTGACACTATCAGGCAGTCTGTTGAACAATTTTCTTATTGTATGAATTTGTGCTGTATTGTACTTTCTATCATCGTCACATATCACTTTCGTTTTATCACCCAGGCCTAGTTTGATAACATTAACCTTGAGGAAAAAAATATCCACAGTGGTACAAAACACAGCAAAGGCCACATACACATCATCAAGCAACTCCATTGACCACGAGGTTAGAAGTCGGGCTGCAGTTCAGCTGATGATATTTATGCTCACTTTGTTGTATTTCATCAGGGAAGCACATCATGCACAAAATGTTTTACCCAGCAGAATAAAATGACTCAATCTGCCATTTTTTAAAGATTTATTTTGTGAAGGAAGAAGCAAAGGAATGACATGCAGCAAGTGGTCTAGCTGGCCTGGAATTGAACCGTGGGTCTGCAGTTCAGGGTGTTTGTCGCCATATGGTGTGTTTTCTAATCACCTGGCTAACGGTCATTTTTAGATGTGAGGAGAGCTCACCTCTCCAACAGAGCAATACCAACAGTAAAACATCAGGCTGAAGTTTGATAATTATCAGACATGTTCCCAATATTGTCTGGTTTAAAGAGGGATATTGAGCATCTGATCTCAGCAGGTCTGTTTGCCAAACTTATTATACTCTCATGAACAACAGTCTCTCAACATCATTATGATTTACGTGTCTAAAAGTTCAGTTTGTTGGTAACAGACGACGATATGGCACCAGTCAGATTGTTACATTAACCTTAATCTTTGACACTGATGCTGTGTTTGGTCATTAAAGTTCCAAATGAGTCGTCAGTGCCTCATGTTGTAACTTTGGATGTTAAATATTCTACTTAATCTCTGCGAGTGTCCACAAGAAATCCCACATGAACACAAGAAGGTAAGACAGGAGGAGAGCCCCGTCATCAAGTGTTACAGATCAGCACTTTATCTGTCAAAACCTAATGTAAACACAGCATGTGCTGCTGCCTAATATAAAGGTGCTTTTCTTCTGCTGCTTCTGCTTTTCTCTTTGTGCTCTCTGCAGGGTGCACACAGAGTTTAGCCGGATTTTCACAAACCAAACATAAAGTCTCACGTCGCTTTTTGTGGTCAGTGACATGATGGCGTTGAGCAGATGTGTCGCTGTTTAAAAGTTAGAAAAACACAATGTGTCACCTTTCTGTGAGCCTCAATCAAGAGGAGAGTTGGATTTGGGGGTCAGGAGGGGGTCAGTTTCACGTTTCTCTTTGCTGTAAGGTAATAGGTGCTTGTTAAAGGGGTCTTTAGAAGGGTGTGTGTGTCTAACAAGGGGAGCTCTGTTTTTTTACTTATATTCCATTGTAAAAACCCAGGCTGAGTTTATGTGTTTTAGAGCTCCTTTACGTGCCCTCACACACATACACCTAACGACACACACACACTCACACACACAAACATTTATGAGGTAGGAGTTGAGGTAAATGTTACCAGCTGCAGCACAGCCAGCAAGTGGCTTCAACTCTGCCTGAACCCGGCTGTTACGTGACCACCTCCTCAACTTAATTCACTCCCGTCCTGCCTTTCTCTCCGCCGCTACACCTCCTATATCACTCCACCCCCACCGCACACACACTCTGTACATGGACACACTCGTACACACTCCACCAGTTCCTCTCTCCAGCGTCACCAGCAGCAGCATCATTCACCTCATTGTAGTGTGAGGAGCACGCCAAGGTCTGCTACCCCCACTTTGTCACTTTGCTGTGGAGCACACCGTTGGCTGAGCAGGCTCCATCCGATTGGCTGCTATTCCCTACGAGGTCACAGTGTTGGTGCTGTGATGTCATACAGGCTTCTTTATCTCAGTTTCCACATACGGTACACAACAGCACCCTTGCACAAGTGCAGAGCATCAGTGACTGGCTCATTTTTCATTCGTATTTGACCCCAATGACACAAGACACAAAATAAACTGTGAAAACATGCAACAGTTTAAAACCACACAGTATCTATAGATCATGAAAAGGCAAAATGAGCCAAAGGAAATATCTGAATAAAATTAATTTGCAGACAAAATAAACTTAGATCAAAATTCTCCAAAAAAGTCAACAAAAAGACAATACAAACCATTTAGAATGTATGTTGGGTTAATCATTTTTTATTTGTGACTTTCTGAAACAAGGAGGCTGAGGAAGATTTACAGACCTGTGGTTCTCCAGGTTGGGTTCCTAGATCCTGAAATGACAGTTCTTCCAAAGGCTTCCATAAAATAATTTTTTGAAAAATCAAATAATTACTGATGAAACTGTTTACACCACATCAGTTTTGCTACCACAGGTGTGAATCAATCAACACCATGATGAGTGCAGATCAGAAAACGGTTGGCTAGATGGCTTTCTACAAAGCTACTCATAAAGGAAAAATTCTTAAATCCACAGTTGTCATTAAGGGATAAAAAGCCCAAATCTGCCAAACCAGGAAGATATCCTGATAGTTACACCGAGTTTGTCTTTATTGAGAGTAGCAACAGGAGGACGCAACATGTGAGCTCTCTTCAGTTTATATCAAACAAAGCCTTGAAGCCAGAGAAACTGAAACGCCATCTGACAACACATCAACCGGAATATGCAAATATATCCAAAATCTTTTTCCATCAGAGGGGTGCACAGTATACCTGCTATAAAAAGCAAATGGCGTGGCAGTATCAAAAAGAAGCACACAAGATGTCCTTTGCGGTTCCTCACTATATTGTAAAGAGCAAGAAACCACACAGTTGGACAAAAAACAGCAGCTGTTGATTTGTATGAGTCATCATTTGAACTGTAACTGCCATGCATAATGATCACAGAGCACGTGGAAAAGTACAGTATCAGACATAACTCCAAGAAGTTTATTCATTAATGTTAAAAAGTTAAATAGATCATTTCAAGATAAGATGTTGTGAATGGAAAGAAAGCTACAATTGTGCAAATGTAATGTACAAGCTTTGAAAAAGAAGGTTTAACATCAACAACGTGTTTTTTAACTGTTTATTTTTATGTTAATGGAGTTTGGAGCGTACCTTTTAAAAATTCTAAGCATTTTAGGAGTCAGTGGCAGAATGGAGAAACTATATACGCCTAGTAGGAATTAGTTGATAGCTTATGATTTAAAGGTCCCATATTGTGTACCTTTTCATGTTGCTAGTGTGTGTCTTTTAATTTTTTAGCTCAAAATACTGCACAGATAGTGTATTTTAACATGACTGTATAATTCCTGACTTTAACAGGTTGCATCATTATCTATAACTTCAAACGTAGCTGAGCTTCCCCTTCAGGAAGAAGAGTCTCTCTGCATCTGTGATTGACAGCTAAACAAATGTGGAATGGCAGAAGTAAATGTTTTCTTATCTTACTTTGTACCTTCAAGGTTATAAAACACACTAAAAATGTTTTTTCACCTTTAATTCATCAATCGCAAGGATTTCTTGCTTTGTAATGCGAAGAAATAGACAATTTGAACAGAATTTCAGCTTGGAAATATACAATAGTAGAAAGAACGACACAGTGGTGGTTAGTGGCTCACCGTTGGCCCCGTTAAGACAGATTGTTTAGTCTTTCTGTGGCTCGTGGTTGGTTGCTTAACTCTGCTATATACAACCTGGGTGGCATGTTTTAGCAAGAACATTCTTACCGAGAGCAATGCGTTTAGTTTTGGAATTGTTTGATACTCATTTATTCGTTGTCACCATGTCATTAGTGAAGATTCTCTCCACAGTTTCATAATCACTTCTGGTTTATTGTAATTTAGGTAAAACTTCTGCATTTATTATTACTGCATTTAGCAGAATGTAAGCCTCCAATCCTTCCTTTATTGATCCCACTTTGGCTCAGTAGGAGACATCACTGGCTTTAACCCCATGAAACTGTTGTGTGAGAGACCTTCGGCTTGCTCAGTGAAAAGATTTTGAAAGCTTTCACATGATGTGCAGAGAAGACGCAGGCTTTAGTCAGACTGCTGATTTTCACGTTCTGCCACGGATGGGTCTAAACAGAGTTACTACCTTTACCCGTGTGTTTCTGCCAAGCTGGGAAATGGAAAGAAACCCTCCATGCAGCGGCCTTGGATCATGCAGAGGGAGTGTCTTTGGTTGAATCAGCTTTTCCTCTCTGAACCCCCTACACCTCTCATTTTCTCTCCCTCGCTCACAATGAGCCTGTTAGTCCTGCGAGATCCGAGTCGTAGTAAACAAGCAGTGACATTCGCATGCTATCTGTAGAGGAAAAGGGACCAGAATTTAAATATTGATTTGATGCAATGTGAGACAAAGATTCCGGCTCCTCTTGTGTTCTTCTTTTAGAGGCTTTTTATAGCTGTTGTTTGTGTATTTTTAGTTATTGTTCAGCAAATCAGACTTTACCGAAAAAGACGGTTTGTTGAAGCTCACTGTGTGTTCGTGCTCCTGTGCTTCAGTTCAGCATTACGTGATGCTCAGGATGAAATATCATCTCCTGTTGGACTCGGCTGCCCACTCAGGTAACCATCAGGTGAGCGGCGTTGACTCGCAGATCCAGGCTTCTGTTGATGTTTATAGAGCCGATCAAGCCAGACTAATGGAAGACGGACTGGTGGCACTGCTGGTAGATTCAGGTCTAGAGTGTTGATCCCTCTCCAACTACAATTTAGCCCACTCTGAAAAATATAGTCGAGTCAAACACCTATGTAAAGTTTTAACTGTAGATTAACAAGAGGCCAAATGTGGATGAAAAGTAAAAAACAGACTTTTTTTTTTTTACCTCCAGACTGTGACCTTTTTTCTGAGTGAGAGTTAAAGTTTCACATGGTTACTGTACATTTCTGTGAATGTTGTGGTGATGCCCTTTGATTACATTTAAATCAAAGGTTGTTCCTGAATGGACGGTGTATGCTATCATGCCATCATAGGAACTATCCATTCTACTGGAAGGAAAGCAGCTCAGTAATATTTATGTGAAACCGCAGTAAACACACGCACTCTGTGGAAACACATGCACATTCTGTGTGTTAACTGAAAACCGTTTCTCTCTCACCCATCAGTGACAGGTCTCCAGTAAAGGCCTTGTGAAGAGTACGTGTTAGCCCAGCACGATCTCTCTCTATCTCACCAAGGCTAAAAATACCACCATCCCTCTGCTAGACTTAGACAGAGAGAAGGAGGGAGGAGGAGTGGAGGAGGTGGGGATGACAGGATGAGAGTGAGAAAACAACAATCAGAGCAAGAGAAAGGGGCGAGGAGATGGACGGAGGAAGAGCAGAGGTGTAGGGGAGGAAAAGAAAACAAGCCATTAATAATTTACCTGCAGGACACTTTGAGTTCGACCTTTAGTTCTGGCCAGCAAAGAACAAAGCCTTGTGCTGAATGTTGTACAGTGTTGGGAAACTCTTTTCACATGAGCTGACTGCTGTGTATTGACTGTAAGGCTGCGCCCACGGCCAGTCGAACAGCCAGGTGTGCTCAGGTGCTTAGTGGGCGTTTTCAAACCCAAAATAGCTCTGTGGCTTGTATTATTTTTTTAAAGGTACCAGTGAGAAGATGACATAATCTTACAAAGCCATATTAAGTAAAACATGCATGGGTTGGAAGCTGACAAATGCAGCACAGCCGTGCACTTTTGAAGTTATTGAGAAAAAAAATTGCTCCTTTATTACATTACAAAGTAATTTGACAGGAATGTGTGCAGGCTTGCTAACATTGAATATTTTAAAATTTCATTCCACTCTGTAGGTATTGATGGATTACGGTGGCCATTTCTATTTTGGATCTGGTTCCAAGTGTTCAAAATACTTCTTTTTTCATTACTTCCAGCCTCGCTTTGACACCTCAGGCGTCTAAAAGAACAAAAAAAACAGCCCATGTATATACACTGATCAACCACAGCATAAAAACCACTGACAGGTGAAGTGAATAACATTGATTACCTCTTTACAACGTTACCTGTCACGTCGTAGGATGTATTAGGCAGCAAGAGAACAGCTAGCTGTTGAAGGTGATTTGTTGGAAGCAGGAAAAATGAGCAGCATCAGGATTTGAGGGACTTTTACAGGGACCACATTGCAATGGTGAGATGACTTGATCAGAGCATCTCCACATCAGCAGGTCTTGTATGGCATTTCTGGTATGCAGTAGTTGGTACCTACCAAAGTGGTCCAAGGCAGCACCATGTCACGGTGAACTAGAGACATGGTTATGGGTACCCAAGGTGCACTGATGCATGTAGGGAATGAAGGTCTATGTGGTCCACTGAGGAGATACTGCAGCACAAATTGCTGACGACCCTATTGCTGACTGTGATAGTACACAGTAGTCACAGTATGATGCATATGGGGCTGCATCGCAGAAGAGTGTCCATGCTGACCATCGACCAGGATTCTAAAATGGACACATGAACAGCAGAACTGGACCACGGAGCAAAGGAAGAAGGTGGCTTGGTGTGGTGAATTGTGTTTTCATTGACATAATGTGGACAGCTCGTTGTTCACTTGGGGAAGAGATGCCAGCAGAATGCCACGTGATGCTGTAGACAATGTGCTGCTGGGAAACTTTGTGTCCTGGCATTTACGTGGATATTGCTTTGACTTGTAGTCTCTACCTCAACATTGCTGCAGACCTCGTACACCCATTCATGGCAACCACTGTCCCTCACTGCAGTGGCCTTTTTCAGCAGGATAATGCTCCCCGCTACACCGCAGAAAATGTTGAGGAATGATATTGGGAACACGACAAAGAGTTCAAGGTGTTGACGTGGCCTCCAAATTCCACAGATCTCCATCGAATTGAGGCCTCAACAGGTGAAAGCTGTTTTGGTGCAAAAAGAGGGGAACCCTATTGTTGTGGCGGATCGTTGTAAATGTCTGTTATCTCAACATTACAGCTGTGAAAGAGATACAAGGCTGCCATTAAACATAATGAAGTGTGGATGCACAAAAACTATCAGTTGAATCAAGTGAAATCCGTCATCTTGAGTAAGAACTTGCCCTTCAACTTTCTACCACCGGTACCAATGCACTAAGTGCACCTTTTAAGCTACATCGTTTTTTAAAACGTGTAATGTGTTCTGTACTGCACCAGCTAAAATGCAAACAGTACTCAAAGATCTCCTCATTCACTATAAAAGAAACTACCTTGAAAGATCTGATTAGCAATTAACAGGATTCTGCAGCTTCAGAACGGGATTCAGATTCACTAAAAAGTCGTCTGTAGGTTTAAGCTGTAGAAAAAATACACTCTGAGCAATGAGGAGGAGGCAGCTTCAAACAAGTACTTTGTTTTATCATATTTTCATGCATGATGCAAAAGAAAAGAGAAGTAGAAATGAGTCAAAGGTAGAAAATAAACCTGTGAACAAGACGTCAATCTCACATAAAGTCTCCCAACTTTTGACAAAGGAGGCAGGTGCTTGTGTAAAAACAGTCACATACAGGATAAAGTCCCAGTTTTATGTCCTCCCAGCTTCAGAAATAATCTCTGTGCACACTAACATGCCTTAAAATCACATGACTGTTCACTTCCACTGGAAATATTGGTGCCAGTGTAAACAAGGAAGCAGGGTGTTGGTTGCGTAGTTGAAGAAAATAGTACAGAGCTAAAGCAGCCATGGTTCCAAGCACAGACAACAAGGTGAGCAATGCCTGTAATTCAGACAGATGACAAATTAAAGGAAAAACCTGCATAAAATGTCTTATTAAGGTGTCGGACCTTTACATGCAAGAGCAGCTTCAGTGCACCTTGGCATTGATTCTTCAAGTGTACTGACCTCTTTATTAGTTGCATTATCTTTCAGCACTTTTTTTTTGTCAGTTTAGCATTTTCAAAAACAAACAGGATTGGACTTTGTCATCAATCTTGACAAAACACAAGCAAACAGGTGTGAAACAAGAAACAGTGAGGCTTGTATCTGTTAGATGAAGACTTTCTGCTGTCTCCTGAAAGCATTTTGCCGGACAGGAACTCAGCTTTACAGTCCAACTATTGCACAGAACACACTGTCTGGATGACAGTTTGTGCAGAATCATGCGTTGGTGAACCAGGAAACTGGTTGTAAAGCTAACAAGCTGACAAGTCCATGTTTGCCATTCCTGATTTTGTTCTTTGCATCGCTGCCTGCTGTATACGTGTCCCTCTGACACCTAATTTCTCAGAAACACACACATATGTTCAGCTGTGCCTGGCCAGGACTAATTTGTGACTGTTCTGCATTTAACCTTTGTGCTGACACACTTCAGCTGCACAAAAGAACAGAAATGTAGCCTGAGGAGGTAAAGAGGAGGAGGTTGGGCAACTTGTTGCTGTGCGATTATTGTGCTATGGCAAACGCTGTGCAGTGTGTGTGTGTGTGAGTTTGTATTTATCAACTAAACAAACTGAGGTCTCGGGTAAGGGTTAGAGACACAATGACGCTGCGCAAAACACAGAAAAAAGAAGGCAGGAAGGGGGACGTGGGGAGGGTTTTTTTGGTTTTAGTGCCACGGGGGGATTGAGGATTCGAAGCAGCAGAAGAGCAGGCAATGCAGTTGACATTGTTAAATTTCAAGTGTTTTTTGAACAGTCCATTTACCTTGTAACCTTAAACCCTGGGGTAACACTGAGGCCTCTCTGCCTCAGGCAAGGTGTTACAGACCATTTTTACTACCGCAGCTTACTCAGAGTGCTCTGGTTTATCCTGGAACCTTTCACTGATTATTGTTGGTTTAGGAAGATTGTGCCTTTTTCTCATATGGTGTTTAATGTCCATGTTGCATATAAAATAAGAAACTTGAGCAACATTTTAACGCTCACAGCTTTGACACAAATTGTAGCTGAAGTTCACAGAGAAAGCACGACATGAGGTGCATTTAAAGTCCTCTCACACCTTCACCCCCATCATCAGCCTTCCTGAATGCAGGACTGACACAAAGCAACCTACTGCTCCTCCATCTGACCCAAGAATACCTTAGAAATGGCTAAATGGGGAAAAAATAAGAGAGGCAGCTGATGGATGCTTTGATAGAAAGATGGCTAGAGGTGAAAGATGATCCAAATAACTGAGACGCTGAAGGTGTTTTAATGGCCTCAGTTATCCAAGTGCTTTTTGGATGAGCTTGTGTCACTGGATAGTTTGCAAAATTAGTTTGACACCATCTGTGAGCAAAAAAAAAAAAAAAAAAAAAATACAAGACAATACAAAATCGAAACCAGTTTCCAAAAAACACACTCTTTTACTCTTTTCTAACTCGGTATTGAACCAAAAGTTTCCTATGTAATAAAAGCTGCTGAGATTTCCTGAATGCTAAAGAAAAATGCTTTGGTGCATTTCTTTTTCTTCTTTAGCCTCAGAAGAAAAGTGACATTTTTACATTGTGGCACTGGTGAAAGAACTTGTCCCATTTGTCAATCAGCAACAAGTTTGACAATCATTGAAAGTCATTTATGTTGGAAACTGCCAAACATTTTCTTACTCCAGCTCCAGTAAAAATGTGCTTCTTTTCAATGTGATTTCACTGGAAATTGAACATATGTGACATCACCTGACCCTAATGAGCATTTCTCACTATTACTTTTAATAGTACATCTGAGAGTTCATTTTGGGGCAGCCAGAGAATTTCTGACGTGATTGATCAAACATTTGCCAGACTATTTTTCACTTAATTAGAAAGAACTGTCATTTGCGGAGCTTTGTGCAAGTCGGCATCACTTATAATGCCTCACAGTTGAGAGTAAATCGAGTTCAATTCTTGTATTTTCCTAACCTTCTCATTTCTCCTTCATATCTCTCCTTGATGTCAGAAGGTTTTTCCGTCAAAACAACCCGCTACTCCATCAAGGTCACAGAAAAGTCGTGAGGAATCTTTCTACTTGCACCTTCTGTAAAGCCCATGAAACATTTGTCCATTACAACTGAATGAAATTGTATGAAATATTTAAACTCACACTCTAAACAACAGAAAATAAAACATTAAGGAACCTAAAGGGTACAGCCTGACACATTCTATATTTTAGACCAAAACCAACACCACATTATTTTATACCCTGTCTGACTCTCTGCTTCAAATGTGTTGGCTCCAGTTGGAGATGCAGATTACGCCTGTCAGGCCACAAGTTGAAAGTTTTTGCTGAAAAATCTTCCATGAGGGTGAATATATTATGTTTTGCTTTGAGGTAAAGCAGTTTTCTTATTTTTGCCACAGGTAAATGTGTATGTCTGAACAGCATTCTAATTTATGTCTGCACAGTAAGAGTCAGGATAAAAAATATGCCAATTCCACTACAGGAGAGACCTGATGTTCTCTGCAGTTAGGTTGGAAAAAAAAGCTTAAAAGCTTGTTGAGAAAATAAGTTGGAAAATATCTGAAATCGTCAAAAAACGGATATTGTTAATTGAGATTTTTGTTACTAATAAAAGAGCAATCTAAAATTCTAAAACCATAGCAAACATTTCATTTGTTGGGGCTATTTTCAGCTTTGGATTTGGTGCTTTACTGAGTATTTCTGGCATCCGGATGGTGTTGGTGGGTCTGACTGAAAATAAACTGCCTGCATCATAGTGAAGGAAATTGTCAGTCTGTGCAAAAGTGTAGCTCATTATTGCGGTATAATAGTTTTAGTGCACCAGTAGGGGCACATAGGAACAAAATATATCACATTTTGGCTGTGGGGACTTGATAATGAGATTAAATCATTGTTGGATTTTTCCTTTAAGTCCAGCTGGCACGTTTTATTTTCTGGGTGGAGAGCTGCGTCTGAGCAGGCAAAGTCCGCTACAGGTGGAAGGTGGCTGCACGCCTCTGCTCCGTCTACACTTCATCTGCACACGTTTGTGAGATCCGCAGCTCTCATGAGGACGTGTGCTGTTGTTGTGTGTGCATGCGCCTGCATGTGCCTTGTTATCGCAGTCAGGTGGATGGAGGAGCAGGGTGGAGGCGACTGTGCTGTGGATGTGGGGAGAATAGAACAACAGGGAGCTTCTTCAGTAACCGTAGCTGTTAATTAATCAAACACACACACATATACATATATATATATATATATACACGCGTAGGGATGAAGCAGCTATAGAAAAACACACACTCCACTCGGCCCAGTCTCCTTACAAGAGGCTTGAAGCCATTCTGCTTACCGTTGCCAGTCATGCCGACTCTCTGCTCGCTCTATTTGCAGAGCTGCCCCTCCCCTCTCTGATGCTATGATCTAACTGCAGCCTCCTCCCCCTTGGTGGACACACACTTACTCTCTACACTCACATGCCTGCACACCAGGCACACTGGCAGCGTGTGGGGCGTGTCTCTGCTGCTGGGTTGTGAGTATTAATGTGTATGGTGTTTTGATCAAGTGCCACCACACCAGCATGGACTTGTGGCCCCTTGTGTCAGAGCTGCCATGATGTGCAATCCCCGAGGAGAAGCTGTAGATCATCTGTTTGAGAAAAGCAGAGGAAAAGCACTGAAATGCACAAAAAGAAAACAGCCTCCTCTATTTCATTTTTGAAAAAAAATTTTTTGGTCCTTTCTCATCATTTGAATAAACATGCAGGCAAGGGGGACGTCTGCTAGGACAAAGGTGGGAGTGAATAATAATAATAATAATAATAATAATAATAATAATAATAATAATAATAATAAATGACAAAAAAACAAGCATAAAGTGGAAAAAAAACCCTAGCAGCAAAGGCCAGTTTCAGATCTTTACTGTCAAATTCTCAGAGTGGGTCAAAGTTCCTCCAGCAGCCAGAGACGCGTTCTGATTGGCTGCTGAAAGGTGAAATTAAAACCACGGTAAACTTTTGACCTCGCAGGAACAGGGGAGAGGAACGCCCATCGCTGTAACGAGAGCGAGCTTCCTCCTCCTCCTCCTCCTCAGCACCGCTCTCCCTGCAACCCACCCTCCTTTCGTCCTCCCCCTTTCCTCTCTCTACGCAACTCGCCCCTTCCTCCTCCTTTCGTTCTCTGTTAGTCTCCCTCTTGTTTTTGCTCTCTTTCAGTCCATCTCTCCTTTTCAAACCTCCCCCTCTATCTCCAGCTCTCCTTTGCTGTCTCTCTCTTTTTGCCCCCCCCATGAATCTGCTGCATATAGCCTGATGAGAGGGAGGGATGGAGCAGGAAAGAGCTGGGGGAAGGGTATAGAGAGGGAGGAGACAGCCGGAGAGGGGGGATGGGAGCAGGAGTCGGAGGTAGAGAAGCAGCAGAAGAAGAAGAAGAAGACAGTGTGAGAGGGGCAGGGGGAATGCATCCTGCTCCCCGTTACAGAAGAAGAAAATCTACAGAGGAGTGAATGTATAAATAGACATGTAACTGTGGCTCTGACTAAGATCTGCTGAGCAGCAGGGCGGGGAGAGCCCATTTTTACTGCTAATGGTTTCTCTCATTACACATCAAACGGCTGGGGGGTGTGTGTGTGTGCGCGAGTGTGTGTTTGTGTGCAGAGGGCCGATTTTAAGTGATTTCATGAGCCAACTAAAAGAGCAGCCCACTCTCCGGCTGCTTTGATGCCGCATGCGTGGACGCAGATGCACGGGCTCGCAGCTGCATCCAGTGATTAGCCATTTCGTAACAGCACAGCGTGGCGGTGGAGCAGCGTCTTGATTGTCGCCGCCGCCGCACTCGAGCAGACAATCGAGGTTTTCCAGAAGTTCCTGTGCAGCACACACGTGTGAAAACAGTCCGTCATCGCTGAGGCGGCGCAATCCAGAGCGCTGTCAGTTTTCAGATTTTAATGCGATTGAAGTAATCCTTTTTGGTTGGGATTAAAACTTGAGTTGAAGGGGTTACCAGTGAGGGAAAAGGTGTGAGTCGGTCGTCTAGGATGAGCGGAAGGCAGGAGAGGAAAAAAGCTGAGACATTTTTTTTTTTTTTTTTGCTTTCCTGCCAGTAGGAAAAAAAACGGTGAGCTAAGAGAGGAGGCTGTGGATGTTATTGAGTTAGCCAGACAGCCGGAGACAGGGAGGGAGGGAGAACAGTGGGAGCTGAGAGACTGACTCGATAGACGAGGGCTGCTCTGCCTGCTCCTGCGGCACAGTGGGCACCATATGGTCTTATAATATATGGAGCACACGTCAACTTTCTCCTGCCTCCCTAAATCTTCGCTCCTCTTTCCCTTTCTTCGCCGCCTTCACCCCCCCAACTCTCTCCCCTTCCTTTCCAAGTCTTACCAGCCAATTACTTCACCCAAGAGACAGCCCATTAGATAAAAAACACACAAACACGCACACACAGGCTCACCATGCATCCCATTAGGTGAGGAGCGCCCCACTGACACGCACCATCTTCAAGATAAGAGGCACCTCTAACAAACATTTGGCTCTCCGCACACAAACACACAGTCAGATAAGGGCCCCCATCCCCCTCTAATGGGAAGGAAGATTGATACCGACAGAAAAGAGAGATTTCTCAAGATGTCGCTCTGCCCCTGCTTAGCTCCTTCTGCTTTAAATATTTAAAGCAACCACGTTTTTTTTCCTTCTTTCCTCCCCTTCATTGTGTTATCACGGAATTGTTGATTTTCTTTGATGCCGGCGCAACTTTGCCGAGCACACAGAGCGGCGGCGGCGGCAGCCAAGGCGGCAAATGAGTGGATACCTGAGCGTGCAGTTGATGTGTGCTGACAGTGATGTGTATGGGAGTGAATACAAGTTGATTTGTGATTGGGGAGTGCAACGGAGGGGTTGCTTTCTCCCGCACGCCGTCGTCTGGTTTCAAGGTGTGTCGGCTGCTCTGTGACCGATTGTGTAATTGTTTGTGGGTGGCTATGCATGTTGCCATGCAGTTTCCCTGCCTCTCCGGCATGTGCTTTTGTCTGTGGGAGTGATGGATGGCAGGCAGGCAGCTAATGTGATTTAGATGCTCAACCAGGAGTGTGTGCAGTGCGTGTGTGCGTGCGCGTCCCATCCACGTGTGTGCAGCTGAATCTGCAGTGTGTGTTTGTGTATCTACCTCCCTTTTCCTCCACTCCTCTTTCACTCTCTCTCTCCTCTTCCTCCACCCCTCCCACCCGCTATCGTTTTTTTTTTTTTCCCCTTATGCTGTGCAGTTTTTGGACTCTGAGCAAATAAATAGCGGGAGGAGGGTGTTTACGTGGTGAATCTGCTCCCTCACTGTCGCCACGGAGAGCCGAGTGCGTGAGAAAGGATACGGGAGGAAGGTGGAGGTGCAGGAGAAGATGGTGTACTCTCACCAAGACCACACTGATGGGTTATTGTGAGCCAATTATGTCTCATTGCCGCTAAAGAAAGTCTCACAGCTCATTCACTCGCACGCACACTCCAACACATTCACTTGCATCTCTGGGACGGAGTATTCTTTATCGTGGCAACTTGGAAGAGCTCCAGTTTTCTCTGCATGTAATTACCTTGTGAGGAAAACACCGTTACAGTCACATACCGTTCTTTTACCCCAACTCCACCCTCATTTTTTTATTCTCTCAGCTCTTCCAACGTTCATTTATTGTATCCTGCTCTTGATCTTGCGCTACCTTTGTACACAAACCTACATTTAATACAAACATGTTCGACCGCTCGCACCTGACTTGAAGCGGGTTAATTCCTTTTTGTCACCATTTACACTATATCCAGGTCATCTGGTGTCCGCAAACAGCAGTGAAAGAACTCTGATCCTTTATTTGAGCAAAAGTGGCAATACGTCACTGTGAAAATACTCTCTTATAAATATAAGTACTGCACTTAAAATCTTCTTAAAGTAAGAGCACAGGTTGTTAGTGAAGTATGAGAAGTACACTGTAAAAAATGTTTGTAGAAAGAACAGAAAAATATACTTTAATAGCATAGATTTGTCCTGTTTTGTTAAATAAACTATTGTAATCAGGGAAAGAAGAATTAACTGACCTTACAACTGTAAAAAAAAAAAATAAAAAAAATTCAGTGTCCACAACAAAAATCTAGAAACCAAAGCTGACTAAGGTAAATAGCTAAATGACATCTGATTTTTTTTTTTTTAAATAATTGTTGTTTTTTTTCATAGTTTTTGAATGTAGCAGTAGTCCACAGTTTTTTTTAAACATAGTGTTTCTGGCTCCCTTGCTGCCAGATATTAACTTTTTTTTTTTTTTTTAAGAATTGTCTTGTACAGTGTACTGATTCTGCAAAAAGGGACATTTTTGTTTATTTATTTATTGGATTACTTCCACTGACTGATTATGATGTAAGCAAAATTTTGTGGTTGTGGCTGATTAATTCATGTGAAGCAGATTTTAACAACTCTATAGACTGTTCTAATCCATAACAATGTATCATTTAAGTAGCTTATCGTGTGTTTAAAAGACATTTACTAGCAAAGTAGCTAAATAATCTGTTAAATGTAGCAGAGTAAAGCAAAGTACCTCTGTTGTTAAAGTAGAATACTGAATTAAATGCACTCTATTACTTTCTATCATAGCACAAGTATGTGTCCTTGCTTGACAGAAAATGTAAGAACTGTACAACAAAGATCATTCTAAATGGGTTTCATCTTTAGGGTTTGTCACTGGAGATTCAGCAGTAATTCTGTAAATCAGCTGTAACAATGAAATAATGCCGTAGTTGTCATAGAAAGAGATATTTATTTCATAGTGAAGCAGGGCAGCATCCAGACTTGGGTTAGTCTGAGTTCAGGATTCCAAAATGGGTTCACACCGGCCTCAGACACAAGTTTATCCCAGGACACTGCTTCACAGTGAAAGATGTCTGTGCTGAGCTGCACATTAAAACTGTTGATACCACTACCAATTTTATGATCTGTCCTTTTGCCTGAAGTGTTTTAAGAGTGCATGAGTTTTACAGCTACTCTAAAATGCTCTTTAAAACCTTCTCAAAACAAGAAGACAGGATGATGAGATAATACCAGCTCCCTTTATTTTGGTTTTACGGGGTAAAATATTTGGATTATGTAAATGTCAAAAGTATGAATCTCAATCCTTTCCGATGAAAAGCCAAACATTATCTTATAGACCCATTTGTCTGTGGTGTCAGCCATGCAGGAAGTATTAATTGTAGCAGAGGCAGAGATGCCTATCTGATCACCAGCAGCAGCGTCAGGAGCCCAGAAAGCAAAACTGAGAGGAGAAGTCAGCGAGTGCAAGTTAGCACAGATGTAAACTGTCCGGTTTTCTTCCATTTACGCTGCGGCTGAATGCTGGAGACTCCAGTTGGGGCAAATTGCTCTGCAAATAGACAAAACACTGCTCAGAGATTATATATATATATATTTTTTTTAAATTGTAATTATTAGGGCTGTCAAAATGAACGCGGTAACACGGATTAATCCATCATCATGATTAATATGATTAAAAATTTTCACGCAATTAAGCCATCTGCAGCACAGAATCACTCAAAATCTCTGAAACGTCTCTGGCAACGCATTTCAGGCAGTTTGTTCAAGTAGAACCACCATCACGCATGCCGTCGCACATATGGGCAGTTGATCCGGTAGTGACAGAACCAAGCAACTCAAAATAGAAGACGCTGAACAGCACCTTGGTCCTGTCGGTGGGAAATTTGAATACAAAAAACCCCAAGACGGAACAGTCGACTGGTTTAATACTGTATTGTAATGTATTTCTGAAAAATGTTTCATTCTTATATTTAAGTCTTTATCAATGTTATATTGTTCAGTTTCTGTTGAACCTTTACTTATTGGATGACCAAACTGGCAACTGTGTGTCACAATAGTAAATTTCTTGCAATGGATGGAAACCAGAGGAGGATAGTTGCCATGGCAGCAGATTAACAATCAAGGGTGTGTTTGGAGAAGGAGGGGAGTGTCTTGTTGATAGACCCGTTCTGCTAATTAGAATGAATCCATACAACAATATCACTGAGAGGTCTAATTTTTTTCCCACCTCATTTTAAATTCTTTTCACAGTAGTTAACTGAAAGCAGGTGACAACTGTTTTTTTTCTTTGTCTACCCCATGAAGTCTGTAACCAGGTAATTTACGCTCTGTGATGACTAGAATGTTTTCAGGTATTTTACCCAAGCTGCAGTCATTCATCGCTCTTAGATATGACAGCCATGCCTCTTGGTTCATTGCTAATTAACTCACAGAAATGGTCCTCTGTGTTATGATAATGCACTGCCCCTGCATAATTGATGGCTTCCAATGAGGCGTTTTATTTCACCTTGTTCCGTGTTTGACTATGCAGCCATGTTCAACTGTTGTGTGTCAAACTCTAAATTACATATCCTCATAACACACATTTACAAAGTTGCGTGGAGTTTTCCTTCCAGTTCAGCTGAAGGTGACTAAATGAGGACACTGGAGTTTTCCTGTCTTTATCTTATCAGGGCTGTTTGTCGGCTGCAGACGCACAAGAATGCATCCATACTTTCATAAAGCGGCTCCTCTCTGCACACATGTGGAGCACATGGCTCAAAAGAAATAGCCGGAGCTGCTGTTAACAACAAGCACTGTTATGCTTGTCAGGCTTTGATTGAAATGCAAGATTACAGTTCTGCGACGCTTTTTAATGATCTCTGTCAACTCTGATTTACGGTGATACTGTGCAGCTCACGTTCTTGCAGGTAACTTAGATCTACACACAAACACAACGTCAGCTACTAAAACTGAGAGCAACTTGTGCACTTTTATTATAGGTTCATGTAATTTTGACAAAGAAAAATAAGCGATATAGTACTGTGTGACATATTAAAGGGAAAACTCTGACCTGATGAATGTGGAAACACAGATGCTTCCATTCAACACTAACGCTGCTCTGGTGACTTTTGGAGACTTCATGTTGATTTAATTTGTCAGCCATCTGTATATGTCAGCAGTAGCATGACAGCATAACCTAACACACGAAAATAAAGAAGAAAGTGAAGCTGAAGAACTCTGTGATGCAAAGCAGGGTGGTGTTTCCTCCTGCGAGTTCTTTATTTCCGTTTCTGGACACCTCAGAATATATTATAGCACTGACACATGGTCGCTAACTGAAAGGAAAAAAAAATGGAGCTGTTGCTGAATCTTACAACTAAATTTTTTAAGTTTGTAGTTACTTTAACTCCCATTCAAGTCACTTTTCACCCTTGATTGTGTGTCTTTTTCTAATCTAAAATTCTCATGAACACTTGCCACACAAGCACAAACATGTATGCCACATGCACATGCTTTAAGACACTTTTCATGTGTGTTAGTCCCAGTTCGCTTTTGGTTCAACATGCGTATCTTGACTTTTTCACTGGCTAGAGACTCACAGTAGAGCCTTTACGTCAGTGTATACATCTGCTCAAACATCAGTTTCATTATGAGACTTTCTCTAAGTTTCTGTCAAGAATGACAGTTCAAAGAGACACAATGTCTTTCCCACGCGCCACAACACACTTTAAATATTGTTGACGAAAGCACTTCTTGTTCTATATCAGCAAAGTTTTTTTTTTTTTTTTTTGCTACTCTTGAACCAGTTTTTCTGACTGAATGTCGGTTTCAGTTTAGGTACCGACTCCAAACCAGCCCATCAACTGTGTGTTGATAAAGCGATAACAATTTGAGCTAAATGCTAATTTCACCACGTGAACATGCTGACTGTGACAATGCTAACATGATTATGTTAATTAGCAAGGGGTTGTTTTCAGTCTTAGTTTAGCATATTAGTATTCTAACATTTGCCAATTAGCACAGAAAGCAGCTGAGGCTGATGGGAATGTCATTAGTTTTGAAAATATTTGCTCATAAACGAAAGCACTAAAGGTCTGACAATGCTGTGACAGTTTATCTTGAAAGGATCGAATATTAACAGATATTGACACACAATTTCAAGGAAACCTTCAAATAGTTATGTTAAAATTTTAGTCGGGACTAAAGAAGTTGCCTGACTAACACTGTTTAACTCCTACTGCTGTGCTAAATGTTGTAAACGAACATAGCAGCTCCAGTGTTAGCCGAACTGCACCTTTATTATTTCTGTATTTTTTGGAACTGACAGGGATAAAGAAGACTTTGGCAAACAAAACCAAAGACTCAGTTTTCTCAGTTGATGCTGTTCAGTCGCAGACAACTAAGTTCATCAGCAGAAATAACAGAAATAAAGCAGCTCAGGATTAGTGATGCGTGAGTGAAGTGATCCCCTGATTTTTTTCATCTTCAAACATGGTCTTACGGTATTTATACCCAGTAAATTCTAAGAGAAGAAAATTGCATTTTTTATTACACGGAGTGTCAGCCTGTACTCAAAACAGATGTTGCACCGTAAAGTCATTTTAAAGTGGCCTTGAGCTATTACAAGAACCTGATCCAATCATTTTTCTTTCATTCTTTTTACAGTTGTTTCTTTACAATAGTTTATCCGTCTTGTGAGTTCATTTAGCTGTCTAACAGCTGATTAATTATTAGTGTTAGGGTTAATTAAATGTTTAACGCTTCACACTGTAACACGGCACACTGAGCTGTGAGTTGGGTTTTCTCTACCTTCTTGGAAAGGATGACTCATGCAGACGCCTGTTTCTTTTTTTGAATATGTAAATGCATGTTTGAAGGCAGCCTACAGCAGACACACCCTGGATGGCTGGATGAGTTTTAGTTTTAGACCTGCTTGGCCTATTTCTGCCCTGAGCCAGATGCTTTTCCTCTGCTTTTCTTCATCCTCCACCCCCTCTTATCCCTCTGTGAAGTGTGAAGTTTGAAGCGGCGGGCTCTGTGCTATGATAGCAGTAATTGGTCTAAAGATGGAAAGTTCACTCTCACTTTGTCGCTGAACTAAGGAGCAATTTGTTTCCAGTGAGTGTTTCTGTTAGCGAGGCTAGTTAAGAACAATATAGCACCAAAGCGCCATTTAACAACAGTGAGAAAAGGGGTGTGGATGATGGGGACAGTGGAGAGACTGACACTTTTTGTTCGAGGTGAATAGCAGCGTTCGTTTTTAGCCGAGAATGGCTCCCCTCTTTGGTACCCCCTCGTCTGTGGAGGCGAGCTTTGGACTCAGAGTTTTTTATTAGCCTCTGTGGTCTGATTTGTTTAAGAGTAGGCAAGGTGCCAAGATGTGGCTTGGCTCGTATTTTGCTCCAGTGTGAGTGCCGGGTTTGTTGGAGGGGGACTGGGCGAAGCAAAACTAAAGTCACCCAGAGTACAACCCCACACACACACACACACACACACACACACACACACACACACACTTTCACACAATGTACTTTTATGCATCGCTGTTGTGTATGCTGACGAGTGCGCACAATTTCCTTCACAGCCATTACAGAAGATAGACACAGAGAGAAAAATCGTGTCATGAAAAAGTAAGATGGGTTGAAGTGAGGGAGGAGAATAAAGCTCAAAGAAACAACTCTGCCTGAATTTCCTCTGTCTCTATCAGGCGCCTGGAGATGTTTCGTAAAGATCCTTTTTGGCTGGACATGAATGTTTTTAAGGGTCTGCTAAAGACTCACCTGTGACTCAGTTTCCAAAAACAGATTCTCTAGCCTTAGATATCGAGAAATTTCTCAAAGTATATTTTACCTCTCCCCTTTACTTGTTACTAGTATCTGGCAATGGACAAAACATTCAGATAATGTTTCTTCATAGCCTTACCATTGATTTTGTAAAAATCAGACAACAATAAATTGACTCAGTATTTGTTTTTTCACATCTACACTAATACCATTCAAGCCTCCCATTTGCTCTGTGTAAACACAACTTGCAGTTCAGCCGAAAAGTAGCAGAATTTTTCCATGTGACTGTTGGCTGAGTCACTGATGGCTTCTTGTTTGTGCAGAAGAGTGCAGTATTTTTAGTTGTTTTTACAGAATCTGATTTGGCTTATTATTACCAAATTTTCAATGACATGTAGGATGAAGTGATTTTGATGAAATATCACGATCTTAAGCTGAGCTCTGATACATTTTTCTGACATAGCCACACGTGATTAGTTCAAAGACTGTCAGAAAGTTGAAAGTCAGATAATTGTTCCTGTTTTTATAGCTTGTTGCTCTTATAGTCTAATTTTTGCATTAGAAAAGATAGCATGTCTTTCAAGCTCGTGTATGTTATTTTTTATGGTTCAGAGAGTTAACTAGACACGCAGCACTGTAACCATCTGCTCAATCTAAAAGAGGGTGATTTAATGTAAATCTTTAAGTTTTAGGTATTTACAACTTCACTTAATTGCATATGTTTGGAGCTAAACTTAATCAGATTTGATAAGAGATTGGAAAGGATTGGGCTTCAGTAAGAAGATTTCATACTGGATTCAAACTCAGTAAAATGTTATTGAGCCTTAAGGCCTAGCGTTGCTGCATTAGGTTTTGATCATAGTTTTGTGCAAAGGCTGGCTTTAGCGCCGCAGGAAGATTTTTCTTAAGTCTTGCTTAACCTCTCTTAGTAAAGTTGTTTTTTTTTCACAACTGGCCAACTACATTTTTTTTACCCTACCTTTGTTGTTCTCTTTTTTGGAAAACCTTTGAGTTATGTTTCAGAAACTGGTATAAGCCCTGCATCAAAAAAATGACAAGCTCTGATTAGTTCAAATGAGGTTTATCCATTGACATGATGATGCTTTCATTGAATGCAGTTGGCTCTAGTGAAATTGTAATGCAGCGTCGTCCAAACACACTGCTATGAAGAAAATCTCGTAGCATGAATTTCAACGTCAGCTATTTACCTTGAGATCAAAGCATCAAAATGTGGAATTTTCTCTTCCATTGTTAGAATGTTTCTCCTGAATCTGAAGTTTGATGGTTAGTCAGAACCTTCTCTCCAGCACCCTGGAAGAAACATGCTTTTGGTGGGTGATGGACTCTTCCAGCGATGTCCTTTGGTCTCTGATCCTGTTTGAGATATTCATGGGGAGTGTCCCATCTGGGAACCTCATAGTCGGTTCTCCAGTTTGTCTTCAGATGACGTGGTTCTGTTGGTTTCATCAGACTGTGGCCTTGGTGAGCTCTGGGGTGGTTTGCAGCTGGGATGAGAGCCAGCATCTCCAAATCGGAGGCTGTGGTATTCTGGTGGAAACTGGTGGATTGCTCTCTCTGAGTTGGGGATTAGCTGCCGCCTTAAGTGGAGGAGTTTAAGTATCTCAGGATCTTGTTCACAAGTGAAGTGAAAATGGAGCATTAGATGGACCGACTGATTGGTGCAGCATCAGCAGTAATGTGGGTGCTGTACTGGAGCATCGTAGTGAAGAAGCAGCTGATTCAGAAGGCAAAGTTCTCAATTTACGGGTCAGTCTAAATTCCAAGCCTCACCTATGGTCATGAATGACCGAAAGGATGAAATCGCCAAATTGAGTTTCCTCTATAGGGTAGTTGGGCTCAGCCTTGGAGAAAGGGTGAGGAGCTTTGACATCCTGAGGGAGTAGAGTTGTTGCTCCTTCATGTCGAAAGAAACCAGCCAATTTGGTTTGGGCGTCTGATTAGGATGCCTCCTGGGAGACTTCTTTTGGAGGTTTTCCAGGCTTATTCAACTGGGAGGAGACCTCAGGGTCGACCCAGAACTAACTTAAGGGAACTACAAGTCTCATTTTGCCTGTGAACCTTTGGATCCCTCAGGAGAAGCTGAAAAACACTGCTGTGAGAGGCACATCTGGAAGACCCTGCTTAGCCTGAAAAACAATCCCGGCTAAGCAGAAGTAAATGGATGGATTTCAGAATGTAAGGACGTTTTTTTTCCTAAGCACCTATGTATCCTGATTCTAAAGGGGTCCAGGTATGGTCCTGTGCTGTTGCCAAAGTATGGATGGTGTTTTTGTTAGTATTTCTTGGATCTTAATAGGTCTGAGTAGTTTCTTCAAGATTTTTTTAAACTTTGGGTTTGGGCATGTTTTTCATGGGCCTGTTTAGAATATTGTCTGAGATTTAAAACCCCATCAGAAGCTCCATTATCCACAATAGATGTTTTTTTTTCGTTAACAGTCTGCTGGCCTCAGATCTACTTCACAAAGATCACACACTGACTGATTGGCCTCACAGAATCCAGATTGTAGTGGACTTTGTTGGCAAGAGGAAAATGTCTCTCGCACAGCAACGTGACTCTCAGTTTTCTTCCTGGTTCAGCTGAAGGTGACAGATGGAGACGTGTGTGCGGTTTTACCATCTTGAGCTTATCAGGGCTGTTTGTTGGCTGCGTGCAGTTTTATGGTCGTCACTAAAACACAAACTGAGAAAGTGTCTGTTATTTCATGTTGTCTTTCTGGTAAGTCTGGATTAAAAGAGAGACACAACACAATGGCTCAGTGACAGAGCAATAATCATACAGCACTGATGTGTACTGTATGTTGATTTTCAGTTTGAGGGCCACTAACATCAGCGGTGGAAAGTTTGATGTAGATCACTATTCATAGTCGCTGGAAACTTTTCTTTCTTCTTCTCAGCTGCCCAGAATTGGTTGATTAGCGTATTAGAGCTACTAATTCAACATAAGGTTGCATTTTTAAACTATTGTTTCAGGAATTTTTCTCTTTCAGTCAACATGTACTGCAGGTTTGACTGAATTTCTGACATTTTTCAAACATTATTAGCCATTTTAATAGAGATCTGACTGTCACTAGCTTTGAGTTTCAGTGCAACATAAGGCGACATATAGGAACAAAGAAGAGGTCCAGTAAACAATGATTCATCATCCGTGAGTTCTACAGTATTAGTGTAACACAGAAAGAGGAAGAAATCTCAAAAGTCACACCAAACTGACCGCTGAGTTAAATCAGCTTCTCTGACAGTCCCTTCTGCATACACGGCTTTGAAATGCAGATTTGTCGCGGAGATAGTATCTGTGCAGTAAATATCAGCTCCTCTCTGCTGCTCATGATATACTGCACAGTTCAAGTTGGTGAAGTTAACAGCCTCTGTATAAGCACAGTAAACCGTGAACTCTGGCTGCATCTTTATTGCATCTTTAAGCTGATTTTGCTTTAACAAGAGGAAGATGCCGCCGTGTAAGATATTAATTGTGTTGCTCAAATGCATTGATGAAAGACGAGCAAGCACGCATTCATACGGTACAAGGTTGAAGGCTTGTTTAGCTCTCTGGTGATGAGTAATTGAAGAGAGCGAGGAGATAAACAGACACGTGTTCAGAGGAGAGCGGACTGTAGAAAGGCCTCTGCGACTGCGAGCTTAAGATTTCTCCATTGACTCGGCATCTTAAGCTCATTCACACCGCTTTTATATTCAAGGCTTTACACCGGTATGAGCAGCGCCACATGCCGTTAACTACCATTTTATTCACTCCGGTTTTCATGGCTGTGTCAAAGTGAGTACAAAGAGCAGTAATGATCACACTGAAGGCCCTCTTGTCCCCGCTTGTGAACAGCACACTCTTTTTTCTTAACTTTTGCACAAAAAAATATAGTCAGTCTTTGTCATCACTGAGCTATAAATTCTCCCTACTTAAACAGTCATTCTCTGCCTCTATTTTTCTCCCCTTTCAATTAATAGGAAACACATCGGTTGAAGGAGGGTCTTTGTTGGTGTGTGAGAGTCCATACATCACCTAAACTAGAGCACCCACCCCTCCTCTTGCCTCGCAACACACACATATACACACCGACAGCCCCCATCTGCTCCCAATCACGGGTGCAGCCAGCGGTCAGGTCGCTGACAGTGAGCAGCATACAGACATGTGCTAACACACATGTAAGGATACACAACACAGGCAACGCTAGGCATGAGATCAGCCCAACAAACACACGCTTTCATTCACGCCGAACTAGTTGTAAACATGCCCTCTGACGCTACGCTCTCAGCATCCACTTCATAAAAACGAAAGTAAACCTACTTCCCATCTCACACACACACACACACACACACACACACACACACACACACACACACACACACACACACACGCACATACATCGAGGCACAGTGACAGATGAACATGAGACATCCTGGTGGCGAGCTTCACTGATGACAGGGTGTCATGGAAACGCCCTGCATTCTCCATGGTTACGCACTGTTTACCCCTACGGGATACTCTCTTGTGATTGTTCAGACAGAACGCTTGAGCTTCTGCAACAATTCAGAGTGGGCAAAACACACACACACACACACACACACGCATACACACACACACACACACACACACACACACACACATTGTTTCTTATCAGGATCTAAATGGACACAAATTAGCCTATTATGTGCTTTTGGGATTAGAGCGGTGATTTAGCCTAATAGTCTGTTTTTGCAGTCTTGCGCTGAGTCCGTACAGCACAGGAGATATTTGCCAATAAAGGCTTGACGTTTAAATCCACTCGTATGGATCTGCTGCACTCGTTTAGTGGAAGAGATGTGGAAGCACTTTCTTTTACCTTTTATAGTTAGAGCGGAATTGTGGATCACATGCTGGCGTCACTTTCAGGTTTCAACCATTTGGCTTCCTGTAAAACTTGTGTCTCAACATCCCTTTTTTGTGTGTGTGTGTGTTTTTGGTTTGGCTGTGGGAGTGGTCTGTGTGTTAATGCAAATACACAGGAGCTGCAGTGTGTTTGCTCTGTACGCGTGCACCCGTAATGAAGACAAAAGCTTATAGCAAGGCTCAGGATCCCTCATTAAGCTGTTAATGCTGCTTCCTGTGCATGTGTCTTCAGGCTGCTGATTAATAATGCTGCTTGTTGTTCATTAATATAATGAACGTGCACTGTTGAGGATGATTGCTAAACTTTTTTTTGGTGTGTGTTTTTTTTTCTCTGCCTCTAGATTCCATTGACCAGCCCACATCGGACCACACCCCCAGAGAGAGGGGAGGGGGCATCAGATCGTCCATCGTCTTGGCGCCGTCGCAAGGTGGGCTAACATCCCGTATGGTTGGCATGGTAACGGCCTGCTGGGTTTAGGTTGAGCGGTTTGTAGGAGACAGTTTCTTGTTGTTGCCACACTCTTGCAACATCCTCCTGACCTGAGCACTGAAATGCGGAGAATACTGTGTGTTTTCTGAAGCAAATGTTTTATGGAGGTGTTGGTTTTTTTTTTTGTGTTTGAGGTTTGGATCTTGGAAGGTAGAATAGTTTTGAAAAAAGACTGGTGGTGATGGTGGTGGTGATGAGGGAAGCAAAGACGATTGGGAGGACGATTTTCAGGCAGATGACAAAATGAAGAGTGCGAAGACAGCAGAGAGACAGGAGGAGAAATCAAATTATTCTTTGTGCTCTACCTGCCACAGAGGCTGAAAGAGAGCATTAATCTTTTACCTCTGTCTGCAGGTGACGACAACAACACACACATATACACACTCCCACATGAGCGCACCCAGACTTAACCAAACCACATTCTCTCTTTCGTTCACGTGCATTCTCACATACGTGCTTCTGCAAACGTGCTGGCTTTGCACAGATAGTAGGAGTGACTGGGTGAGAGAAGGAGGAAGAGGGAGAGTCCAGTTGTTCATGGGGAGGGAGATACTGGTCCTGAACAGGAGGTAAACCTCAGAGCTTGAAGATGAGGAGGGGCAGGTGGTTGTAGGATTCTTCCACAATAAGTTCACAGTAAGAAAGTACTTGTGAGGTGAGTGGCAGTTGGGGTGCTTTGAATCATCAGTCCAAGAGTTACATTTGATTTATTATAAAGTTCAGTTAATGATGACCTGAATCTACATTCAAAACTGACACAATATAAACCTAAAGCAGTTTATCCAGAAAACCCTCCTGTTTCTTTGCAATATTTTGGATTCATATCATTTATTTAATACTTCAAGACACTATTGGTCACATACTCATACAGTATAACCAGTGAAATGCAAAGTGACTGTTCCTCAAGACTGTGCAATAATAATAAGACATAAAAGATTTAAAAAACATATATATATAAAGAAATATATAAATATATATATATATATATATATATATATATATATATATATATATATAAAAAACATATATATATAAAGAAACACATAAATAATGAACAGGTAGAGACTGTGCTGTAATTTTAATGGTATTTTGATATTGTACTTTTAGATCCCTGAATGACTTGATCAAAGATGCAACCTCAGCTATGTTGTTGCATTCAAGGTCAATAAAACTCTCTGAAATCTTAACAACCAGTGGTATTATTTAAAGAAAACGCTGCAATAGGAAGCTGGGAAAACTTTGCTAAACTTACGTCTGAGTTAGACAAAGTTCAAATCCACAAATCTGAACTCGCATCTGATCAGGCATCGATCTGGAGCCATGTTTTTTAGGATAGACTGGTGGTTCATAGTGACAGCAGCTGCAGCTGTCGTCCTGTCACCAGTGTGGGTTTACATGGCCAGACCGGGCCGTGTGCCTCTATTTTGCCAACAGAGATTTATGAAAGCGCGGTGGGCAGGAGGGGGAGGCTGTTTGCAACATCCAGCCCCTCTAACTCTGTCACCTTCCCTCTCCCTCCCTGCTCTCCCTTCCTGTCTGCTCCTCCCTCTCACCGCTAACAACAGTCCTCACACTGCCCAAACCTCTTGCCTTCATGGTCTTATCACCCCCAATAAAGGAAGGATGGAAAAACATCCATAGAAAGTTTATTGGCAACCAGCATTTGAATGATGGTGAATAACTATATTCAACCCAACACTATTTTAGACACATTTCTAGCTTCTAAATAGATTTTTCTGTCTCAACCTTGATGCTCTCTTGTGCACAGCAACCTCTAAAAGTTTCACCTGGACCCTGAATTTAAGCTTTAACATTGACTGAATCCTGTCAGGGGGAATCCCAAGACGTTCAGACAGGAATTATTATGCACAGAAATGAAGTACAAGGCAGATTAACATCGATCAAGGCTGTATTTGTTGTTGCTCATTTTTTCCTGTTCGCTCAGCGTCTGGAACCCAGTAACTCTTTCCGACTCATTCTTGTTTGTTGCTTTGTTTTTTCCCCTCCACTGTGACTCATACTGTCGTGGGAGGTCTGTCGTCTCTCCGCTTTGTTTTCCGTCTCCCCCAAACCTGAATTTTTTGCTTTTGTTCTTTTTTTTTTTTAAATTCTGCTCATGTAGTGTTCATGTGTGGAACTCACCAGTGATACTGAAGTGGTCCACATCGTATTGCACACATTTTTATTGTTTACGCTGAAACACAACAAAAACATACTTATTTCCGGAATTTGGCTCCTCAGTGCAAAAACCATGAAGACTTCAAGAATTAAGTGGCTATGTTAACCGTATCCACACAAAACTCTCTTCTTCATCCCAAATACTTAAAGCTGAATTTCAGAAAACAAATATCTGATTGGTATCCATGAAATACATTTCCTAAGGTCCAGAATGGCAGCAGGCATGTAAAGTTTCCCAATGCTGCTCCAGCTTTGGTTGAGAGTTTTCAGCTCTGTGAAACACAGATAGAAAGTTCACATGCATCCAATTTATACAAACTGTGACAACTGTGTTCCTCTGGGTGTTATCAGTAGAGGAGCTAAAATAAAACATTTATCACGGGCGTACCAGAAGACCAACATTCATTCAAACCCCATTGCATCTCTTATGGTGTGTCCACAGTGAGGACGCTTCATCCTGTGGAGAGCATGATTGTGGTCACTGTCAGGAAATCTGTCTATTTCAGACATGCACCTCATAAAATTAATTTGATTGCAGCTTTAAATCTTGGTCTCCTGTGTGGAATAACCTCACTTTCTCAGTCTTATTAGGTCGGGTGCAACTCAGATTTAAATGCCGGGAGATAAGTGTAAAGGCTGAAGCACGAAAAAGTGAAAAGGTTCACAGATAGAAATTAAAGACACGTCTTGTTTGCCTTTTTAAGATCACCGAAATAAATGTATCACCTCCTCACCTAAAAGAAAATTAAATTAGCTTCATAAATCATGTAATACTGTGAATTAGAAGTTGTGGAAGAGATTCATATCATGATGGATTAATCTATGAAAATGGTTTTTACCTCTTGCAATGTGGGACAAAATAGGTAAAAGGGGGAAAAAATAGTCACACAGTGATAATAGCCAGTGTTGACACAGAAACTATGACTAAACAGGAAGAAACTTGGACTTTGGGACACATATTATGACATGTGACCCAATTATGACATTGACTTAAGTTTGACGGCTGATGAAAGCGAGTTTGATTGGTTGATGTTTGCAGTCCAGAGAAAAAATTGTTCAGTGTGGTGTTAATTTCTCTGCCCATCATAGTTAAGATTATTTAGAATGATTGTGATATATACTGTACAACATTTGCCATGTTTCTGTGGCATATTCCACAGCGTAAATTGAAGTATTGCATCAGAAACGGTAGCTGGTAGTAACAAAATCAGGAAAACTTCTTGACTTTCACAGTACACTTTCTACAGTCACCTGAGGTGGTTTTTTACTTTTACGAAAAAGAGTTAAGAGGCATGAGATGGAGATGCTTTTTCTGAAAAGTTCTGACATAGTAAACAACTCAAATGATTGACTGGTTGTTTCCGCTTCTTTTGCTGTCTTCATTTCTGGACAACATGAAACATGACCAATACCAGCTGACATGACAGAATTATTACAACTTTGCCTAACTGAATACAATTCCTGAAGACTTCACACCAGATTTTCTTGGAGTTATCTTTCTCTTCTTCTTCTTCTTCAAGGTTATTTGGCAGTTGGTATACAGCAGTGTTTTATTTCTGTCTTCTTTTCTCTTTCTGCTCTCTTTATTACGGCCTTATGGATCGTTTGTACACCACCACCTTCTGATGACCCTGCGCATCCTAGTTTATTTGCTCCAAAACAATTAATGAATAGAAACCTAATTTTATTTGGTAAGTTATCCTCAAATTTTCTTGATGTTTGTATGGAAAATCAGCTGCCAGCAAGAGAAATAAGGATTTTTTTAGTAAGAAATAGCAAAAAAAAAAATTGAGTCAATGTTCAGTGAGCCTGAAAAAGTATTACATCAGTTAATAGAACTGCTGAGCACCTATGTAAAGATTATGGAGTTTTCTCTCCTCTTGATATGTTTGGAGTTTACGTTCCACTATGTTATCCACATTTTTCCATCTTCGCTGTATGGATTGTAGTATAAAAGAACAAGGTTTCTTGCTGAATAATCTTCATTTCTGCTCTTTAAACATGAGAATGTACAGCAGCAGGTTCTCACGGGATTTCAGTTGCCTAGCAATGTCACTGAGGTCATAACCTACCCATCGGTCAGTGTGCTTCTTCTGACTGCTAAGACTAAATAATCTGTGCAGTTCCTCAGGACTGTCCAACGTTTGGGAGGATATTTTAACAGCACATCTGTGTGTGAATCACATCTCTTCCTACCCAGCTCGCCATCGGACGTCTGTCCTGTAGCATGTGAACTTTACTGGGGCTGGATTGCACGCTTCTAGTTTACGAGGTGACCTGCTTCCTCTGGTTTTGCCATAAAGCCATAAAGTCTGTGGTTCCTGGTGAGCCGTGCTCCCACTGGGCTCTTGGCTCCAGGGTCACTGGCAGGCTACCGTCCTGTAGCAGAACTCAGAGTTTAGCTTCACCACAGCAGTGTTGACCCGAGTGACCCTCCCGTTGCACCCATCTAATGACCTGGAAAATATGTGGGTCAACTGTCAGCGTGAAGGCGGTGACCCCTTGAAATCACTCAGGTCAAGATCAGGGTAGAGAACCAGGTCAAGCTTAGTATCAGAGTTCAGAGCAGCTTACCTGCATGGACGCTTTCACCTGTGACTGTCAGTGCAACAGAGGACTCTCTCATGACGGCTCAGCCAGCTGGGAGCTAAATTTTTCTCCCTGCTCCTATTTGTGTTTCTGCTGCTTAGTAACCCTCCTGATTAACAGCTTCCCCCAATTGCCTTTGGCTGTGATTAATGCCTGTGAGAAATTTTAAACTATATGACTTAGTCTGTAGACTGAAATGAACTTATGGCCTAGGGAAGATGCTTTTCTTCTTGTGTCATGAATAAAGCCCCTTTTCACTTAATTCAGCTCTGTTTTTACATCTCTTTAAGTTCTTTGCCATCATGCTAGATGCGCTCCTGAATACTTATTCCAAAAAATGTGCATGATAATGAAAGTGTTTCTGTTATGTAGTAGGAGGGAGAAAGATTATCAAAAGAGCAGCTGTAATGGCGAGATTCGTGCTGTCCATTCACATCGGTAGGTGACAACCACCCCCAAACTAGGCCTGAAAAGCCAGTCGCTATGCTCACCCACTCTTCCAACACACTGATAAAGTTTGCAGATACTACGTTGGTAGGCTTAATCAGGGACAACAAAAAGACCTGGTCCAGGCAGGAGGTCCAACATCTGGTAGGGTGGTGTGCAGACAATGACCTGGTCTTCAACACCACCAAAACAAAGGACGTCCTCATAGACTTCAGGAGGACCAGGAGAGTCATACAGTCCCCACTCTATATCTGTGGAGAAGAAGTAGAGAGAGTGGACTCAATTCCTTGGCATTCACTTTATCAAGGATCTGAAATGGACACTAAGCACCTCCAACCTGGTGAAAAAAGCCCAGCTCATTTCACTGTTACACTTTTTTAAATACTTGTTTTTGTTTTTTAATATTTGTTTTTATAAAGCTGTCCGTTGTTTCTTATACTGTTGTTTTTGCCAACGAAGCTTCATTGTAGAAATGCAATGACAGTAAATATACTTGATCCTTGAACATAGTCCATGCTTGGTTGTTTCATGACGTCCAATCTGTTGTAAAGATGCTGTGTTGGAACAACCAATACTTATTCCTCTATGTTTGAAAATAATTGATAGAATTTAATAAAATATGACATCCTGTGCTAATATTTTTCTTAAGTATTTTTCTTAGATTCGTGCGTTCTGTTTCCCAACTCTGTCCAACATTTCTGTTTTCATCATCAATTTTGATACACTAACTTGTCAGAGGTTTTTTCAATTTCCAGTGTTTCTTCTCGTGTCTTCTTAATGCTCTGATTCAAAATGACCCAGTAGCTTACTGTCTGCTTTCTGCTCCATGCACTCTCCCATCTCCAGCATCTCGCTCTCTCCTTTAAATTGGCATCTTAATGCCCGTCTCTCCACTCCCTCTTGCTGCCCTCAATAACACCATCACCCTCTTCCATTTCCCTCTTTACGCGTCTCATTCCCACTGCCCCCTGCTGCTGTATTGTACCCACCGCAGCCCTGCTGCCTCTCTGCCACCAGGCCCCACTGCCTGTAGCGTGTAATTGACTTTCTCCCTGCACTGGAAAAGCGGGCGGCCCGCGCCAGGCTGGAGGTGACCCATTTCCCTGGGGCATTCAGCAACCTCCTAATCAACCATTCTCTGGGGCCGCCTCATTCACTCCGCAATTAGAGCAACTCCCCCTTTGAGAACTCCATCAATAGGCTGGCAGGCAGGCGGTGGGCTCGATCAGCGTAGGAGCAAAGACAGAGTTTCACTCAAACACTTTGCTTTGGCTCTTAGAGTTCTGAACCCTCCGACTTTGTACCTTCCCTCTCTCTCCTTTTTACTTCCACTGCTCCTCATCTCCCTTGTGGTAGGTTTCATCAGACAACAGCAAGTGGGGGTTTTGTCTAACGAAGAGCCACAGACAGGGAGGCAGGTAGACGGGCATGCAGGGAGGCAGACTGGAGGATAGACAAGAAGGGATGCAGGTAGGCAAGCAGACAAAGGCACTGAGACAGACAGACAGTCAGTTGGGAGGGACTCAAGGGAGAGATTAAAAGAGAAATTTGAAAGAAACTCAAAGAGGGAGGGATTGAGCAGGAGTATGTGCACGATTTCAGAGTATCTCTTGCTTTTAGAAGAAGACTCATGAGTATTCCCCGATGGTGTCTTGCAAGAGAATACACTTGTGTTTCACCTGGTCTTAAAGACATGCATGAAAGACGCCCTCATATTGATTCTGCCTCAATAAAAAGGTGCGTTCTCTGCTTGTTTCAGTTGCATATGATCTTGTTGCGTGTCAAGAAGATTATTGCTTCGTCTACCCAAAACCATGGACATCCCTGGAAAAATTTGGAATCTCATTTCAGAAGAAGGAGCCTGAAATGATGGTGCATGATGATTAAATAACAGGCCGGCATCTCTCCCCTGCCGTTGGCCTGATTTGCTATGCAGGAGCGGCGGTGCTCTGGTCAGAGGATAACCATGTAATCAATGGAATGAAAAAGCTGCTCTGGCTGTGAAGGTTAAGAGGGGTACTGGAGGCTTTCAGCCCACACTGTGTGCCACACATGCATTCAAAACCCACTCCAGACAGTCTGAATGTTACATCTCCTCCTCTAATTCCTCCTCCTTTCACCTGTTCGCCTTCCCTCCCGTCTTTCATTGACATGCCTTTATCTCTCTTTCTCTCAGCTCGCTCCCTCCTACTGCCTCCGCCTCTTTTTGCTCTGATTCCCCCCCTCGGTATTTTTTTTTCTTCCTCTGCATTTTCTCTGTATATCCTCTGTCTCCCACTATATTTGTGCTCTCTCTCCCCTTCATTTACTTTCTTCCCTTTCCTCCCTCCCTCCTACCTTCCCCAGTGTCAACTGCTGTCACTGTGGCAAAGAAAGTGACCAATCAGAGCTCACTTCACAGCACCGACTTCTCCCTCCCTCCCTCACTTATTTCTTTCATTCCTTCCCTCTATTCCCTGCTCTTCCTCCTCCTCCTCCTCCTCCTCTCGTCCCATCTGCCTCTCTTCCCTACAACCTTTATCGGCTCACTTCCTGGAGACGAAATGTGATGCATTATGGGAGACAGACGGCTGTCTAACAGGGTTAGTTGTGCAGCGTGGCTTATCATCAGAGACACTGCTAATCCTGTATGTGTGTGTGTGTGTGTGTGTGTGTGTGTGTGTGTGTGTGTGTGTGTGTGTGTGTGTGTGTGTGTGTGTGTGTGTGTGTGTGTGTGCGTGTGTGTGTACCACATGAGCTGATGAACTCATACATGCACAGGCTCACACACACACACACACACACAAATAAACACAACCTCACATGCTTACTCTCATATTCTCCAAACAGGAGAAGGAGGAGGCGGCCGACGAGACATGTTTATGTTCGTCAGTCTCTGCCAGGAGAATACAATTTGCATGATATAAGCATATTTTACTCTGCTGTGTACTGTTTAGCGCTGGATCCACTTTACAACCTGCCTGTGTTTTAGTTATTTTCGCTGAGTTCAAAAGGATGATTCCCACGTCTTCTTCCCTTCACAATTACCTATATAATAAGGGCTAAAAGGCTAAGAGGGACTATATAATCCCTTCTCTGCCTGCATTAAAGTCTTATTTACAACTCTGTGTTTGCGTGTGCTCCTTTTCCTCGCAGGTGCTGATATGTGTACACGATGAGCGGATTGGGGGAGAACTCCATGGAGCCTCTGAGCTCAGAAAACCGGAAACGCAAGCTCTCCACTTGCGACACGCCTGGTCTGGGGTGAGTGTGTGCGTGTGTGTGTGTGTGTGTGTGTGTGTGTGTGTGTGTGTGTGTGTGTGTGTGTGTGTGTGTGTGTGTGTGTGTGTGTGTGTGTGTGTGTGTGTGTGTGTGTGTGTGTGTGTGTGTGAGATCAGCAAACAAGGAGGGAAAGTGGGCTACTGGGTCAGTGGTTTCTTGAGTCCGGGCCACGCAGCTAGTTTGTTGATGTCTGCTGTGATGAGGAAGAGCTAAAACTGTGTGGAAAAATGTAAGAAGATTTCTATTTCTGCACTGAATTTCATCATTTGAAAACAGAATATTTCTCCTTATTCCTTCTGTTTTCTACTCTACTGGTTAAAAAATTGCAAAAAAGTAGTTGTTTTCTTACCTTTATTTCAGGTAGAAGTATCATGGTGCTTATGATTTGCTTTTCAAGATAAATAAAATGACCTGACAGTGTCAAAAAACATGACATGCACACTTTTAAAAAATGAATGCCAAATTCCACCAGCCTTGTATCAGCGTTTAATTATCTGTCCCTGCATTTACTTTCTATGCCTCTGATGCAGCGGTCAAATAAAGGACTGTATGATCTTCTCATCTAATTCTTGTGAAGGAAGGTGACAGTACTGAGAGCTTTTTAACGCAACGTCCAGTTAACACTATCAGCAAATGACTCGAGGCTGCAGCTCTGGATAAAATCGTTGTTCTCAACCTGCAGCCAAACTCACCGATGACACTTGGTTTGCTGCACGTTGTGCTCAGAAGTATGCAACTTTCCATCTATCTGCATAGCTTTAAGATAAATAAACAACAATGTGAGAGAAGTGGAGTATTGTTAGAGACAACATAGTAGTGTGGTGGTTAGCTAATTTCAGATCAACTAGCAGCCTGTCAGGAGTCTGCCTCGTCCAGAGTCAGCAAGGAGTGGCTGCAGTTCCTCTGCATCCCTCCACAAGATAAAGCAGGTACAGGGGATGGATGGATGGATGGAAAAATGTTTGAAGTGATGTTAGCTTAGCTTTAATCTTTGCACGTTGCCCCCTGTAGGTGTGAGAGGAAGCGGCGAGAGCAGGAGAGCAAATACATTGAAGAGCTGGCGGAGCTGATCTCTGCCAACCTGAGCGACATCGACAGCTTCAACGTCAAACCAGACAAATGTGCCATACTCAAAGAGACGGTGCGCCAGATCCGCCAGATCAAAGAGCAGGGTGAGTGGTGGACACAGTTGTGTGAAACGTTGAAGGCTGCTGAGGGCTGGAACCGGACAGGTGCACTGCAAGTTAGGTGGACTGTTGAAAAGTGTGTGTAGGAAACACTGGGAAAGGTGTTGCGGAGAGAGAGAAGCAGTGGAGACAGCTGGGGGTTAGAACGCACACGTACCTCCTCAGAGCCCAGGTGCAAGGACAAATCAGTCACTCATCTCCCACAAATTTCACAGCTTTAACTGTTTATGTATGGGTCGAAACATCAATGCTCCGTGAACCTGTCATTCTTGTGTATGTGTGTGTATTATGGCCATGCACAGCTGGCCTCGCTGGGGGCTGTTTAATTGGACGTTTGCAGGTAATCACATGCCCATCCATTCTGCTGAACTGCCAAATTATTAGTTCAGTTACATCTGCTGTTGTCACAGTTCTGTCTCCATTATGCTGCGGTCATTTCTGCAGCAAACAATTTAGAAAGCTGCAGGCTGAGACGTTTGCTTTGCAGATATATGTACCATCAGGGACGCATGCTGACGAATTTTAACTCCTGGATTCAGACGTGTGTCAGTTTGAATTTTTCCATTCGAGATGAATTTCTGGAGATCAGAGGGGAGAGCCGGTGGTGAATTTTGTTCTTTCTTGTTTCTGCTCAGCTCAGTCAGTGTCTGCCACCTCGACAGGAAGGGGAAGAGGCTACAGCTGGCCCTGACTGGCTGCTGACAGGTTACCATAGTTACAGGAAGTGAAGACAGAAATGACACGGGCGTTTAGACTCGTCTCTCGCTTTCTACCTGTTCCTCTTCTCCTCTTCTCACTTTCAGTTGCTCTTCTTGCCAGTCTTCATTTTGCTCTTTTCTCCATCACTCTGTCCTGTTTTTCTTCTGACTGGGATTTAATATTCTCTGCTCTTGCGTCTTCCTCCTCTTTGGCTTCTCTGTCCCCCCCCCCTCATGTCTCATCTGTATTGCAGCACAATGAGTTGCAACATCTTTAGGTTTGCTCCCAGCATCTTAAGATATTGAATGAACTGATTGAGTGCAGCCTCTCTCTTTCTGTCTCGTTCCTCTCCCTCTTTCGTTCGGTCCTTCTCCACCTAACTTTACAGTGCCTGTCTGTAGGCAGCAATGGCTTTTTTCTTTCTTTGTGTGGGTATCTGTGCCCCTTGGGAGCTAATCAAATAGAATGATTCCTGTAGCCAAGCAGCCCCCGCCTCTTTCTCAGACCAAGCCCTGTATTAATACAACCCAAACATTATCGCGGGTATCGTCTCCATCCACATCCCAGCGTCTCAGCCCTGGACCTCCCCGTCTCCCTCTTTCTCTCCGTCTTCCTTTTTCCCTCTCCCAGCCTCAGCCCCTCCATTAATTCAGGTGTCTCAGCTCCTGCCTCTGCACCATTACAGCTTCCAGAGCCTCTCTAGCTCTCTCCTGCCTCTCTCTCTCTCAGCCCCAGCCTACCAGACAGTCCCTCAGTCTGACACTGAATATAAAGCATGAGGACGGCAGCTACCTGCTCCACATGCACCCAGCCCTCTACTCCTCCTGACGGGCTCCTCAGAGAAACCTGCCTCCGTCCATCTCCCTCCTCACCTGTAGTTTTAAATCCCCCCCACACCTCCCTAAAAAAAAGTGAAGATTGAGAAACGCTGCCCCCTGCTGGTGCAGCTAGAGTAGTGAATGACTGGCAGCTTCCTCGAGTTTCAGGTATCGTGGCTCTCACCTTGTGTTTCTCCTTTGCTCTTTTTGTTGCTTCTTTTGCAGGCAGCTGGGCTTCAAGAGGCTGTTTGTGATGTTTTTCGTTGCTCATTCTTCTCTTTACCTTCCCCTGCCTCTCCCACAGGAAAAGCTTCATCCAACGATGACGATGTTCAGAAGTCAGACGTGTCCTCAACTGGTCAAGGGGTCATTGACAAGGACCACCTGGGGCCGCTGCTGCTGCAGGTGAGTCCAGCTCTCCTCCCCTGTCAATCATGCCATGTTTATTCGGGTTTTGATTGGCTAGCTGGCAGGTGGTGACTTCTTCTCTCTGTGCTGCCAGGCTCTGGACGGTTTCCTGTTTGTGGTGAACCGGGAGGGCAGCATCGTGTTTGTGTCGGACAACGTGACGCAGTACCTGCAGTACAAACAGGAGGAGCTCATCAACACCAGCGTGTACAACATTCTCCATGAGGACGACAGGGAGGAGTTTCACAAGAACCTGCCCAAGACCAACAGTGAGAAACACTGACACACACACACACACACACACACACACACACACACACACATGAAAACACTCACGGGGGAAGCTGCACGTCTGCTCAGAAGGAAACCCTACTTGACATCTTCCACGGGGCCGAGGTATAGAGCAAACTTTGAGAGGTTACAACACCTCTGTGCACACGTCAACGTAAACTCACTGAGTTATTTATTCATGCTCCTCTGGTCTTTACTCCATCTCTTGTTATAATGAGGAGCTCCTGGGAAGAAAGTTCATGTGCATGAGAACTATTCAGAAACACACACACACAGACACACACACCTGACAAAACACACGTGTGCACAGGAGCACCCACCCACTCGGTGCTAAGCAGGCAGAGCGTAGCGCAGCTGTCAGTCACACTCAGTGGTCCAGACAGTGTAAAACAGGCCCAGGCTCCATTCAGATCCCATGGCAGCCATCTGGAAACTACGTACTGCTGAATAATGCACCTCCACACTTTCCTCTACTTAATTCACTATGTGTTTGCATGTGCAAATGTGTGACTTGCTGTCAGTTATGGAGGAAGTATTCAGACCTAAGTCAAAATACTAATAACACTCTTAAGTCTGAGAAATATGCTTTTCAAATTAGAAGTCCTGCATTAAATATCTTCATATTTCTGCTTAAATACACATATGTGAGTCTAATCGGAAAAATGTCTGTAGCGAAAAATGACTCCAGTGGTTTGCCGATCATTAGATTCTTATGAATTATTGCGTAAGCAGCATTTTACTCTTGTAGTTCGTTGTGGTGGGGGCTACAATTATTTTATATAGACCTACGACTAATAATTTTCATTATGTATTCATGCTTGATACATTTTCAATTGACTTGATTGCTTATTCTGTTAAAACAAATCTGAAAATAATAAGAACTGCCCATTGTGATTAACTAAAGAGGCACTTTAACATACAGCAGTGGTTCAAACCTCAAAATTATTAAAAAACACATTTCAATAATTTTAATGAAAATCTGCACATTTAAGAGGCTTCCTGTAAGACATATTTTTGCATAAACATGGTTGAAATTATTTGTTCTTCAGTGCAGTTCTTGAGTAGATGTACTTTACTCAAGGACTATGGCAGCAATGTGTTTTTTTGGATGCTGTGTGTGCGTAAGCCCATGATTATGTGCACAGAGCACTATTTATAAAGCTGATTAATTATGGATATGTGTGCTCGACTGAACCTGCTAGTCGATTAACTCGGCAGTAATGTTACTGAGCGGCGACGTCTCTGACATGTCATTGACACGTTCTCTCACTTATTCCTCCTCTTCCCCTGCACGCTCCTTTATTCATTCACTCTCTTTTAAGCCTCATCTTTATCTACTTTTCCTCTGAGCGTCCCTCGTGCCTCTCTCAACTCACTCCTTCTCCGCCTCATTCATACTTAATATGGCTGCCTGCGAAGAGGAATATTGTGGTTGTCTGTTCCTCAACCTGCCTCTCTCGTCGCTCTCCCACCCCTCATTGTGTCTTGCTCTGCTGCTCTGCCCCTTCATTATCTTTTGGGCCCATGAATGAAATGCGCTCTCGCTGCACATTCCTGTGGGATGACCGCTGACCATGCCAGCTACAGTTAAATACACACACAGAAACACACGCATACAACAAAAACAGACGCACACGCGCTCGTGCGCAGAGCATGAAGTGAGCTTTTGTTGCTGGCCCCCGTGTTTTTGACCCCTCTGTCTTGCCTCGCTGTTAGCTAATTGCGTCTGAGGGGAGATGTCGGCCCCGGTGACTGTACTGCTGTTTTTTCTCTGTCGAGGAGAGAAACCCAAGGCCTTGTTAAATCGCCTCTCACTATCACACAGCACCTCCCCACCACTACCGCGCTACCCCCTGACATGTCTCGCTCTCCTGGGTCCTCTCTTGTATCCTCCCTGCACCTGCCAGACAGAAACCTCCAGCCAGCTCAAGGCCCCTGATAAGGCTTCACACAGACCTTGGAGGACAGTTGGATGTCTCTCTGAAGTTTGGCTCCCCTTTCCCTCTCCCTTTTCTCGCTCTCCCTGTGAAGGTGACCCCGTCTAAATGTGTGTGTGTGCATGCCGTGATGAGGAGTCAGGGTCTAAATGAGGATAGATGGCTGAGTGTCCCTGGCCTCTGCCCACTGCAGAGCAGACTGAGAGGGAAAGATATTGGAAATCGACACCTTGGCTACATTAATCCCATGGTCCATTTAGCCAGGGATCCGAACAGCAGGAGAGGCTTCTGCTTCTCAATTTAAGAGGGAAAATACATGTTGCAGTGTGGTTTGTTTGTTTTGTTTGTTGTCTTGTGTGTGTGTGTGTGTGTGGATCTGTGGCAGGACAGGGTGTGAGCTGTTTGTGATATTTGATTACAGGCAATCCATTCATAGCTGTGTCTGTGGTTTTCAGTCCCAGAAGCTTCATTCCGTGTTACTCCCAAGTGTAAATTCCCTTTTGTATGCGTTCCTTTTTAGTAAATGGAGTGTCGTGGGGGAACGAGGCAGCCCGACAGAAGAGTCACACCTTCACTTGCCGGATGCTGGTCAAATTTGGCCATGGCCACGGCCCCATGGAGGAGGGGCCAGGAGGGCCGTGCTACGAGACCATGCAGTGTTTTGCTCTTACCCAGCCCAAGGCCATGATTGAGGAGGGGGAAGGTAGGAAGGAGCCGGAAACATCCTCCTACACTCAAAAATGTGTTATGATTAGTGTTATCTACCTTGCATGTTTGACTCTCACTGTGCAGAATGATGTACAAGATGAAGAGAGAAGGTTTGTCGCTGCTCGCCTTCAATTCAGAGCGTGATACTGTGAATCATGGTCCGTGTGATTTTGAAAATTACAGCTACATAGACTGAAAATAGACTTTACGGTAAAGTGCAACACATCTTGTCAGTAGTGGTTAAGCCTTTGAAATGAATAATATTTGCACATTCGTAGATTATTTTCATATATTACTCAATGAGGCAAATTGAGTCAGTGTGTTTTTTGTGGACAAATCCCATCATGATTCACAACTATTCAGTATTTTATGTCTTTAAACATACTTGAAGGGAAAATCTAAAAGATAGTTAAATTCATAACTAAATAAACAATAAAATACATAATAAAATGATAAACGTTGGGACATAAAACATACCAATGCAAAGAAACCACTGTGTAATTGTTTTTGTTGTTTTTACTTAAAGGTGCTCAGATACAGAACTAACAAGCAATTTTTCACTGTATTGTAAATAATTTTTTCCCCATGTAAATCACATTTCTTTTTGGAAGAAGATGATTTTTGTTGCATGGGAACCAAAAATAATACAGTAAAAATGGTTTAATGTCATTGACAAAAACGAAGAAGAGACTCTTAAGATGCAAAACAAATCAATTTAGAATATTAATGTGACATTAATGTGGGACTCTTCATCTTGACACCCTCTGGGCTCAGAAGTGCAAACTTTTGCACTTTCATTTGTCTAAATTTAGCTTACACCTCCTCTAAAAACATTTCTTGTCATTCTTCAGTGAGATCTGCTGAAAGCGAAAACAACTGCCTTAAGTACATGTAATAAATAGTGACACTCCCGTCTCACCTGCAGACCTCCAGTCATGTATGATCTGTGTGGCCCGTCGAGTGACAGCCATGGAGAGAACGGAGAGTTTCAATACCCGGCACGAGCTCTCAGGTGAGCAGCTGCATCCTCACTAAAGACTAAACAAACACAGAAGCTCAAACAGGCCGTGATGTTCATTCTTCATCCATGAACAGGTTTGACTCATTCCTCTTGCGTCTCCCCGTTTCCTCTCTCCACTTGTCCTCCTTCTGTCCTCCCCGGCAGGTAAACTGATTCAGATCGACCAGAACTCTCTGCGAGCTTCGATGCGTCCCGGCTGGGAGGATTTGTTGAGGCGCTGCATTCAGATGTTCCTTCAGCACAGTGACGGGCAGCCGTGGTCACACAAACGCCACTACCATGAGGGTGGGTCACACATGAACACTCACACAGCTGGAATCAGCTACTTTTTGAAGAAGATATAGAGGCGAAGGCATAAGGATGTTGCTGCGCTTAAGCAACTCTGTAGTTTGTTTAGCCTAATTTATAGGCCTGCATTAATAGCAATGAACAGTTGCCGCTGCTTCTCTTTTCAAGAAAAAAAGTCAGAATCTCAATGAGACCTGCTGTTTAAACACATATATGCACCTCATGCATTAGTAGTTCAATATTGAGCTCATGAATAAGAATGTCTGAGGGCTACAACATTGATCTTTGTTGTAATTACAGAGTTACTTTCAACATAACGGCAGTGATTGATGACCTTTGTTATCAGTTAAGTGTTTCACGGTGTTTAATCTGTCCTTTTATCTGCCTGTGCAGCCTTTCTGCAGGGTCATGCTGAGACGCCCCTGTACCGCTTCTCCCTGTCTGACGGCACTCCAGTCACAGCGCAGACCAAGAGCAAACTGTACCGTCACCCCATGAGCAACGAGCCTCAAGGCTTCATCTCCACTCACCTATTACAGAGGTCAGAAACTGAAAATACAGACACAGCATTCTAACACAGCAAAGTATGTCTCATTTACTATTCAACAAAAGGAAGCCCTTCCAGCATGTCTGTGCGAAGCAGCATAGGCATTCATTCCACATAAATAGCTCAAGTAGCAGCTCAAGTAGCTTTTATACACCGACGTCAGTGAACAAAGAAGACTCCACACAGGCTGAACCTCCGCATTCTAAGATTTCCATTTCCAAGGTTTTTGCACTTTTCCAGCCTTTTCATTATTTCCCTTCTCCTTCCACGCAGGGAACCGAATGGTTACCGCTCAGCACCAGGTGGGAACATGATGCCAAGCGCTATGCGACCACAGGGCATGGGAGGTCCCAACCCAAATGCCCAAATAAACGTGAATTCCGGTGGGGGGATGGGGATGGGGGGCATGGGTGGCATGAACAGGGGCTTCGGCATGAATGAGCAGGGCCACATGGGTCACATGGGTCAGATGGGAGGCGGCTCTATGTACGGAGGGAGTGGTGGTGGAGGAGGAGGTGGAGGAATGGGCAACCGCATGATGCAGATGAATCAGATGGGGCAGATGAATCAAGTGGGACACATGAATCAGATGGGTCCCATGAATCACCCAGGTCAAGGCATGCAGCAGCACCAACAGCAACCTCCATTCCAGAGCAGTGGCGGGTTCGGGCTCAGCGGCATGAACAGCCCCTCGGGGAGTCCCAGAATGGGCGGCCCCCAGCAGGGACTGCTGATGTCACCCCGGAACCGAGGGAGCCCAAAGATGGGCGCCAACCAGTTCTCGCCTGGAGGTAAGTGTGTTAGTGACTTCAGCTTCATTGATGAATTTGTCAACTGCTTGTTTGGATGTAAGTTTTATGATTTTTCTTTCTGTTTCAGGCATGCACTCTCCTCTGAGTGGCATTGGCAGCGGTGGAGGAAGTGGCAGCTCCACTACCTTCTCCAGCAGCTCCCTAAATGCGCTACAAGCCATCAGTGAAGGAGTAGGAAGCTCACTCCCCTCCACCCTAACTTCCCCTTCACCAGCCCACAAACCAGACAGCTCTCCCAGTATCCACTCCTCCTCCTCATCCCAACCCAGTCAGCCGACCAAACCAGGCCAAGATGGCTCCAAAAGCCCAGCGGGAGGATTAGGGCCTGGACCCAGCGACCATCACCACCCCATGCACCATCACCACCATCATCAGCATCCTCAGGCTGAGAGTTCTGGAGACCGACCAGACAGCCAGGCAACTATAGGGACTAAAGAGTCTGGAGAGGGAAGCAATGAGGCAGGGGTGGCGAGCTCCGAACCCCCACGGAGGGTGCCAGACAGTAAAGGGCACAAGAAACTGCTTCAGTTGCTTACTTCCCCCACTGAGGAGCTGGGAATAGGTGGCAGCCGGCCAACAGGGCCGCCAGTACCACCCCCACAAACCAGCAGCAGCACTCCTACAGGCACAGACAGTAAGGATACCACTGGAGGCATGACCAGCCCCTCATCCACTGGGGTGTCCTCCTCTTCTTCAGCCAGTGCCAATCCAGGCCAGGCAACCGGGCCAGGAGCTGTGTCGGCATCAATATCATCAGCCCACTATACAGGTTCACTGCAAGAAAAGCACAAGATCCTCCACAAGCTTCTTCAAAATGGCAATACTCCAGATGAAGTTGCGAAGATCACAGCCGAGGCTACAGGAAAGGTGTCGCTCGGCGGGCAGGAAGGTGGTGAAGTTGGAGCAGGAGGCTCAGGGCCCGGATCAGGCCCTGGGTTGATCATGGACCCCAAACAGGAGCAGCATAGTCCCAAGAAGGACAAGACCCATGCCCTCCTCCACTACCTCCTCAACAAGGATGATTCCAAAGAGCCAGTCGATGTCAAACCCAAACTAGAAGAGCTGGAGGGGAAGGGACCCACAGGAGCTGGCAGTGGTGCACCACGGTCTGGCCCTGGATCTGGGTCCGGCCCTGCACCAGAGCATCCTGAGAGCAAAATCAAGTCAGAACCACCTGATGATGTAAGATTGAAATTACTGCTAATCTTGTCATTATTAAATGTTTCGTCTTTGGCCATCTGGATGAGTATGAATCTTCACAGACAAAATGACTAATTTGTGTTATTTTAATGTACAGTTGCACAACCTGGAGTCCATCCTGGGAGATCTGAGAGGTTCAAGCTCTGACTTTTACCCAGATCAGGCTGGAGGTGGAGGGACCAATGACACAGGAAACAAATCCCAGGGTTGCCTTGACGACAGCCTGCAGGGTAAGTGGTTCAAGGATCAGAGCCTATGAAAAGTGACAGTTACATAGAGGGCGGGTGTTATAAGATCATATGTGATGATATCCATATAAAATGCCACTGAAACATCGTCTGGCACCATCATATGCTGTCTTTCTAAGTTTTGTTTTACTCCTACAGCAAATACAAATGTCACTATTTTTCCTGTGTCGTGTTTTTTTTGAGCTGTGATGAAGTCTGTTCCTTCCTTGCAAGATTTTGAACTGATCCTTTGACAAAAACTGTGGCAAAAAGTACAGCTTTAGTTTCAAAGCAAAGAAAAAAAATCCTCCTTCAAAAAAGCCACACTCATAACAGACACTCTGTCTTATAATCACTCCCACTGGAATCACACTTAGAATTTAATTATGTTTAGAAGATTCAAAGCTTTGGATTCAGATGCAACACTTAGAAAAGCTGTTTAAAAGTGCATCATAGCTGTATTGAATACTATGAAAATGCATTTATTTCCTCACTCTCTGAATAAATGATGACTCATAAGGCTATGTACACTGGGAGGCTAAAAAAGTTGAGCGAGTTTAACAGCACCGAGTTATAATGGCAGTCTGTGCACAAAATAAAGTGCATTTCAAAGGTCATGCTTTTTAAAAGATTTGTTTTCCAATTTGCATTTTCTAATTGAATGTTTCTTCCTTATAATCTGAACCATATTATTTTACTGTTGAGTATTTGTCTGTTCTCTGCACTATCAATGGCCTGACTGTTAGTTTTGTTGTGTTGACTATTTTGTGTATTATTTTTTTGTGTTTTGAAAGTCCTCTATAAGTAGAGTATTAATGATTACTTACATTATCTGCCTATAAAAAAATGAAAAAATATTATTGTTAAGATATCGATATTTTTTAAAATTTCTCAAGGTACTGGAATATTTTTAATTAACTTAAATTACACAGACATCACTAACAGCTCTCGACTCTTTTCATACTTGTGTACAGGAAGTCCAGGGATGGGTCCGGGACCTCGGGGGCCCTTCCAAAGGGCCATGTCTATGGATGGGAAGCCTCCTGTTGGACCTGGAGGACCAGGTCGACGCCCCATGCTTATCAAGCAGGAGAACATGATGGGCAGCCCAGATGGCTACCCAGGAAACATGGGTGTGTTCACACTACCCAGCATTTATTTTCTCAGCACATTTCCTTACATTGTTTCTCTGCCTCTCCCCTCCCAATGTTTCTTGGATATTTGTTCCCCAGTTCAGGTCCTCGATGATATTCCAATTTCTTGTCACCTACATGCCGACTTTATAACGTCGAAGCAAAAATATTCAAGAAATGATTAAAAAATTGAATGTCAAGAACCAAGACTCAGCCATACTGCCTCCTTAACCACTTTGATGATTCTGACAAATGTACATTGGGTGTTTTTGTGTTACCAGGACCAATGAATAGAGGCATGGTTCCCCAGAGGTCTCCCATGGGGGGTTCAGGGGACTGGGGCATGCCTCGCTCTAGTGCCAGCCCTGTGGGCTCAGCAGGACACCCATCCATGATGCGCCCAGGCATGGAGTACAACAATGGTAAGATGATGTCAGGATCCATGGTCAGCCGCTCCAACAGTTTACCAGGAACGAGGTCGATGCTGCAGCAACAGCTAATGGATATGGGTACGTCTGTCATACAGTCGCCAGGTGTTGATGATTTTAGAGGAAATATCACACACACAGCTACATGAAGATATGTTCCAGGGAGTAGTGTGAAAGTGTCGAAAAACACATTTAAAAGTCTGCAGTCATGCTAGCAGCTCTGTGAGGCTCCACTCAGGCACAGCGATGCTCAGAGCTGCATGAAAACATCAGCATATTTCCATATTCACCATCTTAATTTAATCCTGTTAGCATGCAAACATTTGGAAGATAGAACTGAACACATGCAGCTAAGGCTGATGGGGATTGCATTGGTTCTTAAAAGTTTAGTTCTTAAAGTTGAAATTGAAGTTTCAATCAGTTCACTCCGGGGGGAACATGAAGGTTTATGCTATTTCATGACAGTCATTGAGATATTTATGTCTGAAGCAAAGCACTGAAGCAGGTCACTGACTATAGACTATGGATTATCATCCATTAAGTTGCGGCACTAGTCCATCTGTTTTCTTCCCTTTATCTGGGGTTAAGTCATGATAGCAGTAAGCTAAGCAGGTCATTCCAGACAAAACTTGCCCCATCAACACATTCCAATTCCAGTGGTGTTACCAGGCTAGATAAGATATGTAATTCCTCCAGTGAGGTCTAGGTTGGCTTTGGAGTCTCCTCCCAGTTGCCTAGAAAACCTCCAAACGAAGTCACCCAGGAAGCATCCTAATCGAATGCCCGAACCACCACTGCCGGAGCGCTGACTCTACTCTGAGCTTCTTCCAAATGTCTGAGCTCCTCACTCAGTCTCCAAGGCTGAGCCCAGCCACCCTACAGAGGAAACATATTCCAAACACTTGTCTCTGTGACCTCATTCTTTCACTCACTACCCAGAGCTAATGACCACAAGTGAGGTTTGGAACGCATATTAACTTGTAAACCGATAGCTTTGCCTTAGTTCACTCCTCACCACGACGGTCTGGTACAACTCTGCCTTACTACTGATGCTGCACTAATCAGTCTGTCTGTCTCACGCTCCATTTCACTGTCACTTGTGAACAAGATCCTGAGATACCTAAACACCGGACACCCTTCTCACCCCAATGGCACCTTTAGATCTGGTCCATGGATATGACAAACATGATCAAAGCACATGTCCACTGGATCTTGCGCGAAGATTATGAACTGGCCTGTTTTTTGGGGGGGAGTGCACCAAGTTTTTAAGCAACCTTACATGATATGAATTGACTAACACGTAAAGGTTGTCCGTGTTCATTACATTCTATCTGTATCACCTGTAGCAACCGACTGTTAGATGCTCTCTACACGTATAAATAATTTTGTCCTTTTGGTTTAGGAGGTTCTGCTGACATGGGGATGGGCATGAGCCCCTTCGGCCAACAGGGTCAACCCAACCAGTCCCCCTCCTGGCCAGACACCATGATGAGCATGGAGGGCAACAGGTCAGTGCAACATCCATTGTGGTCTGTATTTAATCGTTAACAGCTTAAATGGCCTGAGGAGACAGTTTATCCCGAACCTTGTGATGAATTTCTCTCTATATATATGTGTGTGTGTGTGTTGTAGGCGCCAGTTTGGCAACACTTTGGATGATCTTCTGGTTCCACCGACCACCAGTGAGGGTCAGAGCGATGAACGGGCACTCCTGGACCAGCTGGACTCTCTGCTGAATAATACAGATGGCATCGCTTTGGAGGAGATTGACCGAGCTCTGGGCATCCCAGACCTCGTCAGTCAGGTAACAAAACATTAAAAAAAAAAACCCTGGGTAACCAATGTACTCATCTATGTGCTTGTCTAGATCTCTTTTGAAGTGATATAAAAGCAGAAAAGATCAGTTTGCATACGATGACTCACAGGCGAGCGTCATGTTCATCTTTGCATTTGCTATTTCAGCCATGACTCATCATGTTCAGACTGTTCTCTCACTGAAAAGAGATAGATGAGCCCAGAGGAGTCTGTCTGTGCTGCTTAGAAAAAGACAATTACAGAGCCAGCCAGTTGGAAATTAATCAATTAGAGGAAGAAGTTTGTCAAACCTCACTTTTTGTCCTCTTGTCCTGTCTGCTCCAGACGCAGGGAGCAGAACAGCAGCTGGAGCCTTTTCCTGGGCAGGACCCATCCATGGTGCTCGACCAGAAGCCGCTGTATGGACAAGGTTATCCTGGACCCCCCGCCATGCCTATGCAGTCTGGCTATGGAGGGAACCCCATGCAGGGTCAGGCTCAGCAGGGCGGTTTTGGGCCTATTCTCTCACAGATGGGCCAAGGGGGCAGCTTCCCTGGTATGGGAGGAATGGGGGGCATGGGGCATCCTCGTGCCAACATGATGAGACCCAGGATGATGAGTGCCAACAAGCCAATGAGGCTTCAGCTGCAACAGAGGCTGCAGGGACAACAGGTACGATCCCAGAAAGGTCATTGATTATTACTTTACACATAAATAAGCTTACCTTGAAGTTGTCCCAATATTATAAGTCTCATCTAGCTACAAGTGTATACAGGTTATTCACACTGAAAGAAAGACAAATTCAGGTGTAATAATATTTAAAATAAAATCAGTGGAGATCTTACATCTCAGAGAAAGCCAAGAAATGTCAGATGCAATATTCCAACTGCTAGAAAATAAACACACTGGACCTGGAAAACACAAATTGGCTTTTTTATTTTGAAATTGGGAGTAGCATCCTGGAGTTGAGACTCGAGTGAAGTCTAATACACAATTTTCTTATCATTGCAAAAATGTTACAGTTCATTCAGTGGGTTTCTGTTTTCTAGATAACATATTCATGCACCATGCATGGTTTTATGTACAGTGTGTATGATTTATGTGTCAGGTAAATCTGAACATTTGCTGTAACACCTTATGCTATCGCTTTCTTGAAGTTTATGAATCAGACGCGACAGGGCATGGCCATGAAGATGGAGAACCCAGGGGGCAACCCTGGCATGAGGCCCGGCATGCAGCCTGGCATGGGAGGACAGGTAGGTGACAGAATCCCTACTGTTTCTGTCTAGGGGTAAATCATTGTAATACAGCCCTTGTAGTAAGACTATTTTGTTTTAATATAACAAGTTTTAGCTATAGGTTGTAGTTAAGCATCTACATCATAGCATAGATATGCTATGTAGAACAAAAGTAAGTAAGTCTGCCATATCACTTAAATGTGATTCAAAATGGTATCACCATTAGAAAGATGCTGCTGTGTCTGTCTGCATGTTTGCATCATGGCTCCACATGGAAAAAAATTGTCAGATCACGAGAAAGCTGACTATGAGACGTTACAAAGATGAAAAGGTTGACAGAGTGTCTGTTATCAACTAAAAATCAGTAAATTACAGTTGTAGCCGTAATCAGGACGTATCAAAAGATTTTTTGTGTCACTAATCAGAACCTCATTTGCCATCACCCTAAAATAACGCTACACATCGCATGCTACTTACACAGTGTAGCTCTAAAAACCAGGCAGGCCAGTGTTTCCAACTTGGCACAGGGGTCATCAGTTGAAATGCTGAAAGAGTTTCTCTGACAGCTCGGACAGTTTGAAGGACAGTGTATAACATCAACTTCTATGGACAGCATTTAAGAAAAGAAAACTTTGCTAAAGAACATGTAAAGAAACCTAATGAATATTGGGAGCACATCCCGTAATCAGATGAGACTCACAAATTTGTTCTACTTAGATGTGGTCCAGCATGTTTAATGTGAACCTGATCAGAACTGCCACAGTAAATGCATAGCCCTGACTATGAAGCACATTAATGTATATAACAAAATACTATCTGACATAATGCCTCCCAGTCTGCAGAAACTTGACAAAAGATGAATATTCCAGCATGATAACAATTCAAAGCACCCTACCGAAATCACACAAGTGTTTCTAAAGAAGAAAAATGTCAAAACTTTATCTTATTGTCACTAACTTTGCCTACAATTGAATCCAATAGAACATCTTGGGGTATTTTGAAGAGAACAATAAAACAACTCCAACCCTCCAGTTAAGATGTAAAATCTGTCAAGTAAGGTAATTCATGTGACATTATAATTAGAACAATTTACAACTGTAAACACAATCACTCATGAACAGTGTGACATATTTTGACATAAGATTAAATATCTTACTGTTCAACTTAAAAGTAATACAGTTATTGAGAGGTTATATAATTTTGAATCATTTGAAATTCAAGCAATATTTTACAGGGGTGAACTCCTGTTGTAAACTGTAGCTGATGTATACAAGCCCAGTCCTTCCTTATGTGAGCTAACTTTTCATTAGCATTATGACTTGTGGGAGTAAGTGATCTCTAGCATCTGGTGTGAGTGGTCTGCCAACCTCTTTTTCAAGCCCTTGAGAGTGATATAACTTTATAATTAATCATCCCTTTTATGTAAGGTTCCTTAGTCTCAACTAATGCCTTTAATAATGCTCCTCATAATCCCATGCTATTAGTAGAATAACTTTTCAATTATGACTGTGATTTGTCCTCCAGCAGTATAGTTTTCTTTGTACAACTTTCATTTTTCAGAAACTCCCCTTTATATATAAAACTGGACCCAAATCCATGCATTGGTAAATGTGAACATATATATCTGCAGACTTGATGTATTATTTGTATTATTTGGGTAGTATTTGCAAGTTATTAATGGATTACCATCTGTAATAGTGTATTAGCTAATAGACACAATCACATTTTTAATGGCTTTTAAATTATCTGCAAAGCATGTGTACTTTCCCAGTTACAACTTAAAAATACATTCAGTTTGGTGTATTTATATCATTTCTTGTGTTTTTGATGCATCTTTTTTTTAATATTAAAGGCTGCATAAAAGTATTGTTACAATTTTCACAAGTTACAGCTTTATGAATGTATTTGACTGCAGTCTATATCCACCTTGCCTGCCCATTGTTAACACTGGGTTTTAGAACATTTGTATTTTATGAAGGTTCTAAATATGGCTCCACTAAAAATGACTGATTGTGTGTTTATTTTATGTAGCCGGGCTTCATAAACGCTCAGATGATGGCTCAGCGCAGCAGGGAGATGGTCACCATGCAGATGAGGAGGCAGCGCATGATGATGCTGATGCAACAGCAGCAGCAGCAGCAGGCGGCAGCAGCTGCTGCTGCAGCTGCAGGAGGTTTCAGTCCCCCTCCCAACGTCACGGCTCCTGGCGGCATGGACAACCCCATGGGGGGGCCGAACATGGGCCAGCCGGGCCCCCAGCAGTTTGGCTACGGAGGAAACTATGGTGAGTTTACTGAGCCAGAATACTGCTGCTCCCTGGTGGTGAGTCCAGGCAGTTCAGACTTCTTGCTTCACATTTGTCATTTAAGAGACAAGATTAATATCAAAAAATATTTGTCAGAAGGCAGTTTACATGCACCTGCCTTGCCTCAAAACATATATAGTAAAGTAACACATTCCCAAGTTACAGGACATTATCTTTTTTTTTTATTTGTTATGTTTCTAATATCTTGATTTTGTGGGGAAATGAGTGACTTGAAGCTTTGTGAATAATCTCCACAGGGATGGGCCAGCAGGGAGACCCCTCTTTCGGCCCATCAGGGGGCAGCCCTCCTAATGCCATGATGCCTGGCCGCCTGGGGCCTCAAAACCCCATGATGCAGCAGCACCCACAGGGTGGTCCTATGTACCAGGGTGCTGATATGAAAGGGTGGTCGCAGGGAGGGATGGGACGTAACAGGTGTGACACATTTACTGCTCTACATCTAGCTGTCAAAAGGCGGGAGGTGTGGCTTCAGTTTAACCATTCTTCCTTCCTGTCACTCTTCTTCACTAGTTCGTACCCTCAGCAGCAGTTCGGGCAGCAGGGACCTCCAGGGCAGCAGCAGTTTGTGCAACAGGGGAATCCAGGCCAATATGGAGGCATGATGATGAACGGGGGCATGCCGAGCAGTGGAGGAGGTCACATGGGCCAGATGGGGGGGCAGATGGGTATGAACCCAATGGTGATGGGACGCATGCCTATGGGGCCTGATCAGGTAAGTGCAGAGTTTGGGAGAGTTTAAATACTTAATGCTAGTATGCTTACTGTTTTCGCTCCTGTCAGATTTTTACTCACTGTGGGCCAATTTTTTACTGCAAGATAAAGTCCCACACCTCTATAGAAACTGCACAACCACAGCCAGAAGTAGGGAGAACTGGAAAGTATCTGTTTTGCTGTATATCAAAGTTATGATGCTGTAAATCATAAAAAACAAACGTTTAAATTCTTTTGTTGTTCATTTTATGTATCGCATTTGAAAAACAAGCCTCGAATCAACATGAACAACATTTTTCCAAGTACCAAAAGGTGTTCCCAATACTGGAAAAATCTTTGCTCTACATCATATAAATATTTTACTGCTTCCATTTTTAATTTTTTCTCTATTTGTCTCTCATTTTCTCTGTGTGAGCACAGCCTGCAGTTAATCCTTGTGCAGCTGGAAAGTCCCTGATTTTTTGTCACGTGACTCTTGTATCTGAGTCACCAAGGGCCTTTTGGTAGCAAATAGGAGCCCTGAAATTTTAAGTTTTTGCAATTTTATGCTCAGGTTTGGTTAATTTTCCCAAATGAGCAGCATAGTTCAAACACTGTCAGTTTTTTTTTACAGCTTCTTGCTCTGATAAATGGGTTCATTTTGGCAATAGTTTACAGGCACCATACCTTTCAAACCCACCAGTGTGTTTTATTCTTCAGAAGATTAAAGAACAGGTTCACATTTTCAGAGTCTACTTAATACAAGCCCACATGTATATAAATTAGATATCATTAGCGTTTGTCCGAAGATTTTCCACAGGGCTCTATTCTTGTTCTTTTTTTTCCCACAGTATATGAAAATAATATTATCTCAGCCACTCAAAAATGTAATTTTTACACTTATTGTACTAGTTTATACACCACAGGTCATCCTCTTAATCTGGCTATTGCAAATCAACAGTCTGCTTTTGACACATTTCACAAAATTTTGCTTGTCCTAAATTCTGTTTCCAACCTACTGCCCACACTGTTCAGGGTTTTCAAATTAAATTTGATGCATATTCTAAGTACTTGGGCATCTAGATGAACACTAGACTAACCTTTGTGACTGATGTGGAACATCTGACAAGCAAACCCCCAGGACCAATATGAAATCAGTGTGCAGAATAATTACACCATGCAGTTGTGTCTGCAATTGATGATTTTATATATATGCATGCCACTCCCTCTACCATGTGTTGTCTGGGCTCTCCATCACAGTACACTGCAAAAAAGTCTTTCTGTAGCATCTTATATGAAATGTTGGGGGTTCCACTGTATTGAATTTATCTCTAAGACTCATTGCTCCCTCATCACAACAGCTCTTTATGAATAAAAACAGTACTTGAAAAGTCAAGTCACAGAATATTTTCAGACACAACGAATGGAATAAGCCGCAAAAACAGCTTTAAAAATAAAATCACTCATTTCACTTCTAAATCTTAAGATATGTTTTAAACAAATTGCAGTTCTGCCTGCAATTTCTATTCTTGATGTGAACATAAAGTGTGAAAGTGGGAACTCTGTGTCTCTTCTGAGAGCATTATGTCAGTTGGACTACCTCTTTAAATAAAATACAAAAATAAATAATGCATTTACTGTCCCTTACTTTAAATTTCCACTTTGTGTTGCAATGTAGTCTGCTGCAGCTCAGCAAGAAAGCACTGTGGAGACACAAAGAGGGAATTTGGTATTAAAAAGACTGCAATTTTGAATGATACCTGCTTCATTTGTTTCAATCAGACTGCTTAAAGTTTATATTAACTTGAGCTGAGCTGCGCTTCGAAACTATTACAACAACTAGTGACTCTTTTGTCATAAACATTGGCTTGGTGTTTATAGATAGACTTGCAAAAATGCGCACCTGTCCTGTATGATTCTGGTAGCTATGGTAAGGAAAGCTATTGTTTGGCCGGTGGTAACGCATGCTCTTTCTTTTTTTTTCTTTTCCTCACGATTATCTAGAAATACTGCTGAACGTCGGTGCCAAAGTGCTTGTCTCACTGTGATCTCCACTCAGAGATGGGAGTCGACTGCAGCACTGATGTGTGTGGAGTAGAGCAGGAGGTGTGTAGTGCTGCACTCCCACCAGACGGGGGAGTGGACTTCCCTTTGGACTCTCGGCCAGTAATGTCAGTCTGGCATCCCGAGGAGATAAACATGAAACACACATGAAAACACACAGTGTTCCAGATACTCAGAAATGCCACTTTACACACTTAAAGACATAAAGATGGTCAGACAGACACCCCTGTGATTCCTCTCATAGACTGTAGTTTAATGTTCCTCTCTTTCTGAGCGGTGTGCTTGCCTCAGTGAATGCACACCACTTTGCTGGACCAAACGCTGAAGGTGGACAAACGTTGCTAAGACATCCTCTCCTTTGTCGAATGTACCATGAAGCTGTATTACACATTTAAAACGCGGGATTCCTCCTCTAGTTTCTGAACTCCGTGGGCTTTTTCCTCCACCGCCTCTCTGCTGCTCCTGGAGGATCTCAGTAAACTGGGTTCTCCATGACGAGCCATCAGATTGTGACACTCACATGAATGTCATTAAAGCAGTAGCACATTGTTTCGTCCTCCAGGGCGCCGCCGGGCTGAAGTACGACTGAATTGCTTTGTTGGCTGATTGCACTTTAAGGAAAAGCCAACATCAAAAGGATTGTGGCAATATAGAGGCCTTTTACCCAAGAATCAAAGCATAGCAGCCGACGTTTTACTGTTTATTTTTGTGTGCGTGTTCTCCAAGTTTTTCCTCTTTGAGAAAAAAAAGGGGACTTTTTTTTTGATTGGAAATGAGTAAACTTGACGATCTTTGCTCTGAAGTGGGAACCAGTAGAAAGGCAGTAAGCACAGATTTTATCCAACGCTCTCATCTACAGATTTATTACAACAGGAGAAATTTTTAAGTCATTTTAAACTCACTCTTGAAGCAAACAGTCTATTAATGATCGAAACACCACTTATATTTCTACAGATTCACGAGGTGGTTGTTTTATCATTCACGAGGTAATTTTTAACTCAGATATTTTGGTTACCTTGCACCAGTTTACAGTGTTACTACAAGTGCAGAAGTAAAATCGATTGCTACTTATGAAATTACATCCAGATTAGCTGGCACTGGAAGAGAAAGGGATTCAGTGTCGGCATGCAGATCTCTAGCAATAATCCTTCCTCCTGGTTTTCCTCTGAGGACAAAGCTGAAGCATCGTTTACTCAAAGCAGGTACTGCAGTATTAGACATGATGTCTTGTGTGGAGCCTTTTTTGTTTTTCCTTTTGTCTGTGAATATGAATTGTAAATATGCTTCAAATGTACTATATATAAATATATATATGCTTTTGTAGGTCACATACTGTTTTTGCACAGATTGTAAGGCTTAATATTTAAAAGTGTAATTTTCTTATTCTGTCATAGGTCAGCTTTTATTTTCAGTACTTTAACTGTTGATTGGAAAGGAAGGGCCTCTTGTTTTTTTTTGGTAAGCAGTACATGTAGATTTTCTTTCACACTGCCACTTTTCCTTCTCTCAGAAAGCACTTTTTTAAATTTGTGATCTTCAAATCATGAACTTTTTATTTTCCTGAGGACATAGTGTTAGCTACAGAGGTGCTAGTGGATATTTTCTTTCTTTTTTAAAAATATTTTTCTTTCGACAAAAAAATTTTAAAAAAACAACACAAAATATGCCTATACAAAAAGAGTTGACACATGATTGTGTTAGGCTTCTAAAGGCCCAGATGTCTTACCAGTATGTGGGGTTGATATTTTCTGAACCTCATGCTTCCATTTACGACTCACTCCTGAGGTTTCTGTGCTTTGAATTTTGCCTATTTGGTCGGTCAGCCTCAGATGCGAGACTCGCAGAGATCAGTCCCTTTGTGTAACTGTCCACGTTTGGTTTGTTAGCAGTCATTTAATCCTGATGGAAGCAACACAAGAAGGAGTTTGTACCCTCTAATTATCTGTCAGTCTTGACAGTGGCATTTTTTTTTGAGTTGTCCTTTGATTTCTGTTGTATTTCCTGTGAAACTTTTGTGGAGAAATCTACCTTTGAACACATGCTCAATCCAAAGATTTTTGTTTGTCATTCTGCAGTGCGTAGAAACAGTTCCTGATGTAGATCGTGCAAGTACTCATGTGTGCTTTTACTGTTGCACATAACCTATAATATACATCGAGCTAAGTATGTTTAATTGCATATATTATACCCCCATCCGTATGAAATAGAGTAGAGATGAGTCTGGTTCTGCTGAGGTGCTTTGAGTTTTTTGTTTGTGATTGTTTCTTCCTTTCTGTAGACCTTATGGCCAGTTGAATTGTGGTGCTGCAAACCTTAATTTCACAGGAGAATGATTTTAAGCTGGAAAAGGAGGTTTCATTCATGATTGATGTCATTTATGTCTCAGAAATAGTTGCCTGGAGTTGTTTTCTTTCAAAAACGCCAGTCTCAATGATGAATATGAAAGACTAATCTACAGATATTCAACAACAACAACAAACAATGTCTGCGTTTTGCTTTAAAGGAAAGAAAATCATCTCAGTGGTGAATCGATGGAGCTAAAGAAAAGAGAAAATCACATCTGGGAAACATACAGTCATTGTTACAGGATGTAAAATACTATTGCATTTTTTCTTACCTTGTTCCTTGATGTTAATATTGATGTAAATACAAATTTATATTTAAACATTACAATGTCTGTGTTGTGGATTTTTGCAAGTTTGATCCGCAGTGACTCATCAATCTTCAGCGCTGCAGCAACAGTCCAGTCTGTCAGAAAGCCGGCAGAGGAGCCTTTTCATGCATCAAACAGCGTTTCTCTGCAGTAATCGGGCCTTTTCAGGAGCCACCAGCTCAGGGCACAAGCAGAGTGTGATTTTGTGTGGATTGGCGCTATTGACGTGTGGAGGGAATTCAGAGTGTGAAGGACGTCTGCGTTTCAAGTCCTGGGCTTCCTCTCAGACTGGCTGTTGTCAGTGACATTCACGTCCACGCTGCCGTCTGCAGCCTCGCTTTCATCTGCTGTTTGTTTCCTGCAGCCGGTCACCTCCCCCTCAGTGAGCTTTTGTCATTAATCATCCCACTTTCTTCGCTCCTCTTAATGATTCTGCCCCCTGTGAAAAGATCTCACACACCCCCCTCAGGCTGTCCCATCCTCCCAGCCCTGCTGCTGCTGCTGTTACTGTACCAGACCTGCAGCCCCCCATCAGCCTGTTCAGAGCTTTAAATAATTTTCTGCTGTTCAGACTTCAGTGTCATCCCTAATAGAATTACAGTTTCATTCTAGGAGCTTCAAGGAAAAGTAGCTTGACTTTTCTTTTAGCTTCTTGAAGTCATCACGTTTCAGTTGTTTTCTAGTGAGCTTCCAGGATTGTTGTTACCTGGATGACTGAGAATCTACACACACTAAGGACTCCAGGTTGGTGTGTGCTGACTCGTTCAACCTTTTAAAGTGCAGTGCCCAATACAGGCACAAAGCAATGTTCAAGATTTCAATCACAAAACTATACATTTCTGAGTTCTTGTAAGTTCTGCCTTTAAGGCTGATAAACCACGTTGGTCTAGACCAGGGGTAGCCAACATGGTGCCCGCGGGCGCCTGGTTGCCCAGAGACCATGTGAGTCGCCCGTGACACACGTTCTAAAAAGAACACTAGTCACTATGAAATTCCTTATAAAAAATTATAGTTGCTGTTCTTTTTAGATCAGAAATACTTACATTAATGCAAATTTTAAATTACAATATTTATTATAATTTTTTTAAAAACTAAAATCTTCGGTGTAAATGAACTTTGACCTTGTCCGAGTCAAAGTTCAATGCGCATGTCCAACCACCACGTCACTGCTGAAGCGTCCGGGCGCAGACGCTTTGGGAAGCTAGAAGTGGTTTTTACCCCCAAAACATGACAGAGAAGTGAAAGAGAAAACACTGTTTATTCACGATGACTGGGAGGAAGAGTCCTTTTTTACGACAGTGAAAGATAAATGTATGTGTCGTATTTGCGGGGCGACTATTGCGTCGGCAAAGCGGCACAATGTGGACAGATGCTACTTTAGCCGCTACAAAGCTTCCATGCTAACTAGCCACCTGGTAGCACATAGACTGTATGCGCACTACGGACAGGAAAAGCCCAGGACTTAACGGCAGCTGTGACATCTACTACGCGGCGAAAAGTTTCTTCATGGAGAAAAATGTACCATTAGAAAAGCTTGTTTTAATGACGACAGAAGGGGCTCCTCCATGACAGGTCGCCATGCAGGCTTCATTGTATGATGCAGAGGTGATCCAGACTTCCCAACATTCCTACATTACCACTGCATCATTCACCAGCAGGACATATGTATGTACAAAAGTGGCCGGATTTGATCATGTGATGACTCGTGTCATGAAGATCATAAATGGCTCCAAAGCCAAACAACCAGGACATCGAAGGTGCTGCTGGAGGAGCTGTTAGCTGAACATGGTGACCTGTTACTACACACAGAAACCCCATGGATCAGCAGGGGACCAGTTTTGCAGCGTTTTTTGTCACTGTTGGCCGAAATCAAAGAGTTGATGCAATCCAAAGGTGAAGACACCTTGCTGCATGAGGACACTGAGTGGATTCTTGCTCTTGCATTTTTAATGGACATCACTGGGAAACTGAACCATCTGAACTGTGAGCTACAAGGTAAAGGTAAGACATGATAAGCTCTGCAATGCCAGGCTTCCCACTAACACACATTTACAGACAAAGAAAGAGGTAACATGTTGTCATTCAAAACACTGCCATTACACAATATGTGAAAAATAATTTGTTGAAATCATGTAATGATTTTTTGTTATGATTTTTTAAAAATGTTGCAATGCTGGTGAAAATGCTGGTGATTAGTACTAATGTGATAGGATTCATTTCAAAATGTGAAAGAGTTGATTTTTTTTCTCACATAACTGGTAATTTGTACAAACATGGGACAGAGTTCATGAATTGTTCAAAAATGTTACAAAGGTAGGAGTTTGCACAAATGAAGCATGATTTGATGACAGTTAATGATTTCCTAAAAATGTTATAAGTGACAATTTGCACAGAAATGTAACTGGTGTGATTTTGAACAAAATGCTGCAAATATGCTGATTCATACAAAACTGCCAAGAAGATATTTACCAAAGTTTCAGAGATGGGATACCTCTGACTTTTAAATATTGGAACGGATTTACATATATGTGTGTGTGTGTGTGTGTGTGTTTCCTACCGTCATTGTTGTGGAAATCGTTAATAATGATTGTAAGGAATAATTAACATAAATGTGATCAGACAGTCTTTTTACATATTATTTTCATTATTATTATTATTGTTTAAAGATGATGGTGCAAGTTTGCTATTGAGGAAGTTTATATCAAGCCAGTCTGTGGTCTCCAGCGCCCTGTACTTCGCTGTGGTCTGCTGGGGCAGCAGCACCACTAAAAGGGACATTTCTCGGATTGACAAACTGATCCATAAAGCTGGACAGGTGGTTGGCTGTCAGCTGGAGACATTTGTGACAGTGAGGGACAGGAGGACACTGGAGAAACTGCTCTCCATCATGGACAATCCTGCTCACCCACTCCACCGGACTGTAGAGGGGCAAAGGAGCTCCTTCTCTAAGAGACTCTTCCAGCTGCGCTGTCACAGTGAGCTACAGGAGCACATTCATACCATACTCTATACAGCTGTACAATAACTCCCCACTCTGTGATAGATAACTCACTCATTTATGTCAATACTCGTGTGTAAACTGGCACTGCATTATAGCTACCTGTTCCATATTGTACATAGTGTAAATTCCTAATATTATTCCTAATTCTTCTATTTTGTAAATGTGTACATATTCCATATTTTTCTGTATGGATAGTAACTACCGGTATTCTGTTTTTACTTTTTACTAATTAGTCTATTCTTTAGTATATCCTATTATTGTATAATTCTATTGCTGTTCTCTGATCTATTTAAGATTACTGTTCTGAGCTACTGTGACAACAAAATTTCCCTTGTGGATGAATAAAGTTTGTCTAAGTCTAAACAAAGTGCCCTTTGTGCTACTCAGTACCCTTGAAGTAGCTCTCAGATTCAAAAAGGTTGGTGACCCCTGGTCTAGACTGAAATGTCTCAACAACAACTGTGTGGATTTCCATGAAATTGTGTGCAGACGTGCAGAGCATGACATCAGATGAGTTTGGTGATCCCTTAACTTTACTTGTAGCCTAACCATGAGGTTGACATTTTAGTTTTGCAGTTTAAATTGCTGACTAGAAACAACTACAGGATGGATACACTGTAAAAAAGAAAAAAATTAGAAAATGAAGCGAAAATCTGGAAGAAAAAATACATTAAAAATAGTGGAATCCTGTAGCATTCAAAAAAATGTAAAATGGTGAAAATAACTGGAAATATCTGTGCAATTATAATTTTAGCAGATTTAGATACAATAAAACTGATTTTACATTCACAAATTGTGAAAGAACGATTTTTAAAAATACAGATTTTTGGGAAGGACATTATATACAGTTTTAGCTGTTTTTAAAAAACAACATAATTGAGTACTCTTTCCCTGTGATTTCACTAGACTTTATCTGTAATTATTGGGCAAAAATCTGTGAATTCTTTTTTTTTTTTTAATTTACCATTTTTCAATCCTATAATATATGTAACTTCTTTCAAATAATAGTAAATATCTGTATACTAACAATAATGTGTGCTGACTAAAACAGTTAAAAGGGTCATTTTATGGTCAAACATTGTTAAAGAATACATTACCATTTGTGAAAAATGCAGGTTTATAATATGGAAATTCATACCTTTCTTAATTTTGGAATTTTGTCAGCTGTGATTAGACAAACAGCTGACAGTAACAGTAAATTGCTCAAAAAAGTGCATTTTAAACAGTTAAAACTTTGTTTTTCTTACAGTGCATTCATGAAATGTAGTTTAGACTGTAATGTCCCCCTCAGTGTGAAATTCAAACATAAGCTTCACAGATCTGCCAGCATATCTGTAGACTGTTAGTTTTGTTCAAATTACACCAGTTAAAGTAGCTGCCGTTGACACACTGCCCGTCTGTTCTCAATCAAGCACAGCCTGGTTTTTCATCAATAAAAGCCTTCAAATTATTTAGTTTTATGATACAGCATACAGTAGCTCCACCCAGAACCATCCAGCAGCCCCTCTGTGGCTGCTCTGCTCCTAAAACAGAAAGTAAAAATAATCCTTTCATAAAACCATGAATTAACAATGAGGCATCTGGTGCTGGAGTTGTGTAATTTCTTTCTCAATATGCCAGGTTCTCACGTGTTTTCTATTGGCTGGATATCAGCTGATTCTTCCAACCTCTTACAAAACCCCATCCTTATTGAATCACACTGTTTGCCAGCCTTCGCAGAGACATTTGGTCTTCCCTGCTCTCCGCTGCACAAGATATCAAATTATTCAACTGTTCCGTTTCATTATGTCAGCGGCCATGTGGGGGTTTCCTGCGTGTGCGCGCAGCAGCTTTGGGGTGGAGCAGGAGGCGGGATGCGCCGATGGGAAAAGACGCACCGCTCGTCTATTGGACCAGACGCAGAGTGGGCGCACGTTAGCGCCTACCCAGGCTTGAAGACTTTGCGTTTTTTTCTCTCTCTCTTCTCCCGGACAGGAGACAAGAGGGTCCGAGACACCTGTCAGGAGGACTACTCATCCAGAAGCTGCATGTGAGGCGACCGGAGGCTGCGTGTTTGGCCATGGACGCGCTCTTATCGTTATTATAAGCTGTCCACGGAGCGTAAAGTTAATCCCCCTTCTTCTTCCTTTGTGTTACAGTCTCTCCCTCTTTCTTATTTTGTATTTTTTTTTTAAATTTCCTCCAAGCCGCATGAGTTCGCCGCTGTTTCTAGGTCAGCTGGTCGGGGTTCCGTTAGAAATCATGCACCCCACCATGGAGAAAGACACAACTTACACCAAGATCTTTGTCGGCGGGCTGCCTTACCACACCAACGACGCTTCACTTCGGAAATATTTCGAGACTTTCGGGGACATCGACGAGGCGGTGGTGATCACGGACAAACAGACGGGGAAATCCCGAGGATACGGCTTTGTGAGTTAATCTAAGTTCATCTGTGTCCATGTAGAATACACGAGAAGCATGTGGAGTTGGTGTTTAATTAAGGTTTAATCACTTTAATTGGGAGCTCCAAACACACTGTTGCAGGCAGTGTTGATTCTAAGCAGCTCAGCCTATATGGTTAATTGTGTGTGTATATATATATATATATATATATATATATATTTTTTTTTTTTTTTTTTTAATTTCACAATCTCCTTCAGGATTTTTTCCCCCTCTTCTTGGCCTTGGAGGCTGTCCTGAATGCCACTTTGTTCAGGCAGCAGCCATGTGCAGAGTGTCTGGTGGTGGCAGTCACATGCTTGAAGCATGAGCAGCAGGTTATTTCTTACAAGTGTGTCATCAATTATCTCCACTCTCCCTAAAATACTGAAGCAAACAGACACGGGATGAGACACACACTGTGCTGCTGCGTGTGCAGAGACACACTTGAGTTGGTGATGAGCTGCTGCAGCTGTGGACAGATGTTTCTCTCTGCTGTGTTTCTGCAAAAACAGAGAAAGCAGAGCAGAGGAGGAGGGGGGGTCCTTGGTCTCTGAGGTGTGACATGTCAGTTGGCTCAGTGAGATAAGGCTGCAGTTTCTCTCTGACTTCCTCCCTTGCAGCCCTTCCCCCTTCCTCTGCCAGGAGACCTTCGCTTGTTTGTTTGACTGCGAGTTTGTGTGTGAAGGAGACAGAGAGATAAGAAGAGAGCAATTAATGTGTATTGGACTTTAAGTTGTCTGCTGCATGTCTGATCAGCTGAGGTGAGGAGCAGTGTGTGTGTGTATGTGTGTGTATGTGTCTGTGTGTGTGTGTTGCCGCTCTCTCCACTTTGGGACAGTGTGCACATTTCATCCCTGACTTCCCTTTGCAGACTTAATTCTCTGCAAACCATCCACTGCCTCTGTTTGCATAAGACTCCAGAGTCTGATGCTGTGAAATGAAAGCGAGCGAGGCTGCTTTTTTACTTTCACTGTCCCACTTTTTTTTTTTTTTTTTAGTGGTGCAGCTGTGGTTTACCGTGTACATTAAGTGTAGCTGCACTATGTGTGTGTCTTAACCTTCATCACCTCTTCCAGTTTCTATCTGCCCACTCCTCAAATCGCTCCCTCAAGGTAGATTCCAGTTCTTTTTCATCCTTGGCAGCCCAGTGTGAACCAAACAGATCTGCCTCCCACATATCAGCCCACACCAGACCCAACACACAGCTTTAAAACACACTGACTGCAGCTTTCGTGTAGTGGAGTCAGCGTCCTCTCTTGCATTTTGTCACAAAAAGATTGAACCGCTGGAGGAGAGTTGAGGACAGCGGCTCCCTCAGGGTCACGACTCTCTGTGTGTCCGTTGCTTCATCTCATGTTGGACTGCAGAGAGAGAAGCTTTGGCATGATGCACTTATGTAGCTTCAAGGGTTTTTATTAGCGTTGATATTAATCAGTAATGTTGTGATCCTGTCAACAGGTGACCATGGTGGATAGAGGGGCAGCAGAGCGAGCGTGCAAAGATGCAAACCCCATCATCGACGGCAGGAAGGCCAACGTGAACCTGGCCTACCTGGGAGCGAAGCCTCGCAGCTCACAGACCAGTAAGTACCTGTACAAGAATCACAGGTGACATTATGTGTTTACCTCCCTACAAATCTTAGTACTTCTAGCATTATTTTATATTTATTCGACTGTCAACAAATCCCATGAAAAATTCAGAAGCACATTAGCCCACCTGCCAGTACTTTACAACTTCCCAGGCCTGTTTGCAGCACTCAGTCCCATCGAGCCCACTGGTTCCTGCTGGAGGTGTAAACCTTTAAAAATTGGGTCACAAATAAAGAAAGTTTCACTTCATAAAGAAAGCTGAACGATTCCCTGTTCAACGCCGTTGCTTTCAGCAAATGTTACTGAATCACAAATAAACAGTACATTTGCTGGTTGTAGATTAATAAATTTGAAAATGTCTTTTAATTATAGAACACCTTCTCAAATACTCAGAAACGCAGTGGTGGCACAAGAAAACTCAGGACATCAATCCTCTGAACTAGCAGCAGTTTCTGGTGTTGTTTTTGCTGCTGTCAAATTTTTATACACTGTGGGCCCATTTTTTACAGCAATATAAACTTTTGTACCTCTATGGAAACAGCACAACAACTGCTAGAAGTAGAGAGAACTAAAAAGTATGCCACGGTTATATTGTCATAAATCCTCAAAAAGAAAAAATGAAAGTTGATTTTTTTTGGATTATTTATTTTATTGAAAAAAAAAAGGAATCTACATGTACAACATTTCCCAAGTGCCTACATGTGCTACCTATACTGGAAAAAATGATGAAAATGATATTTTATTACTTTCATTTTTAATTTATGTAAATGTAGACACAGCCTGCAGTGCAGCTGAAAAGTCTATGATTTTTTTACCACGTGACTGTTAGTTGCATCTGAAATACTAATGACTTCATGGCTGCGTAAAGAAGCACCGACTTCTTCCGTTTTTACAGAATCTGGTTAGAGGGTTTATTTTTGGCCATTTTTAAAATGAGATAACTAGATAGGTGAATTTGAGGAAATATCACAATGATATGCTTAGATTTGGTTGCGTTTCCTGATGGAATGGTTTCGGAGATCAGACGGTTTAATCAAACATTCAAAAGAATTTTAAAAAGATGAGCAGAGATTGAGCTAAATTCTGTGCCCCTATCAGTATTTAGAGCAGCACAATAGCTTGTACATTTGTTTTAAAATGAACTATAGAGCCCAGGTTCATTATAATGAAGGAATGTGTCACCCAGTGCAACAGTGTGGCTTAGCGATGTGATGTTAATGACTTTTGGACAACAGCACACGTCTGTGGCAGTGGAATAAGTTATATGAGGCTTTGGCTGTAAAAACGTGTCAGTACGATCAGTTTGTTATTGGTTTTGGAATTTTCAAGGGAGATATTAATAAATGTGAAAATACAAAATACCTTTGATTTCTCCAAAAATTAATTTAGTGAAATGATGTCTTTGCTTCTCCAGAGCTAGTAGCTTGCAAAGACTTTAAACTTTCTTGAGAAGTCAAACACACCACAACCAATATTTAAGGAAGTAAAGCTTAGATTATACAGCACTTTTGAAGCCACACAGTTCTGAGTTCTTCAAAGTGCTTCACACACATGTGAAAATGAAATGGTAGACAGAGGAACGAAAACGTAAGACAGGGACAGACGTCTATAAAAACAGATTTAACTGTAAATGTAAAACCTTTTTTAACAGTCCAAAGATTCAGCAGATGTGAGGATTCCAGAGGTTTGGGATTGAAAAAACAATGGCACCATCACCTCTTGTTCTGCAGCTGGAGCAAGAGATGGATAAAAAGCTCAGATTTTAGGATCGTAGTGGTTGAGAATGGGAATGAGGAGAGAGGAAATCAGAAAAATAACTGCAGCGAGGCCGTGCAAGGTCTAATGTGTAATCATTGTTGAAAATTTTGCCAAAGCCAATGGAGGGAAGCAAGAACAGGAGTAATGCGGGACTGATGGTTCTAGTTAATAGCCTGGCAGCTGCAGTTTAACTGTAGTCAATTTAGAGCAGCTGGACTGAGGCACGTGTAGAGTGAATTACTATCATTTAAATGGGAGAAAATGAAGGAATTAAATAAAAATCTGATATTCATTAGAAGACCAGCTACATCTGATTTTAGTGGTAAAAACAGGAACGAGACAAAACTCAGCAGTCCACCTGCATCTGAAGGATGAAGGACACTCTTTTGAGGACAACAGTGGTTATATTTTGGACAGACAAGACAGATGGTTTAAAAGAGAGTGAAGGAAGCCATCTATGTTTGACTTGAACAGCCATATTTAAATTAACGGGGTATACGACACCACTTATCGGGTACTTACAGTGCAGTCCTGAGGTTCCTCTCCACAAAGTTTCATCTTCATTTACACCTTGAGTCCACCCTGATCTTTCAGTTTCACTACTATTAACACCAGTCTTGCTTGTTAAATATAGATTATCCATATGATTTCGGGGTGATAATATATATACACTATATATCTGGATTTCCCATCTGTTGGTTAAAGCTGAAGAAGCCTCTTAGATGACAGTTGAAGCATCTTCAAGAACCAAAAAGAGAAATTCAGTTACTTTATACTGACTCTCTAAGAGTTAACATGATGGTCAAAAGTGATATGCCAATCAAAGATTAAAGATTGTTGTTGTTTGATATTAAATATTTGAGTGAAATGGAGCAACAAACTGATTGTTGTTGTGGCACTTATCAGGTCCAATTTAAATAATTTCTGTTTTATCTGGGTTTAAATGGAGAAAATTAACATTGTATCTTTGGTTGCTGCTAGTGGAGGGCTGGTCAGTGGATTCAGGTTATTGGATATAGCAGAGAATTTAGGTGGTCTATCCACCAGCGCTTTCCTTTGTTTCATTTTTTTTGTTCCTGTGGCCAGTCTGTTTTTTTTTTTAAATTGTTTGTTGAAAGTGCCAGCAGTGCCACAAGGCATTGAGCGTCTATTTCTCGGCATTTGCTGCATGTTTTACTGCTAGCTCAGACTTTGAAAAATATTCAGTTTTGGGTAAAACGTTGCACTCATTAGTGTCCCTTCTCACTCAGTCATCCAATCACAATGAAGGTTAGATAAATAGTACATTGACCAACCATCGCATTCTACTTGTACGACCGCTGAGCAAAGGCTAAACAATGGAGTAGAAGTTACTAATGCTGGTTTCTGAGTGTTCATGTCTGTACATGAAATCACTGGACTACCACAATATTAATGTGGAAAATAATGTTTGGAGGAACATTTCCTTCGCTGTGGGTCCACCAGGTAGTCAGCTGAGTCAGCCAGCTGATACTGGCAACGCATTACTTCCACAGACATTCTGTATCTTAGCAACCAAAGCATCTCAGGATGGCGTGTAATTTGGTACAGGGGATTTTTGCATCACAAAGGTTCATATTAAATATCACAGCCTCTTAAAAGCACAGGAAAACACCAGAAATATTCCCTGCTTGCAACATCACTGAATGTGTTTACATTTGTATGAGTGTCCTGGTTATGATCAAGTGTCCCAGTTATGTGTGGGTGGATGTGGATATGCAGGTTTCAGCCCTTTCTATTCTGTGTCATGCTAATGTTCCTATACTAGTGAAGCTGAATGCAGCAGGGGGTTAAATGGCTAAAATGTAAAAAACCTACACGTAGACATTCAGAAATCTGCAGGCAGTTATAGTCATGCATACAGAGATATAAATAATGTTGCAGCTTGTAAACACCTCATCCTGACTATGATCAAAACCAGGATAAGACTGAATGAGCTCATTACCAATTGAGAGTGATCTCACTGCAGCGAAAGAATAAAAGCAGCTAAATGTTTGAAGTTAATGGATCTCAGGCAGGTTTCGAGTCTCTGCATGTTTGTTTTTATGTTTCACTGAAATGGATGGCTGTCTGCATGATAGGGAAATCAATCTGAAAGCCAATAAATGTATGTACAAATTTGTGGTGAGTTGGATAAATCATGGAAAACCACTGGTATGCTTGTCACCCAGCCGGCTGTCTCTGCTCTTTCCCACCATATATTTGTTCTTTGTTTGCTTGCATTTACGCACAGCTTTCCTGCCGCCAGGCTTTTTCAGAGTTAACCACCACCGCACATGCTTCATGCTTCCCCTCCGACGTCTGGGTGCACACCAGACCTCGACAGCAGCTCTCCCTCGCTGGTTCGTTTAAAGCTCGCTGGCTGGAATACAGCGGAGTGTAGGTGTGATTGACAAACAGTGGTGCCAGCAACAACTGACTGTGTGTCCTTATTCCTGGGCCAGCGCTGCGACGCAACTCCCCAAGCATGCAGCTGATGGGAGATGGCAGCGCTTGGTATTTTGTTATTGTGTGCGAGAGTAGTGAGAGAATAGGAGAGGGAGAGAATACGAAGAGCAAGTGGGGATGGGACTGTTAAGAGCAACAAATAACAGCAAGCCTGTCTCCTCTTTGTCCTGGTGTAGAGAGAAAATGTATTTAGATATAAGAGTCTGAACAAAAGAAGAATAATGAAGTCATGGCAGTGCATAGTGAAAAGAGGAATACGAAAGGAATGAATAGCTGGAGGAATGTAGAAGTGAAGTCAGAGGAGGGGCAGAGAGGAGGAGGATAAGTTTCTTCTTTCTTACTCAGCCTCAGCTGATTCCTGGTGAAATGTGGAGGCAGCGAGGTCACAGATGTTTGTGAGCAGAGTGCATCATTATTTGTGTGAGTGTGTGCTGAGGGAATAACAGTCAGTCTGTGATACTTTCGTATACATGCTAACATCTGAGCGAAACAAACAGAGCCGGAGAGGGAGAGAATCGGCTCTGTCCTTGTCTGAACGTCTCTCCTGTTGTGTGCACTGCCCATAGCTAAAATATCCCTCCTTACCGCTGACTCTCTCCCTTTGTCTTTGCTTACAGGTCTTTCTGTTGGAGTTCAGCAAGTCCATCCTACATGGGCTCAGAGGCAATATGGGTAAGACAAAGAAGAATCAATACCACTATTTCCACCTCTCTCCCTCTGTGTCTCTCACTGCCTCCTCCTCCTCAACACAATACATTTCACTCCTCCGTCCTTGACATTTGGGAGCACTCACTCCTGTTTTGCACTTGGGCCCTGGTAGTTACTGCCACTCTGCCAATGTGAAAGAAAGAAAAGGCCATCACAGCACAAATGATGTTGGTTTAAACACTTCAAATATGTCCCCAGCCCTGCGTCTGTATCCGTATCTGTACACTGGATTCTGATGCGTCTTCTGTCGTCTACTGTCTCTGGTCCATTAAACACATGAGAAGCTCAATTCTGAATTTCACTCACGCATGAGTTGGGCTTCGCTGAGGCAATAAGCCAATTAGGCAAACTTCCCTCCATCCCATCTCTTTTTCCCATCACACACATGCATTTGTGCACACAGAGATTGTTGCATCAACATCATGCTTCTTATGAGTCAACATACAGTTGTGTAATATGAAGAGAAGCTGTTAACACGATGGCAGCTAACATTTTAATATCTCTGGGTGAAATAGCACAGTGGTTTCAAGAGGTCACAGGATGCTCACTGAAGAACAAGAGTGCACAGCGACGCGAACATACGTGCACTGACAATGCTATGATGTTTTCCATGTTCAGTATCAAGTGGAGATCATGTTTGCCCTTGTTGGCACTTTGAAAAATGTGGTGTCGTCACTGCTGGTGCACGGTGTGTTTTGGTGTCGCAGTTTTTATAACCTGTACCAAGACCGTCAGATGGCACAGGACTCGTGGAGAGGGTTGCGCAGTTTGGGAAAGATGAGATGTTTCTGCAAGGGCTGAGTGACATCGCTGAAGTCCATCATGATAAAATGTTTAATTTCATCAATATAATGGATAATTTTTGTCTGTTTCACCCATATGATAGACCAATGCTTTATTGCCCAGGTCTATGCTCTCTACAATATCTCTTCTAGTGGTATAGATTGTATTTTTGTCTGCAGTGACAGGAATCTGTTAGAAGAGGAAGCGCACCGTATTGACATCACAGTTTATGTGCATAATGATTAGTGCATCAAGTCGGTTTTAGTGTAAGATAAGATAAGATAAGATAAAGTTCTTTATTTCTCCCCACTCCAGGGGAAATTTACATTGTTACAGCAGCTTTATTTACAATATATACAAGTTGTTTTTAGGTCTCAAAGATGTCAGTAGTTTTGCAGGAAATAGTGTTGGACACATTCCAATTCATCACGGTTCATCCTGAAGGGATCCTAAATATTTGTACCAAATTTCATGGCATTCTAGCCAATAACTGTCAAGACATCTCACTTAAAACAACAAATAGCAGCATCGTGATGGTGCAAGAAGACATATCAGAGGAAAACATTTGTCTTAGTCCATCCAGTAGATGCTGAGTTTAATTGCTGGTGGGTGAAGCAGAAAATCAGGGCATAACCAAAGTTAGTGGAATCCTTCCTCTTGGGACTATTAATGTCTGCTCAAAATTTCATGGTAATCCAATATATTTATTGCTGAGATACTTGTACAGCAGGCACATAACATTCCCATTGCCACGCTGTTAGCACGGTACATTATGCTACATAAAATTATTTTTATTATTGTACACTGAGGTTCTTTTTGTGAAATACTGTGTAGCTGCACCAAGGAACGCTAATTCTGAACATTTTTCTTAATTGATAGTCGGCACCAATTAACTACAGTAGACATTATTTCATATACTGATGTAGCTTTGAGAGATATGAGCCCCTCAAATGGCTTTTGCTTAGCTTAGTGCTAATGCTTGAACTCTGGCCAGCACCCTTTAACTGTCACAAAAGTCTTGGTCATGGTGCCCCTTCACTATAGAAAAAACCCAACAATGCTCTCTTCTTATCTATATTTTCTGACATGCATGCATTGATTAACTGTTAATCTTCTTAAAGAATCCCCGTAGGAATGATCCCTTGATGTACCTGCTCACAATCTTGGATTATTGATATTTTACAAAAAGCACAATATCACAATACATATCAAAGAATTTTGCCCATCTGACCCTATGCCGGTGGTTTCTCAGGAAGACCTTGACCTTCTGAAAAACTGCTGGAAAAGTGTAATCCACATGTGACGGATGTTCTGCCTCCTCATCCATTATTCTCACAAAGTTTCAGTTTGAGCATGAAAGAAAATCTTAATGACTCAGTTACTCAGTGAAACGTGGAGGGTGATTCATATCCAGGACTGTTACAGACTGCAGAGAGAAACACTGCAGGTCGAGCCCAGTTGTTGTGTTGTTGTGTAAGCTGAGCATGGATGACTCTTCTGACAGCTCTTCCTTAGGCTTGACTCAGATATTCAGTGTATCGCTGCTGCTGCCGGGGTGAGCTTAGAGGAGGATGTTGTCAACTATCACAGCTGTCTGCTTGATTTCGTCCTGTGTATGTGGGTGAGCTGCTGATTTTCGGAGCGTCATTTCAAAATGAAATAGCTGCCACTGGGGGAAAAAGTGTTCACTGTCTTTGATTCTAAGGCTTTTTGGTCTTTGGTTGACAAAAAATTTGAAGCTTTTCCGCCTGGATCTTTTATGTTTTAGAGGTATTTTAAGGAATATACAAGATGCCATGTTTTGGAAAAGATCTTGTCACTCTTAAGTTCTGCAGGCTGACAAATTCTCATCCTGCGGCTACAGTGAAGTCCATTAAAAACCTCAACTGTTCTGAGTGCTATTAATATTGCAGTCCTCAATTTCTGAATGAGCGATGAGGGAATTGAGGCTGACCCAGATGAGTCTATGAATGAGTGATGAAGGGTTGATAGAAAGTCTCCCAGAGCGAAGGCGGACATTTGAAGCAGAGGGAGTCGGTCTTTTAATCTCTGCTTTCAGGAAGAGTCACAGTCTGACACCTCGCAGACGGTAACAAAACATCACCTGGTGCATTCACTAACTAACACACCCCAAAGGCAAACACACAGAAGAGGTGTCACTTTGTCCCTGTGCAAATGTTTGTAACAAATGAGCTCTGTGTGGACCTGTGTTTTAATTATTATGTATTTGAGTCATTAATCACGGAAAGAATGCAGAATATTTGCTGCTTTCGTGAGGTGAACCGAGATCTTTTTTGTTTTACGTCATCATTAAATGGACAGTTTTAGGTTTGGACTGTGGAAACTGTGACAAAACATTATACACTTTTAACTGATGGATACTCAAATTCGTACGACAACATGAGATTGAATGAATGCATCCCTACACTGAAAAGCATGAAAACACAGGATCCATTCAGACAAATACTGGAACTTCACAACAAGCCACACTGTCAGTAATTAACTAGCAAGTAATAAGCTGTTATGAAGCATAAATAAAGCAAGTGTTTGGGTTGACAGGCTATGAGCCGACTGCAGTCATTGACAAAGTGTTGTTTTCTTTTTTGCAGGGAGCCATCAAGCTCACAGTTAACACAGTCATTAATTTCTTTTATCCCCTCGAGCCCTAGACTATTTTCTGAAATTTCCACCACAAAAAAAAAAAACAATTCAGTCAGTAACGTCTTCAAAACTGTGAGGCCAAAATGAACAACCTTGGGTTCTATGAATAAGAGACACTTGGAAGAATTTCAAAATACAATAAGTCTCCTCAGCCTTTTCACCGAACCAGAGTGAGGTTTGAAAAAGTCTCATTCTAACTGCAATTAAAACTGTAAATTAGAGAGTGAATAGCAACATTTTGACAACGAAAAACTACAACTTTGCATCCATTTCAGCCAGAGTAGCACCAGGCTGCATCTTCAGCGCCACACTCTTTAAAAATGGCAGTAGGTTGTGTTTTAACATGCTCCTGGTACAGTCATGCTACACAGAACTGTATAACTGCTCTGTGATCAGGAAAGCCACCCTGATCACAGAGGACCCTCTCACCCCCTCCATCACTACATCAGGCAGATGTTACAAAGTCCCACTGGCCCACAAAAACATCTATGAAAAATCCTTTATTCACACTGCAATAACCACCCTGAACAAAATGAAATAAGACATTGAACCGTACATATTTTTTTTTATCGGCTGCTGTTTCTTTTTAACATTTCCTTTAGACGTCTGTACTTTGTGAGCTTGTGTCTTAAGTGTGTTTTGATATGTCTTATGTCTATGTCACAATTGGGGGCAGACAATAAAGTATCTATCTATCTATCTATCTATCTATCTATCTATCTATCTATCTATCTATCTATCTATCTATCTATCTATCTATCTATCTATCTATCTATCTATCTATCTATCTATCTATCTATCTATCTATCTATCTATCTATCTATCTATCTATCTATCTATCTATCTATCTATCTATCCATGTATGAGTGATAAAAAGTAACTATAAGTAGCTTTTATTTTGAGGGGGTATTATGATGAGTTTTTTAAAATTATTATAAATCTGCTGTCAGTTTTTGTTCAAATCAGACAGATGATTAATTAGCAGGGATACAAAATGGGGGGGGGGAAAGCAAATCAACACATCTGAAAAGCTGCAAGCAGCAAATGTTTGGAATTTTTTAACTTGATTTATTATGCAAATTACAAATTATTCATTAATATTGTTGTCATTTACTCTCAGTGAGCTAATAGATTAGTAGCGACTCCTTTGACTTTAAAGTTCATATTTATCCAGTGATTAAGTATGTGTGTATTTATTTCCATTGTGTTGTTGGATTCAGTGTTTGTGTAGCTCAACTTCTACTGCTCTGATCCTGCCCATACATTAGTTAATCTCCCACAAGCCCAACAACTCAGTGAAAACGTAATACTTAATGTGTGGAAAAACCCTTGAATCAGTTCATCACTTCAGCTTTACACACAGTTTCTTTCATTTTCAATGGAACATCCGTTCACGGTGTGTCTTGTAAACATGGTTCAGTTTATTTAGGGAAAAAATCTGTTGCAGAAGAAGAAGCGATACCAGTGTCTGCGACAGCGTTAACCTCAGGAGATCTGAGTGCTGCACAGCTGCAAGAGGTGTGGTTCTTTGACTGAGTGGCTGATTCACTTTTTCACAACAGGAAGCTGTCTATTTTGAATTTCTGTTATCACTGGTAGCATTGCTGTTTGTCTCTTCAGAACACAAAACAAATGAAGCCTGTTAAGTCGTTCTGCTGAATGTCGGAAATTCCTGCTCCTGTTCTGTGCGCACCACACAGCTGACAGAAAGATACTTGAGCTCATATTATCTGCTTAAACAAGTTTGGAAGAATTTAATCATTCTAAACTGCAGCTCAGACATAAACTGCACACTTAAACAAGGGACACACAGACCTTACAGCCCATGACGTCTTTATATTCCTCAGTTTTGTACTTGCGCAAGGCACATCTGTCCAGCTCACATCTCTCTGCTCCGAGGCTCAATGTGTCTTTGACATGATCAGTATGACTGCAGTCAGTTTTCAGCATTACTTGGCGACTTCAAGGACTTTTATTTTAGGAACAATAAGAAATAGCTCAAGGTTTCAACAGGCCGATGCTGTTGAGAAAGAGTAGTCGCCTTCCCAGTCTTGAATAACAGGTTTACTGGCTCTTCCACTGGTCAACTCAATGTATCTTCAAGCAGCACCAGCCACCAATCTTCCTCCCAAGTTTAAAATCCTTAATCTTAACTTGATTGAACTGCTTAAGATGACTGCATATAAGATGCTGTCTTTTTTGCAGTTCTGTACACAAAACATTCACATGTACTTTGCTGCACAAATAAAACTGGAACATTAGTTTGTAATTTTGATACAAACTAATTTTCAAGAGAACAAAAAAAATCCTTAAAATACAGTTATAAAGGAAGATTTGACAAGATGTGTTTTTAGAATCTGGTTTTATTGGCAGATACAAGTGTTCAACTTTTTCTAATATTGTTTCCTTTTTATTCAACAAGTAAATCATTGAGACAATCGCATTTTAATGGTTTAGATAAAGACTCATGTTAATTAACCTGCAGTACCCACCAGAAATATCAGTAAAATCCATAGAAAGTCTGTTGGATCTGAAAAACAGAAATCAGATGTAATCAATTTTAACACTCTTTAAAAATCAACAATAAGCGATGTTCACAATCAACTTGTGTGATGCAAAGGAGCATTTGAAATCAAAGCAGCATTAGAGGAATGACGATCAGAGGGAGAATCAGCCACAGAGGATGTTTATGTGTCCTAAATTCAATGTCCTGACAAATGTCGTCAAAGCTGAAGTTATGGTTTGCTGCTCATAGCAACAACACAATCTGCCAACGGTTGCAGCAGACTACCTGACTATGATTTTCCCACACATACATTGATGCAGGCTTCTTTCATAATTTTTTATACCATAAATTATACTGACCTCACCCATTTAAGATGAAAATTCTGTATAAGTTGACTATAGTGTTAAAAGAAATTCCGTTGCCTTTAAATACTTTAAAAACAAAACACAAGATGGAACCTTTAACCATTGTTGCATTAGACTGACTCTAATGTAAAATCACTGGTATGTCAACCTTAATAATAGCGTCTATTGTCTGGCAAAAGCCAACCGCCATGTAGTCTGACTGACTGGATGTGGATTGCTGGAATGAACCTTTCACTGGCCGTGCATTTGATGCAGCTTTCTCTTTCCTTTCTACTATATACAGTTGAAACCAGAAGTTTACATACACTGTATAAAAAGACACACAACTTTTTTCCCCTCAATGTCTGACATTAAATAAAACTTTTCCTGTTCCAGATCAGTTAGGATTGCCAAAATTATTTCTATCTGCTAAATGCCAGAATAATGAGAGAAATATTTTTTTTAGAGAATCTTTTATTACTGTCTTCAAAGTCAGAAATGTCCATACATTTCCTTAGTATTTGGTAGCATTGCCTTGAAACTGTCTGACTTGGGTCAAACATTTATGGTATCCTTCCCCAAGCTTCTCATAATAGTCTGCTGGAATTTTGACCCATTCCTCGTGACAGAACTGGTGTAACTGAGTTGCTTTTTCAGCTCTGCCCGAAAATTTTCTGTGGGATTGAGATCGGGGCTTTGTGATGGCCACTTCATAACACTGACTTTATTGTCAGTAAACCGCTTTGTAACTAATATGGCGGTATACTTAGGGTCATTGTCCATTTGGAAGACTCATCTGTGCCCAAGCTTTACATTCCTGGCTAATGTTTTGAGATGTTGCTTCAGTATTTCTACATAATGTTCTTTCCTCATGATGCCATCTATTTTGTGAAGTGCACCAATCCCTCCTGCAGAAAAACGCCCCCACAACATGACGCTGCCACCCCTGTGCTTCACAGTTGGGATGGTGTACTCAGGCTTGCAAGCTTCCCTCTTTTTCTTCCAACGATGGTCATTATGGGCAGCCAGTTCAATTTTGGTCTCATGAGACCACAGGACATGTCTCCAAAAATTAAAGTCTTTGTCCCTGTGTGCATTTGCAAACTGTAATCTGTGTTTTTTATGTTGCTTTGGAAGTAATGTGTCCTTCCTCCCTAAGTAGCCTTTCAGCCAATGTCAGTACAGGACTTGTTTCAGTGTGGATAATGACACTCTCTTACAAGCTTCAGCCAGCATCTTCACAAGATCTTTTGCTTTTGTTCTGCGGTTGATATGCACATTTCTCTCCAAAACACGTCTCCTTCCTGAGCGGTATGATGGCTGGACATTCATATGGTGTTTATACTCGCGTATAATTGTTTCAACAGATGAACACTGAACCTTCAGGCATCTGGAAATTGTACCTGAGGCTGAACCAGACTTGTGGACATTTGTCCTCCTGATATCTTTGCTGATTTATTTGGATTGTCCCATGTTGCCACACAAGAAAGCAGTGTGTTTGAGGTGTGCCTTAAAATACATCCACAGGTGTGCCTCCAGTTAATTCAAATGTTGTAAATGAACCTATCTGGGCCTTCCCAAATAGTTTTAAGACAGTAATATTAGTGTATGTAAAGTTCTGACTTTGAAGAAAGTAGTAAAAAAAAATTTTAAAAATTATCTCTCTCATTATTCTGGCATTTAGCAAATAGAAATAATTTTGGTAATCTTAACTGACCTAAAACAGAAGAAGTTTAGTCTGATTTAATGTCAGACAATGAGTGGGAAAAAAGGGTTATGGTTCTTTTTATACAGTGTATGCAAACTTGTGATTTCAACTGTATGTGTTAGCATTTTCAAAATGCTTTTCACCATGGGAAACAACAACAACAACCTCTCAGCAGCAACCTACCACACAACAATTGTGCCCTGCAATTGTTTTTCTGTAAATTTCCGTGTTAGTGAGAGCGCTCATCTCCCTGTGTGCAAATGTTCCACCAAAATAATTCCACCCATCCCTGTTTCAAGGGTGTACCATTGCTGCAACCTTCATTTAGCTCTTTTTTAAAAAAAAAATACAAACTGTTTTTCCCCCCTATAGCAGAATGATAATGAGGTGCAGCCAGGTAGTTTAGCTTAGCATAATGACTGGAAATAGAGGGAAAACAGCTAGCTTGGCTCTGACCACAGGTAGCAAAATCCACCTACCAGCAGCTCTAAAGATCAATTTTTAACACGTCATAGTTTATTTTTTTTCACCTAATAAAAAAACAGTTTACTACTTTGCAGGGAGCTGTTAACCAACAGTAGAACAGTAATATAATACAACAAAACAAATATCAGATGTAATGTAAACACATTCAAACTAGTAAAGAGGGTTCTAAGTGTGCAATATAATAAGGTGAAATTAAGTAATTAAGTCACATTTGCTTGTTGTTGTTGATGATGTTTTAAATGTGGCACATTTTAGACAAGTCAAAGTGCCCACCTATATATAAAAAAAAGACAGAGAATATGATAGGAAAAGGAATAGGAAGGACTAGTGTTACAAAAGTAATCTAACAAGTTTAAATATTGGAGTCAAAAACCTACAGTGTGATTTATGGTATGATTTTACCTGACAAAATTTACATATTAGGGATTAAACGCTGCAAAAGTTACATTAAATTGTTTTCTACCTGACTATAATAGATATCAAGGCTGAGAACTTACACTGTTATTAATATGGAGAAAACATTACTCATGTAATAATAAAGCTAAAAACCCTACGGTATTATAAATTACGGAACCAAACAAAACTAATACAAATATTATGGCCAAGATACAACAGTGTTATCAATTATGGAGATTAATCTGATGAGTTAAGAGCTAAAGCTTTGACTGTACAAAAACATACATGAAAACTCACCACATCCAAGGATTCCTTGGATCCTCGATGAGCAAGCTTTGTTTTTTATTTTAAATTTACATGGATTGTTTTTGTTAAGCTTTACTTTAGATTATTTTATGTGAATCTCAGAGTAAAAAGAGCAAATAAATGTGGTTTCCCAAAATCATTGGTCTGCAGGTGTTTTGTTGCCCGTTTCATCCCTGCAGGGCCCCAGTGGGCTCTTGCATCTGTCCGCTCAGACGAAGCCACGCAGTAAACCGCAAATATCAACGATAAACTCAAACAAAGCGCAGCTCTGTCTGCTGCTTCGGCGTGTTTGCTTAAAGTTTTTAAGAGGACAGAGGACGGCCTGATGCCAAATGTGGCTTTGAGGTACAGCTGAGTCGGGCTGGGTAGGGGTGAGGGGGTATTCTCACTGGAGGGGAGGCATCTGTCGCCCATGGCCGCCTGCCCTCTGCCTTCAGCACCCAACATCAGCGCAGTTGCTTGGCAGCAGAGAGATTCTTTTTTTTTTTTCAAAATCAAAAAAAGAACAGACAGTGCCGTTTATTTTTTTGAGAGAAAAGAAAATAGAGGAAGGGGATGGATGTACGGTGAGGCTGTTTAAGGTGAGGGGGCGGGAGAGCTTCCTGTTGAGGCACAGGGTGGAACAGGGCGGGGGAGGAGGGGTGAGGATACAGGCTTAGATCACACCTGTGGCAGGGTGTAGTTGTGGCTGCGTTCAGTGAAGCTTCAGATGCTGGGGCTCGTTTTTGTGTGTGTGCCTGTGTGTCTGAAATGCGTTTATTATGAAATGTCTCTCAATGACACATCAGTACCACTCACATCCTCGACTGTCTCCTCTCTTTGTCTGATTTTTTTTCACTCTTCCTCTGCCTTCCTCCCCCCCTCGATAATCTCTCTTTCTCTTCCCTCGTCTCTCAGCCTGCAGCTATCGCTCTCTGTCTGTCGAGGGGTTTAGGTAGACGGCGAACCCTCAGGTGGATTTTCCTCTTATCCAGGGACCCAATTAGGAGAGGCACTTCTGTTGGATTTTTCATCCAACAGAAGAAGGGGGAAAAAGTCAAAATACCACATTGGAAGCTTTTCATGGCACTTAAAGCTCCCATTTTGTTCAGCTGTCTGTTAAAAGATGACTCACATTTTGATCTGCATTTGCAGCATTTCAGCACTAAAGTCAACGGCTGCTTCCCCTTTTTTCTGTCTTCTGTTGGAGGATGTTGACAAATAAAGTGCATAAAAATATAGATTCAGGCTAGTTTTTAATGAGCAATGACTTTGCATTTGAGGCTAAATCAGCACTTCTGTGTGTATCATGTGCCTGCAGGCGCCTCACAACAAAAACCTGCCTAAGTGCCAGAAATGTGATGAGAGGAAGGCATGAAGCGGTGAGGAGGACGTTTCATTGTTACGCTGCTGCAGACATGTGGTGTTTAATAAACGACTGCAGTCAAGACTGGGTAAAAGTTGGTCTAAATGGATCATCTGCACAGTTTTTGGTTTGCTCCTTTGGCTTGCATGACTGCTCAGAGCTGGAGCTCTATTAACTATTTTGATTAGTCATTTAGCAGTAACTCTCAATTGTGAGGAGTTACTGCTTTTCTCTGTTTTATATGATTGGGAACTAAACAGAAGCACAACTCGTTGGACAAAATGAGCTTCGAATTAGTTTCCAGAATATTGTGATGGGCATTTCATTGACCAAAACAGTTAGTGGAGGAAATATTCGTTAGTTGAAACCTTCCCTTAGATTAATAGTAAATTAAGTTCCATTGGTGCTAAATTTATTTATGTTGTTTGCATCCCAGATTAAAGCAAACATAAATAAGTAAATAAAGGAGTGTCCCTCCTATCAAATGTTGAAATCAAACGCAAGTGGTGAACTAAAACTGGCCTAATTTCATGATGACTGTCATCATATTCTGTATGTCTCGCATCTGTCTCTGACCATCTGCCATCGATGACTGACTCTTCACCAGAAGTCATAGACCTGTGGAGTTTTCTTACAATTAAGAGTTTATAAATAATTAGAGATATGATGAGGAGCTTTAACTGAAGGATTTTTACCTCAAAAAGCCCAAAATCCCACTTTGAGCAGTTCAATAGATCTGACTCCAGAACCAGATATTGTTTAAATGTTTGTTGGATGAGCAGTAAGTGATGAAGGAAATTATTTGGATTCCTTTACACTGACAGCAAAATGTGTTCCAGTGTTGGGTTACGCTTCAAATCTGCAACACATTGAAGTCAGTTATCTCACATTTCCTCCTTGTTCGAAGGAATCTAATTTGAATGTCCTATGATGGAGTACTGTTGAAGGAGGAACGATGAGATCACTGTTTTTTAACTTTCCAGCAATGCATTTTACAAACTAGTTAGCATCTAACCATAAAGAACTGTACTGCTGCAGTGCTGTAAAAAATTGCTTTTAAATGCATTCTGCTAAAGTAGCCCAGCATCTTTTTACTTTGGTGTGGTCGTACAAAAATTATTGATGCCTTTCAGGCAACATGTATGACTATACTGATACGTCTGTGACACAGCCAGTGTCAGCCAATGATATCAGTCGGGCCCTACTAAAAAACACCAGATTCTTCAAGCAGTTTGATAGATCCAACTCCAGAACAGGATAGATTTTGATGCTTGTTGGATTAGCAACAAGTGATGAAGAAAAAATATTTTTAGTTTTTTTACTTTCTAGCAATATAGCTTTGAAATCTAGATAGCAGCTTTCTATGAAGACAAAGCTTGACTCCGCACCACTGTCTGCTCAGCTGTGATAAATACTGTGCTACATGTGCTGCAGTGCTGATAGTGGTGTAAAAAACGGCATTTAAATGCAGTGTTTTTTTTTCCTTATATATGGTCTTACAAACATTATTGATGCATTTCAGACAACATACATGACTATACTGATACATCTGTGACGGAGCCAGTATCAGCCAATGATATCAGTCGGGTCCTACTTAAAAAAACACCAGATTCTTTAAGCAGTTTGATAGATACGACACCAGAACAGGATATTTTTTTAAAAGCTTGTTGGATAAGCAGCAAGTTATGAAGGAAATTATTTGGATTCCATTATACTGACAGCAAAATCTGTTCAAATGTAGGGTTAAACTTGAGCAATCTGTGACATATTAAATTTATTATGACTTAAAGTGCAATGATCATATTCAGTAAACCTGTGTCTTACATCACATTTCCTCCATTTCATGCGGCCCTGTTGGAATGAATCAAATTTGAATGTCTTTCTCGCTTGCTGACATGAGAGCTGAGTGTCCATCGCTGATGCTGGCCTTTCCATCGCTCACCCTCCCTGCAGCCGAGTGCCTTCATCGGGGAGGACGGAGGGTCAAGCGCGTGCGTGTCCGTCAGTGTGTCTCTTTGACTGACTCACCCTCCTCACATCCCTCATGTGAACTATTAAAAGCGAGGCCGTCCTGAGGCATGAAGGATATGATGGCTGATCCTTCACCTCTCAGCGTCTCTCACTCCTCGTCCAAGGAGTCCTGACATTGACCCACGCATTTAAAAAAAAACACTGGGGATGTTTTGACGTTACTCTCTTTAGTCAGTACATCCTATCTCTTTCATCCCACTGCCGGGTTTTGAGAAAGGACAGCAAGGGGGAGTGCAGCAGAGGAAGATGGCTGTGAGGGAGTAAACCCAGAGAGGGGAGGGAGGAGAGGGGAGTCGGTGGAGGTTATTCTGCTCTCATGGGTCTGTTAGTGAGCGTACACCCATGCAGCTGCGCCAATTAGCCTCGCCATGCTTGAACCCCCCCCCACTCACCACACAGATACATCCACATACCCTCTTCTGAGCTGCTTAACTAACTACACACAACCTGTTAAACGTGTACGTGCACCGCGTTCGTGCGTGTTCGCTTTCTCTGGATGCGATCAGCTCGACCATGTGATTCTCTGTGTGCTTTGTAATTTAGTGTTTGCGTGCCTGTCCGTCTACATCTCCTGTGTGTGACTAAAATATATATATATAAATGTGTGTTTGACAGCCAGCAATGATGCCAGGCACGGGGAGGAGAGAGGCGAGGCGAAGCTCCCTCTCGTATGATGCCGCTGTCACATTGGATCAGTCAGGCCGGTGCGCAGGCAGGCAGCGGCACACAGCCGTGGGAATGACACTGCACTTCTGCTCTGGGAGATACAGAGCGGTCGAGGAGGAGGGTGTTATTAGCTTCAAATGTTGTTGTATGTCATTAGTCTGGAGATTTTATCACCGTCTTGCTCTCTCGGCCGCAACTCCCTGAAACTCTGCTGCCAGTCAGCTTCTTACAGTGACTGATGTTGTCCATGAATGTGCACTTTTCATACATTCAGAGTTTTTTTTTTTATGTTCTGCATTTTGGGTCATTTCATTCTCATTGGTTTTACAGTTAAGTAACTAAGATTAATATTTCAGTAAAGTGTAATAAGAAGAAGAATGGTTGTTTAATGCTTGAAAGCAAGTAATGTTGAGAAGGAAAAAGTATGATGTCACTGTTTATTAACTTTCCAGCAATAAACTAGTTAGCAGCTAACATGAAGACAAGCCTTTACTCTGCACCACTGTCTGCTCAGCTGTGATATGTACTCTGCTACATGTGCTGCCATGCTGATGTGTAAACGCACTCTGCTGGACAAGCTGTGTGATGACACCCTTCTATTGTTAGCTTTATATACAGTATTGTTGTATGTCATCAGTGTGCAGATTTTCTCATTGTCTTGCTTTCTTGCCCACAACCCCCTTAAACTCTTTTCACAATCTACATCTTACAGAGACTGATGTTGTCTGACATGAATATACACTTTTCATACATATAAAGTTGTAGTTATTATGAATTTTTGGTTCTTACTTTTCTCATTGATTTTACAATTAATGAATAATTAGGGTTGATTGTTTCTCAATTAGTGAAGTGTGATGATAATAATAGTAATTAAAAGTAATTACCAAATAAAAATGAAAAATAGCTAAAAATAAGTAATATCGAGAAGGAAAAATGATGTCATTGTTTACTTATATTAGCTTACTATGAAGACAAAGATTTAGTCCGCACCACTGTCTGCTCAACTGTCATATGTACTCTGCTACATGTGCTGCAATGCTGAGAGTGCTGTAGAAAATGATGTATAAACACCCTCTGCTGGACAAACTGTGTAATGACGCCTTTCATTTGTTAGCTTTATATTTTGTTGCAGGTCCTTATTCTGCAGGTTTTATCACAGTCACACTTTCTTTTCTTGGCCAGAACTTCCTTAAACTCTTTTTTCACTAAGCTTCTTACAGTGACTGATGTTATCCAACATTAATATATACACTTTTTTATGTAATATGAAGAAGTTTTATTGGATTTACAGTTAATGAATAACTGCGGTTAATTTTTTTCTCATTTACTGAAGTGTAATAATAATAAAAATACTTAACTGTCAGCAGCTTTATGCTGCTATTAAAATGTAGCCAAATGCCATTTTTTCAAAGGTTGCCAAACCTGGCACATTAAGTGCATTTTAAGCATTTCTTACTGACAGAACCCAAGAAACTCATTTGGCCTCACAGCTTTGGAGATGTTTTTTAAGGTGGATTTAAAAAAAAAAAAAATAGCCCTTACACATGCAGCCTTTTATCTGGCAGTGAGAGTAATTACACAAACACTGTTTACACATTCTTATGATGTATGCCTCGTTGTTGATATCTTTCCTTTTTTGACTGTAATCCTTCCTCTGATCAGACAGTTTGTTTTTATCCTCGAAGTATCAGAAACTTTTTTGGACACTTCCTTGGTTTTTAAATCACAGGTTCCATCATACTCGTAATTGCTTGTAGCTGACTAAGGTTGCACATTGTCTGTCGTTGGGTACAGGCTTAAATGCAACAGACATTCATTTATATGTATTATACTGTATATATATATATTTGACCCTGTTTGACTCCATACCACCGTACCCTGCTACATGTGCTGCAGCGCTGAGAGTTGTGTACAAAAAGGAGTCGCACTCTGCTGGACAAATATTGACACTATTTCTAAACTACAGCTATCCTTATCTGCATTATCTTCTGTAACAAAACCCCCCCAAAAGTTTTCATATCAGTGCATATCAGACAATATACGTGCCAATGCTATGACTGGCCACTCACTGCTCCAAAAGATTTTAATAAATTGTGAAAGCATTTGGATTGTTGACAGTACCACACAACAGGATTAAATAGATTCAAAGTAGGATTAAATTGTGTTACATTAGTTTAAACTCCTCATATTTGCACTGGAATTTACTGGCCGCTACCCTGGTCATACTGGTGTGTTTGTGTGTATACAACAGAGTTGATGTGAACAGGCCCAGACTAGGTGTTTGTTGTGAAAGCACACCTGATCCTTGTTTGGGGCTAAACAGCAGCAGCAGGCCACAGCTCCGATCACCTGCTCACACTCAGTGACAAGGTTACTGTCAGGTTAATGGTTTTGACTGTAGGCGCTGATCACAAGACTCTAAGTGTTAAACACTGTCATGTTGTGTTGTTTTTATTTAAGCGCTGCAGCATAGCCTTGTTCCTCTGATATGATCGCAGTTGCTCTTGCCAGATGTAACTGAGGCAGTTCAGGTTAAGTGGGCAGCCTTAGGCAAAGGCATGACTGAATACAGGAGGACAGTAGAGTGTTTTTTTTCTCTCTCATTATCACTGTGGCCCAGAGTACAAGTGATCTCATGCAATTCATCTGTTGTGGCAAGTTGTGTGTGTGAGAGTGCACAGGTGTCCATTTCATACACCATATTTAGTCATTTCTTTCATTTTAGTGTTTCATAGTTACACGTTTCATTTGGATCAAAGCTTCTTTTCTGAACAATTCTCAGGCAGTGTGCTAATTAAACTTAAACACAAGGGAGACGCTCTATTTTAAGGCGACAGTGCAGATAATTGCTCTTAAAGGAGGAGAATGCCTTTATAGGAGTCAGTATTTGGGATATAATAAAAAGGAGCAATTACTGAAGAAGCTGTTGTCCATTTGCATCCCTGACTGTGTGTTTGTACATACAGTGTCTCGTTTTACTGTTGTTAAACCGAGTTGCAGCTCTGAACACACATTGCTCTGACATTGCCATCGGATATTCAGATACAGACGTGGCCTGTGTGTGTAATTTTTATTACACTTGTGTTATTCTTGAGGCACAACAGGAATATCAGCTTCGTCTCTTGTGTTCCTTTCCTAACCATTCATTTCATACACTGACCCACATGTTTTGTTTTGTTTGCTTGATTTTGTTTGGTCCTTCTTGTTTGTTATTTTGCACATACAACTGTAGAACTGTGTGGTAAGCACTTAAAAACAGACCAAGAAAGTGACAGAGGAGGTCAAAAAAACTACATTTACACAGTAGACTTCTCAGCTGAAAACAATGGCTCACAACCAAGATTGATGTTTTGTAAGTTCATCCTTGTAAACAATCCTAACTTACAAATAGCGGATAGTAGTTAAACACTTATTTCCATTCTTTAACCTGTTGCCCTTGTTTAAATACATGTTTTTTTGTGTACTTCTAGAGCAAAGATGAAATGGAGTCAAATTCCTTGTATATGTACATTTACTTGGTCAATAAGTAAACAGGGAGCTGCTATGATAGTAAATTAATGAAGTAGTTGATTGGCCGACATTTTTTTTTCTTAAATTTGAGTCACTTTACAAGAACAAGTCTGAAATATTTGAGGTTCCATCTACTCAGAAGGGGAAATTTGCTGATTTTCCTTGTTGTGCATAATAGTCATTGGAATGATTGTGAACTTTATACTGTTGTTTAGATAAACTCTTTGTTCTCCAGCAAACTGTGAAGGACATGTTTCACTATTGTCTAGAATAGAGAATACAGTTAATAGATAATAAAAAATAATGTTTAGTGACTTTACTCTTGGCCTGACTTTTTGTCCGTCTGTCCCTCCAGGCTTGCCCAGCAGTACGTCTACCCCCAGGCCTTCCTCCAGCCCAGCCTCCTGCTGCAGTCTCACCTCAGTCCCACAGCGGCAGCCCTCACCTCCCCCTACCTGGACTACAGCTCGGCCTACAGCCCCTACGCCCCCACAGGGCTGGAGCAGTACCCCTACACCCCTTCACCGTCGCCCTCCGCTGGCTACCTCAGCTACAGCTTCTCCCCTGGTACGCCAGCGCCGGCTCTCACCGCCTCCCCGACCCCTCCGGCTGCCATCCACCCTCCTCTGGCTGCGCTCACCACTGTGTCGGCCCCGCAGGCCTTCCTCCACTACCCTCTGCACCAGCCCGACCGCATGCAGTGAGCCGAGCTGCAGCCGCCGACCTGATGATTCAAAACAGACTGACTGTTGACCTGTGACATCATCAGGGAGAGACTGGATCAGAGAGTGTGATGTAATCAAAAGGGCTTTTCGAGAGCACTCTCATTCCTGTTTTTTTAATATATATTATTGTTGTAATAGGTAATAAAAGATGTTCTACTGCTATTGTCATCAGCATACACTGAATGTTTTTCATAAGTGGCAGCGGTCAGGGACTGAAATCAGATGACTGGTAATCTTCTGGATGCCTCTCTCTTACCGCTGAGTTTGGAGGCACGCGGGTAAAGACAATGAGAAATATGTCTGTTTGACATGATGCTGTGGCTGCAGTTTCTCCACAGGTACTGAGCTGAATGCTGGACTTAAGCCAAGCTGAGAGCCAGTTCCTCTTTCAGAAACACAGGTCCAATTACCTCCTCCTCAAGGTTACCTTTCTGTCTATGGCCTTAGATTTCTCTCTCTGTACCTGGTTCCATTTGTCATTTTTATTAGTCTCTATGTCAGATGAACAAAATGTTTATTGTACTCCCTTTAGTTCCTTTCATTTACTGCTGGCAAGTTATTACACGGTGATTATCACAGAATATGCAATATTGACGACAGCGGATGAGCATGAATAAGGTAGACAACACTGGTATATTGTTTTTTTGTATTGCGACTGCTAGGCCATTACTCAGAGAACAACTTTAACACTTAAGACACAAGATTCATCACATGGATTTCCTGTAGCTGCGTATTAGGCTTTCTAGACCTGCAACTTTTGGAACAAGAGTGTCTTTGGATTCGGTCTTTGGGCACTGTTTAGTTTTGTGATATTTAGTTACATAGTTGTCGATACATATCAACTAAATGTGTTTGGATGTAGGTGTCCAGAAGTGTGTGTGTATGTGTGAGTGCGTGTTTGCTGTCAGTGTGTGTGAGAGTAAGAGAGAAATAGAGCGATGCAGTAAACACCAGTGTCGGGACGAAGCTCCTTTTCCAGCCACTTGTACTGGTCAGAGTTGTTTCTTTGTTTTTTCCCAGCTGCAGAATACTGATACTGGAGTCTCTTGGTGCCGTGGTGCCACCTTAGTAGTCTTAACACAAGCCATACATCACATTTTAAACAAATATGCAAAATAAAATGAATATTTCTAAATGAGACTTGCTATCTTTTTTCTGACTGTGCTCAGAGGGCAGTAATTGTAAATTATATTTGTAGTAAATAGCTGCTGAATAAAGACTGGAAGCAATCCAGAGAGTCACACGTGACATTTATTTATGTCACTGAGATAGTGTTTGAGGTTGTTGTCATTTAAGTGAGACAATTTATACGTAATTATATACTCAACTACATTTAAAAGGGAAACAATGTATTTTATGAGCATTTTTTTTGCTCAATGTGTACTCATTTTCATTGCAATAGAAAGTTCAGCACATCAATGCAAACAAAATAACCGTAGTTCAAAGTAGGGAGAACTACTAAAAACTACAAAATATAAAGTGAAGCGCAGTATGACACAATTATAGTTGCATTAATTGTTAAAAAGAAAAAGGTGGTCAAATATTGAAAAAGCATATAATCAATATGTACTATGTTATTATGAATGCCTGCAGGTTTTAGCAATATTGGGAAAAAAATGGGGGCTCCACATGTTATAGATAGCTAACGTTTTAGATTATTTACATCTTTTCACACCTCTGTGCACATCAACTCTGCAAACAGCCTTCTACCATGCTAAAAGTATCTTCCAACAACTTGATCCTCTGTTTTGAGCCATGTTGCATTTATTTTATTGATAAGGTGTGTTTCATTTTCCTCTGTCATTGTTTCATCTCTGCTCTGAGTAAAAACCTGCAGTTCGCCTGAAAAGTCCCTGAATTTTTGTTATATGACTGTTACTCCCCGCTGAGTCCTTCATGACTTTTCAGTTACGGTGTTTTTTAATAGGATCTGGTGCAAATGGTTTATTTTTGGTCAATTTAGGAAGGTGATTTTTGATGAAATATATTTTTAAGCTTAGATTTAGCTATTATACCACATGTCCTTTGTGATTTGTAAAAATTTTAAAATCTCACAATTCTCTCTAGTTCTGGCTCTGATAAATGGTATAAGTTTGGAGATTTTTTTTTTTTTTTTTTAAGAAAACATGCCTTTAAAACCAGTCAGCAGGTTTAAATTATTTTTCATGCAGAAACATTTCAAAGTTCCAGCTTCACAAATATACATATTTTCTGCTTTTCCTCTCAGTTTAATAAATGAATTGCATTTTTATTTATTTTTTTTTTTTTTAAATTCATTTTTAGTTTTGGACTGTTCGTTGGTCAAATAAAATTAAAGTGAAGGTGTCACTTTGGGCTCTAACTGTACCAGCACTTATCAATGTTTTCAGAATTTGCACCATCCAAACCAGGTCCGTGTACGGATCTGGTAATTGGATTTTCTGTTCTGAAACGAGTATTGAAAAACAAAAAACGAGTGGTTATTTGATCTTCGTTTTAAAATGCAAAAATTAAAATTGAAATACAAGGTGTTTTTCCTTTTCATGATCAAAAAGGGATATACGATTTTTTTAAAAAATGCTTTTATTTTCATTTTATATTTAGAATAACAAGAAAGCAAAACGGGCTGCACAGTGGTGTAGTGGTTAGCACTTTCGCTTTGCAGCGAGAAGGTCCCTGGTTCGCGTCCCGGCTTTCCCGGGATCTTACTGCATGGAGTTTGCATGTTCTCCCTGTGCATGCGTGGGTTTTCTCCGGGTACTCCGGCTTCCTCCCACAGTCCAAAAATATGCTGAGGTTAATTGATCATTCTAAATTGCCCGTAGGTGGGAATGTGACAGTGATTGTTTGTCTTTGTATGTAGCCCTGCGACAGACTGGCGACCTGTCTAGGGTGTCCCCTGCCTTCGCCTGAGTCAGCTGGGATAGGCTCCAGCCCCCCCCGCGACCCTAGTGAGGATTAAGCAGTGTATAGATAATGGATGGATGGAAGAAAGTAAAATCAATAAGAGACAGAAACGAAAAAAGGTCCGTTTTTTCATTTTCTGAGACCGGAAGTGGTCATCAGCAAGTGTGGAGCCAAACAGAGTAGGGTGCATAGACTGTATATACATTTTTTTCATTAGTTTTCATGGTCAAAATGAGAGATCAGGTGGCCGATCTTAAAATGAATCAATATTGATTTTTTTATAGCGCGTTAAAGTTTTGCGAAGCCAGGGGGCGGGGCTATTTGATTGACAGTCCAGTCTGGAATGATTGACAGGTCCTATGGAGGAGACAGCTGAGACTCTGCTCTCCTCGTTTGGATTAATTCTGATATAATAACTGTTGGTTTATTTATCGGTGGAGCAGCACAACATTTTCCACAGACAGTTTTCCTGCCCGTTGGCTTGTTTTAACCAGTTTTCTACCTTCGGCTGATTCTACCAGCAGACACTGAAAGGACTCTGATAGTTCGGTAAGTAAATGTTGATTTTTTTTCAAAGAAAACCATTCTGGACTGTTTTTGACGGCCTCCTTTACATTATTTCATCATATGGCACGTTTTTACAACATGTTGAAAAATCACATTTTTTTTCGACATAGTATAGTAAGGCCTTTTTCTGCGCCAAAATTCATGATCTTTTTTTTTTTTTTTTTCAAAGAAAACCTTTCTGGAGTGTTTTTCACGGCCTCCTTCACATTATTTCATCATATGGCACATTTTTACAACATGTTTGAAAAATCGCATTTTTTTTTTTTGACATAGTATACTATGGCGTTTTTTTGCGCCAAAATTCATGATGATTTTTTTTTCAAAGAAAACCTTTCTGGACTGTTTTTCATGGCCTTCTTTACATTATGTCATCATATGGCACGTTTTTACAACATGTTTGAAAAATCCCATTTTTTTTCGACATAGTATACTATGGCATTTTTTGCACCAAAATTCATGATGACTTTTTTTTTCAAAGAAAACCTTTCTGGAGTGTTTTTCACGGCTTCCTTTACATTATTTCATAATATGACATGTTTTTACAACATGTTTGAAAAATCCCATTTTTTTTCGACATAGTATAGTAAGGCCTTTTTCTGCGCCAAAATTCATGATCTTTTTTTTTTTTTTTTGAAAGAAAACCTTTCTGGAGTGTTTTTCACGGCCTCCTTCACATTATTTCATCATATGGCACATTTTTACAACATGTTTGAAAAATCCCATTTTTTTCGACATAGTATAGTAAGGCGTTTTTTTGCGCCAAAATTCATGATGATTATTTTTTCAAAGAAAAACCTTTCTGGAGTGTTTTTCATGGCCTCCTTTACATTATTTCATCATATGGCACGTTTTTACAACATGTTTGAAAAATCACATTTTTTTTCGACATAGTATATAGTAAGGCGTTTTTTTGCGCCAAAATTCATGATGATTTTTTTTTCAAAGAAAACCTTTCTGGAGTGTTTTTCACGGCCTCCTTTACATTATTTCATCATAAGGCACGTTTTTACAACATGTTTGAAAAATCGCATTTTTTGTCGACATAGTATAGTAAGGCCTTTTTTTCGCCAAAATTCATGATCTTTTTTTTTTTCAAAGAAAACCTTTCTGGAGTGTTTTTCACGGCCTCCTTTACATTATTTGATGATATGGCACGATTTTACAACATGTTTGAAAAATCACATTTTTTTTCGACATAGTATAGTAAGGCGTTTTTTTGCGCCAAAATTCATGATCATTTTTTTTTTTCAAAGAAAACCTTTCTGGAGTGTTTTTCACGGCTTCCTTTACATTATTTCATAATATGGCATGTTTTTACAACATGTTTGAAAAATCGCATTTTTTTTCGACATAGTATAGTAAGGCGTTTTTTTGCGCCAAAATTCATGATGATTTTTTTTTCAAAGAAAACCTTTCTGGAGTGTTTTTCACGGCCTCCTTTACATTATTTCATCATAAGGCACGTTTTTACAACATGTTTGAAAAATCGCATTTTTTGTCGACATAGTATAGTAAGGCCTTTTTTTCGCCAAAATTCATGATCTTTTTTTTTTCAAAGAAAACCTTTCTGGAGTGTTTTTCACGGCCTCCTTTACATTATTTGATGATATGGCACGATTTTACAACATGTTTGAAAAATCACATTTTTTTTCGACATAGTATAGTAAGGCGTTTTTTTGCGCCAAAATTCATGATGATTTTTTTTTCAAAGAAAACCTTTCTGTAGTGTTTTTCACGGCCTCCTTTACGTTATTTCATCATAAGGCACGTTTTTACAACATGTTTGAAAAATCGCATTTTTTTTCGACATAGTATAGTAAGGCCTTTTTTTCGCCACAATTCATGATCTTTTTTTTTTTCAAAGAAAACCTTTCTGTAGTGTTTTTCACGGCCTCCTTTACATTATTTCATCATAAGGCACGTTTTTACAACATGTTTGAAAAATCGCATTTTTTTTCGACATAGTATAGTAAGGCCTTTTTTTCGCCACAATTCATGATCTTTTTTTTTTTCCAAAGAAAACCTTTCTGGAGTGTTTTTCACGGCCTCCTTTACATTATTTCATCATATGGCATGATTTTACAACATGTTTGAAAAATCGCATTTTTTTTCGACATAGTATAGTAAGGCGTTTTTTTGCGCCAAAATTCATGATCATTTTTTTTTCAAAGAAAACCTTTCTGGACTGTTTTTCATGGCCTTCTTTACATTATGTCATCATATGGCACGTTTTTACAACATGTTTGAAAAATCGCATTTTTTTTCGACATAGTATAGTAAGGCGTTTTTTTGCGCCAAAATTCATGATGATTTTTTTTTCAAAGAAAACCTTTCTGGAGTGTTTTTCACGGCCTCCTTTACCTTATTTCATCATATGGCACGTTTTTACAACATGTTTGAAAAATCACATTTTTTTTCGACATAGTATAGTAAGGCGTTTTTTTGCGCCAAAATTCATGTTGATTTTTTTTTCAAAGAAAACCTTTCTGGAGTGTTTTTCACGGCCTCCTTTACATTATTTCATCTTAAGGCACGTTTTTAATACATGTTTGAAAAATCGCATTTTTTTTCGACATAGTATAGTAAGGCCTTTTTTTCGCCAAAATTCATGATCTTTTTATTTTTCAAAGAAATCCTTTCTGGAGTGTTTTTCACGGCCTCCTTTACATTATTTCATCATATGGCACGATTTTACCACATGTTTGAAAAATCACATTTTTTTTCGACATAGTATAGTAAGGCGTTTTTTTGCGCCAAAATTCATGATGATTTTTTTTTCAAAGAAAACCTTTCTGTAGTGTTTTTCACGGCCTCCTTTACATCATTTCATCATAAGGCACGTTTTTACAACATGTTTGAAAAATCGCATTTTTTTTCGACATAGTATAGTAAGGCCTTTTTTTCGCCACAATTCATGATCTTTTTTTTTTTTCAAAGAAAACCTTTCTGTAGTGTTTTTCACGGCCTCCTTTACATTATTTCATCATAAGGCACGTTTTTACAACATGTTTGAAAAATCGCATTTTTTTTCGACATAGTATAGTAAGGCCTTTTTTTCGCCACAATTCATGATCTTTTTTTTTTTTTCCAAAGAAAACCTTTCTGGAGTGTTTTTCACGGCCTCCTTTACATTATTTGATGATATGGCACGATTTTACAACATGTTTGAAAAATGACATTTTTTTTCGACATAGTATAGTAAGGCGTTTTTTTGCGCCAAAATTCATGATCATTTTTTTTTTCAAAGAAAACCTTTCTGGAGTGTTTTTCACGGCTTCCTTTACATTATTTCAT